>NC_090950.1:32504485-33231985 GCF_040807025.1 Struthio camelus | reverse complement strand
GTAGGCGGTCACCAGCACAACTTTTAAATTATTGTTGGTGCTACCTCTGGTCCGTAGCAAGGCAATACACTAGATTTCCCCCATCCTTAAACCACACCTCTCTGATCATGCAAGCTTAGTTTTTACAGCTCTGTTCCAGGTCAGTTTTAAAACCTTCTTTCCAGTGCTTCATACGCAATAGGGACGTCTACCATTAATTCTGACAACAGCTTCTGATTTTCGTCCTGCTAGATTTTTTAGGGTCGGCAGAATTTATTTTCACCAAACAGGTGACCTGATCCAGTGTCAGGCCCATGTCCTGAAACAGCATGCAACAATTTTGCCTACACCTAAGTGTGTTTATAAAGAAATATCAAGCAGGAAATGTAATTGAAATTCCAATGTTATCGTATTTTCTAACATCAGCTAAATGGCAGCAGAAGCCGTTTGCCACTGACGTGATTCGCCAGTGGTGCGATCGCAGATATTTTCTAAGCAGCATTTGACGGCCCCTCTTGCAGAGCTGCCGGACCGGCGCCCGGGAACCTCCCTTGAGCACGGTCGCTCCCAAGCGTTTCGGGGGCCGCCACACTTCGTCATGGCTCGCGAGCGCGGTCGGGACATCTCGTTATGCAAACCGTACACCGTCGGCGTCGACGCTGGTTGTTGGGTAGTGCACGTGGATTTTCCCGCAGGGGCAGCGTTTGCCTCGGCCACGACGAAAGGTGAGCACGGGAGGAGGGCGCGGGTGCTCAGACACTACGAGCTCTCTGTGCAGCAAACCCGGGGGGAGCCGAGAGCCTTGCTCTGATGCTCCTCGCGTGGAAAACATGCCTCCTTACCGAAGTCTTGTCGTCGATGCTGGGGGGGAAGTGGGAGAAACAAGACATTTCCCGCCCCATCCCTAGGGGAACGCGGGAGAATCGCACCGCTCATTTACCAGCGCCCTAAGGGTAAAACACTGGGAGTTCTTCCAGCATCCCCTCAACGCATCGGCTGTTACGGAGGACAAATTAAAGCCTTTTGCTGGCAGGACACGGAGCCGCTGCAGCCTCCAAGGGCCGCAGGCTGCGAGGGCGCCAGCGTCTCCGGGGCCGCGACATGCCGGGTGGGTCCGGAGGAGCTTCGGGCTCGGGACAGGGAGAGGTCCGTTCGGATGCTGCACCCGCACCGCCGTTCCCCCCGGATAGGAGCAGGCATTGCAGCCGTCGTTGTAGACCAGCCTCGCCGCCTCTGCAACGGGCTTTGGGCCGTTTCGCACGCTGGCACGCTTTCAAATATCGAAAACTGCACTTAAGTCTCCTTGACAACTGAAAACAAAAGGTAGAAGCAGCTGGATTTATGTTCAAACCGTTCCCTCAGCTCACCCACGCACTGCTATGGTTTGGCATTCCCTGGCCTGGGTGGGTATTGCCGCTGCATCTCCAGCGTGCTTGCTTTCCAGTTAGGGATATATCATCCGCTGGGGTTCACTCAGCGGTTAAAAGAACAAAACATTCAGTTTAATGGAAATCGGTGGTATAAACCCTCGATTTTGCAGAAAGAGCATGAGGAGGCAAAGCCGGAGTGAATTCGGTTTCAAGTATGCCAACAGGAGCCTGTTCAGCGAGGCGAGCGGGTGCTGGAGCGGTGGAGGAAAAGCTGCTTTGTGGTGGTGCTCCAGGATCAGGACAGCTCAGCGGTACAGGCAGGAGGACACGCGTCTGCCGACGGACGGCGAACGAAGCCATGTAGCGCCTGGCCGTTACAGAGCGCGCCGTTTCCCGTACTCGCTTTCGTGCGAGGACCCTCAGCAGCGGAAGCGCTGCCGGGGGATGCCCCAGCGGTTGAAGCTGCGCCAGCATCCCACGCCCAGTGCCGTCGGCTCCCACCGGAGGGGCTGGGGCGCAGGGGGGCAAGGACAGAGCTGCCGCCCACCCCGCCGCCCTCATGGGCCAGCCGCAGCAGGCAGGGCCCCTCCCGGATGGGGGCGGCAGAAAAACAAGATAGCTGGAGAGGGCACCAGGCAGGCGCGTGCCATCCTGCATGGCCGTGGCGCCAGCACAGGAGGGAGCGTGCTGGAGGTGCTGGAGGTGCTGGAGGTGTTGGAGGTGCTGGAGGTGCTGGAGGTGCTGGAGGTGCTGGAGGTGTCAGAGGTGCCAGAGATGCTGGAGTTGCCGGAGGTGCTGGAGGTGCTGGAGGTGTCGGAGATGCCAGAGGTGCTGGAGATGACGGAGATGCCAGAGGTGCTGGAGGTGTCAGAGGTGCCAGAGGTGCTGGAGTTGTCGGAGGTGCTGGAGGTGCCGGAGGTGTCGGAGGTGCCAGAGATGCTGGAGATGCTGGAGGTGCTGGAGGTGTCAGAGGTGCCAGAGATGCTGGAGATGCCGGAGATGCTAGAGGTGCTGGAGGTGTCGGATGTGCCAGAGATGCTGGAGATGCCGGAGGTGCTGAAGGTGTCGGAGGTGTCAGAGATGCCGGAGGTGCCAGAGATGCTGCAGGTGCCAGAGGTGCTGGAGGTGCCAGAGGTGCCGGAGGTGCTGGAGGTGCAGGAGGTGCAGGAGGTGCTGGAGGTGCAGGAGGTGCCGGAGGTGCTGGAGGTGCAGGAGGTGCAGGAGGTGCTGGAGGTGCTGGAGGTGTCGGAGGTGCTGGAGGTGCTGGAGGTGCTGGAGGTACTGGAGGTGTCAGAGGTGCCAGAGATGCTGGAGTTGACGGAGGTGCTGGAGGTGCTGGAGGTGTCGGAGATGCCAGAGGTGCTGGAGATGACGGAGATGCCAGAGGTGCTGGAGGTGTCAGAGGTGCCAGAGGTGCTGGAGGTGCTGGAGGTGCTGGAGGTGCTGGAGGTGCCGGAGGTGCTGGAGGTGCTGGAGGTGTCAGAGGTGCTGGAGGTGCCGGAGGTGCTGGAGGTGTCAGAGGTGTTGGAGGTGTTGGAGGTGTCAGAGGTGCTGGAGGTGTCAGAGGTGCTGGAGGTGCCGGAGGTGCTGGAGGTGCAGGAGGTGAAGGAGGTGCTGGAGGTGCAGGAGGTGCTGGAGATGCTGGAGGTGCTGGAGGTGCCGGCACGTTGCCCAAGGCGGGGGGCAGCAGGCGGAGAGAGCGGACGAGGCTTGGGAGAGGAGGCGAAGACTGAGACGTCGAGCAGGCGCTGCAGCTTCGAGGCGAAGCGAGCCTGCCTGCGAGGCAGGAGAAGGAACGGAGGGCAGAGAGCCGGGGTTTCGGGGCAGCGAAGAAAGAGGAGCAGGCAGCTGCCCCGGGCGCGCGCCTGCGAGCGACCAGCGCCGCGCGCGGAAGCGGCCGCTGCCCTGACCTGCCGGGGACTTTGGGGAAGGCTCTGCTGCACGAAGAGCCGGGGAGCGGCGAGAGGGCGACGGCGGGCCGAGACGGCCCGCGGGGTGCCGAGCAGGGAGCGGCACGGGGCCGGGAGCCCTGCGGGCGCCCCGCCGCCCGCCGCCTCCGCCGCCCGCCTGCCGGCAAGCTGCCGGGAAACGCGGCAGGCGAGGGATGACTCGGGTGTCCCGGCAAACCCTGCCCGAGCGCAGGGGCCCGAAGCATGGCGGTTTCCCGGGCCGGACTGTAAACCGGGGCGCGGAGCCTTCGGTACCGGCCTGGCAGCAGCGCCGCTGAGCCACGCGAGGCACCGATTTGGAACAGCTCCTGCTGCAGAGTTGTCTATATTTATATTCATCCTTGGCGACGCATCTTGGTCCTCCGAGAGCGAAAATCGGGCAGCGCCTCTCTGTGCAGCCAGGACTTCCCGCGGGGCCGGCCGCTGCCCAAGCCCCGGCCGTACGCAGCGGGCGCCCTCCTGCCCCGGCGGCGCGGGCGGGCGGGCGGGCGGCGCGGCGCTGGCCGGCCGGGGAGAGAGGGCAGCTCATGGCGCGGCCTCCCGACGCTCCAGCCTGGGAAGTCGGCAGAGGCCGGCGCTAGCAGCGGGGCGCCCAAACCACTAAGCGAACGGCAATTATGAAGATAAACCTAAAGGGCTCTCGTCTGCTAACAGCCTTGTTTCGTATTTTTCTTTTTTCTTCTTTTTAAGCAATAATCCAAGGCTCTTATTAAAATAAACTCTGGTTTTGGCCTTGTAGTTGATCCTCTTAGGTGCGAGACTACGCTTTCAGAAACCACCGGGGTGGCCTTAACACCGTCGCACCGTACCCATCACGTTCCTGCTGCGCGGGTCGGCTGCTTTCTCCTGCGGGAACGCTGGGGCTCGGCAGGATTTTGTGTTAGCGGCCGCCCGTCCTAGAGGGCACCTCCGAACAGTTGTGTGAACTGGGCTGGTTCTGCAGTTCGTACTTTACAGGTGCTGCCGTTGTGTCTCACCCCCTTGCTTGCTTTCCTTGCTCTTCAGATCCAATTTGCATTGAAATTCAGACGAATCTGCAAAGCAGGAGAGGTGCAGCAAGGGACTGCGTACAGAGGGAAAGCAACTGAACCTACAGACGGAAAGGTCTTATTATTACCGAACGTCAGAAGGTGCTTCAAAGCTGTGTTTTGGGCCAAAGAAACGCCAAGCTGGCAACTCCATCACTGCCCACCTGCCCGCTCCTCCAGGGGTACAACATGCAGTTAAGCTTTCCCGGCAAAGTAGTTTTTTAAATTAGAGAGACTCAAAAATTTGAAAAATAAATACATAAATATTCATGAACTACGACTAACCCTAAGTCCACAGCATAACTTGCAGCTGAGTGCAGATATGGCTGGATCATGTACCACTGCGGTTTAACTAAAACGTGAGCAAGGAAGGAGTGGCTGAAACCAGCAGATTGCATCTTGCTAAGGCAGTAGATAACAACCACATTCTGCCGAATGCATAGAGCTAAATGAGAGGTCAGCGGAGCCTCCCTTGGCTCAGCCGTCTCGCTTGCAGCCATTAACAGGGTCATGTAGCTTAAACGGGATTGCAGAGCAGCTTTCAAAGGGGTCGCTGAGCGCAAAACCCCAACGGTTTCGTTAAGGTACCTGGAGGAGGACGCGGCAGCAGACGAAGGGCCGGGTTAGTCCCGGCGTGGCGTCCCCCGCTCCCGTGGCACGGGGAGCCGGGCAGAGGGCCGTGCACCCGAGGGGCAGGGCCTCGCTTTGCTCCCACGGGTCTGGGACCGCCCTGGCGTGGGTGGTGTGTGCCGTGGGGTGTCCCGGGCGGATGGGTGTCCCCAAGCAGACGGTGGGACCCAGACCGTGTGTCCCAGGCAGGGGGAGCGACCCAGGCAGGCGTCCCGGGCGGGCGGTGGGGACCCTGTGGGTGTCCCCAAGCGGGTGGTGCCACCCCGGCAAGGTGTCCTGCACAGGCGGTGTGTGCCGGGTGGCTGTTCCCGGGTGCTGTGACCGGGGTGGGTGTCCCCAGGCTGACAGTGTGACCTGGGCAGTGGGTCCCAGGCAGGCGGTGCGTGCCGTGCAGGTGTCCCCAGCGGATGGGTGCCCCAGGCAGAGGGGTGCCCCCAGCGGATGGGTGTCCTCGGCAGACGAGTGTTTTCAGAGGATGGGTGCCCCCATGGGTGGGTGCTCCAGGCGGATGGGTGCCCCAGGCAGATGGGTGTCCCAGGCAGAGGGGTGCCCCAGGCAGATGGGTGCCCCCATGGGTGGGTGCCCCCGGCGGATGGGTGCCCAGGCGGATGGGTGCCCCAGGCAGAGGGGTGCCCCAGGCAGATGGCTGTCCCCAGCAGATGGGTGTCCCAGGTGGATGGGTGCCCCAGGCAGATGGGTGCCCCCAGCAGATGGGTACCCCAAGCAGATGGGTGTCCCAGGCAGATGGGTGCCCCAGGTGGATGGGTGCCCCAGGCAGATGGGTGCCCCCATGGGTGGGTGCCCCAGGCAGATGGGTGCCCCCAGTGGATGGGTGCCCCAGGGAGATGGGTGCCCCCAGCAGATGGGTGCCCCAGGTGGATGGGTGCCCCAGGCAGATGGGTGCCCCCGGCAGATGGGTGCCCCAGGCAGATGGGTGCCCCCATGGGTGGGTGCCCCCGGCAGATGGGTGTCCTCGGCAGACGAGTGTTTTCAGAGGATGGGTGCCCCCATGGGTGGGTGCCCCAGGCGGATGGGTGCCCCAGGCGGACGGGTGCCCCAGCCTGAGGCGGAGAGCCGGGCAGGGGGGCAGCAGCCCCCGGCCGCTGCCGCTGCGCCCGCGCGGGACGCGCCGTCGCGCGGGGCGGGCGGGCGGGGGGGGGGGGGGCGGCGGGCGCGGCCGGGCCGCGGGGGCGGTGCGCGGGGCGGGCGGCGCTGCCGTGGGGCCGAGGCGGCGCCGCGGGCCGGCCCGCCCGTCGCTGCCCCCGCTCGGCTCCGCTGGGCTCCGCTGGGCTCCGCCGCGGCGGGGTGCGCGGCCCGGCGGGGAGCTGCCGCACCGCCGCGCACCGGCTCCGCGCCCCGCGCTCCTCCGCGGCCGTGCGCGCTGCGGGGCGGCGCCGCCATGGGGGGGCTCCGCCGGCCCGGGGCGCCCTAGAGCGGCGGCGGCGCTGCCCGCGGGGCCCGGCGCGGCCCCGGCCATGGGAGCCGGCTCGGCGGCGGGCGGGACGGCGGCCCCGGCCGGGCGCTGCCCGACGGGCGGGCGCGGGGCGCGGGCGGCGGCGGCAGGTGAGAGCGGGCGGCGGCGGCTGCGAGCGCCGAGCACCGAGCACCGACGGGGCGCGCGGAGCCGAGCGCGGGCGCGGGCCGGGGGGAGCCGCGCCGGGGGGAGCCGGGCCGGGGGGAGCGCGGCCGGGGGGAGCCGGGCCGGGGGGAGCCGGGCGGAGGGAGGGCGGCCGGGGGGAGCCGGGCGGAGGGAGGGCGGCGGGGCGGGGGCGGCTGCCCCCCCCGGCGTTGCCCCCCCCTCCCCGGCGGCGGCGGGCGGGCGCCGCGCTCGCCCGTGGCCGCGGGGCGCAGAGGCCGCCTCGGCCGCCGGGGAGCCGGGCGTTCCCACGGGGGAAGGTGGCACCCGCGTGGGGCGGCAGGAGCCGCTCGGCCGAGCGAGCCGCGCTTGAAGACTGGACACAGGCGCGGGCTTCTTGGGCTGAAGATAAGCTTTGCGGGAAAGCGAGGAAGCATTGCCTTCCAGTCGGGTCTTTCTTTGCCCTTCTGGGGTTTTGCTTTTCGTTTTTTGTTTTTCTTTTTTTAGATGCTTTCCTGTTCCTGTAGAGACTTTGCTGCTTTGCTCTCAGACCTAAGTGACGCTGGTGGAAAGATCATGACTGAAGTCCTCCTCTCGGCTGCTCTGAATGGAACTGAACCCAACCTGCTCTCCGGCAGCGGCTGGGCTGCGGGAAATGCCACCACCAAGTGTTCCCTGACTAAAACTGGCTTCCAGTTCTACTACCTGCCCACCGTCTACATCCTCGTCTTTATCACGGGATTTCTGGGCAACAGTGTGGCAATCTGGATGTTCGTCTTCCACATGAGGCCTTGGAGCGGCATTTCAGTTTACATGTTCAACTTGGCATTAGCTGACTTCTTATATGTCTTGACTCTGCCTGCCCTCATCTTTTATTACTTCAACAAAACAGACTGGATCTTTGGAGACATCATGTGCAAGCTGCAGAGGTTCATCTTCCACGTGAACCTTTACGGCAGCATTTTGTTTCTGGCTTGCATAAGCGTGCACAGGTACACGGGGGTGGTGCATCCCTTGAAGTCGCTGGGGAGGCTGAAGAAGAAGAACGCTGTTTACATCAGCACCCTGGTGTGGGTCATCGTTGTGGCCGTGATCTCTCCCATATTGTTCTACTCGGGAACGGGGATACGGAGAAATAAAACCATCACGTGCTACGACACCACAACCGACGAGTACCTGAGAAGCTACTTCGTTTACAGCATGTGCACCACGGTGTTTATGTTTTGCATCCCCTTCATACTGATTCTTGGTTGTTATGGGCTAATAGTGAAAGCTTTGATTTACAAAGATTTGGACAATTCTCCTCTCAGGAGAAAGTCAATTTACCTGGTTATTATTGTGTTGACAGTCTTTGCTGTGTCTTACCTTCCCTTCCACGTGATGAAGACCTTGAATCTAAGAGCCAGAGTGGATTTTCAGACTCCACAGATGTGTGCCTTCAACGATAAGGTTTATGCCACCTACCAGGTGACGAGAGGTCTAGCCAGCCTCAACAGCTGCGTAGACCCTATTCTTTATTTTCTGGCAGGCGATACCTTTCGAAGGCGGCTTTCCAGGGCCGCCAGGAAGTCATCGAGAAGAAGCGAACTCAATGTGCAGTCCAAAAGTGAGGAAATGACTCTCAATATTTTATCAGAGTATAAGCAGAATGGAGATACGAGCTTGTGAAGGAATGCAAAAGATTGGGGAGCAGTTTGAAAAAATCCTCCTCTCTAACACAGTAGGACACTATAGTGCTGCAAGTAGGTGAGGAAAATCTGCCAGTCTCTCAAATTCATTTTAGGGAGAGCCGCATTTTCTGATCGTAGAAAAAACTTAACAAAGTAAGTGGAAAAATTTTAATCTTAATGGAAAATAACGTATCAAAATTCAGCTTCTCTTCTCCTTAAGCTTATAATATTCTCACTTCTTTCTGACTTGTGTCGGATAAAGTAAAACAAAGTAAATCCCCTAAAGGAAAAAAGCCATCAAAGCGCGTCTGTTTTAATGACGTAGACTCCCACGTTCAAACAATTTTCTTTGTTACCCTCTGTTTAAGAATAGGAAATAAAAATCGGAAAGAATAGAATCTTCTTTTATCTGATGCTCGGTCCAAATCTCTAGCCTTAGATCTATCCCTTTGCTGACTTGCCATTGCAAACTGGTGTTTAAATCAAACTCATGATGCAGTTATCTCACCTTTAAAGTTCTGTTATTTCTTCATCTACTTTTAGTGTTGATAATTATTTGCTAGTTCGGTAGCATTTATGATTCAGTCTTCTTTGAATGCTGACTTTTTATGAGCAATGGGCATACTGGTATGTGCACGATGATGCTGCCAGGTTGTTATGGTTGTTCATGAAAAATCTGGACCCCCTGTAAAGGCATATTGGCGCCCAGGCAGGGCAAACGACACCTCAGCTATTTGCACATACAGATAAACAGATATCTCGCTGCAGCTCCGGGCTTTGCACATACAAGTAACGGCATATTTTGTGAACAGATACGGACGTACAAATATGTGTACATAAATCACCATTTTGTCAATAGGAAGAACCCCAGAACGGGGCTGACTAAGGACTGCAGGACTGGGCTCGCCTCGGGAAGTACTTGTAAGCAGGTCTGCGACCTCGGAAGCAAGCAGTTCTGTACAGGGACACAGTCTGACCAACATCTCTCCGCAGCTTGAACCCTTGATTTCTGATGTTGGAAGTTTTTCTTGAGTTCTTTACGGGTAAAACATTAGAAATGTGCATACTGGAAATAACTGTACCTCCTAGACAGGTAGAACTACAGTTATTCGAATTACTTTCATTTTGATTCGATGCAAAGATATTTCTGTTGCTTGCAATCTTGAGATACCATAACAGTTGTTTCCCAAGAAAGTACTTATAAAAATGGTGTTTATATATATATATATATATATATATATATATAAAAATACACACACACACACACACACGGAATTCAGAGAGAATTAATTTTTTTGTACTGTGAAAAATAAATTGCTGTATTAACAAGCTGTTGCAATATACTACAGACTAAATCTACCCCTTTGTTATATTATCTTCTCCAAATGTGGAACAGGTCATCCAGAATTAGTCAAGCTGAGCTGTTGTGTAACGCAGCAGCTAGTGACTGGAGCACAGATGAAATCTTACATGTACAGTCTTATTCAGTTCTCATATTTTTAAGAAATGTGTTTGAAAATATCGTGTGCTAAATAGAGTATGAAGGCATGCTTTGAATTATAAACTTAGTGTACACAATTGAGTTCTATGTAATCCTAAGGATGGTTTTAACAGATCCTCACTCCTCCAGTCTTCATAGTAAGAATAAAATATTTATATTTTACTTATTGATTTCCAGTGACTGATGATAAACAGGAATAACTCTAGTTATTTTTGACAACATTGTAAAGCAGCTCCTATTCACACATACAGCTTCTTAATCTGCAAAATTGGTATTTATTGAACTTATTTATTGGACAACTAATTGTAAAGTATTGTTGAATACATTTTAAATGGTTCTCTGTATTCGTACTCAGAATTGGGCGTTAGTGGAAAAATTTAACAGCATGTTCAAATTGTTGTAATACTGTGTCTTCTAACAGAACTTCTTTATAATAAACTCAATTCCACCCTGACTATTCCCTGTTGATGTATAGCCTGGAGATAAATTGAACTACTGATATATGGCCTTGAGATAAATTACACTACTGCTTAGCAAGCGCAGTTTCCTGAAGCAGTGTTAAGATCTCATTTAGCCCTGTAAGATGAAAAATTTAGAGAGAGTGAAAAAATCCCAACCAAGGGTCAATTGCTAATTAATCCCTACTGACAAAACATTGTAGAATAGCAAAGCCTATTTTTATCACCAAAGCATGAGCCTGATTCACAGTAAATGACTTCTGTGTTTATTTGAGACTTCATTCCACCGAAGCATGTCTTGTTGGGAATGGCAGATGATTCAGAGAGTGTTAAAATAAATTATTCTTTGAATCTGTTTGCTTCTGTAGGTTTAAAACTGCATTAGTTTCCCAAAGTTTTCTGGTCTATTTTTCTCTTTTCTTTCAGTTAGGAAATAAAATGTTCCACTAATTCGTGTCTGGAAAAAAAGGTCTTAAACACACAAACACAGTAGAGTGTAAAACCTTACATCCAGGTAAGTCTTTATGTCGTTGCTTACAGTCCTTTTGTTGTATGTCTCTTTAAAATTTAATGCAGTGAATATAAAATTCAAGTGCAACAAAATTCTGCAAGCCCAGCTATACCGGTTGTGGCACGCTGCAGGGGAAATCCGCCCGTCTGGATTGAGCCCCTCCGAGGGAAAGTCTACCTCCCTGGGCTGAGAAGGGCCATAGCCCTCTTACAGCATCTTCCCCATTGTCTTCGGGGTCTCGAACGCCTGGGATATTTTTGTGCTTTCACCATGAAACAGATGAAATATTCCTTTGTTTCATCTTGTCTCAGTGAAGACAAGGCAATTGGCCCGGCTAATTTTTCTGATTCATCACGGAGGTCCATTCTGATGTTTTATTTAATGAGGATCACTGCTACTGATGATCAGCAAAGGCAAAGAGCTTCAGCATCTTCCCCGGGACGTGAAGATGTACGCGGGAGCTTTCTACTGAGCATTTAGAAGGATCATTAAGCACATTTCACGCACAGTTTATTTTCCTTCTTTCAGGTCATATGACCTGCAGAGCTAACAGCATCCCGAACCACATCCCTCTCCGATGTGGCTCCCCCATGTACGCATCCCGAGGTGTCACAGGGACCGCTGCGTCCTGCTCAGGGACCGCTGCGTCCTGCTGGAGCTTAGGGCCGATCCTCACAGCCGCATGTTAAGTTCCTGATATACGTACACACACACACACACACACACACACACACACACATTTTAAGCATTGCTGTATTTGGCACAGAGCACTCAAAAGCACAGTACACCCGTGCTACAAAAGACCCTGCTGCTATTCTCCAGCATGGTGACCGTTCACCTGCAGCGTCACCGGATGGTGTATTTTGGGCCATTGCATCCAAGGGGAAGCTGGTCAGCCGTGGGGGGGGGGGCTGGCCATCACCAGCACAAGGATCAAGCAGATGCTCTGCGACAGGGTGGTGGCCAGAACTGAGAGCTTTTGGGGAACTGGGCAAGTCTGCTGTTAAATATTGGCCTTTTGGTACTTGTGCTTACTATTGGGGAATTGTGAAAAACAGTCAGTCCACCAGCCTTGAAGTCCACGCTCATCCTAAAATGTATTCACAGACCCTAATGACGGGTATAGTTGAAGGAGCCTTCCCATACTTCACCAAAATTTATTGCTGACCTACTTAAAACGCAGAAAGAAAGTAATCTGAGTTTCCAGTCAGTCTTTGCGCGTTGGCTGGAGTTGTTAACTAGCAAGAAGCAATTGGGATGATGGGTTTTGTTTACTTTGACCTAAATTTGGATAATCATCTCACTACAGGAAGGCCACCTAAAAGGTCTGTGTTCCCTTATTGTGCTGTATTAGCCTTCAACTAGGAACAGAGGTTAAACATTTTGTGGTTTCATGATCATGCCTTTAATGTGAACACTACATTACTCGAGGTGTTTTTGGGGCTCTGTTAGTAACGACAGACCATTCACTGGAGACTCCAGTAAGGAGGTTTGAGGTAAATAGTTATCTAAGAACGCAAGACTTACCAAAACCGTCTGCAGCGATCCATACAGAAGCAAATTATTATTCCTCGCATATATTGCGCTTCCTGCCGCTCCATGGGGTGGATTTCTCCTCGTTTATGCCCCACTGACTCCCACACGTGGTAATCTGTAATGCAAAATGGACTCAACATGATTCATGTCATTCACGGAGCCTACACGCGATCTGCTGCCAGTTTAGAAATTAGCAACACGGCATCTGGCTTCCTTTTGTTTGTTCGTGTGGTACGAGGTTAGGCAAACGCCGCTCGGGCCGGCGGACTCAAAAGTACCCTAACCGGCGCGCGGGCTGAGCGAGCCCGTGCGGCGCCTCCCAGCCCGATGCGCCCTATGGTCCCTGCAAGACGGCTGTGCCAGGCTCGAGGACGTTTCCGGCCGTTGTGACGTCCGCCTGGCCCGGGATGGACCTCCTATGAAAGCCCTTACCTTTAAAAACACGTGTGTATATATACATGCACACACATGAAACTCATTAAATAGCATTGCCTTGCTCTGCTTACATCTGCTGTCGCGTTGCTGCAGTCTAGCTGTATCGGCACAATAATTTCAAACTAGTCCACAGACATAAAACGTGTGAATTTAACCAACTAGACATTGTGTGACTGCAAACTACAGTTTCATGTATTTGAATGAAAAATTTTTATTTTTCTATTGCATTGTGCTTTTAATATTGCTAAGTTCAATTTTCCTGAACATACTAATGACATTTTACTTGGCCGTATCTGCAGAGACAGTGTTATCCGATATTTCAACTTCTCAGGTTATGTAGCTGCTTTAATTGAATAGTAATTTAAAAAAAAAAACAGTCTTATTTGTGTGCAATTGTAACGACTAAAAAGACTGCCTGTTAGTGAAGCGGAGTGCTGTTTGCGTGTACATTTTGTGTTAGGCATGGCTTTCGAAGTTGTCACTATTTTTAGTGGCAGCAGAACTGCAGCCCCAGCGTTACTGGCGCTGTACCTAGCAACCTCGGATTGAGAAGCGCCAATAAAATCGTGAAAAACTCTTTTCCTGCCTTTTGTATCGTTGCAGTTAATTCAAGCTGGCAGAGGAGTCTTCAGAGAACAATGCAAACTTAGACAATAGGAGTTCTGCAGGAGACGTAGCTTCTAAAAGCTTGAGACGAAGCACTTGCTCCACTGTGGCTGAAAATGAGTGAATAAATTAATTATGCGTGACCTTCTAATATGTTATGTGCTAGAACATGGCAGGTATTTACCCACCGCCGAGCACCGGTGAGTGAGCGCGTGCGGTTTCGCTGGCCGGCGCTGCCCGTGCGCCTGTGTCCCCCTCACCCCAAGCCCCTTTTTAAAAACTCATTTTACAGCATTAGGGAATAGAAGCCAAGCTTGCCACGCTGGGCGGGAGACCGCAGAGATAAATGAGAGCTTTTCAAACTGTACTTCTCGGCTTTTGGCACCGCGGCCGGGCAGCGAGGCCTGAGCCGGGGGTCATGCGCGGGAGCAGGCCGATGCTCGGAGCTGCCGAGGGGCCCCAAGGACCCCTAGGAGAGCCTGGTCCAGCGGGTCACCCACAGCAGCTGCACAGGACCGTGTCGGCCGGGGGATAGCGCACGGACGGAGGCTCCGCCACCTCTCCGGGCAGCCTGTGCCCGCGCTCAGCCACCCTCGCAGCGACAAAAAGGGAAGAGCCTGGCCCCATCCTCTTTACTCCCTCCCGTCAGGTGTTTATATGCCCTGGTAAGATCCTCTGGAGCCTGCTCTTCTCCAGGCTGAGCAGTCCCAGCTCTCACAGCCTCTGCTTGCATGAGAGATGCTGCAGTCCCTTGAGCACCTTGGTGGCCCTTGCTGGACTCGCTCCAGGCCATCCGTGTCTCTCTTGTCCTGGGAGCCCCGCACTGGACACAGCATCCCAGGGGTGGCCTCGGCAGAGGGGCAGGGTCTCCCGCCTCGACCTGCTGGCCCTGCGCTGCCGGCCGGCCCGAGGGCCCGGAGGATGCAGCCCGGTGCGGGGCGCGCAGACGCCGTCTGGCCTCGGGGGGGGGCAGCGGCAGAGCCCGCTCTCGCCCCGGCGTTGCACCCGTTCCAGCCTTCTGCTTTGCCAAACGGCGTCCCGGATTTCCTTGTAACCGGGGAAAGGCTCAGCAGTGACCCCATGCTCTGCCTCCCTTTGCAGCGGGGCGCTGCGAGGGGTGCCCCCCCCCGAAACGGCCTGTTTCCAGTCCCACTGGTTTGGCGGCGACAGCCGGCTGCGTGCTGGCGTCCTTCGCCCGCCGCGGGGCGCTCCCCGGCCCCGCGCCCTCCCTGACAAAGACCCCTCTGTGAAGCCTGGCTGGTGGCTTCAAAGGGCGAGCGCTAAAAAATGCATTTCCATCCGTGGCGGCCAATAACCGTCTTTTGTAGGAAACTTGTTTTTTTCCACGCTGGTGACTCGGAAACTCAGCAAACGCTAAGGGTTAGCGCGGCAGAGCGTGCACGAGCGGGCTGCGCGGGCCGGCAACGCCGGCTGCTCCGGCAGCGGGTGGCGCCAACACCTGTGCCGGCACAGCACGGCACGGCACGGCACGGCACAGCATGGCAGGGCATGGCACGGCACGGCGGAGCAGGAAGGGGCACCAGCATCAGCACCCGCAGCTGCCTTGCCTGCTGCCACCGGGCCTCCCCGCGACACCGCGCGACGTCTGTTTGGACAAGGCGGGTTCGAAGGACCTGCTTCTGCTGTAAAGCTAGCTGGCGTCATTAAGCGGTTGTGTTTTTATAACATACCCACTGCTGTCACCTGGCTTTTGAGTGTGTTAAGCTAGTTATGTGAAAAATGCTGCGCAACAAAAACGGCGCTTAACATGCAGAAATTAAGCCCGTGCCGTTTTGAGCTTCCTGGGTTATTACTTCACTTTAACTTGTCTCTTCAAGTTTTGGCAGGATGAAACTAGAGAAAGATGTGGGGTTTCTAGTTCAGAAGAAAAAGGCCTGGAAGTGTGCCTCTTCTGCTCTGTTTTCTCTGCATAAATCCCTCTTCTTACGCTTTATCCCCCCGCCGCGGCCGTCGGCCTCCGGCGCGTTGGATGCGTTTGGCAAAAGAGGAACCGAAGTTGGTCTTAACTTTCTTTTATTTACTGCAGTGCTGCTGGGTGCAAGAAATGCGTGCCGGGGGGCAACGCTGTTGGAGACTACGGGCCTCGCTTAAGGCAGCTTATAGATATTACAAACGGTCTTGTTTCCCTCCAGGCTCGCCTCTACCCGGTGCAGGTCCTGCTCGGTTCTCGAGCTCTGGCGCAGGGTTTCGCACAGCGCCCGGCGCGAGGCGGGCAGCCGCGGCGCGTCCCGCTCCCGGGGCCAGCCCCTCCGCTCGGCCCCCGGCCTCTCGGGGCCAACTGCAGCGATTTAGGCAGTGGGGCTTTTGGTCTGCTGGTACAAGCAGAGTAAAAAGCGAGTCTTAAGCAAGCAGCACTAAAAACAGCAGAAAGATCCAAAGGCTGCAGCAAGGCTTGGCATTTGCACGCTAAAAATAACGTTTCTCTCCCAGCGCTAAAAAGCCAGATAGGTATTCAGCTGTTACGTAGGGGAATAGATGCGGAGTAGAAGCCCCAGTTTTACAAGCCTGCTCTCGTTGCAGCCAAAATAGCTTCACACCAACATGATCTTCTTTTCCTTAAGATGTTTCCTTTCCTTTCTTTCAGGCATTGGACAAAATGCTGCTTTAAAAAGTGGTAACTCAGCACAGTGAAACATGACCTACAGGTGCCTGACACAACAGCACAGAAAACAGGTAAGAAGAGAGCCACTGAGGCAAATTAACAACTAAACCCTCACTTCAAACAGATGGCAAAGACTGACTTGAATTTTTGGATGTGATTCAATGAAAATGTTCTCTAGCCTTCCCTTTCTGCATGGGGAATAAATCTGCAATTAAAACCATTTCTCCTTGCTGATGGCTGGCACCATACCAGCGATACCTAGCGTTGCTACGGCCAGCTTCAGCTGTGCTTCTTCATCAGCGCACTGAGCAGCACCAGGCCCATCAACAGGCTACTAAAAAATAGCAGTTGCACGCTAACCAATGAATTACCACCTCCCAGTTAACAGCTATGTAACCAGTTGCTCTCAAATGTTGGCCATCGATGCGCATAAGGAAGTGAGACCGAATTTGGGGTTCTGCAACAGCACCCTGCGCCCAGCCCCCGGTGCAGGGGAAGCGTCCGTGGACGAAGCCGCCCTTCCAGCCTCTCTTCCTCACCCCCGGCATGCCAGGACGGTGCCTGGACGAGCACAAACCATTGCATTTATTTCCCCTGTTGCAACTGCTTTGCATGGAAAGCAGCCCGGGGTGGCGGGTGTGCGAGCAGGGCCCGGCCGCGCCATGGAGACTGCAGCCGGCCGGTCTTCGCCAGCTGGTTTCATCCGTGATTTTGCTCATTTAATCTCTTCTGCAACTGATACCGGCAGGGATGACTCAGCCCTAACTATAGCTATCTGCGTCCAAAATAGCGCCCAGCCGCGCTGCAGGCTGCCCGGCTCATGTCGTGTGCATCAGCCCTTTCGCCGCTCCCGAACCCGAAATAGCAGGAGGTGCCGTGCAGAGGAGCCGTCGGCGGCTGCGGGCCCCCCCGGGCGGCCGACGGACAGCTCGGCTGCTCCACGGCTTCGGGAAAACTTCCCGGCCGTCCTGGATGGGGCTTGGAGGTAAAGCACCAGGAGGGCAGAAAAATGCCCCTCCGGAGTGAATTCTCAGTTGCCTTCCGCAATTGTATGCCTGCTTTATATTTTATAGAAACAAACGCTTTCAATTCCTGCTCTTATTAATCTGTTCATACCGACCAGTGAGCTTATGAGTAGGATCAATTTACACTGCAGCTAAAAATATACTAAACACATGCACACACACACACACACACACACACACGCGCGCGTATATGTATGGATGTATAGATATATAAAAAATATGCATATATATATATATATACATATGTGCATGCGTATAAAATGCAAAGATCAGACTGTGCTTTATATTCTTTTTCTCCACTTTAAATGGCACATCAGGAACTGCTCACTGCAGTACTAAGCCTCGGAGGGAGATAAGTTTTACAGCTTCTGTCTGAACTGGTTCCTACCACAGACATTTGAAAGGGGTTGAAGAAATCCGGTGACTATATACTAACAACACGCTGCCACAAAACCCAGCGCAACGCCTGGGACTTGGCGATGGCGTCTCCGAGCAAGGCCGGCTAGCCTGAGCGCGTGCATAAGCCGGTACAGCGCAGTCTGCAGACCAGCCCTGGCTTTTCAAAGGGTTTGGTCTTCCAACTAAGCCATTATTTGCTTTAATATTGCATCCTTGCAGCAGCTATCATAAGCCTTTTAGGATTTCAAAGTTAGAAATGCCTGGTTTACTTTGCTAGTTATGAAGGGTGGGGAGGCAGAAAACATACTGCATTAACAATATGCAAATGTTTCCCAATTTTCCCAGCGCTCCATGAAGGCCTTTCCCGCCAGGAAGACTCAGGAACAGATCTAGAAACACCAGTTAGTTTGCAGTGACGTAAAGCATGCAGAAGGGAAACCAGGGGCCGGTGCTCGAACTTTCGACTTGTCCTCATCACGAGCCTGGGAAACGAGGAGCTGCCTTCCACGGCCTTTATTTTGTCTCTTAGGTTAAACTGTCTAAAATATTAAACAGTATTGTATCTTAGACTAAGATAAACTTAAAAGAGGTGAAGCTAATTACGTGTCAGTGGCGTTTACCCCAGGGAACCGCAGAAATTAGTTTGTGCATGGTGAGCCGCTCCTGCAGGTCATCAGCGACACGGGGCGCCTACCGGCGCGGAGAGGAGCTGGAGGTGCCCTTCCCTGCTCCCGTGGCTTTGGTATGCTTAATGACAGCCACTGAACACAAAGCTTAGGCTTAATTACTGCACTATGACTAATCATGCTGTCATCACTACCTTTAATAAAGTACTAGGCCTAATATTTAAAGTTACTGAAGCTCCCAGAAGAACCAGTCCAGTGGCAGCGCAAGAAGGGCAGCAGCCGTGGGCAAACGTGCAGAGGAGCGGCGGCTGGAGACGTGTTAAGGAGCTGGAGGCCGGGAATGAGCCCCGCATGGGGCTGCCCTGTCGTCAGCATCTGCGTCCTCCTCCCTCAGGCACCATGTCCACCCTGACACCTCCAGCCTGCGCTGACGAGGGACAGACCCAGGCTGATACAGGAGGGAAGATGATTTGCTGGGTAGAAGCTGGGTGGCCTTAGCCTACGTGAAGATAATTACGTGAAGATTAATTTTGCCATGACACAGTCCAGGGAATTGCTGATTTTACAGTTTTCTCTATCTTCTGGGAGAGAGAGCAGCAATCTGAGGTAGGTCCTCACCCCTCCAGCTGCTAGAGCCCTTCTTCCCCAAACGGGGGGACAAATCCTGAAAGAATCATGCTTGACCAACCTGATAGCCTTCTATGATGGGATGACTGGCTGGGTAGATGAGGGGAGAGCAGCGGACATTGTCTACCTTGACTTCCGCAAGGCTTTTGACACCATCTCCCATCACATCCTCACAGGCAAGCTCAGGAAGCGTGGGCTGGATGAGCGGACAGTGAGGTGGCTTGAGAACTGGCTGGATGACAGAGCTCAGAGGGTTGTGGTCAGTGGTGCGGAGTCAAGGTGGAGGCCTGTAGTTAGTGGTGTCCCCCAGGGGTCAGTCCCGGGTCCAGTCTTGTTCAACTTAGTCATCAGTGACCTGGAGGAAGGGACAGAGTGCACCCGCAGCAAGTTTGCTGACGATACTAAACTGGGAGGAGAGGCTGACACACCAGAAGGCTGTGCTGCCAGTCAGAGGGACCTGGACAGGCTGGAGAGACGGGCGGAGAGGAACCTCATGGAGTTCAACAAAGGCAAGTGCAGGGCCCTGCACCTAGGCAGGAATAATCCCACGCACCAGTATAGGCTGGGGGTTGACCTGCTGCAAAGCAGCTCTGCCGAGAAGGACCTGGGAGTGCTGGTGGACAACAAGTTAAACATGAGCCAGCAGTGTGCCCTTGTGGCCAAGAAGGCCAATGGTGTCCTGAGCTGCTGGGCTGCATTAGGAAGAGTGTTGCCAGCAGGTGGAGGGAGGTGATCCTGCCCCTCTACTCAGCCCTGAGGAGGCCTCACCTGGAGCACTGTGTCCAGTTCTGGGCTCCCCAGTACGAGAGAGGCATGGAGCTCCTGGAGAGAGTCCAGCAAAGGGCTACTAAGACAATGAAGGGACTGGAGCATCTCTCCTCTGAGGAAAGGCTGCGAGAGCTGGGCCTGGTCAGCCTGGAGAAGAGAAGACTGAGGGGGGATCTGACCAATGTGCACAAGTCTCTGAAGGGGGTGGGGGAGTGTCGAGAGGATGGGGCCAGACTCTTCTCACTGGTGCCCAGCGACAGGACAAGAGACAACAGGCACAAACTGAAACACAGGAAGGTCCATCTGAACATAAGGAAAAACTTGACTGTGAGGGTGACGGAGCACTGGCACAGGTTGCCCAGAGAGGTGGTGGAGTCTCCTTCGCTGGAGATATTCAAAAGCTATCTGGACACAGTCCTGGGCAATGTGCTCTAGAGGACCCTGCTGGAGCAGGGGGGTTGGACTAGATGATCTCCAGAGGTTCCCTCCACCCTCAGCTTTCTGTGATTGTGAGGACTTTCAGGCCTCAGAAGAGCACCTGAGGCCCTTTAGCAGGGCGGTGGAAAGACAGCAGGGGCCTCACCGTGGTTGCTGGGCAAGACAGAGCTTTTGGGCATGCTGGGGCTCCCAGGGGGACCAGAGCACACCTTCAGAGATCTCGGACTGAGAGTCAGCGTGTGCACCAGGCCAGCGCTCAGCAAGGAGCTCTGCTACTCTTTTCTGATAATGCTTTTATGGGTATAAATATGAATATGAGATCACACAAAATGAGTCACATTTTTAGTGTCAAATTATTCGTTCTATTATATGATAATATATTTGCCAGCTCATAGTGTAAACAGACTTACTTTATATAACACACCTCTCTGTATGTCAGGCTGCTGGTGGTTTTCAAAACCGCTGCTTTGCAGGTGGCTCGTGACACGTGGTCTCCTAGACTCTGAGCCTGCAAAGCTGTTTACATCGCTCCCATCAGTACAACGAGCCGCGGCGCAGACGCGGCTGGCACGAAGCCTCCGCAGTCGCGCTGCGCGTGAAGGCACCGCTTCCCACCCGCCGCGCCCCGCGCCTCCGCCAGCGCCGCAGGAAGGGCCCGAGCAGCGCGAGGCGGGAAGGCGCCGGCAGGAGCCGCGCTGCGCCGAGCCCCGGGGCGCCCGCCAGCCCCCGGCCCCCCGCTTCGGCGCCCGCCGGGACCCCGTCCCCCACGGCGCCGTCCTCCGGGCGCGCCTCTGCCCAGCCTCAGCCGCCTCCAGCCCCCGGCCTGCATGAGAAAACACGCGTTTCTTGGAAGAAGGTTTTTTTTAAAAGGTTCCTAAAATTTGGAGACCGCTTCTGAGAAACAGGCAGGAGTTTGGGCGCGAGCCGGCCGACGGCCCTCCAGCAGCGCCTGCCCGGCCGGGCTGCTCCGAGCGCTGCGAAGCTCTTCTGAGCTGCTGCCTGTCGTGTTCATTATGTTATACTTCATTTATAGGGAGCGCTAAGGGGCTGCGGCGTGTCTGCGCAGGGGGAGGCCAGAGCTGCAGTTGCAGAGCTGCCGTTGCAGGTCCCAGCGCGGGTGTGAAGAAAACACCGGTTAGAGGAGAGGAACAGGTTTTGCCGAGGAAGGCCGACGGGCTGCGTTGCGTTTCCTCGGCACGCCACGGGGAACGCCAAACGGCAAAGCCGGGCCCGGCGCAGGGACGGGAGGGGTCGCACCCGGGAGCCGAGTGACATGACACGGGCAGTAATCACACGAGTGCACCGATACCGGCAAGTCACAGAGGGATATTAATTAATTACTGAGCAAATTTCCTCAGCTATTTTAACACTTAGCCCCGGCCCGGTGCTCAACGGGCGTAAGGCAAACTCGTTAGTACCCGGAGGGGGGGTCCCCCCGCAGCGCAGAGCAGCCGCCCCTCAGCCTGGTGTCCTGCGCGCTGCCTCTCACGCACGTCTTTGGAAAGTGTATGCATATCCCGGCATAAGCTCGGTGCCCGGTTTCAGGGTCCTCTGAACGGCTACAGCTTCTGCAAAAGCCTGAATGTATTTCTCTGGCAAGGACTTTACTGAAGCAAAGATGATTAAGTGCAGTCCGCTGCATCTCCAACTGCTCTATTAGAAACAGGACACTAGGAAATTATCCTGTCACCTCCTCTCGGTAAAAAGGTTTTCAATGCAAACGCTTAACATGTCTACAGTGCATGAAAATATGAGCCGGTTATAATTACTATTGGCCTCACCTCATCAGCAGTATTTAATTGATGTCAGGGTCTTCGTCTGCCTGCGCAAATCAGTCGGCATCTGCAGTCCTCCAGAGACCACGTCTGGAAACCTCCCGAGGGTACCGAAATCTCTGGGTCTACTCCCTTTCTTTCCTGCAACACGCACCGTCGGAGGCGGTCGCGCTCCCGGCTGTGCCCAGGGCGCTCCCTGCCCCTGCTTGGAAAACGAAACGCGGGAAGAGCAGTTCAGGGCAGCGTCCTGCCACCTCTGCGCGGCCCCGGGCTCGGCCGCGGCCCGGGCCGCGCGTCCGCCGCACGCGCCAACGCAGGGCTTCACAAGTACGCCCCGAGGTGGATGCGCACAGGCACGGCACGCTTAGCGCCACGTCTTATCTCCCCGAGAGGCTGCATTGGCTCCCTGGGGGTGTTCAGCTGCATTGCGGGCGTACGTATTCTTATGTGTTTTTCAAATATCAGATTTTTTTTTTTTTTTACCCTAATAGCCACTGAGTATTTGAGTGCCCTGTATAATGGGTTTTAAAAGCAAATCATCACATACTTTCGAAACAGTGATGAGAGAGGGAGTTATGCCGGGCCCGAAGCACGGCAAAGCTGGCAGGGGCCAACGCGCGTCACGGCTGGAGTGAAACGGGTAACCTGACGACACGGGAATCTGACAGGACCACAGCCCGGAAACACCTCCTTTTGCTCCGCTGTGCCTTTACCGCAAAAATCAGTTAAAAACCTAAACTTTGCTTCTAGGCCTTGAGCACCAAGCGTAGTTCTGATTATCCAATACCTCCAAGTTAGAAACCCTTGAAATTCGGTGGTAAGAGTATCCAAAAATCCAAGCACAGGCCGTAACGCAGAAATTTTCCTTTGCCCCGCGGTGCATTTTGGCGATAGTTCCTGCGGCTTTGCTGGCCTGCCCTGGGCGTCTGTGCAGCACCAGGGACGAGCTACCAGCAGCAGTTGGTAGCCGAGAAAGGGGAGCCCTGCGCCGCTCCGCCGACCGCCAGCCGAGTGCAGGGCTGGGGGCTGCGGGGCGAAGCGCGGCGGTGGGAACCCCGTCCCGGCCAGCGTCTCGCGCTCCTCCCTTTGTAAGAGAAGCTGCAAGGCTACCTGCTCTGCAAGTCATTTTTTTTTCCCATACGGCTAGAATAAAGCTGTAAATGAGAAAAGTCAAACACAGTGAAGTGAGATTTCACCCTAAGGGTTTGGACAGGAAGCTCATGCAAAAGGCTTGTTCCTGGCAGGACGAGGGCTCGTAAATCTTTATATATGAGAGTACGGCAAAAAATGGCAGCTTGAAATTAAAAGGAGCTGGCATTTTTCTGGGTGTTAGCTGAGCTGAGATTCCTCCTCGCTGTCACAAGGCCGGGTGCAAGCCCGCCCCGAAGGCCCATCGCCGCACAGGAAACGTTCTTGATTTGGGGAGGAGGGGGCGGCTTTTTCCCTATCATTCCCACACAGGTGGGGTTTTCGGCCAGACATATGGAAAGTGAGCGAGATATCTTCTCTGCCTTGAGACAGCAATTACGGCTGCGTGCCAATTTTCATCACAGCGTGATTGTGCAGGATTTTCGAAGTGCTCTGCCCTTTCTGGAGGACGGTCTGGCTGCAAAATGAATTTGTATGACTTCACACGGGCAAGCAACGGGGCGAGCGTTCGGCACGGGCACTCGGAGAGCGGGGAGAGGTGACGTGCCGGCGTCACAGGGGAGCCGCTGCCACATCAGCGGAGGCCAGAGCGGGAGAGCCGCGCACATGCTGGGCCTAGCGTGATGCGGCCAGAAAGGGAAGAGGCAGAAGAGAGGAGATCCTGAGCCACGGAGGGCACTCGGGTCCTCGTCTCCGGGCGAGACCGCGGCTTCGCCGTCCCGGGAGACACAGCCAGCAGAGCAATTCTGCCTGGGAACAAAACCCCGTGGGTGGAAGCAGGTTAAGAAGGGAATCGTGATGTTTTGGCAAAACGTAAATCGGCGTTCTAGCAACACGCTCAACAGGCAGCGATCTCGATGCTGTAAGCAAACATATTGCAAAGGAACCAACAAGGTAAATGGAAAAGCCATCTAATAACCTGCAAGAGGTCAGAGGAGGCATTGCTCTCTACTCAGACGTCTCAGTAAAAAGAGGTTGCATTCAAATCATGAAGTGTTTTATTTTTGGAAAGACGATGCCTTTCTCCTCTGGAGCTTAATAGCGTCCTAATCCCGCTAAGAGAAAGATGGTGCTATAATGTGAGCTCCTAAATAATGTACTGACTGACAAGGTTGACTGGCAAGGACGCTGGAGAGCATCAGTTAGGGCTGAAGGGTTTTTATTCCCTTTTGGTACAGTAATGCACTAGCTGGATCTCAGCACAGGCAGATGCTGGTTGGCATGAACTGGGGTTTTTGGTTTAAAACAGACCTATTGCAATGCAAAGCTTTCTGAGTTATCCCCTTTTAATGTGTGGTTTTGGGGACTAACATATACATTTTGCAAATGCCACTTTTTACTTTTGTTCTTTAAGAAAACTTTGGAAATAGGATGGGCAAACGCATTGGGCAGCTTAAGAAAGTATGATCTCTCACTGTGACAAGGACGGACGGGAGAACAGCGCCGGCGGCACGCGCTGGAGGCACTCCTCTGTGTTCAGGGCTGCCGTGGCCCCGGCTCGCACCGCGGGGCTCAGCGCCGCAGCAGCCGGCCTCTGCGCCCCTGCCCTCCGCTGCCGACCGCCAGCGCGGGTTCGGGGGCCGCGGCGCTGCGCAGCCGGGCCCGGCCCCCGGGTAGACCCGCCGAGCGCCTCGGCCGCCCTCCCGCGGGCGAAGGGCAGGGGCTGGCGCGTTGGGAGGCGCCGGCTGGACGCTTGTCGGCCGTTTCCACCCGAAAAGCAGCCCGGGCTGCGCGGGCGGCGGGGACGGCGTTACCCCGAGGCCGGCGCCGGCGGACCACCCTCGGGGGCCCGCACCGGAGCCAAGGCGGGCACAAGCGCAAGCCAGTTTGCTTTTCTAAAAAGCAGCCTTTCCCCTCGCCGGGGCTACGTGCAGGGGCGCTGGCGCTGCCCGGGACGGCGCAGCCCGGCCGGCTCGCAGCACCTCGGCGTTCATTTACGCCCGTTTTTAGGCCGATCTTGTCCCTGCGCTAGCTCAATATCTCTGTCTCGTGCCAGGCGGTGGTGGCTGCCCCAGGAGCCCCCGCCACGAGGGCTGACACCCCGGGACCGCGACGGGTGCCGGCCCCGTGCAGCAGCAGCGTTTCTCCAGCGGGGCGGCCCCGGCGCTCCGGCAGCGACGCGTGCCGGGAACGCGCGCGGCCGGGCCGACGTGCACGCATGCTCTTCCGCAGCGCCGGGCCCCTCTCTGCGTCACCGTTGCAAACCAGGCTCGTCTACGCGGGCAGAAGGTGCTGCATGGATTTGGTAGCGCGAGGGAAATTCCTGACACTGAGCCATTTTCCACCAAAAAAGAGGACAGGCGACAACCTGGAAGAAATGTGAAGAAAAGAGAAACGGAGACAATTCCACAGATTTCTCGCACTCACCAGCTGTTTGAAGTGCAGCGCATTGCACTGGCTTGCACTGCCTGGATACACACGGGTATGCTAGGTTCACGCAGGAATATTTTAAACGCCTTAAAGCAGAAATTTTTAAAAAGAGTTTGGGAAATACACGAAGCCAAAGTCGCACCCGTAAGGGACTGGGCAGAAGTGGTCTGAGCACATGGCGCTGCAGCTCCTCGGGCACCAGCCTGGAAGCAAAGGCCTTGCTCTTGTTTGCTTGCTTCCCTTTTGCATCAAAGGCATTTTATTTTTTGATTTATCCTGCAGTCCCTGCCGGTGGCTCTGTGCCTCGCCTTCCTCCCCCTGCTCCCGGCCCCCTCGCCGTCCCTGCGGCCGGGGACGGCCGCCGCGGCGAGCGTCGCTGCACAGCACGGGCGGCTGCGGCCCCAGGCGCTGGCACCTCTGTGCTTTTGGGAGGCGGCGTTCGCTCCCCGCCAGGCCGGCCGGGGCTCGGCGCGGAGAGGCCGGCGGGCGGTGGCTGCTGCGGCGGCAGCGCCCGCAGCCTCAGAGCCGCCGCCGTCAACGCGCTGCAGCGCCCGCTGCGGCCGGGGGCCCCGCGCTGATCCCCGTCGTCGTAGCAGTGCGGGGGGGGGGGGACACAAAATATAGTGCCTTTCCCCTTGCTAGCTGGCAGACGTTTATTATGAAATTTTCAGGATGAAAGAATAAATGGGGTCAGTTTGCCTTTCTTGAAAAAAAGAGAGGAAGACACTTCTGAAACTTCCCTGCGGCAGAGGTGCTTCTCACGGCTGCTGCCAGCAGCACGAGGCGAAGGCATCGCCTTCCCGGGCAGCTCCCTGCGCCCTTGCGGGCAGGGGCAGTGCCTGCATCCCCGGCTGCTCAAAAGCCTGCGAAACCCTCCCGCGGACCCAGACTGTCAGCTTTGCTCCCTCTTCTCTACTCTGAGCAGGGAGCCGAGACAACAGGTACGTAAAAATATAAATACAGCTGGGGAATCATGTTGCCTCCAGCACTTTGAGGACTAAAAAGCGTGCTTATTTTGCTGCCACGCTGCACCGTCGCAGCAGGCTGCCGGGGTCGCGCCATCCTCCTCCTCCTGCTGCTGCTGCTGCTCCGGGGAAACGCGTCCCGCCCCGGCCGAAGCCTCCCCGCCGCCTGGCCCGCTCCCCGCTCCCCTCGCCCAGCCGAACCCTCGACCCACCCTTGGCTGCGCAAACGGCACCCTTCACCCCTCTGCCTGATTCTTCTCCCGCAGGCACGCGACGAGCTCCGTGCGGGCCCCGCCGCTGCAGAGCGCTGCCCCGAGCGCGACCCGCGCCCGCGGCCGAGCGGCCGGCCGCCTCCGCAGCGCAGCGCGTGGCCGAAGCCCCCGCGCCACGCCGCGCCACGCCACGCCACGCCGCGCCACGCCGCGCCGGGGACCCCGGCCGCCCCGGCACCCGGCCGGCTTCCAGCAGCGCTAGATGGCGCCCGCGCTGCCCGCGCGCTTCCCTCTCCGCCAAACCGTGAAACGCGGGGAAGCGGAGGAGAAAGCCTGGGGGAGGCGTGGGACGGGCGGAGAGGCCCACCATCTCCAGGAGGCTCTGCAGCCACCTCTCCTGTCCCGTCCCGTCCCATCCTATCTTGTCCCATCCCATCCCGTCCCGTCCCGTCCTGTCCCATCCCATCCCATCCTGTCCCATCCCGTTCTGTCCCGTCCCATCCCATCCCGTCGCGACCCGTCCCATCCCATCCCATCCCATCCTGTCCATCCCATCCCGTCCCATTCCCATCCCATCCTGCCCCATCTCATCCCATCCTGTCCTCTCCCATCCCATTCCATCCCATCACATTCCCATCCCATCCTGTTCCCATCCCATCCCATCCTGTCCTGTCCTGTCCCATCCGAGGTGCGCCAGCCACCAAGCTTCAGCCCAGCCCTAGCTCCTGCTCTGATCATCGTCCCACTTGCCCTCATTTCCCAGAACTGCAGGCTGATGGCGCCATCACCACATATCCTGACACTACGTGACGATCTGCGATTTTGGGAAGTGGAGCCTGGGCAGAGGGGCTCAGGAACGGGGCAGGTGCCCCCAGGATGCAGCAGTGGCTGGGCTTGCTCCAAGATGCAAAGCAAGGACCAATCTCTTAGTTCAAGGAAGCATCCACTCAGAGGGTCCAGTAACATAGTCCCCTTTAGCAGGAGCTTTGGGCAGCCTCTCAAGAGAGCATGTGTATGAATCAGGCAAGGGGAGATGTCGGTGTCCTCCATACCTGGGCGCCAGGCACGCTCACCCAGCCTGGACGGGCGCTGCTGGTGTTGGAGGGT
This sequence comes from Struthio camelus, assembly GCF_040807025.1. Classification (NCBI taxonomy): domain Eukaryota; kingdom Metazoa; phylum Chordata; class Aves; order Struthioniformes; family Struthionidae; genus Struthio; species Struthio camelus. Next base: position 33,204,652 of record NC_090950.1, on the reverse strand, counting down.
GGCTGCAGGGCTCCGCACACCTCAAGGCACCTCCGCACGAGCAGCTGACACAGAACAACACAGGCCCTGGGCTGCAGGCGATGCAAGCAAATTTAGGCCTGGTATTTCAAAATCTCCTCAGAGCCTGGACACCAAAGCCAGACGCTGGAACCCTTCCCAGACCCCAGTGCACGGCAGCTCTGGTGCACCTGGCTGGTGGGGCCCATGCACCAGGACAGGCCGGGGCCCACCAGCTGGAGACCAGCTCTGCGGAGAGGGGCCTGGTGGACACCAACGTGAACGTGGGCACTACCGAGGCCACCCCTGGAGGCTGGGTCCAGCACTGGGCTCCCAGCACAGGAGGGACATGGACAGACTGGAGCGAGTCCAGCAAAGGGCCACCAAGGTGCTCAAGGGACTGCAGCATCTCTCATGCAAGCAGAGGCTGTGAGAGCTGGGACTGCTCAGCCTGGAGAAGAGCAGGCTCCAGAGGATCTTACCAGGGCATATAAACACCTGATGGGAGGGGATAAAGAGGACGGGGCCAGACTCTTTTCAGTGCTGCCCAACAAAAGGACAAGAGGCAATGGGCACAAACTCAAACACAGGAAGCTCCATCAGAACAAAAGTAAAGACTTTCTTGCTGTGAGGGTGACTGAGCAACTGGCACGGGCTGCTCAGAGAGGTTATGGAGCCTCCTTCCTCGAGATAATCAACACCAACCGGACATGGCCCTGACCAACCTGCTCTAGGTGACCCTGCTGGAGCAGAAGATTGGACAGGACAATCTCCAGAGGCCCCTGCCAGCCCTATTTGTGCTGTGAGTCTGTGAACAGCACCGAGGTGCGCGGCACAGGCCAAGGCATCCTCACACTTGGTATGTGAGGGAACGACTCAGGGAGATGTCCCCAAGGGTGATAGGTTGTGGTGCGATGGACCTGGTCCTCCTGGGGCTGGAGCCACCCTGCTGAGCCCAGGCAGCAGGACCTTTGTCACCCATCCCCATGCAAAGGTCTGCCCCACCGTACTTCCCCTTTGCACCTCACTATCGGCACCGGGTGAGGGCTGCCCTGGAAATAGTGTGTCTGTAACATGAACTGCACCACTCGTGGGGCCCTGGGGATCGGGGAGGGAGGCAGCCATGATGAGACACTCCAGCTAATTTACTGCGTTTCTGAAGCTGCACTTGAATAGCGTGCATGGGAGTTACGGGGGTTCAAGTTAATTATGGGGACAACAACATTGCTGCCTTTTGGGCAGTCTGGGATGGAGCACGTCCGTAACCGTTGTTGGCAACAGGGCACTCATTACCCAAGGGAAAGTCCTACCCTCTGCAAAATACTGCTTTGGGGGAAGGAAAATGGTACAGAAGACCTGGGAGAAATCTGAGGAACTGAGGTAGGTCCTGCTGGGACACGGCTAGCAGGGAGCGATGATTTGCGGGGATGCTGGGAAATGCTGAGGCGTACTGCTGAGGTGGCAGGTGGCTTGAGCTGCTGGGAGACGTCCTTTCCCATCACCAGCTGTAACCCCCTCAGATGGCTGCCTGAGAGCAGCAGAAGAATGATACTGAAGGGTACCTCATTTCAAGGTATTTTGTGGCATTTCTGAGGCCTGCGATGATAGTGCGTGGGGGATATTGCGTCCTCAAACTGTGTGACAAATAGAAGGTAAGACTGGAAAAATATTAAAGGTGAATCAGTCCATTACGAGAGTGACTTGCTGCCTAGCTATGGTCATTATTTTGTCCCTGAGGTTTATTTAGATTTAATAGATATTTTGAGGTAGAGGAGTTTAGGAGATAACCTGATTTAGACATTGACAGTTTAAGCAGCAAGAAAACTGTTGCATCATCTCTGTCATGGTGATTATGTGTGACGCCGTTTCACCTCATTCACAGAATTTGAAAAATCTTGGTGCAGTGATCGCTCAATACCATGAAGATTTGTTGTGAATTCAAACTGCTTTTACTCTCTGGTGATGGTAAAACATCTTCCTGTTCAAGAACAAGTTTTATTACTTCTTAGACAAAATTGAGCAACGTTGGTCTAAGCCACCTGCTTCCACATAAGGTGCAAGTTCAGAGGTGTTTTTTCTCTACAACAGTATCTGACACTCCAAAATGTTCAGTAGTTCAGTACCTGCTTTCTTTTTCCTACGATATCTCAGGTATTCTCCTTTACATCTCACAGGCTTCGTCTTCACTAGACTCGTAGACTCCAAAGCCGGGAGGAATCCCCGTAATTCTCCGCGATGCCCTCCCGCGAAGGCAGAGGTAGCACTTCCCAAACGCACCCCTGCCTAGCTGCAGCATCTCTTGCAGAAAAAATTATCTCGGTCTAAAAAAACACTAAGGGTAGGAGGTCCATTCTCGTTTTCAGGAAACCGTTCCAAAACGTGTTTCTCCCGGCTGGTAACGTTTGCCCTGTTGTGACATTACAGAGCCTCAGCGTGCAGTCCCTGCGTGTTCAGGTACGTTTGTCTGGCAGTCTAGAGACCTCGAACGATCAAATTTTTGTGCCCTCTATTGGTGTTTATCAGCTGTAATCAAATGATCGTAACTATCTTTCTGTTAAACCTAACAAATCTAGCTCTTTAGTACAGAGAGTGTTGAATACTGTTTGAAACAGGACCTTAATCTTTGATTCACCATCTTCCAGAGCTGAATGAAAAGAAGCTCCTGGTTTTGTTGCTTTTCATTTTTTTACTATGACTGAACCTTAAAACTACTTCACAGCCAGCTGAATTTGTGATAGGCACATACGTATCAAATAAATATAAATACAGTCATGGTACTGCAGTCTGAAGATATTCAGCAGGCTAAATGTAAGCTGTCAATGTTGGCCCAACACATGGCACCCTGTCAGTTATCAGAATCGGAGGAGAGTCCATGCAAGCAAGGTTGCTGAATATTACGCCTCATCGTGTGCTATGCACTGTTGCCTTGGAGATGTTTTACTTACAATTGCATGCACAAGGTTTCCTTTGTGCCTGGCTAGTCGATTAAAAGCGGTGTATTTTTCTTCACAGTTTCCCATTTACAAGGTTTTGACCACTTCAGCATATACACCTTAAGCAGCACGGGCCATCGGCGGGGGAAAACGGGCTGGTGTCCCCCGGGAGAGGCTCCCCGGAGCTTCCCTGGGTACCGGGGCGAGCCGGGCGGGATGCGGACGGGGGATCAGTCTGGCAGAAAGGCTGATGCATAAAGGCTGTGCAAAAACAAGCTGCTAGTCCCATCCTGCTTGATATTTTTCCTTTTTTGCAAATCCTCCCTTTAGGAGTTGTGTGGTATTTTTAGGTGAGAAATAGAAAAGACCTGCAGTGAAGCATGTGGTTACGATTATTGTTCTTCCAAGTGCAAATAAGCACATTATTCTTCATGTAGCACCATTTCATAGCCCAAAGAATACAATGCCATTTCCAGCAGCACGGAGTTTGTGCCGCGGAGCAAACAGGTCGCTTCTCAGGAGCCGCGTAAGGAGCAGCAGGGTGGCAGCCCCGCTCTGGGCGCAGAGGTCTCCCCGCAGCTGCGCAGGGGCTGGCGGCGGCGGCGCGGAGCGGAGCGTGCCGTCGGGGCCGCGCGCGGGGACGAAAGCCGAGCGGGCGCCTGACCCACTTGGCTCCGGGCCCGCTCCCTCCGGCCGCTGCTCCCTCTGACTCGGCAGCGCCCCGTCCCCGGAGCCGCCGCGCGGCCGTGCCCGCAGCCCGCCACTTCGGCCTCCCCCGGCAGGGCGAGGAGGAGGAGGAGGAGAAGGAGGAGGAGGAAGAGGATTTGAACCCTCCTATCTCCTTAGGCAGTTAAGAGATTTCAGCCAGGGTCTCCCCCTTCCCCGGCGGCAGCGCTGATCTCCAGGCTGTTAAATGGAAAGCTGCTCCTGCTGTGCCTTACAAGAGAAGCGTGAGCGCGTCAGCTCTTTCCAGGGGGAAAAAAGGGGGAAAAAAAGACGCTGCGGCTTGGCGGGCTCCGGCAGCGGCGTGCTGCGGCTCGATGCCGCCCCGTGCTCCGGCCGGGGGCGAGCTGCGCCCGGGCCCACTGCCCTTGGCTCTCCAGAGGCCGCGCGGCTCGTGGCTTCACCAGCGCTGGCCCTCTGCGCGATCAAGACAGTAACTCATCGCAATCCAGCGGAAAATGCAGGGATCAGTATTTCTGGGATTCTCTTTTTTCTGTGGCTGTCTGCACTCTGCCTCAAACCCTGGCCACGCGCTTGCCTCCCACGCACACAACAAACCGCTCTCCCTAACGTGCAGCGGCTCCGCGTGCCGGGTTTAAACCCAGTTAGCGCAGCCGCCTGGCGAGCCTTTACCAGCCTGCGAAGCAGCCAGGGAGCGCTTGTGAACCCTCTGCGGCGGCTGGCACTGGCCCGCCTGTCTCCTCCTTTATCTCCAGCTTTGATGTTAAGCCCAGGTTGCAGAGCGCATCCCTGATGGGCAACAGCGCGTCGGGCTTGGTGGGCGGCTGTGCCGGGTCACTACGTTCCCACGGCGAGTCCCCGGCCGAGGCCTCGGCAGAATGCATAGCATGGACCCAGGTGCAGGCAGTGTGTCCGAGTGTTTAACACGGGATATACAATTATTACAGAATTTGTATTTTGTGATTTTATACTATTTGGCCTACTGGCTCAGCAAAGCGCGCAGTGCTGTATCCTGCCCCCAGCAACAGCCTACAGCTGATTCCCTGCACTCAAACTAGCTGCAAATCCTCTTTCCTACACTTACGCAGCTCCTCCCGCTAACAGCTCGAGTTAAAAATTTAGATGGCAGTTATGACCAGTAGCTACACACGTTAAGAGAGACGTTCCAGTTTAAGAGATGTTGGAGATAGAGGTTCCCAGCTTGCCCAGTGCAAATGTCACAAAGAAAAAGAGTCATTTTTAAAGCTGGCGATTGCTCACTTACTTTAAAAGGAGTTTCAGTCCAACACTGCAAGTGAGACCAAATGGGTATCTGTTATTGGATATTTAAAAATAAAACAGCAACAGACCTATCAATAAGGTGGCATTAGGCCATAACTGTTAGAGGTTAAAATTCTCCTGGGACCTAGTTTCAACTCCTTCAAACTGCTGTAACTCAGTGGAAGTCGGTGGAATTACAACTTTCCACCAGCTGCTGGTCAAGGCCTTGAATCCTGTTTGCTTTGTCCTCACTGTTGGGGTATTATTGGACCTGGGCCAAAATGATCAATTCTTGTTAAACTCACTGCTTTTTATAGCACAGACCAAATCATGCATGAAAAACAGCTGTGGTGTCCACGTGAAGCGATACAAAGCTGAACTTCACCATGTCACCCTCCTTCCATGAGCATTTACTTGCATTGCAGGAGCCTGCTGAGTGCACCAACCTCGGCTACCTCCAGCCTCTGGCTGGGTGATCTGCTGCTTGGGTCCCTTGCGTAACTCCAGCTACTCCCAACCTTGATCTTGCCACAGCAGTTGGGAAGTTTAATGAAAGTACCTATAAATACACTGTTTATTAAGGTAAACAGATAGGGGTTCCCCTCTTTGGATGTTCTCCAGGTTGAATGTTTAACGTCTTACTTTTTGTTTGACAAACTGTTTACATATCCCTACCAGAAGACTAATCCTATTAGTTAATCTGATTCCTTTTGTCACCTTGTTTGGCTAAGCGAACTGATTTTAAAACAGACAAGACTGTAAATAACAGTAGCAAATGGTGCTCGAGACCTTCCTGGTAGGTTGTCTGGAGCCTCCGTGTTCCCGGCACTCTCGGCTCCGGGGAAGCGGACAGCGTTGGGTTACATCTGCATGTGCCAGACAGGACTCGGAGCTGCTCAGCTTCAACCCCTCCACCCAGCAGAGCCTTTTGTTTAAAATGGAGAACCTCAGGCTGCATTTGGCCATCCTATTCCTTTTACTAGATAAGCATGTTTAGGGTAATTTGCTTAACTTTGTTCTGCAGATCTCAGCAGTTGTGCATAGGGAGGGATCCTTAGTGGATTAGTGTTAACACAGAGCCTTTGTGATACACCTTCAAACCAAATACCCATACGGAGTGTGGCTTAAGAATAACAAGCCACTAAAGTGACCCATACATTTGAATAAAATGTTTATAACATTTTAAATATTAACATACCATTAATATTCTGCATGAGTGACTCTCATTTCCAATGCATTATGGAACAGTTGTGTGAAAAAACAAGCCAAAAGGACTTCCCAAGAGGTGAATGCAGCTGGGTCAATATGCAATAAGCAAGAACAGCTATTACATCCACCTCAGAAATTCTTCTTTCCAGTTCCATGTCAATCTGGATCCAGAGGAAAAAGGCTGCACATACAGGGGAAATCACTATCGATTCAGACTGCTGTCTGACAGGAGTGAATGATTATTTCATGATTATTTCAAGAAGATTTCAAGGAACTTTGCCAGGCACAAGGAATTTTACATCATCCTCAGGACGAGCTCTCAATTGCCCTTTCGAGAGACTGAGTTGATTTCTGCTAAAAATCATCGGGCCGAGCTGTGTATGGACTTGCTGGGTAATCCATTAAGCATTTGTGACTGAACAGGAGCTAATCAGCACAGAGTCTGCCCCAGTGCAAGAAAACAAAAATAAACCTAGGCTGGATTTTTAAACCATTCACTAAAGTTAATGAGAGTCTTTTTCCAGCAAAATAAAATTTAGCTCCACATGATTGAGCAATCCCAGAAATGCAAAGACAAGACAGCACAAAAACAAACACTTCTCAAGGGCAGATTGCTAATGTGCTGATTGCAGTACTAAAGCTAGAAAAATAAAATTAAGTATAGTCTGTGACCTTATCTATATCTCTGGCTTATTCCCATGTGCAAACCAAAGACTGAAACTTATTGTCACTCGGCCTTTTGTAGGCGGAGGTTAAGGCCACCCTGGTGATTCCAGCTCATACAGCTCACAGCAAGCACGCTCTTCAAGCACTTGTCCCCAAGCAAACCCCTTCTTCCTCCCCTGGATGCGTGAAGTGTGTGAGAGCATTCCTCTGCCTTTTCCCATCTCTGGAGATTGGCATTGGAGCTGGAAGGTTTCTAAATGATTTAAACGATTGCTTTTCTAATTATCTTCTCCACGGGAGATGAAGGATACCGGCTAGGGACATTGCCCCAGTTTCGCTGGGATGGCTGTTTATGGAAGGGGAGAGAGAAATAACCTTCCTTTCTCTCTTTTCCTCTTCCTGAGCACATCTACCAGACCAGCGCCGTTATCGGCAGGGTGATGGGACATTTCCATCTGAGTTTTCCGGTGGGATAAGCAGTCAGGGAAAAGCTGCCAGGTAAACAGCTTATGGGTCTGGCTTTTCTCATATACCATTAGCTATACAGCAATATAGCTTAAGCATAAAACTTGACAAAACACAAAGGCAGGGAACCAACAGAAAAGGCAGTTCAGTTAGGTTGAGAGCCTTTAAATTATGCCTTTTGCCCTCGGATTCAGCACAGCTCAGGGCCCGCAGCCCCTGCCCTGTCACCCCTCGGCTCGCCCAGGACCTGCATCATGTCACCATCTCCGTGCAATTACCAAGCATACGTATCCCTGACTCTTCATCCCAAAACATTAATCCAAAGATATTTAAATAGACATTTAATTATGAAATGTTCAGTACATTTAGACTGGCTCAGTAAGTGGCCTCTCATTTTTTTTTGCTTTGCAGACGTGTCTCCGTGAATTTAGTACCACATTAAAATACGAGCTTTCAGATTTCTCAGCATCTGTCACAATCCGCTGTCACGCAGGCGCTGCGCCGAGGACCGCAGCAGTTGCTGCTCCCGCTAAGCTCCCCCCGCCCGACTCCCACCCGCTCCATCCTCTGCCCTGACAACGGGAAATCGCAGCACAACGGGTTCGGCCGTTTCTATTAATGCCTGAAGAACTTTTTTAAGTGGTAGCGGCTATTTAGTTTTAAGAGATTTGCTTGTTTTTATGCTTGTGTGACTTAATCCACAAACAACACCTGGAGAAGTGAAAATCTGCACTCGTGCCCAAGCGAAGTCCTGGCAGGGAGCTGGCCGCCGGGCAGGCTTAAGGGAAGACCCCGTCCTGGGAGCAGCTCTGCGGTCAGGAGCACGACAGCAGCGCTCAGGCTTAGCTGGGACTCACCATATTTTTCCTGCTACTGCTCCTAGTCTTCATCAGGCTCAGGGAGATAATCTTGCTCTCCAGACTCTGCCCCATTACTAGCTTTTTTGTATGATATCTGCTCTATCCTGGAGCTGAAATCTTATGAGGAGTCTCGAGTTCATGTTTTGCCCCTTAATCAGGTCTCAGGCATTTAACAGGCCCGTGAAAACTGTGAAGAGAAACAAAATTTTAAAAGGGAAATAACTCTAGACAAAATATAAATAACAAGCCGCGAATGCAGGTCTGCATGTAGGGAGCCAGGAGAACTGTTGGCAGAGAGGAGACCCACGCCGCTGCTCAGCCCAAAGCTGCGCCGAGGTGAAAGGCCAGAGCTTTTACCCACTTAGCTAGCTAGCCCCTGGTTTAATGCACAAGTATAAAACCCATCTGCTCAGCAGCAGCACGTTCGAATAGAATCAATTAGTGCCAAATTATGTGACTCTGGAACCTCTCTGCATTTGGAGGAAATCATCTGCATTTATTACTTGCTTAAGAAAATAATACTACCTCCGGATTCCTCTCCTAATAATTTTTTTTTTCCATTTGCTCCTGTAATAACTAATCAAGGCACTGCCTGCATAATGGAGTGCGCAGTGTCGCACCCATTTATCTACCCTATCACAGCGATCTGTCATTTGCTATCTTAAACAGGAAATGAGCAATTAAAATGCAACAGAAGATTATCTTTTATTTCCCATTCTCTTCTAGAATAATAAACATATCAACATGTCTATGCTGTATGCGTCGATTATTTGAACAGTCAGATGTAAAGTAAATAGTTCTTAAATATGATGGCAATAGATGTTTCCATTATAATTTGAAAAATTCCATTAACTTCTTTAAATAACTAAGTTTATATCTTTTCCAGACAGCACAAGGTAAGCAAAAACCTTTTAAACTAATCAATAAGAAGTAAAATAAATGAATTCTCCCAGAGTGCTTCAACACGAAAGGATGCAACAGCACAAATACACAATAATTGGTCATTTAGCTAGGCTGAAGTTATACTCGGTTGTTATTACATGGTGTTCACTGTATTAATTCCAATGGGTTCAAATTTTCTGTGAAAAACACTTGCTAACTGGAAAGAATATAATCATTTGACTTTTAAAGGACAGTGGCTCAAAGGAGGTTGCCAACAATAAAAACAGTAAGTACTTGGCAGTGCCTTTTGAAGGATGGATGCTTAATTTAGAGAGAAAAATCACTGCCCAAATAATAGTTCTCTGCCACATCCAACTGCTATCCCACACTATGTATTTTTGAAGCTCACAGAGCTCTCTCATACCAAGGGCCCACTCCTATCAGCGCCTTTGAGAGGTGCTGCCCGAGACAGCCGCGCGGGTGCAGCCGGTGCCGGGAGCGCTCCCCGCGGCCGTGGCCCACCCGGGCCAGGGGCGTTTAGCGGTGCGTCCCCTTCCTGCCACAGCGCAAGGCAGGCAGCAAGAAACACCCACTTGCAAACATGCTGGAGATTCAGAGCTGTCAAATGCTCTTAATGGAAACTGGAGGTCAGCCGGAACAGAGTGAATACATTTCAATATACGGACACGCAAAGCCCAATTAATTTGGGTGTAGACTTCAGCGAAATCAATCTGAAAGAGCTGTCTTAGGGCGTTTGCACAATACCAGCACAATGGGGCATCAATCTGACCTGGATTTGCAAACACCACAATACCTGAGCTGGTGAGTGAAGCTCCTGAACGCCACAGAGCAATGGAGCACCTCAGCATCCTGAAGCATCTCGGTGAAGCCGGCTCAGGGTCTTTGGACTGCACCAGGTTGTCCAAGACAAGCATCCTCAGGACCAAAGATTCAACTTGCATCTTCAAGGCCAGCCTGATCCACAGGAAGTTTAAAAAAAAAAAAAAAAAAAAAAAAGAGAGAGAGAGAGAGAGAGAGAGACAAAGAAGTCAAAATTTGAGGAAAAGAGAGCCCATATTTGCAAATGGCTTTGGCTTTGCTGCTGAGAAGCCCAACTTCATTTTGAATTAACATAGGAAAAGGAACATACATACAAATTTTGAGTGGAAAATTAAGGGTTTACTGAAATAGCTGTCTCCAATAATGTTATCAAATACTTAGATTCATCCCTGTAACTGTTGGCACCTGCAGAAAGCAATTTAGCCCAGGATTTAGCAATCTAACCCAGGATTTAATCCTCTTGCTGTAGCTTCACCTGCTTGAACCAACCTCCTTCTCTGCATTGGCTATGTAGAGGGCTTGCTGGCAGCCAGGCTGCTAAAGTAAGCATCTTCTGTGAGCACCTAAACAGGACAAATGCAGGTGCAAATCCATGCCTGTATTGGTATGCACCACAGACTCGTGTTCACGCTGCCCATGTCCTGAGCTAGTGCCAGGCACGAGTTCAGCAGCCCTGTGACCACACTTGTCCTGCTGAGAAAGGTTTGTTTTTTCGGTACAACACCTCTAATGCAAATATTTGCCTCCTCGACTGGAAGGAGCTCACATCCGACCAGCTGAGCGAAAAGGCCGAGCGAGCTTGGGTCTGGCTCCACCAAATGAGGGAAGCTTTGCCCCGCGGCTCCCCGGCCGTGACGGTTCCTGGGAGGCAGGACGGCGTGCTGCAGCTGGGTCCTGTTTCCTTGGGGTGTTTTTCACTGCCGTCTGCTTGCGATTTGACAGCAGGTTGCTAAGTGCTACAGTGCATATCTGATGTACCTCTTCCCGCACTTACAGAACGGTGCTCCACGCCTACAGATGAGTTTCACCTGGGCACCTTCCCTTTCTGTTCAGCATGTGCGTTGGCATCTGCTATGGGCGCCGGCAACACCAGCGGAGATGCAGAGGCGAGGGTGGTCTGCAGCGGCCCGGGGCCCCTGCCCCGCGCCTGCTCGGGTCGGGCGGCCAAGCCTCGGGGAGCGTTTCTGGGCGATAACCAGACATTTGCACGGATGGGGAAGCGGAAGCACTGAGCAAAGGCAGCTGGAGCGGGGTGGCCGGCGCGCTGCGGCAGGTCCTGGCCTCCCTGTGCCCTCCGCGGAGGCCGCCTCGCGCGGCAGGGAGAGCCAGGCTCGTTTGCAACTGCTCCTTTTAGTTCAGCTTGGGAAAGAATAAAACTTAGCTATTGGGGGGGAAGATAAAGGTAAAAAACATTACCATTTAGCAGCTGATTAGATTGTATAATGTATGCTACTGGAAAGCACTGACACAAGCATTAGCAGCAGAAATATTCACAGTCCTTAACAGTTCATTAATAAGAACTACATGAAGAAATTATAATTCTGCCCAGAGCAAGTGCTTCGAGCTGCATTTATTCTAATTGCTGGGCCTTCCACAGCAACAGCTGAAAGATGTCCATTTTACCACAGCGGTGAAACAATCTGCAATGTCAGTCCCAAAATTAAATAATAACTCTTCATGGTATGTAATGAATCCAATTAGTTTTCAGCTAGATTTTGGAGGCTGGCTTGGTTGTTTGTTTAGGCGACAGCAACCCCAAACCTCTCTCATTTGAGTCCCGGACCGAGGCAATTAGTCCGCTCTTTGCTCAGCCTGAACTGCAGCCATGGTTAATGACAAGGAGGGAGGGGGGAAAAGCCTGTCAAACAGGATTATTCAGGAAAAAAATAGCTAAGTGGATTTAAAATTGCAACCTGTCATTGCCTTCTGCAAGTCATTTAGGAAGAGCTGAAAAGTAGAATAACAATTTCACTGGAAACAGACCCAGAGGAAGAGGGGGGCTCCTGGGCGAAGGCAGGCGGGCCGGGTGGGAGGCACCCAGCCTGTGCTCTGCCGGCAGGGAAAGGGCAGGGGCGCGCAGAGCCTCCCGAACCGGCGGAGAGCGGCCCGGAAACGCAGCCGGTCGCTTCATTAAAGCCGCTTTGCTGAGGGACCGGCTGGAGCCCGGGGCCGGGACGGCCAGGCGGCAGCGGTGGGAGGTGGACCTGGACGGCCTCTTCCGATGGCAGCTGCGAGGTAGACTCGGCTGCTCAGCGAAATCTTGCTCTTATCACCAAAATAAACCTCAGGCTACCCTTGGCATTAAAGTACGTTTCTACTGAAGTAAATCTATTAACAAATCTAGCCAGTGCCCAAATGTATTAGCAATTACAGTCCTTACTTCCAAAACGTGTGATAACTTGTGACTGTACATATGTGTACAGACACATATATATATTATTTCTCCCTAAACTCAATTACTCGTAGGTTTTTCCCCAAAGAAGGGATTGTATGTTTAAGCCCTTAGTTTTCCCTACCCCGAGAAAGCAGCCAGACAGCTGCTGCTGTTTCTAAAGATGACGTGAAAGTGCTGAAGAATTGCAAGGAAAGGCTCACTTCTCACATTCGCCTTCTGCAAGCTGAATGCTCTTCAAAAGTAAGAAGTGGTGGCTACACTCATGCTCCTGTAAAATACAATTTGAACATTTGTATGCTGGTCAATGGAGATGTGAAGTTTTTTCTTCTGAAATTCATGTGCTTCAGGCACCTTGGAAGCTCTCTCCTCTCTCCCCCATAGCAAGGCTTTCTTGCACTAAATGAGAAGAAAAAGATGCTATCCTTCCATATCAAGAGTAATAAAAATCTTATTAGAAAATGAGAGTGAATGACTATGCCTGTCTTTCAGAGAAAAGATGAGATGAAAAGCTCTTAACATGTGGTACATACTCTTAAGTAAGAATTAAAGAATAGCTTGGATAAGCGCTAAAAAACCACAGTTCAAACATGAAACTGGTCTCATACCTAGATTGTGGATGGACAAAGTTTGCATGACTGCAACAGATAAGCATAAGGAGGTGCTGTTGTCCACTGAGCTGAAGCTGGGTGACAACATGTCCACTTATCATGAAATTGGGCTTGTCAAAAGCTGTTCCTTGTGCTCTGAGAGAAGTATTGGCATGGCTACCCGTCGTTAGTTACCCCTTGCACGACAAGTTGAGTGTCAAATTCCAGATCATTCAACTAAAATTGTGGCAGGCATGGTAGCTAGCCCCAGGTCAACATGGCCTCTTGAGATTTACAAAAAAGATAGTTGGAGTTTATTACAAACTATTTTTAACGTGCAAGTTAAATGTTTTATATTTGTCTTTTCTGTTCTGATCCAACCATTGTCCCTGTAGTCTTTCTTGGGAGACTTCCATGTCATGCATGTCTCCAGTTTAATATTTTTCCCTGACTTATGTAGATGTTAAAAATAACACTAAAATGTTAAATTGGCTGAGTGCATTCCTGCTAACCAGTTGCTTCTGCGGTTTCAAGTGGCTGTGGTACTTTTCTTCATCCTAAATGTTTATGTAGCTTTTGTTTTACAGTAATTTCACCTCAGAAGAAGATGCATTTTGGTGGAGCTAAATGGAAAGAGAATCTTCCCTCGCTCGCCCTCTTCTCAAGACTCTGGAGTAACGCACAATGTTTGAGTCTACCACTGCGAATCCTGCTGGCATTGGAAGACAAAATCTTTCTTTCTCTTCCGTGGTCTAGAGCCCAACGTGTCGGTGCCAGCGGGCCATGATTGCAGTTTCTACGTCTTCCCATCTGACCCATTTAAGCTCTATTCTGAATGCTGGAAACTCATCAGTTGTCCTGCCCTGGTACATCCCTCTCCCTGCCTGGCATTAGGCTGATCGGGAAGGCAGGGCAGATACACAACTCTCCTGCATATCTTCTCCAGGGTCTGAAAGCTCACGTTTCAGCGGAGACGTGTCCTCCCCTTCCCCACATCCCAGGAATGCTCCGTTCTGAAGGGCGGACTTGGGAAGCTCCAGGGAAGTCTGAGCCGGGACATGAATCTCTGCAGGGTTCCCAGTGCAGGTCCAGCCAAGGCACGCAGACTACAGGCACTAGTAGGAGCAAGAAAGCTTTCTTCCCCCTTAGTGCAGTTGTTTAAGTTATTTAATGATGTGACCCAGCAATGAGAACGTGAGCAAAAACCAATGATGAAATGGATGTATTTATTAGTCTGTGTTCTTCTGCATCTTGCATTGTGATCTGCATGAAAAAACTATGATGTCTCTGCAGAACCTCCTCCAAATCAACAGGGCTTAGCCACGTATATCAGATTACAGGATATTGGTCCTGAACTAGTTTTGAACCAATGATCTAATCCCATTACCAATCCTGTGAGTCATCCAGCTCCACCAGGAGCTTTTAAAGTATTCTGTATATAATAAAAACATTCAGATGAGCCAGTGCATTTGGAGTATGCTCTCATTCTCTTGGCTGGTCCATTGACAGAAGAAAGAACTCTTCGAACTTGCAGACCTCTCTCGCTCAGACTGAAGTTGTGAGGAAGCATAAATAGCTTAAACTATTGCTCCGCCACTAGACTGGGTCCTAACTTCAAATTCTCTACAGGCAAATTGGTGCTTAGAGTTAGAGTTTCACTCAACTATTCGAAATCCCTGAAACAGCAGTGGTATCTGACTGTACTTCTTTTGTAGCTTTTCGAGGTCTAGAGGAGGTCTGTAGCAAAGAAGGAGAAACAGGAAACTGAAAGGAAAAAATATCTTCACCAGGAAATAAGGAGTACCATCAATTACTGAGTCTAGTTTTGCAACCCTCGGAGTGAAGTCTCATGGATTTTGTCCAAAACAGTGACTGAGGACAGCCCATTCTGTTACTCCATGGATTGCAGTAATTACCTCCTTGAGCTCAAACTGTCATTTTCAGAGGAACAAACATCCCAGAGCATTACAGAATTACAGCATTACAAACACAGAAAAAGGCAGTTTAAAGAACTATTTCATTATCTGAGTGAATATTAACGCTATCACATCAAATAGCAGCAGAAAGGAAGAACCCACTTAAATTTCCAGATGAATCAGTTTTGGAAGCCATTAGACAATTATGTTATCACAATCACCTGTTTTTCATTTAAAATGTTGGTAATTACTGTGCTAACGCTATACTCCGTAATGACCCTACGTGGCAATTTTACTGTCTCTTCACTTCACAGGCCTTTCGAGCACGCTCTTCCTTGGTGGTTGGAGTTCCAGTCCTATTCGGGCTGCTGTCATTTCTTTACTGTTATCGCTGACAGGAGATTCGTGGTTGCCCAAAATCACCACAGCTGTGTCAGTGCTGTTCGGAAACATCCCAGCTCATTCCAGCCAATATCTAAGCAAACACCGGGAGCGGTACAGCGCGTCAGGGACCACGCTAGCTGGCTTAACGCCTGCGGCTAAGAAGCCTTATGCCAGGATGACAATACTGCTTCCAAACCCAAGCTTGCTTAGAGCCCGTTCAAGTATCTTTGCCCAACGCTGTGCAAACTTGCTTCTTGCTAATTGCAAACCTGTATCTCCTTTTATTTTGCACGTGCAAAGAGCACAGGAGTAGGCCCCGACAACTCTGAAATTATCAGAAGTAGGAAAGAAAAACAGAATCAGAAGCTCTAAGCACTGTCTCATTTTAACCGAACGCCAGAAGAATTTACTTTCAGAAGCTTGAATTTGGTAGGCTCATTCAGGCACTGATGTATCACACCTCCTAGTGTCTTCATTATATACAAAACTGGTTAACGTTCGGTGCCGGAGGTGTACCATTTTTCATTTGACTGTTCCCTTGAAAATGCTCACTTTGACTTTTTGTTTTGTCTTGTGAGCTAAGTGGACAGTGTGCCCTCTGTTTTCTGAAATGGTTCCTTTGTCATTAATCAAATTCAAATGTATGCCTCAGCCGCTCTCTTAAATTCTAATCCATGAACTATGAAGCAGCAGCAGTTATCTGCTGAATATCTGAATTAAGCAGTTCAACTAAAAGAATCACATATATTGTTTCCAGTCAATGGACACTATGAATAGATTTTATGTAGAATTACTGGGAATGTATGAGCCATTTTGCCAAATGTTATGGAATTTCTTATCCCAGACTGTTTGTTAAGCATAATTTATGCTCAGATACTGAAAACTGAATCATACTCAGCATTTATACAGTGCTTTACATATTCAAACTTCCATAAAACATTAATTAAACAATAGATTTCCTAAAGCTGAAAAAGTACATTTACTACAGGCTGTGCACTGTGTTAAATAATCAGGGCCTCTTACTTTTAAATGCTACTTTTGTTACTAACGTGTTTTTAAAAAAACAAAGTAATTGTAGTAAGAACACAGCCTGTCTGTTTGTAGACTCATGGTCCCTCTACAATAAAGAGGTAAATTAATATTACAGTTTATTAGGTTTTTTTGAGCGTTCCAGAGCATTTGCAGTACCAAGAACATTTTTACAATCTATTCTTTCATGTTTAAGGATGCACAAAGGAGAAGCTTAGAGAGACCCTCTTCATCCACAAACCCCTTACTTGCAGCCCCTAGCTAAGACTATCTTGTTTGTGCCACCGCTACATCCTGACTAACAGGCAAATCAGCAGAACAGCAGATGCTTGTGGGCCCTGAGACTTGAACAAGTGAAACATTGCCTCAGGTGAAGGTTGGGTGTATTTCTATTAGCTGAGGATCATTTCAGTTGATTCTTTAATATAGAGGGGACTTAGAAATAACACCAAGGCTCTTTGTGGTTAAAAGGACATGCTTTGGACATTTAGCTGCAGAACAGCAAATTATCTTTCCTAAATGAAAGTTTAGGGCCCTGTTGCCTCCCGGGGAGCTCTACCAATTCATAGCAGAGCAACGTAGAACTGTCTCCAACTGCCCGTTTCCCTTCCTCCGCCGGCAGAGGCGGCTGCTCCGATCCGAGCTGTTCCCAGCCCAGCATGCAGAGAAAACAACAGCAGCGGCTCCTCGGGGTAGAAATTGCAGGTAGCAAGTTGCCCCATCAGGAATCCCCGGAGCACGTGTTTGAGCACCAGGTGCACAATTAACTGGCCAAAACACTAAGAATTGTGCCTTTTGCTGCAGGCAGCATTGTAGGTGGGTACGGTACTTGCGCATGTGCATGCACACACACACATACATATGCATTTGCAAACGCACCACTCCCTCCTGAGAAGCGCACAGTCTAAACTGGATTTAACTGAGTGAGGATGGACACCTGACCAGACAGGGAATTGTTGAGACAATGGATAGACTAAAGACAAAAAAGGATTATATAATGCTGTAAATGTGCTGTGTAAATGGTAGTAGGGCTTTAGCCATGCTATCTATCACATGCCTTGAGAAGAATACCATTACAATAAGTATTCATTTGATCTCTAACTGAAATCTTGGTAGATCTCATAACTCTTAAAGAATCATGCAAAAATTCATTCTCACATGTGAAGTTAAGGATCACCAGTACTGCAAACGGTCGTTCTTTGTCTTTGTGTCTTATTCTTTAATTTTGCTCACCAAAAATATCTGCATTGAAAATGCAGCATTTACCTTCATCAGTTTCTCTGCACAGCTCTTGTTGTCACACCAGTGCAAAAAGCATTAGGCTCCAGAGGCAAGCGTCCAGCCTCAGCGCCCGTCCCCGAGCGAGCGCGCCAGCTCTCCTCCCTCCAGCTACTGCACCGCCCGCAGCATCTGCCTGGTCATAGCAAAGACCGAGTCTGTAAAATAGCAGAAAGCTTTAATGCCAGCAGAGATGTCACTGATACAGTTTTGTTTGATGCTTAACGTTTATATCTTATTGCCTTCCCCTTAGGAAGCACTTTTTCATCTGTAAAATTTGTATGTTATTTGTCATGATTCAGTTGTGGTGAAATCATGCATTCTCATTAGTCCTTGCAGTCTGAGGATGAAAAAGGGTTGATCTTATCTTCGGTATGATTTGAGAAAAGGAATCCGGAATACAAGCTGGGAATACAAAACTATTTTATTCTTGTCTAAGCAAAGACACTGCTTCACTAGCTATGGGAAAAGGCATAAACCTCAGACCTCGCACGGTGTGCTCTGAAATGGACTCCACCTTAGGACTTCAGGAAGGGAGAGTTTTACTGTGTCCATTATTAACTTCTTCATTTGTCTGCTTGAAATAAATTAACTATTCCCAGAACTACAGACCTCACTTCTTTTATAAGGTCGTTCTCATTAAGCCCTCAATAAAAGTAAATTTGTCTGTTAGCAAGTTCTTGAGGCATAAACTCAGCTGCTCATTTGACTAAGTAACTATTGCTTGTTATTAAAGTGTTATAGTAGGAAGAATAATAAATAGAAAGCTGCCTTGCTTGCATCCCTAGACAGCCATACTGAGAACTCTTTATTTACCATAATAAAGTGAAACGTGCACACCACCATCACTAACCCAGTTTCCTTCAGTGAAGCTGAAAGACAACAGGACCATTTATCTGTTCTTGCTATGCCTGTAAGCATCCAGGTTCTCCACAGGAAAAAAGACACTTGGGATTACTGCTCCCCTCTGTGTTTCCTCCCTGCAGCAAAATTTCACAGGGCCATGGCCAACAGCTCCCTCAGCCAATGCTTGTCTTACAAAAACTTCTGCACAAGGCCAACTATTCTCAACTCCCTTAAAACACTCCCATATTAGTACAATGTAGGTACAGCCCATATCCATCTACATGCAAGAAAAAATTGGACTGAGCTTTGTCCCTATCATGATCATAATATCAAACATTTGAGTGTTACCTCATTTTTCTAGATATAATACTACCTCTCTGTTTCTCTGCACCAGTAAATTTAACTGTGTGAATTCCCAAGTGCCTCATATATTATAACTATGAATATGAAATAGTCCGTGCAGTTATATTCACTATATAACAGGAAGGTTCACAATATCCTCCCCAGTACAAGAGAGACATGGCACTACTGGAGAGTCCAGCGAAGGGCTACAAAGATAAAGGGACTGGAGCATCTCTCCTCTGAGGAAAGGCTGCGAGAGCTGGGCCTGGTCAGCCTGGAGAAGAGAAGACTGAGGGGGATCTGATCAATGTGTACAAGTCTCTGAAGGGAGGGCGTCGAGAGGATGGGGCCAGGCTCTTCTCCGTGGTGCCCAGGGACAGGACGAGAGGCAACGGGCACAAACTGAAACACAGGAAGTTCTGTCTGAACGTGAGGAAAAACTTCTTCACTGTGAGGGTGACGGAGCACTGGCACAGGTTGCCCAGAGAGGCTGTGGAGTCTCCTTCGCTGGAGATATTCAAAACCCGCCTGGACACAATCCTGGGCAATGTGCTCCAGATAACCCTGCCTGAGCAGCAGGGCTGGACTAGATGATCTCTGGAGGTCCCTTCCAACCTCAGCCATTTTGTGATTCTGTGATCTTAGATATTTCTTGTTGGAGTCTCTGCTCTTTTTAAAGTGAAGGAAAACCAAGAGTGTATTTTCTGTAGAGCATACACATTTGCAAGAATATACTATGACTTTGATTCAGCGTTCAGCTCTCCTCTTCTAACGCAGCTTGTTTCTTTGAAATCATAGGTTTTAGGTATTTGGTTTAAAAAAAAATTAGTGAAAAATGGGAAAAGTTAATTACATATAATTATAGCTTCTATAAGGTGTCTACTAATGATGGGAATAAATGACTGTGTTACATATAAAAGAAAAGAATTAGCTTTTAAGAAATTAGTCATTTGGATAGCAGTTTTTCAATCCTTCAGATAAGTGATATTTGTCACTGAAACAGTAAACCCAGTTTCAGCTTCCCTCTCTCAGAAATGGATGGTTTCTGCTCTCTATGGGCATGCAAGTTGCACAGAAAGTGTAAGGAATTTGCCCTAATTTCTGCCATTCTGCAGAAGTCCAGCAAAAAAAGCAAAGCTGGATCTCTGCATCCAGAGAGCGTTAGGCTGTGTGACCGGGAGCCTGCCAGTGGCTGGGGTGGGGGAAGCACCCCGTCCTCTCCTGATGACATGCAGCCTGCCTTGCACGCTGGTGATGCTTGCGGAGGCCTTCCCTCTGCGCAGTGCCTCCAGAGTTTCATACTAGGACAGCATGATTTTGTAATAGCATCTAGGATAGCATTTAGTTTTTCATCTTATGCTGTTTTTTACCAGTTAGCAGTAGGCAGAGTTAGTTTAAATGCAGTTTATTAACAGATCTCAATGTTTTCATGACAGAGCTTGATAACCACATGTTGCAAACCAGCACAGATCTCCATATAAATAAAGGTAAGGCTGCCCAGAGCCACAGGGCACACACTTACTGGTACATGGAGACATTCTCAACATGTTCATTATTGTGGAAGCATTTAACTGCATTACTGAGATCTTCCCTGACGCCGACAGCTCCAAGCTTTTACTTCCACCTGAGACCGGGTGCTCAGTTGGTGCTCAGTGATCCTCTATGGTATGGCAGATGGCTGCTGTGTGCTGGTGATGTTTAAGTTGTGGTGAGTTGCTGTTGTTATTGCTCATAATATGGTGTTGGTATGGTATTGTTACGCTGGTGGTCAAAAAACCTGGCAGATGTGGCAGCAGCTAGACTGAGCCAGCGGCCCCCTTCCCGAGGGAGCGCTGCAGGTACTGCTGCTCTCCGCCTCCGCTGGCTTTCGCAGCGGCACTGCAGCGTGGCCGGCTTTTGTCACTTGGGCCCAGAAACGGCCCCCAGAACGCAGGGGATCATCTCCGGCGTGACTCATGTTTCGTCCCCGCACTATTTATTTATAGGCCACTAACTGTCGCACCCAGGTACAGCCAGCTGCGCAGAGGCACCAGGTATGAATGTGGCAGGGAGAAAGCAAATATGACTCATGCTTGTTAAAAACCGGTAACTGCACTCCCTAAAAACCTTTGTCTTTCTGCTCTCAAATCTTGCTGAGTTTGTCAGCTGAGCGAGGCAGGCCAGGAATAGCCCTGTCTGCTCCTTCCCTGACCGGGCAGGCTCACCCCGGCCAGACGGGAAGAGCCGCACGAGGCACATGAGGAATAAGGAGCTCAGACACTTCTGCTTCCACTTAGCTGAGAGTGAAACTGGGGGCGGGGGGGGGGGGGGGGGGGGGAGAGACTTTTTTTTTTTACTTCTTCTTTGCCAGCCTGCCACAGCAACCGTTCCTTGGGGAGGGAAGTCTTTTCACGTGAGAGCCTTTCATAAGGAAGACTAAAAGGAGTTTTAAAATTACTGTTTTAAGCAAATACGCAGTGCAGAATGAGCTCAGGGCTCACAGAACGGGAGCGCTCCTTCCGGATCCCAGCGCTCGTGGCAGCCCGAACCCTCCTTCAGACACTTCGCAGGCTGTGCAGACCTCAGGCTGCTCTTGCTTTAGGTGCTTTAGGTGCACTACAGTGCTGGATGTTTTAGTTAATAAAATAAAGTGCTATTTTAAATTGGTTTGTCAGCGCAGCCATTGAAGTCCCACAGTTTACTGCCCTAATCTCATGATTTTGTTTATTTGCTTATACATGTTTGCAGAAGGATCTGACCTAAACTCTGAAATATGTTGTTTACTGTACAAAGACAGATACTGAGGGATTAGTTAACAATGAAATCAAAACTGACTCTTAAATACATATTTGCACTATTCAGTCACCTCAGCTTCAGGATACTTGGCTGGATACTGAACACTTTATTAAACAATTTGTGAAAGCATCTACAAGATAATAAGTTGCTAGGAAACTTCTTATCTGTATCCAGCCATAGTTATGGTCAAACTAAATCAAGTCACACACAATTTCCATTTTTGATAGAGTAAGTGACCACATTACGAGTGAGGAGCAGTAGGTATGTTGTATTTCTGACTGTAGAAAAACTTTTCCCACAGCCCTGTATAGTGTTCTAATAGGAAAACAAGGCCGATATTATATTATATCACATTATATTATATTATATTACATTACTGCATTGTATTCAGAGTAGTTATCAATAGTCTCTCACACAACTGGGAGACATAGCAAAGGATCTGTAATGCAGTTCATATTTGTGCTAATGACTTGAACATTAGAAGTCCAGCTTCACTGGTCAAGTCTGCAGGTGACATCAGGTTGGTTGCAAGCACTTTGGAAGACAGAATTAGGATTTGAAGTAATTTCCATAAACTGAATAACTGTTAAATGTTTGTGCCTTGTTATGACATTTTTAATGCTGTATTTAATGTTAATTTACCATTACAGAAAAAGAATCTTCTCATAGGGTGAAGTAGCCCACTGGCTTCACTAATACGGTGAAAATCAAGTTAAAAACTGAAGTATAATTGAAAACTGAAATTCTCTGACTATCTTAACATTTTGTTTTGCTTAGTGTTAGAATGCTATTTTGCTGATACTAAGGGACTCCCAAAGTAAGTTCAGCTCTTCTTGAGCATTCAAGAACTGTCCAAAATGAACAGCAGCATTAGTAAGATTATTTGCAACGTAACTGAGGACCAGATGTCTTGTTTGCTATTTACAAATGGGACAAACAAGTAGAATTCAGTTCTACCCTGGGGAATATGCTTTCCGTAAATAAAGTAACGTGCGTATTTGTTCCCTTTTAGTATGGATCAGCTCCAGATATCATGTTATTCTACTTCTCTTCAGGCATGATTCTCGCACAACTCACAACTCACTTGACAAAGAACCTTGGGATCTGTCTCTACGAGCCTAGTGCAGATCCCCTACCCTTTTTAAGTGATTGATTGCAAAGAGAATCAATTCACATTTGTAGTAGTTCTTAGTCTGGTCTTCCCAGTTTTTTTCTCATATGACTGGACTGGTTTGGTGGGTGTTTTATGGGGCAAATAGAGCGGTAAAGTGCCACCATTGGAGGCAGTTATACTGACACACTGGTACTGAAGCTCCTGCAGTATCTTCTTACTGGAATTATTTATGACAAAATAAAGTATACAGAAATAGAAGTACATCCACATTCAGTAAGCGATAGCATTTTCTGCTCATTGCTGTAGTTATGCGCTGTGGCATGCAGAAAGGCCTGCGGCACAATGCTCCAGAGGACCCAGAGAGGAGGGTTTCCCCTCGGGGCGAGGGCTCTGCCGCGGAGCCACCGGGAGGCCGAGGCCGAGGCTGAGGCCGAGGGGAGCAGAGTCCGTGTCCTGACGGGTGCATGGCGAGACCCAGCTTCCTAGTGACTTCTCCGAGGGCTTGTGGCCGTATCAGCATTCCTGGCTGCACTGACTGACAATATCAAACATGGCTTACAGATCAAGTAATATCAGCATCATTTAGTCTTATCTGTTCATTCTCATGAGGTCATCTGTCAATGCAACCGAGGTTGTTTACGTGCCACGTCTTGGCCTAAAGTCAAACTGGGTGGGGTTATCAGCAGGGGCCAGGTGTTGCAAGAGTTCGTTTGCTCCCATATTCAGGCTAATCTTGCCTGGCAGCAGAAGGCCTGAGAGATGAAACGGCATTTAGTGAATGCAGAGGTGACACAATCAGCAGTCAGCCACAATGATCCCTCCAACCTTGACCAGCCAGAAACAATGTAAGCGTAAGTCATAAGCAGGGGCACTTCTAAAGCATTAAGAAAACATGTCATATTGTTAAAGCACAGGACTGTGAGTCAAGAGATTTGAGGTCTATTTGGGGCTGCAAATAACCTCTTATTGTTAATTTGAGCCTGTCATGTGTCTTAGTTTTCTCTCCAAAAAAAGATCTATCTTTGTTGATATGTTTACCTGAAAATTACTTTGAAATACTCAAACATAAGGCGTTACACACATGTAAAGAACAATTATTAGCATTGAAACTTGAACTTTTTCAATTACGTAAGTCATAGTAAAAGATCTCTTCTGGTTACACACAAAGTGTACATGCTATATCAAGAACAGTGCAAGTTTCAGAGCTGAAATGATGGCACCCTTGTCTCACATATGCTTCTCAGATGACTGAGGAGTGAGATTATACAAATGGCACTGAAATGGTTTTCAGTGACCTGCCATGTGGTCATCACCAAGGCTGCCAAATCTGGCACAGCCGTTCCATAAACTGCCATTGCCCATATGGCCACATAGCTTGCAGAGATTTGCTGAGCTTGCAGTCTGCCCAGTGTATTACAAAACAAAGCTCAACTGAGCGGGCATTTCCTCTCGTCTAGTTTAATTTCTTTTCTCTTGCAGTCTTAAGGACTTGTTCAGGGGAAGGCTGAGGACCCAAGGTTTGCTCATCTTCACAAAGAGCTAGAAATGCTTAGCTTCTTGAAGGGCCATCCCTTAAATATGTCATGAGTTTGTACCAAGTGCTTAAAATTGGGTGCGTTTTTGTGAGCTTCTGCCAGTCTAGGAACATCACTGTTCTTGCTAAATTAGGTAGAAGCAGATTCAGACACATGCCTATGTGGGAACTTTCCATCTGCTACAGCTCCTATAGCATTCATTCTCTTAACCACAAATGCCAAAAACAAAAGCAGGTGAAACCTTGCTGGTTACTCTATACCTTTAAAGGTTTTAAAGCTCTGCTTGTTCACTGACTGCTGTGTGATCCTTGTTAAACCTGGACATGCAAACTGCAGCTTGTCTTTTAAAGCCATTGTCATCAGAGTAACGCGGTCTGTTTTAAAGTCCCCTTCAGTGTTAACTGATTTGACTCAGGGGCCTCAGGGATGACAGGGGCCACAGGATGGAGAACAATGAGTCAGTCAGCAACTCCTCATTGATTTGTCAGGCAAGATGTAAATTTATATAAATGTTCCTGGAGGTAGAATAAGTGGTATTCATCCATAGTTCTGTTTGGTCTGTTGCAATTAATGTTCCTAAATTGGCATTGTGCCTTTGTAGCCAATGCAAATGTTCACAGCACAGAGCTTGAAGCAGCAAAAAAGGAGACTTTGGGTTTAAATACTTTCATTGTGCCAACAGCTGCTGTGATTTAAGACCTTACTTCCTCCACTCTTCTTGCCACTGAATCTATGCTGGAGGTTACTACTCCAAAAGAAAGCTGATAAAAAAGGAAACTGTAGACATCCTTATGTGGACAATCTTCGGTGCAAACTTAGCTCTCTTAGCTTTAATTGATGAAGGCTGTTTGAGCTAACCTGGCTAACTTTGTACTGAGGCAGCCCAGGGAGCTGTCACACATTTCATGATGCAGAATAAATTGTGGGTGTAGTAATTTTCAGCTAGGGATGACAAAGTCTTTAGTTGTTCCATCTGAATCCAGAAGTGGACATATTGCCCATATTGTTTTTACAATGTAAAGAGAAATAAAGTCAAGAAATTGAAAGATTTTACCTTGATAGAGGCAGCAAGGTAATTTGAACTGTAAGAAAACAAGCACTGGCAGCTACAGAAATCTTAGTTCACACAGAATCACAGAATGGTTGAGGTTAGAAGGGACCTCTGGAGATCACCTAGTCCAACCCCCCTGCTCAAGCAGGGTCATCTAGAGCACATTGCCCAGGAGCCTGTCCAGACGGGTTGTGAATATCTCCAAGGCAGGAAACTCCATCACCTCTCTGGGCAACCTGTGCCAGTGTTCAACCACCCTCACGGTGAATAAGTTTTTCATGTTCAGATGGAACTTCCTGTGTTTCAGTTTGTGTCCATTGCCTCTCATCCTGTCGCTGGGCACCGCGGAGAAGAGTCTGGCCCCATTCTCTTTAGACCCTCCCTTCAGATATTTAAGAGCATTAATAAGATCCCCTTGAGCCTTCTCTTATCCAGGCTGAGCAGTCGCAGCTCTCTCAGCCTTTCCTCGTATGAGAGATGCTCCAGTCCCTTAAGCCTCTTAGTGGCTCTCAGCCGGACTTGCTCCAGTAGCTCCATATTCCTGTTATACCAAGGAGCCCAGAACTAAGTTGCTATTAGGATTTGTCAAAATGTACCACAAATCACTGTTCAACAGATAATTAGAGATTTTGATTTAAAAACATTCTGGGGGAAAATGCCATACTGTCCATTGAAAACTATAAAAAACCCTGAAAGGTAATTTATGTCTTTTCCCTATGTTTAAGCCAATTTTTCCTGTTAATGAATGGATTAAGTATTTTTTATTTCTCTTGCTCTGTAGTACACAGGGAAACAGGTCCACTTGCCTCACTCATCTATCAGTCCCTCCCTTATGCCATTTCCACTATAATATCTACATAATGGTCTTGTCCTTGAGGCTACGGGCTTGCTGGTTTGCTGGAGACACTTATTACTCCATAATGTTCATAATGGAGTAATGGGGATTCCAGGCAATGAAAATGGAATGGAGTAAGGTCTCTGGTTTTACTCAGGAGATTTCCTTACATAGATACATTGTCATTCTTTAAAATAAGAATGGGTTTCTATCATTATTATTTGGGGGAAAAAAAACTTGAGACCTTAATAACTACCAATACTTACAAGCAATTTTACACGAACAATCTGAGACCAAAGGCTGACTGTTACAGGGCTTCTCACATGGAAGAAAAGACCACAGCCTAGTGACCTACAAGCATCACTTTCTGCTTCTTTAGGGCTTCTGGTAATCTCCCATCTCACTTAGGAAATATGATAAGATCACAGTTGAAAGTAACATGGCTGAGAGCATTCGTTCCTCACTGCCACGTCACCAGAAAAGTCTGTCAGGAGAAACTCTTTGCTCTTGGTCAGGAAATGGAGGAATAAACTAACTGACAAATTAAAGAATGAAAACTCTCCACAGCATAATCTTTTGCTGTATCTGAATGTTACTGCCAGCAGAGCTGATACTGCAATGTAATACAACACTACGGGTCAATGAGGAAAATACATTTTTCTACAAAAGGGCTTTTGCTGCAGACAGGATGTTTATTTTTGGAATTAGTCATCAGTTTCACTTCATGCTGATTATACCTTTTTCATCAACATACAATAGCATTGTTTCCATGCAACTATGATCAAGATTACATTTATGGTTCAACAGGCTGTTTCATTACACCTACATATAAACTGACTGCTACACATAGTAACAGATAAGTGTTCTTTCTTCATCTCTTATGCTTATCTAAAAAATCCTAATTTGTACCACTTTTTATTTAAGATGCTACTGCAGTAAATAGAAGGGGGTTGATATTTATGATTAACATAGAGATAGACCTGAAATTTTGGCAGATAGATTAGGCACGTATGGTACCTCTGGCTATACACATCGTATCTATGAGGAGGATATAAACATATCATTGAACACATTCTTCACAAAAAAAAAAATAAAGCGGCATTACGACACCAATTCAAGTGAGCTCGCATGTAATGAGTTCTGGCAACATGGGCTATTTTTACAGTAGTGATAAGATCTCTGGCAGGACATTGGTTGAAAATACTGTGCTATATCAGATTCTGAGGCTTCTTCTGTCTTTTTGTCATCTTGTTTTTTTTTTGTTTTTTTTTAACACTTGCCAGCAGCTGCTATTATTTTTTGGAAATGAAACCTAGGTGCTGTGCATTTGAGAAGGTGAATCTCTTTGCTGAGGAGAGTTACAGTAAGGCTACATTTTCTGAAGGCGTGCACGCTTGACTCGCTGACGGAAACAGGCAGGAAAAGGATGACTCTGCAGAAACCCCTCGATACTCAGGAAGTAGCTGGCAGAACAGCCACTGTTCAGCTGGTTGAGTCAGGGGAGAAACCAACTCACACTACTACAAACGTATCCAATTACAGCCTTAAGCCGTACCTTTGGCCTGAGTCACTTCGCAATTTGTCTTATCAGTTTCTTTCCCCCGATTATCTGGGTGTTGAGCAGACGGAGCAGTTTCACTTATGATAAAACTAGTCTACCCATGGAGTCACCCCAATTGACTATCTCATTTAACTTCATATGCAGACATTTTGATTCTAGAATAAGAATACCTTATCCCATAGATTAAGATAAACAGAAATTAGGCAGTCTTGTTTCAGATATGTATTCACACATGGAATTATCAGGAATGAATCAAGGTACACACAAGTAAGCTATTGTATTTACATATTGTTGCAATGCCAGCTTATTTTTAATGAAGAGCTTTGAAAGTTCTTCTCTCTCTTTTAAATATGCATCTTCTGTAATATAGAACATAGGAAAACAAGTGTACATTTATAAACAGCCCCATAACCTGGACACAAAAATGTGCAGCTTCTTGCACAGCTGTTTGGGCAGAGCATGAGATGAGAATGCTTTATTACAGCAATATATTTTATTACCTCCTGCTCACTGTTTAGGGTTACTGGTATTGGAAAGAGGCAGGAAGGGCAAAGTAGAAGAAGTCATGATAGGCGGACAGAGATTTTCAACCACCCATTGGCAGGATGTAGACAGATTTTGAAAAGCAGTCAGCATCTTCCACTGTTACTTTTAAAACCAGTTTATACCCACCGTGTAAATCTGTCTTGTTGATTTTTGGTTAAATCTGCCAGTAGATTTTTAGCTCTGAGGACAGAGTATATTTCTTTGCAGTGCTGAATGCGCTCCCACAATTTAATAGTAGCAGTCCACTTTAAATAAGGAGCACTAAAGTTGCTGTGTCAGGAAAAAAAACTTCTCAGACAGTTTGCTATGGAGTATATATACTATTCTAACAAGTGCATACTTCAGAGGGATTGCAAATCCTTTAAAATATAAACACTTAACTTAAAATTAATTCAGGACCAGAAATTGCACTCAATTTCATACCTTTAAACTGAATAAACATGGAAAAATTCCTCCAGATTTCTCCAGTGAAATGCCAGAAAACACTTAAATGTAATTCAGGCTTCCAGGTGGATATGCCCTGTACTTTGGACTCTTAGAGATTATTTTATCTTCTTAGTTTCCCCAGTAATTTTTCTGCCATTACGTTAAAGTATGGTGTGAATACTAATGTCACAAGCTAATAGTATGGGACGAGCAGCTCTTCCCAAATGATTTTGAATCTTCTCAGTTTAACTTGTTTTTCATTGGATTATGAACCAGATTAGTCATTAAAAATTTAGGGAATTGTAACATATCTCTGTGGTATCCAGCAACATTTCAGATGTGAGGAAGTATAATGACTTTTGTGCAGTATTCTTGGCCTCATGGCTTCCCATAGTGTTTTCTCAGCAGCAATGCTGAGTTACGATATTTTCTGCCCCTCCAGTTCTGCTGAAAATACAGATCAATTCACTGTTTGGGGGCCCCAGGGGCCCGTAAGCAGTTAAAAAGAACTCACAGGAGAAGGATCTGTTCTCGTTGCAGATCTCATTGATCGCAGGGCCAGCTTACAGCATGGACCTACAAATTGTTGCCGTACCACTGAGCGCACGGAGGAAGGTCGGAAGTCCTTTAGTCAACATTGCCATGGAGGAAAGGGGGAAAAAGTACCTGGAACTTTGTCCTCACGTTGAAATGAAAGGTGTTACATAACTATACATTATGATGTTCTTACTAAAATCGCTTTTATCTCGCAAAGCCTGAATATCAAAATATGACATTTAGCATTAGCCTCAAGATTCAACTACTGCCATATCTACTTAGTAAATGGTAGAGAACTACGATCTCAGAGGAGGCTTTCATAGTCACAAGAGCTCCCTACATATTTAATAAAAATGATTTAAATGAATAGTGACTAACAGAAGTCAGAGAAAATCTAAACGAAAGCCCTCATTTCTTCCCACTTGAGCATGACAGAGGTTCAGGTTTCGGATACAAGTACATTCACACACACCTAACTGAGCATATTTTCAAGGCATCTGTTTTAATCGAAGCCACACATTTCCTACAGATGCTAGCTCTATTTCACCTACAGAGCTCAGGCTTTCTAGAATTCAGAAGCATGCAAATGCTACCTAAACGGGGTCTCTCTTGCAACTCAGCCCAGCCCCTCACATCATTTTTCTGTTCCATAAGCATAACACAGTTTGCCTATAAAATACTGGTCCTAAATAAGCTCGGTTGCATTTAATCAGCTCTCAGGAGGTTATATATCCCTGTGCTAACACTGACCTTGGCTGAGAGTTAATCCCAGAGCTGTTAATCAACTTGGCTGTGCCTCTTTTAAGCGGGAGTATCAGTGCAGCTGGTTGGAAGGTCCCTTTAGAAATACCACAACATCTTCGACTATTTTCATAGTGCTAAATCTTGGCGTTATCAGACATTGACAAACTTTCATGGTACTGACATTTTAGATAGTAACATATGTGTTACTGATTAAAACCACACTTAAGTTTAATCTCTACCTGTAATTAGTAAAATATATTTTTGAAAAGAAGTGCATTGTAGTTCTATAATGTTGATACTTACATGGACAATGGTAATCCTAACAGAAGGAGCCAGTGATCTGATCTTTCTAAACTATGCAGAGTAATAATCTTTTTCTTTGAGGAGCAGTTTTACTGAATGAGCAGAGGTACTCCACACAGTAGAAGCCAGTTACATAGGTAAATACTGTATAGTAAATTGCTTAGTAACCAAATTCATACTTTGAGTATTTCACAATAGTGTATCAAATGATCTTGGAATTTTAAAAATAGAGCTGATAATTTTGAAGATTAAATTAATACCACCAACTGTTTGATAATTGTATTTTGCCTAGATTCTGCTGTATTGCAGTGGCTCCATGTTGCCCATAGGGATTTCATTCCAGAATAATTTTCAGTTATTCCTGAGAGATTCTAAACCACAATGGCACTGATAAAAGTACAAGAGTCTGACATACTATGTGCTTCGTAATTCAAAAATGATGTGCTCCATCCATACTCTTATGATGCACTTAACGGAAACGTCTGAACCCTTAGCCTGGAATTTTGACCCCTCTCAATTTACAGATTCCCACAGCGGTCCATACCCACATACAGAAAATATCATCCTAAGGAAAAAGACTTGCTTTTTTTTCATTACTTCCCGTGGACTTGTTGCTACAACTTCATGGACTCCAAAGTTCTAAAAACAGTACTGCAGGCTAACTAGTTACCTAGAACTGGTTGGTAACAAGAGAGATTAAATTAATATATGTAGCAACTGCCTTGAGAAGTCAGTTTCCACATGTAAAGTCAACAGTGTAGTGACAGTTATGATAGTTACTTTCAACATGATATCCTTCCTTCTTCAGAAATAGTAGCAATAAATAGCATAAGGTAGAAAAAAACATGTAGTTCAATTTTATTCTGGCACTGAAGAAAAAATATCAATTCAACAATGACCTTTAAAATAACATTGCAATGTATTGCCTGGTCTTTATAAATCTGCTACCGAGATGTCAATGGTTAGTGCAATTTAATTAATTTACATATGGGTTTGGTACAGTGGTGACAAAGATAAGCAAATCCATATTGCACCAAAAACCTTAGAGTAGTGTAGGCAAAGTATGGCAGCAGAATAAAAAAAAATTTTTTTGCAGTGACACTGCAGGCTTTCAATCAATTTTTACAGCGGCTTTTAAAGATAATTTGGGGAACACTTGATGACTGGCGAGTGTTTCGGCTGGCCTAGATAAAGGTGCTAATGCACAGGTGATTTGCTAGCTCTACCTCTGGAGTACCTGTATCAGGGAGAATCATAGAGATCACCTTTTTGTACCTATGCATGAGCTGAGCAGTGACTGAGAACAACCTCTATCATGGGACACGTGGTCACAAGTACTTGTAGAGGTCTTTCCCACTTTTTCAAAGAATTGGAGTACTGCTCTGGGGAAAAAAAAAAAGATGGCATGTAGGTTTGTCACAGTTTAAGGGTAATGTGGTTAGCAGGCACAGTCTAGAACAGAAAGGTAGCCAAAGCGCAGCCCTCAGGATTGAAAGGAAAGTAAAACATGGGAGTAATCTCCAGATTGACCTGTACACTCTCGAACCTTGCACGTGTCACCAGCCTGCAGCTGACAACGCTTGCAGGGGAGCAAGCGGACTGTGTGCCTGGGAGAAACCAGGTGGAGGGCCAGCAAACCAGGATGCTGCTCGGGGACGCACAACGAACAGCCACCGGGCCTGACCTGCACCCAACAAGCTGCGTACAGAGAGTGCCAGCGTTCACATACACGATACTTACAAGAAAGTCGCGGTCTGCCGCTTACTTCCATTAAAAACGTACGTATCATCCTGTATCTGAAGTCACAGCAAGATGACGGGGCAGGTGTTTCCAGCAGAAACAGTCTAAAACACTACCGATGCGCCAGCGGAGGTGGTGGAACGCAATCTTTGCATTCATCTGGAGACACTGCATTTGCGACGACTTAGACCAGCAGCAGCAGCAGCTCTGACTTTAAGCTCTTGAAGACAGAAGACCACCAGCGATGCAGCACACGCTCAAGCTAGACCCAGCACAGTGAATCCCCACAGTGAATTCCAGCAAAAATAACTTAGTGAGAATTTGGTCTCTCTGAAAACTGTTCGGTAATAGCAGTTTGTTGCTCACAAAATCTATTTCAAATCTTTCTGTCCTAGTCTGCGAAGGCCTGTTTTAACAAGCACTGTGTTTAAATTAGGTTTGTAAACAAGACGGTGCAGGAGAAAGGATCTGTATGTCACAACTAATTGGATAAACACCGAGATCAGTAAAGAGCTGGCTAATACGTACAAGCGAAGATAGGAGGGTGCCGAAATAACTAATGAAGTTTTCGTGACAGGAAAGTCACGACTTGGCTGACAGAAAGTACAGGCAGCGACTTCTACAAACAGGGGCAAGTAGCCAGTCCCTGCGCCCCAACCCCGCCAGGCCAAGCGGCTGCTCACAGGCCGCAAAACGCGAGCAGTCCCACACGCGGCAACTGCCGCATCTTCAGCCAGCTCAGGCTTCAGCGGGACGGGGAAAACACAGAAACTTAGGCGTCCCCGAAGGGCCTCGGAGGCCGCCCCAGGCCCGGCGGAGGCGGGACGCGTCCCGCAGAGGCGCTCCAAGCCGCCTCTCCCCAAAAACAGCTGCCGGCGGCAAGAGGAGGCTTCTCCCCACCCGCGGGGGACGGGGGCGCTCAGGGCCTGGAGCCCCGGGAGGCCGCAGGGGCCCCGCAGCGCCTCTGAGGGGAGGGAGCCTCGACCCGCGGGGAGGGCTGAGGCCCGGCCGGGCGCAGCGAGCGAGGGGAGCGCCTTCCCCCGACCGCCGCCGAGGCGCGGCGCCGTGAGGCGGGAAGGGCGAGACGAGGCGGAGCCGCCTCCCCCCTCACGGCCGAGTGTCCGCCAAAACTTCGGTCGGGGGGCGGGGCCAGGCGCCGCCGCGACCAACCGGCTGCCGGCGTGGCCGGCCCGCGGGCCAATGAGGCGGCAGGGTTTGACGAGCGGCGCGCCGCAGCCAATGCGAGGCGGGGAGGCGCGGGGCGGGGCTGCGCGGCCGGCAGCCGCCGCCGGGGAGCCAATGGGGGCGGGCCGGGGCGGTGGCGGGCGCGGGGCGCTATGGGCCGGGGCGGCGGCAGCGCGCGGGGCTGCTGCGGGGCCGGGGCCGCAGGCGCGGGGCGCGCCGGTGTCGCCAGCGCCTTCCTCCTCCTCCTCCTCCTCGGTGGCCGCCTCCCTCCCGCCCCCCGCGCCGCCTCCTCCTCCTCCTCCTTCTCCGCCGCCGCCTCGCAGCGCTGCGGAGCCGCCGCGTAGCTCCGCCGCGCAGCGGGACTCGCGCCGGGGCCGCTCGGCAGCGGAGGCGCCGCGCCCGGGGCGGTGAATGGGCGGCGGCGGCGGGCGGCGGTGATCGCGCGTCCCCTGCGCGCCGGGGCGGGCGGGGGGCGCCATGCGGGAGTACAAAGTGGTGGTGCTGGGCTCGGGCGGCGTGGGCAAGTCCGCCCTCACCGTGCAGTTCGTCACCGGCTCCTTCATCGAGAAGTACGACCCCACCATCGAGGACTTCTACCGCAAGGAGATCGAGGTGGACTCGTCGCCCTCGGTGCTGGAGATCCTGGACACGGCGGGCACGGAGCAGTTCGCCTCCATGCGGGACCTCTACATCAAGAACGGGCAGGGCTTCATCCTGGTCTACAGCCTGGTGAACCAGCAGAGCTTCCAGGACATCAAGCCCATGCGGGACCAGATCACGCGCGTCAAGCGGTACGAGCGGGTGCCCATGATCCTGGTGGGCAACAAGGTGGACCTGGAGGGCGAGCGGGAGGTGTCGTTCGGGGAGGGCAAGGCGCTGGCCGAGGAGTGGAGCTGCCCCTTCATGGAGACCTCGGCCAAGAACAAGGCGTCGGTGGACGAGCTCTTCGCCGAGATCGTGCGGCAGATGAACTACGCGGCGCAGCCGGGCGGCGACGAGCCCTGCTGCGCCGCCTGCGCCATCCTCTGAGCGGCGCCGCCCGCCCGCCCGCCCGCCCGCCGCCGAGGCACCGCGCTGGAAACGCGGCTCTCCGCGGCGGCGTCCCGTCCCGTCCCGACCGTGCCGTGTCCCCGGCAGCGCCCGCCGCGGGCGGCCGCGCTGGCAGCGGGCCGGGGTTTGGGGGGGGGGACGGGGGGGGGGGACGACGTCGCGGCGCGGAAAGCGCGGGAGCGGCCGTCGCTGACTGGAAGCGTTCGCGCCCCCCGCCCCTCCCCCCGCCGCCGGCCGTTAGAGCGGCGCGGGCGGCGCTGAGGGGAGGCTGCGCCCCCGCCGCCGATTCCTATGCAAAGTTGGATTAAAATTGCGGGGTACCCGAGCGGGATGAGTTGCACATCTGGACTGGGACTTGAACAGCACTGATGCCAGTGCAGTGTGTGGGGTGCCAGAACGTGTCTGCTGATTATTTGTGAAATAACTTTCTATTTTGGTTTACCTGCTGTATCAGATGGGAGTTTGCCGGAGAGTGGTAGCGTGTTAACTTCTGTTCGGTTGGTTGGTTGGTGTTTTTTTTTTTTTTTTTTAAATCAGCTGTGAAAATGTTACAAATCTGCACAATTTTTTAGGTGTGCGTGTGTGTGCGTGATTTCGTTTTTATTTTAACCGGGTGGGCGGGAGCGGTGGTGTCCTTGTCCTTAGGTTATTTTAATTTTTTTTTTCCTCCTTCATTTTCGGTTGGCAATAACTGATTTTGATGACTAGCTCTCTAAAGTGCAAAGACTTCCTCAGAGTGGCGCGGGGCCCCGCGCAGCCCTGTGTCCGTAGAGTGCCTTCAAAACTCAGCTGTTCCAGCCGGTGCCAACCTGTGAAAGCGCCACAGAATCCCATTATCTGCTACTCCAAAAACTACTTAACAGTTTCCTTTCGGTAATCGTACTGAACAAGCCGGGACAAAAGGGCCTATTGTCGGTGGAATTTATTTCTTATTTCCATCTGAGCCTTTTAACTGTAATTTCCATGTCTCGCAAGTTCGGGCTTCGTTTACTTCAAATTTACAAGAATTTAGCCTTTTGGGATTTGGGGGGGGGATGGGTGTTTTATTAATATTATTATTTTTATTTTTTGTTTGGATTTTGTCGTGGGATGTACCTCCAGCCAGCAAAGAGAGAAATCTTAACGTCATGATGTAACGAGAAAATTCTAACAACTGTCGTTTTAATTCCAGACGTGCATTTAAGAGATGTCTATCCGTTTTAAGAATTTTAATACAAATACTGTTTTTTTAGAAAACAACTTTGTGCGCTTTTATGTGTTACATGAAGCTCTTAAACTTTTGCAGACGCTGTTGAACCTCATTTATCCCTTAATAGGAATAAAAAGGGTGAGAGGATGGGGCTTGAATTAGGTAAGGACAGCGCTTTAACAACCAAGAAAACCCCTAATAATTAGCAATTTCTAATACAATTTCTCATCTGTATGTAGGTCCTGGTCCTATGTAATGCAGCAACTGAGTGGAACGCTGTATTCACTAGGCAGCTTTAGGAAGATGGCGTGGCTTTACTGCAGAAGCTTTTGTAAGATTAGGGCCTTTTTTTCTTACTGGGAACAACATGGTTTACTGGAATGAAATTCTGAAGGTCAACTATTTATAAAATTTAAGTTTTTAATTTTGTTGCATTATAACTCCTTAAAACTGCATCGAGACTACCATATCTTTCGTGGCATGGAGAGGAGTTGGGGTGGGAGAAGGCATGTACCTTCTGTGGTTTGGAAGGTCTAGGGGAGTTGTGTTTACCTCCATCATCTTCCTCTCTTAACTCTTTCTTTAAACATTAACAGACAGAAAATGCAGTTTTTTCCCGTGCCAGGAAGAAATGAAATTACCTTGCTACAAGAAGTCAAACATTTAGCAATTGTCTGTAAAGGCGTTTTTGATCAAGCCACTTGAAGCTAAGTGCCATGATTCCTACCATAAATCTGACCATTTCCTCTGTTTTAAGTAGGAAAGCTTTCCACTTCAGCGTTGGAAGAATGTTGTTTGGTATTAGTTTAATACTAGTTATTGAAATCATGATGATTGAAGTTAAAATGATAATCTTGTATTATAGTTGAGAATTGGATACTTAAATTAGCAACATCCAGTATCTACTGAAAATTTGGAAAAGATTGTATGTGTAAATATTTGACATATCTCTTCTGAGCTCACATGTATCCTTCAGAACAGCGAGGAAGTGTTTTGTCAGACTGTCACGATCACAGTTAAAAACAAACTTACAGAAGGCTGGAGAAGACCCCTGTATTGAGCGGTTCCCTGAACTTCTGTTTGGGGCCTTTATACAGCAGATGAATTTATCTAGCCCCCACCCTTCCTCCTATTTTTAAGGTAAAGCTGAAAATCCCATTGTAACTTAGCTTTGAGAAATTTTTTTTTTAAATGAATTAGGAAACCTGCTCCTTGAGGACTTCCTTGTTAGAAGGCCAGGTGAATAATGTTTACTAGTATTAGGTGCTTCTTCTAACAAAAATATTACATGGAAAACTAAGAAAGTTTATTGCGGGCATATCTTGCATTGCGGTTTAAAAGAGAATGCCACAAATTATATCTCAGCTATTTCTGTGGTCCAATTTTGCCTTAAATTTAATGGAATTATATGTTTCAGTGTACTGAAAGCAATTTGTTCAACTGGGGGGGGGGGGGGGAAGCAGGTATTCTAGTTTTCCAACAGAATAGCAGATTCTTAATGTTTTGGAGTGTCTCCTGTTTTCCTATTGCCTATCTTATGATTGGAGGAATGATGTAAAAATGTATGTATGTAGCACACAAAGTGGAACATAAAGTACAGTTTTCCTTAGCCTAGCAGAACAGCTGAAGGCAGCTTAATAAGGACTGAGGATTATGCTGTTTTTTTTTTTTGTAGATATGCTCTACTTCTTGCCAAAAAGGTGTGTTTGTTAAAAAGTGAAGGATTTAAAAA
This sequence comes from Struthio camelus, assembly GCF_040807025.1. NCBI lineage: Eukaryota > Metazoa > Chordata > Aves > Struthioniformes > Struthionidae > Struthio > Struthio camelus. Next base: position 33,167,756 of record NC_090950.1, on the reverse strand, counting down.
ACCATGGCAAAGGTCTGATCAGTTATGAATGTATTTAGATGTTCAACATTCTCTATGATTTGCTGAGGACAGTAAAAAAAGTAGAACTGAGCAGTTTGATCCTCCAAATGCCCTGAAGTTTTTTGGTGCTGGTTAAACATAGGCCTTGTCTATAAAGTAGAAAAAAATGTACTGCTTTAACTTGACTGAATAATGAAAGCTGTATTTCCTTCTACACTAGAGGAAAATGCTGTATCAATATAAAGGTACTCTTTTATTCCTTTTTCCCTGTGGGAATATGTTATACCAGTATCGATACAAAGGTGACATACAGCTCTCTTCACAGTGAGGGTTGCAAAAAAATTAATTGATTTGCAACAAAAAATCACGTTCCCAGCCAAAATACTTCCTAACAGTGCAGAAATTGTGAGAAGAAGGCCTTAGTTTAAGGCTTATCTTATAGCTGCATATTCTACTGTACATTATGATTGTATTTTTAAAATCCCAGCTTGTTCTCTTGCAAGAAAGTGTGTCTTTGAAATCCTAGTCTCTGTGGTCATAATTGTGTGGTGTTCTGGACCTCATTTTGAATACGAGCGTGGTTCTTTTCAGTTTAACACTCAGGCTTTATTGATGCTTGCAGTCCTGAAGATAACGTTAGATTCTGTGACCGTGGGATTCCTGAAGGTCTGCCTCTCTCAAAAGACTGTATGGCAGCTTTTGTGCAAAGGGCATTTTCCATGAAGGGCAGCTGGCTCTTTATGACCTCTTTATTTGGGTGCTCCTTCAGTGCAGGTGTTGCTAAATATCTAATTTCCTTTCGGCGTGGCAAAATGCAGAAACTTTCATTTTAAGGATTGTATATGAAATAGAGTGACAAGTGTGTTCTCTTGAATCCTCTCCCATTTAAGTTAATTGGCAACTCCCATGATTGTAAATGAAAAATGATTGGAGCCCTACTGCTAATAGAAGCTCTCTTACTCTCCAGATTTATTCAGCAGGCAACACAGAAACTCATTTTAATGGACCTTCACTGTTTCTTCTGGAGCTATTATTTTGAGTGCCCATTCATTTTCGGATGAGACTTGCTGTAGAATAAAGTACATCTGTGAGCGCTGTTCAAAGGCAAAATAGTTCTAAATAATGATCTTTGTAGCTTATTTATAGTCTGTTCCTACATTGCTTATAGCTTCATACAAAATGTGAAAAAGATTCTTCATCCTGTCATATTGGTATAGAATGCTGTTCTAGAAAGTATTTTTTGTAGGAACTCAACATCTGTCCAACTTACAGAATTTTTTATTTGGAGCTGAAAATCTTTGGTAAATGTGTGCACAGCAGTTAACAGAATCATTAAATAGCAGGGTTTAGTTCAAATAGCTAAAGATGCTCAAATGACTTCTGGTGATGAGGAACAGAATGGAGGTGTGTTGCTGTTTCTTTTGTTATTTGGGTTTTTTGTTTGTCTGAGTAGGTTAAGTGCTTGTTACTCTTAATCTAGAATCCCACTGTACTGAGAGAGTGTGAGAGTGTTGGGGGGGGATAGGTATGCGTTTGGGGGGGTATTTCACTGGGGTTGGAATTCAAATTCTTTCTCTTACCACCGGTGATCTCGATTTTTTGTGCCATCGGTCTATATCATGTTGAAGAAAACACAGTGAAATCTGAACTGGTCGAGTGGTTGAGTGATGATGGTCTAGAGCAGAGGTGTTTTAAGTGCAGAAAGCTTAAGAACAGCCATTAAAAGTTTTTCCCATAACTATTTTAATTTTTTGGAAGGGTGTGAATACTCTGATGCATATCAGGGGCTGCTTTAATGCTCTTGATGCTAGAGCACAGAGATTCAGCAGATGACATGGTGTGCATGAAACAAACGCACTAAGTCAAGAAATGTATTTTGTAGGAAAATACTCAACCTGCAAAAACTAATACCATATCTTGGATCCTACCTAAAGCATTACAAAATGAGAAGTCGGTTAACCAGAATTTGCAAGTTGTTCAACTAAGTCTTACAAGATTGGAAACACCTGTTCTGTAACGATGGCAATTACTTTATTTTACTTTGAAAGACTGTGCCTCTTTTGGAGGTTTGGACAAAGAGGAGACTAAGTGATTAAGGATCTGTATCTTTGTTTTGGTAATCCTAGACAGAGGAATATTTTTAGGAAAATGGTGTCTGACATGTAACCTCAACTTTAATGATATACAAATAATTTCTTCCTACAGAATTCCTTGTTTTTAAGGGAACATTATAAAAAATCCATAGTTAATAGATCTAATGTCCAGGCAATAGACAAATTCCAGGTGTGCATCTCTGCTGCTTGGTTAACTGACCGCAGTTCTGCAAGGAATTCTGCAGCAACTGGACTGATCAAAATGATACTGCTACATTTTCTACCTTTTGAGATAGTGCTATTATCCTGTTGTTTTATGATGCCAGGATGAAATGGGATGTTTTGAGGAAGTTTGTAAATGGATTTCTGGATGAAAAACTCGTCTGAAATACAAGTTGTTTTTCTTTCCTTTGAATTAGATATCGAAAAAGGTACATGTCAGCATTTGTATCAGTATTCCCTTACCCGTTTCTCACTCATGAGTATTAGTTTAATGCTTTTTTTTTACAGTGGTACTATTATTCCAATTTAAATAATTAAGACGAATACTAACAAATTCAAATTATTATGTTAATGATAGAATTACAGATAACGCAATAAGCACCAAGCTACAGCTGAATGTTTGCCTTTGACCTACTATTACAAGCAGACAAGATACTCAGGTGTGGAGCCTGATGTGCATATCTCAAAAGAACTCTAGTTTTAGCTGTTGAAAGTTATGCACCTGAAAGTATTCCTCAGGAACGTGACTGTTAATGATCTATTGTGATAGCATTTGCTCTGAAGGGTGAGAACAGATGCAAGAATCAGATGCATTTACTGTTGAATTAGCTTGAGCTATATCATTTCTTTGTGCTGCTAAGAGATGATGAAACTGGTAGTGTTCTTACCTGCCATAATATAGGCAGTCCTGAGGTAGGGAAGCCTTAAGCTTTCCTAACGAGAGAGAGCATTTAAGTTCCTTACCATCTTGCTATCTCCAAATACTTAACTGAGTGGCAGAATTAGAAATCAAAATGAGGGAGCAAGACATTTCTGACTTACAGAGCTATCACAGGAGGTGTCTCTATTAGCCCTATATCAAAATCACTCCCTGCTTGTTTCCAGCTTTGGCACTGATTAGCTACATGAATCTAGCAAACCTTTTCAGCTTTTCTGCACCTCAGTTTCTTCAACTATGCGTTTTGTTAAAATACTAATTTCAGTGAAGATATACCGATTTCTCATGAGGATGTGGCTTTTGAGTTGCAGTACCAGACAAAAGAAAGGAAGATCAATTAAGAGAGAGAGCTTGAGCATACAAGAAAGTACTGAGAAAAGCAGATCTCTTTTCCATGAATATGTGACTTTTTTCCCCTAAGACAGACAGACACCTAAATATTGGTAGCAAGTTTTTGAATGGTAAGTGTCTAGCAGAAATCTTGGTTTAACCAAGCCTTGCGTTAATCAGAACAGATATTTAAAAGCACTTTGAGTTGGAGGTAAGGTACTTGAATGATTTCAAAGAATTATCTTTGTAATTTTTCACTAGCCTTGGTTTGTTTAAATATTATAAAATATATTTATTGTTATGATGCTTATTGCTGGATAGAGGTGTTTAAATAGGATCGCCTGTTAACTTAGTACTGTAAACATTTCCATGTTTTAGGGATTGATAGACATAATAGAAAGTGAAGGTCCGTTTACTTACTGAAGGCCTTGTGGCAGAGTTGGTAAGAAATCAAAACATTCAGGCTTCTGTTTTCAAAAATGATGATGATGCAAATGATGCTTAATGCAACTATTTGAATTTACAAATGACTTTTATTGCTCAGAATAATATATAGCCCTTTAGAGCTGATAGGAGACAATTACTCCTTCTCTTCACTCCTACGTGAAGACCAGAGCCATTGAATTTTCTTCCATATAGTGAAAGGAACTACATGACTTTTTGCTATCACAGGTATTTGTCAGAAATGGGCTGACCTTATGACTTCATTGCTCACTTTGAGCTCTGGCATTCTCCTTCTAGAGCGGGTGAGGGAAGTAGGGAGCCCAGATGATGCAGTGATGATAAAATGATTGCATATCCTGGAATGGAAAGCTTGCTCATGTCTAAGCATTTAGAGGATGTATCATTCACTGAAGTTATACGTTAAACTGAGCAGACATACAATACATGTAACTCCTCTCCTTTCTCTTCAGTGTTATGTCTTTCTAGGTGTCTTGGAGAAAACGGAAATAAAAGAACTGTTTCCTGCAAGGTCAACTGAGACCTTGGGGAACACTCTTATAACTAACATATACCAGTCGCGTCCAGGACATTTGTTGGTAGAGAATTTTGTTGTAGATTATTATATGGTGGGTAAAGGGATGACTTGTCAGTGAAAAATAGTTTGGCATTTTAAAGAAGAAGCATGCAAACACTTCATATCTGCTTTTGCTTGTCTAGAAAAATAGCTTGAAAGATAAGTCTTTTGTAGATTTCCTGAAAATTGCGAGTGTACTTTCTCTGTATGCATAACATAGATGATTTTTAGGGGTGAAAAAAATGAATCTTTTGTGCCTGAAACTTATAATGTGACTTCTAGTTAAATTACTCTACCAGATCTTAGTTTTCTGCCCCCTAGCACACAATTTGTAATTGTGGGGAGGGCTATTTCTCCAGGATCTTGTGATCAGAAATGAAATATATGTTAAGTATTTTTCAGACCTGTAACAAAAGAAAATTTGGGGGATATCGTACATATGTGTCCCTGGCACTCAGTGTACTAAACAATGCATCTCCCATGCGTTTTTGAGAAAGATTCAACTGATCAAGAAGTAGCAACGTAAGGCTACTAAAATCCTGGCTGGAAGATAGAACTGGAACCTGAGATGTAGGACTGTATTTTGGATTTGTGGTGTGTGGCTGGAAACAGGCAACATGTTGCCAAGATTTCTAAACACCAAATCTGACTTGTGTGAAGTAGTAGGAAGCAGGATGCCTTGCTGGGGGCACGGGACCATTTGGGATAAGATTTATTTAAATTTTTCTTTTTCAAGTATAAAGAAACATCTGTTGTGTATATGTTGCACGCAAGCTATCTCTACTATTTGAAAATACCACCCTCTTTTCCTTCCTTATTTTGCCTACAGAAAATGTGAAGATATTAATAGTTATTTGTTTTTCTTGGTCTGGTCTGAGCACAAGTTGTACCGGTAGTTTTCTACTGGCTTAGTTTACCTGTTGTAACTTTTCAGGTACAAAACAGCAGTGTGTAAAAGTTTGAGATCTTGAATTAAAACTGTATGTTCTTTGGAAGAAAATGTGACAAATACCTGTTTACTGCACCAAGCAGTACTAGTGATAGTAACACTGTGCAAATTTATGAATGTATGTATTTTAAGTGAGTAGTTTTCTAATTGGTGAGGCTCTAAATAATTATTCTCCAAATCATGTTTTTTTTTCCAGCTACTGAGAGATTATTAGACTATGTTTTAATAAGCTGATGGTATTAATTTACATACTCCAGTTGGTGGTGGTTTTTTTTTCTCTTATGATGCTAAGCAGATTCAAAGGTGCAAAGAGTTTGTGTAATGAATGCGTAACGTGGATGATTTTGACTTTTAAAATTATAGTATGTTTTCATAGATTCCTTATACTACTGATCATCAAAATTTCTTTTGAGCTGTATGGAACTTTATAAGGATGATGGTGGTTGCAATGTGACTCAATGTAGTTGGGAGCCATATTTATTTAAGGATAAGATTAGTAATAATTTTATTCCTTGAATGAACTTCAGTAATTTTAAGTACCTCAACTTAGCATAGCAAGCTTGCTGCCAAGTTTACCTGATGATTAACAAAGTTAAGATGAAAGCATAGATGAAAGCATGATAATGAAGTAGTTGAGTAATTAAGTTTATAATGTTTGAGATCTTGGTTTCTCTCTCTCTCTCTCTCTCTCTTTTTTTTTTTTTTTTTGAATATTCTGCGGCATTCCAGATTGGCCTTCCAGGTTAGCTGTCTCTTTTTTGCTGGGTTTTCTTGTTTTAAATATTACGTTTGCTTTAGTGTGGTTTTCGCTTTTTCTTTGGTGTTGGGTCTTTTGGTTTTTTCCTTTAATTAAAGGAAAAAAGGGAGAGGAGATTCACATTTGAATTATCATATAGCACAAGCTGCCTAGATTCCAGAAGTCTATGCCATATGCTTCCCATTTTTTTGCACTAAAAGAAGCATAAGGAGAACACTGTATTTTTAAGGTATTCCTAAGACCTGAAGACCTGGATTCCCAGCAGAGACATGGCTTGAAAAAGCTAATTTACCAAAGAACTAGGTCAGCCTATTAGTGAACTAAAGCATTCACAGGTACTCAAATATTTACTTACTTACAGTATTAGTATATTTCAACTCTTTAGTGAGACAGCAAGTTACAAGTTTGTGTGCCTAAATATTTATGCATACTTATGAAGTTGTATCTAGCATCCACAATTTGTGAAGTATCCAAATTTTTCTACTTTGGGCATAGAAAATCAGGAATTTGGTGCCTACACTCATTGAATATTAGACCAGTAGCATAGAAACTTGGGTACTTATTTATGTAGCCAATTATAATCACCTAAAAAGAACGTTCTTGTTCCTTTTCAAGTATTTCTGACCTGGCACAAATTAATTTTCAGCTTTGCTAAACCAGAAAATCACTGTGGTTATTAAACATATACAATGTATAGACTTTTACTAGATCTAGGGATAGCAACCTGTCAAGCTAGTCTGAATTGTTTGTGGTCAGTGCTGTCTGTGAATAAAATTCATAGCTTGTGTCTCACCTTTGTACTTCTTATGATAAGTAAATTGAAACCAAACTTGTCTAGACTGAAACATTAAGACTTCAAGGACAGATATGCTTGGATTCTTTACAAACCGAGTGATGAATTAGAATTGCTCAATGTGCATCTGGTTGTAGCTTGTTTCAGGTGTTTTTAAGACACTAACATCCTTTAGCAGCCGTTCGGGGTTTGTCAGCACTTAGAGTAGTTAACTGAAATTAATTGATGGGTAACTGGAGATCAATTGGCAAGTATGTCTGCTCATACTAAAATGGAGACATAAACTGTATTATTCCAGGATGTAAACAAACTCTAAACACGTTAGGTATTCTAATTGCCTACAATAGAATCTTTAATATAGCTTCATGACTGAAGCTCTGTTTATGTACTGAATTACTCTGTTGTGAATCTGAACTTTATTGACTTATTCCCCGATTCTGTTAATGCGTAGATGCTTAATTTTCTGTTCTTTTGTTACACTGTTGGGAGTAGAGGCTCATTTATGAAAATGAGCAGAATTTAACCCTAGCCTGCATTTTCAGTGTTTCACATTACTAGTGTAATTTTTGACCTTTTTAAAACTAGTAATTTCATTTTTTTAAAAACTTAACTAATTATGTTGGTTTTTTTGAGGTCTGTTTTCATCTAAATTGCTTGGTTGGTTTAACAGAGAGAGCGTCTAGAACTCAAGTGCATTTTTAAAATAATACTGCTTTCTAAGCAGTAAGCCCTTTTTAAAAAGCTTTGTTTTTTTTTATTGTTTGCAAAGTCTCTAGGTAACTACGTGGCCTTTAAGGCCCCACCCTGCAAAATATTTTTATAATGTAAAATTAAGCAGATGTTAAAGTGATCTCTGGGATTTAATGGAGTTTCTGCTTCCCTGAAGGACATGCCTATATTTGTCTTTAGATTAGGTTTGCCTGTTGTTCTTTTTTTTGGACAACCACATGAAGTCCAAAAGCAATCTTCAGTAGTCACTTGTTCTATTCTGAACGCTTGGTTTTGTAATAAGTGTTTCTTCGTGATGCTGCACACAGGCAGTACATCTGTAGTACTCCGTTCACTGTCCTGGTTCAGGCTGTCTCCTGTGGGATAATCTGCTGCCTTCCTAGTCTGGGATGTAGAGGACTGCAGCTGAGGCTGAAAGGTCTTCTCCTCTTGCCTCCCTTCCAGGAACGTGCGGGACAGGAAGGGAGAGCTAGCTGGCAAGTTTCAGAGGACTTGTGGGGTGATAACAGGAGAGGACTGGCGTCTGCTGCCTTCTACCTGCCTCGGTGCTATGACAAAAGTTAGTCCTTTTCTTTTTTTCTCTCTTACTCTGTTCCTGGATACCTCCTTCAAGAAGAATTTCTTTATTGCCTCTCTTTGCTCATGGGAAGACAGCAAGAAATGAGGAGAGCCTGGTCCAGGATGCTGTGAACTGCCAGTGCAGTGAGGTAGGTACCTAGAAAATGCTGGCAGATTTGGTGCTGTCTGTTCCAAAATACGGTGGCCAGCTGGTATTTAAAGTGTACTAGTAAGAAAGCTTAATCAAATGCTTCCTCTGTTCCCTTAGCTGAATTTTCAAATGTCTAAATATAGCCCTCATTTATTCTTCAGTGAGAAATACTGCACCATCTTGAAATGATGGGTTGATACAGAATTTTTGTTTTATATAGTTGTTTCCTCCCATTCCGTTGGGAGTTTATAATTTGTTGTCTTTTAATATTGTTGATGTTTGTTCATGCTCATCATCCACACCCATTAGGTAAACTTTTATCCATGTAGCATTATCTAATATGAGCTGATGTTCAAGAAAGCACAGATGCTGCACACTGGATGACTGGAAGGCCGGGACACCTACAGAATAACACATGGCTTAGATACCAGTGGTGCATTACAGAACCTTAGGACACCAGCTCTAAATGGGATACTTGCTACCAAATCCTACTCTGACCTTCCAGTACCTTTTTTAGTTTATGTTTAACAGCATCTTTGGTGTGGAAAAAGTAACACTTTTTCCATCTGCTGCTCAAAGTATGTTGAGACAGGCTCATGTGCATGCACAAAGATTTATTTGCAGGGTCCATAACTGATGGTGTACATTGACCCTAGTGGTAAAAGTTCCTTTTGGTGCAAAAGAAAAAGTGGGGGGAGGTGGGGAGATGGATAAGAAGGAAAATTTTCCCCAGTGGCCAGGCAGGAAGAGACCCAACTTGGGGTCTTTTCAGATCAGTGTCCTCTTTGGGGTGTCCCTGCCAGTGCTTCAGTGCCTGCTCCTCTGTAGGTGCTGTGCAGAAGCTCACTAGGCTCAGCCTGCAGAGCTGCTGAGCTCGGTGGTGAGCTGGTCTTACATCCCTATAGCGCTGGCCACAATGCCTTGTGGAAGTGTAGGGCAGGCACCTGAGAGAGCAATGATGTCTGTTGTCTTGATTTTAAAGTTGTATGCCCTAGAACTGCTGCACTTATGCTGCTGTGGTGGAAATAAGCAGCCATCACAGTTGGAGCAGTCTTGGTGAATGGCTATGATACATTAGAGCAAATAACGAGGTTATGGCCTTAGCATTCTCTGCAGCTGCTCTACTGAAAGTGTGCAAGTTTCTCTGTCGGTCTCTCTCTCTCTCTCTCTCTCTCTCTCTGTCGGTCTCTCTCTCTCTCTCTCTCTCTCTGTCGGTCTCTCTCTCTCTCTCTCTCTCTCTCTGTCGGTCTCTCTCTCTCTCTCTCTCTCTGTCGGTCTCTCTCTCTCTCTCTCTCTCTGTCGGTCTCTCTCTCTCTCTCTCTCTCTCTCTCTCTGTCGGTCTCTCTCTCTGGTCTCTTTTTTTTTTTTAACAGCTGATGCCAGGAGCTACATAAGCCCTTGAACTATGTCAAAATTGGAAGGAGAACAAAGGTGCCCTGAACTTGCCTTTTTCCTCCTACCCTTTTGCCTTTTCTGCATCCAGACACAGATGAATTTTATGAACCTTGGAGCCTGCGGGTTGCTGCTGAGGCATGTATTCCACATATATGAAAATATATATGTTCTAAATTTAAAAATTTTGCATTTCTGTACTTCAGAAAGCAAGAGCTCCTTGTTACTTTGGCATAAATGCTACTTTGTACAGTAGAAACTTTAAAGAGAAAAGCATTCCCTCCTTTGGATTGTCTCACCTTCCACTCTGAAGAAAATTGAAAATATTTGTGTCTCAAATCCAAAGGTTAGAGGTAATGCATGTAATTTGAATGCACTCAAAATTGAATCAATTTGCAACTGTTACAATTTTTTTCCTTTGAAATGGGGTCAATTTCAAATCAATCCCTTTAAAAGATTAAACACTTCAAAACCATCTTTTGTATTGATCCATTAGAGTGCTTATAAAAATTAACAAAAAGGGTAGATCCAGTGCTATGTTGAAAATGGGTGTTTCACTTCTGCATTGTGGAATTGTAATAGATAACAAGCTAACTACTTATTTGTGGCTCCAGTTGTTCCAAGGGTAGTGTCTTTTTATTTTTAGTCTAATCCTTATCCTTACAGAATAAGGAAAGGATTCTTTAAAATCCGTAGGAAAGGTTCAGTCTGAAAAATAGTGGACTTGGAGAGGATTATGATAGCCTGTTTTGCATTCGTAGTTGAAATTAATTATGTGTATTTTGTGCTTCACTATCTTGTGAAAAATCTAACGTAAAAAGTTGCATTCAAAATGTAGTATAATCAGATTTTGATTTATGTGTAGTCTCTCTCGGGAATATTATATGGCGGGCATAGTGATTGCTGGTGATTTAATGTTTCTCTGATGCTGGGTTTCTAGTAAGCCTTGTCAGGCTAGGGTGAAATAAACCCTGACTGACTAATAGGATGGTGCTTCTACCTACCATTGCAGCTTTGCAAGGCCACATGGGGTGGGTGGAGAAAAACGGGCCAAACTAACTCCTGATGTAACTTGAAACTACAGTAGGAATTAATTTTGGAATTGTGTTCTCTCTTCTTCCTCTTTTCTGAGTGAAAATTACCCTTCGCTACATCCAGTAAGTATAAATCAAGTTGGTGTGAGAAACTAAGGCAGGAGATGAGTAAAGAGAAATGGCCCACGTGGGGAGGCGAAGTAGTCCTAAAGTAACCATACAGCCTACGGGTAAACACAGTGGCTTTGGTCCTATTTCAAGTATGAATTTAGGATTTAGAGTACATCATAGATTTATAACTAGCAGTTATATATCTAACTGAATAATTCATTTGTTTGCCAGAAAATATTTAAACTAGGATATCCCATCTACTTAGACTAGATAGCCTTGATAATGGGAGGTGGGGGGCATTGGCTTTGGTTAGGTGTTTTGGTCTGGTGCATGTGTAATTATCCCATGCCGAATAGAATAGCTTTGTCAGCTGGCATGAGGGGAGTCGCTCCTCCAGAGCAACCCCCTGCCAGGTGATCGGAGTGCTTTCTGGGGAGGCAATCGTAGCCTCACAGGGCTCTCGTCTCTCCAGCAAGGGTGGCACACAGTGGGCTTCGCGCAGGTGTAAGTTTAGCTTGTTTCCAGCCAAACCTGTGCATTTGAAAAATAAAAAGCTTCATTTCGGTAGTACTGAGCAAGACAACGTAGCTTAAAGATGTAGTCCAACTAACTCATCTTCACTTTTTCTTTTGACCAGGTTATATAGATATCTCTATTCCAGAAAGTAACCAGAAATGACTGTTCTTCATACATTGCCTAGATGACCATGCTGAAGCTGTGGACTCAAGGAAAGACTTGGATACTCAGCACCATAGTTTAGTGGGTATAGGCCTATGTGGTTTATCATGCAGCACACCAGAACCTGTGGAAAAATGCACTACTTTTTCAGAGTCAAATCTAAAGTAATGGAACTTGTTTTCCTTCAAATTTTGGGCCAGTTACCTTCCTCGTTAAGATTTCCTCTGCAAGGATGCAGTGAAAGGACTATACCAGTAGCTGGAGGTGGGGTGAGGAGGAACAGTTAAGCCTGCTTAAAGAGCCTATGTCTTAACCTGTTTTACCTGTGAACCTACCTCCATTCTGCTTCTCCTCGTCCAGAGGAAGATTAAAAAGCAGCTTGATTGCCTGGGGAACCCTAGATATCTGCTTGAAAGAAAGAGTGTTCCTAAAGTGTATGGCTCTTTAGTCTTGTAGTGGAAAGAGTGACAGATGTAACGACCAAAACCAGAAATCACGCAAAACAGAGGTAGAAATAATCTGCTGCCTTTTTCTTTTTCCCTTCCCTCTTTAGGTGGTGCATATAGTTAAACTTTTAAACAATCTCTCTTTGTGCAGGGAGGTTCTCTGTTACTTACGGCCTTTAAATTAAAGGAGGATAACTTTCTTGAAGACAAATGGAAGCTCAAACTGAAATGTCTGTGCTGCACCTCCTCTGTGCTGTGTTGTAAAGTGGTAACACATCTTTCTGTTTCATTTAGACGTTTCTGTTAAGAGGCTGTGCTCGTTTCTTTTCTCTTTAGTAGATGATTATTTTTACTTCCTTGATAGTTGTGGAAGGAAAACATTGGGAACTTGAAAGTCTCAGCACACTTTGTTCGTGTTATGATCTGCCTTACCGCTTTCCTTTTACATGCATATACTTCTGCTTTTTCCCATTCCACCTTAATAATGAGAGAAGTGACTAAACTTATATTTGAGGATACTTAAAAAGGAAGAAACGTTATTCTGTCCAAATTTGAAGTGGGTGAATGCTCTGTTTACCTGCAGCTTACCTCAGTTATCCCACTGTGCTCCCCCAAAAATCAGTTGCTGCAGAACCGATTACTCTGCACTCTAAGACACCATCAACAGCTGAGGGTGTCTTCTTGTTTGGCATAATGGAAATGCATTGACCGTTGCAGCACTAAATGACTAGACCAAGAGTTTTACACAAAGATTATAAATAATTTAAATTTCCAATCGTAGGTTATTCCAATCACTGCTAATTTTGCTGGGTGTAGAACAGGAGCCACATGATGGAAGCTCTGTCTTGATTTAAAAAAATAATCTAGGTGATTAATTGAAATTCACTTATTTTGAGTATGGCGTGTTACATATATTCTTTGAGCTCCGTGAAAAATTAGTAGACCTTCAAGTCTCTAATCAGAGTTGATTTATTGCTTAAAATTGTTGCTAACAGTTTCAGCATTTTTAAAGTAAAATGGCTTTTTCCAATTAAAAGCAGTCATTACACTGCACTGATTTCCCTCTCTATCTGTAAAATCTTCCATATTTATTGAATTTTCTGGAACATAATGCTAAAAAATGAAAGAACTATAGTTTAGAGGTGACTGGTTTCACTATTCATTGAATAGATGCATCTCCTGGGCATCTTGGCTAAAACACGGATGCATCTACTCATCTGTGCCAAAAATAATTTTTTTGGTAGTATATCCATAGGTGAGCACAGCAAGATTTTTAATGGTAGCTGAAAGGCAGTGTTTTCTAAGAGTTTTAGCTTTCCGTACTTAGCTTAATGGTATGGTATGGATGTTCTTATCAAATCAAGGGAGTTTAACATAGAAGAGGAGATTTGGTTAAGGTGTGTCTGGGACACAAATGTATCTGGAACAATTTGTATCCAACTCACAGGTAAAGAAACCCAAATTTGTGCTGTTAGTTTAGAAGGTCTTTTTGTTTTCTTCTTTTGAGGGGGCTGCAACCATGATGTTCCTATGAATGTAGTAAGCCGGGTCTCTAGTTCTTTTAGAGGCTTTTTTATGGGATCTGAGATAGTGGAGATGATGCTACAGCTCCACATTTAGGTTTGATTTCTTTGTAGAAGCAGATATCCCAGAAGGGTACATCTTTGGGCTGTGTGTTCATGGCATCTTCTGGCTTTGTATTTTCAGCAGGGACCACATCTTAACTGAAGGTGTACACATCTTAATACAGCAGTGCCATCTATAAAACTGTTATAAAATTGCTATGCCAAGAGGTGTGGGTAGTTAGCAGTTCTTTGTGCAAGCCTTAATGGAAAGTAGATCCAAGCTCCCAGGCAAACCTAGCCAGCGTGTGGTGTGGAAAGTTCCTAGAGGAGCCCGAAGTGCTCCTCTTCTTGGCACCTGGGGATCACATCACACTGCACAAAATACAAAACTACTGCGGTCCTCATGGGAGGAAGTGGGGGTTGTGCGGCCTGAGATGACTAAACAGTTTTTAGAGAAACTTCAGAAAGCAAGGTCAAACTTAGAGTGACTTGTCTAAACTACAGCTACTTGTTCTTTGCTATGAACACCTGCATTTTCACACATGCGAAATGAGTAAGTGGATAAAGGAAGGGTGTTTATGTAGAACAGCTGCAGTCAGAAGTTTTGCAGCTGCTTAATTCAAGCTTGAAAGCTAGGGTAATTTATTTGTAAAAGAAAATCATTGTGTATATTATATCTTTTTCTCAGCCATACTAATTTCCTAATATGTTTTAGGACTTTCCATTTATGTTTCTCCGTAACAGGGTAAAACAAGAATGGCTGGTATTTCAAAGGCTGTTTGTGGAAAAACTGAGAGTAAATACGTAGTTTTTTTAAACTTAGGTCACTGTCTACTGTGAGTTGTATGTGCACTGACACATTGTAAGTTTGATTCTTAGAAAAGTGCTAAATGTGTTAACTCTTCCTATTGGCAAATCACCTTCCAAATAAACTGTGGCTATTGGCAAATAACAGTCTTGGGTGTAGAAGGAAATATCCAAGAAGAATGTACTTGATGCTTTTGCAGGTGAAAAGTGCTAGCTAATATTTTATTCCATGTGATTAACAAGGTTTGTCTTGTTGCCAGTGCTGATTTTTATTAGCCACATTTTGGAAATATTTCAAATTAAATTGAATTAGCTAGTGCTTCTGCTTAATGCATGCAGCATTCACGTATCCCTTGGCTATAAGATTTTTCCAGGATGATAAGGATTCTGAAAGGGGCTAACATTTTTATAAATGTGCTGTTGTTCACAAGGACAGGGAGCATGAAGTCAAAAGGCTTCTACTTAAATTGTCATAGATTATGTAATCAGCTAGTTATAGAGCACATTAACTTCATTCCTTGTTACCATTCATCATTTACCCTACTCTTATGAGCAGAGCTGATACTTGCTGTTGGGTATCAATTATTACATGCTTACATGTTTCAGTAATATAAACAAGGCATATTTATTTTAAGGAAAAATCTCCCTTAGCTTTTATTTCTTAAAATAGGTCTTCATAATTGCTGTCTACATGGGTGTTCTTTGAGTGTGTACATATATGAAGTAGGTTTTCTGCAAGGGTGATTATTTTTTGTGGGGAACGTAATGAAAATGCTAATTCATTCTTTCCATGTCTGCTCTTGACAGACTTGGCCTTCTGGCTCTACTGGTACAAACTAACTAACTTGGTGTATGTTACTCACTGTGGATCTCACGTAGTTCCCTGCTAGGGGGGAAAAAAATCGGTGAATCAATTAATGGGGAAAGTAGAGGAGGGAAGTTGAGAAATGAGAATAGAAGGTGTTATATCAAAAATGGTGTGGTATGCAACTTGAGATTTTTTTTTTTTAATATTTAATTTCCACAGAATGGGGTGGAAAATATGTATGTGCTCAGTAAGCTTTTGGAATTTAACCTTGAAATTTCTGATACAGTATTTCTGTATTTCATGACATGTAAGCAGAAACAGTATGGGGGTGCTCCAATGGTGTACCAGTGTATATACAGTCAAAATACATACATAGTATATTTTTGACTAATATATATTAGTACTTTTTTATATATATATATATATATATATATATATGCATATAAATGGAGCCGCCATTTACTATATTGTATATGCTTGTGTTTTATGAAGTGTTTTCTGTGGTCAAAAACAAAATGTTCCATGGAGAACTTCAATTTTAATTGCCAGCTTGTGTAGCACCCCCTTGGTGGACTGCTGGGAAACTGGGACTTCTGATGTGTACAACTTGCTGTGCGGAAATGCCCCAGGGCCTCCGAGTTCATTGGCCCTGGGACAGTCCATCAGTATGTCTGCCAGTGCAGTAGGGCTCTCTCATGGGGAGTTTTGACTTCTGAGCTGGAATTAAACCAAGTTCTTAAATAGAAAAATATTGTGTGGAATCTCTCCATCCACTTGTAAAATCAGTTTTCTGAGTTTCCAGATAGATTGATATTTCCTATTTACCATTTATTCTTGGCATTTACTTTGTTCACGTGTGTAAGACCATAATTTACTTTCATCAAACATACTTATTCTGTGATTAAGGCCAGTAGAAAAATCCAAGCAAATGAAGAGCCAAAAGATAAGCATAAACCAACCCTTTCTGCTCCACCCTAACTTTTCTCTTTAGTTGTAGATAATTTGTGTAACTGAATGAAACATTGGCAGAATCGCAGACCCAGTTAAAGAATGCATGAGCTTCAGTACAGGCAGTTTACTGTGTCTCCAGGGCATCTGTTAGTGGCTTCAGAGCTCATAACAACCTGTTTCTGTCCTATGCCTCCTTTTCTTAATAATAACAATAGTAGTAGTAATCTAACCTTGTCAGAATTCGTCGCAGCAACACTTTTATAGCCTTTAAGCTCTCCACACCGAAATTTCATCACATGAGATCCATGTTTGCCCCTTTCATTCTACTCTGTGAGGTCTTCCTAAGGAGTGTGAAAAATCCTCCAAATCTGCATCCTTACAAAACAATAAGGGTCCATCTCCTTACGGGGAATCTTTTTTCAGGTATAATAATAGATGGCGAGTATTTTCAAGGCACCTTTTTCTGAAAAGGGTAAAAATAAAAGTCTAAGCTCCTATCACACTTTTCCAGTTTCTAGCTTCCCCCAAAATCTCAGTTAGAATCTGGCAGTTTCTCCCAGGGTGTAACTCCAAGCTATCCCTGATTAGTTGATACCCTCTCATAGGCACATTTAGGGGAGTAACCCCATCTAGTAGCCACACAATCACCCACTTCATTATCTCTTTACAGGATTTTCAAGTGTTACTCTGTATAAATAAATATTTTGAATATTTTAAATATATTGTATGTATTTTGTGTATATGAACAGTTTTAAAAGCCATTATGTAGTGTAACTATTCAGTGACAAATAATCTTATTTTGTGTAGGGCTTTTTATCTACTTTTGAGAAACAGTTATTGCCCAATTATACTGTTGCCAGATTTCTATGACAATACCTGCTCCTTCTTGGTAGCCAAGTGCTAGGCTTTCTGACATAAAATACAATGCTATCCTATCCTAATTCAGGGAACAGTTTTATATCGGCATAGTATTTGCAGTTTCTGAAACTGATGGTTTCTTTCACACATGGCTGGGCAGACAATTTAATGTGCTGATCACCATAGAAACCTGCAGATACATCACTTGGTCAAACTGTTTCCATATCGTATCAGTGAGCTGGCATTGGAAAATGCAAATAAGGAACTGAGAGAGGATGGGTGAAAACAGTATAATTTGTCTTTGTTTTTACCCATGCTAATATTATTTTTAAGCTGTCCTTTTTCCTTTTTTACCTCAAATGCAAGCTCTTTCCTCGGTGGTTATCTCAAGTTGTACCAGCTTTTCTGCGAGACTGCTGTTGCTATTGCAGCGTGCCCAGAGTTGGACTTTTGTTGAACTTCTTCAAGCTGTACTTAAAAGTGGGGGGGGGGGGGGGGGGGGGGGAGGCATGTGCACCTCTCGCACATCCCTGCAGACTTCCTGTGCAATGGGCCTTCCCCAGCGGCTTGGATGCTGCTCTAGCTCTCCTCTTGCCCTCTTAGGATCACTGTGCTGTTAAATGGCACGGTTACATGACTATAATAAAACACAGTGCTTCTTTTTAAAAAAAAAAAAAAAAAAAAGCGAGGTTCCTCTCACTGGGCTCCTATCTTTGTAGGATGAGGGTGGGCTGGCTCTTCTGAGGACTCTCTTTTATTCCATGGCATTACTATATTGCAGTAGGAAGAGAGCTAGTGGCACAAATCAGGGAGAAGGAGGGATTTCTAGCCAGACCCAAGTGTGTGGGCATGGAGAGAACTGACCCTTTTTGTACAGAGAGCTGATACCAAGGCATCCTAGTTGAACTCCACGGTGAGGTTAAGCTTCCCCAGGGCTTTAGTGTATGGTTCTTGGGAATATTCTGTTAAAGGTGAGAGGAACCTGATCAAGCTCCACTGACACTCTAAATGCTTTATAAAATCAGATAAGTTATATTAGAGAAAGAATCTGAATTTGGCCTTTGGGTCTCCTAATTTCAACTACAAACAGTTTCAGTTGAGAAAGGACTTTAACCCTTCCCCTGAGCTACCTGGCTGAAGCCAGTGCGTAGGCTGCAGGGAGCCATAAGGTAGCTTACAGGAACAAATGCACTGGTCCTGCAGTTAGGTTAATATATTTAAAACCTTTACAGTTTACCTCATTCATAAACTGGCTGCATAGGATTGCAGGTAATTTCATTACTGAACAGTATTCTTTTTAGCGCTAAGCTGTATTATTTATAGTTAATACAATGAATGATTCTTAGGAATACTGAAAAGGGTTTTGCTTTTCTTAAAGAAAAGACAAGGGAATGGCTGACTTGCACGTACATAGGGCAGATAGATGGTCAAAGTATTTGTGATTACAGCTGGCCTGCAAATTAATACTGCCATTTTAAATTGCAGTTAACCTTGGATGTTCTATGCTTTCCACAGCAGCAGGAGTTGTGATTTGCTTAAATTTGAAGATGTGAGCATGACTTCAAGACAGGAGGAAGCTGATGGGTGAAAAATGCTTCTTCTGCAGGAAGACCAAGAAAAACTAGGAAAGGAAAAGGAGGTTTGGTCTGGAATACAGAAATGCCAAAAGATGAGACAGTTCTCATTATTAAGGAGTCTGTCTAACAGTTATTTAAAAAAAAAAAAAAGAGAGAGAGAGAAAGAAAGATAATTTTTAAAAAGCCTTGTCCACTTTTAAACTAGGATAGAATGTGGGTCTGCTGGGCTAAACCTCTTCCCTGGGCTTAAACTGAAGAATGGCCAAAAATACCATTTTACGTCAGCTCAAGATCCTCTCTGCCTTGATGGAGTAAGGTCAGTTTTAGCTCTACAAAGCTTTCAGATAGCTTTTAAGCATCCTGCTATTCAAAATGCTGGCCTCTGAGCAGTTCTGTGGAGGCTGTGGACCTGCTAACTGTGAGCACTCCCCAGAACTAGCAGCAGGTGTTTGAAGCCTGTGTTTTATTTAGTTTTACCTTGTGGGCACTGTTTGTCAAATCTCCTCGTTTTGAGGCTTTTCTCCTAATCAGAAAGGTGAGAAACTGCTTGGAGCCAACAACACCCTGCTCAAAAATGGGTGAAGCAAGAAAATAATAGTTGACCAGAAAATAGCGACTGCTTGTGCAGGTGACAAGCACTTAGTGGAGGCAGTGTGCCAGGTAAAAGAGGATGTGTGGAGGTGGGAGAATCCAGTTATAACAGATTATGGGTATTTCAGAGGGTTTGATGGTTTGCTTTTCTTTCAGTAACGTTGTCATTCACATTCAAGCTAACTGTTGGAATATATCCCCTTTACCATTATTTGAAATCCTGTATTAACCAGCTTAGTCTCTTTTATGTTTACCACAGTGTGCTAGGAAAGGAGGATTCCTAATTTAGCTGCTAGGATTCATATTTCATTCAAAACCACAAACCTTTGCAGCTGACAAGAAAGGTTTGCATGTGGGAATAAATATTGGAGCATATTTTGCAACTATTGGGTGTAATGGACTCAGTTTTACTAAGACTACAGGATAACTGGTAAAAAAAAAAAAAAAAAAAAAAGTTCTTTTAACTTATCTTTTGAATACAGAGGTATAAGAAAGGGACAAAACCCTGTTCCACGATCTGAGTTTAGTATACTGAGCAGTTTGCATTGGGAGGGGGAAGGTGCTAGGGAAATGATGAAGCATTTTGTTTCATATTTTCAAAACCAAGCTTCATCTAGGAAGTGCTAAAAATATTTTACTTTGAGACGTGTTTTTTCAACATAAAATTTGACCTAAATTAAATCTGAAGGTGCTAGAACAAAAATCAAAATATTTCTTTCTGATCCATCTAGTGCACTATTTTTATTTACTGAGCAACCTTAGATAGGAACTGATTGTTCTTCCCTGTAGTCTGACTTTTTTGATGTTATTCCTTGATTTAGCTACCAATGTAGAAGCAGAAAGTTCCTTCTGACAAATCATTGTGATCATTTTAAGATATCTGAGTCTTTTGACATATATTTAGTAATAGTGAAGTTTCTAATGATCTTTACGATCTGCATAATGTGCTGTTGTGTTTTCCTCCATGTTCACTAAACGACAATCCAGATTTTTAGTTTGATATCACCTGTCAGGTGCTGTCATTCAAAACTGGCCACGTGAGTACTTGGATCTTATTTCCACAATAAGATTTTTTTTTCCCACAATCGTAGCCAACAATAGTTTTCCTTTTTGGGCATATGATTTTTAGGAATGTCTATGCATGGTATGTGAATGTTGGTGACATTATAAACACTTTTCCTTCTATCAAAGCAAAATAAAATCAAAATTAAAATCCTGCTTACGGCATCTTATCAAATCCATGTTTTTCTTTTTTGGAGATGAATTGTTAAAAATTAGCTTATAATATTGCATGTTTTTAATGAACCATGATTTGACTTTTAGACGAAACTCAGGAGTTGATATAGTTAGAAGGGGACTACTCTGGGGGCATTTAAGTCACATAGTGATTTGTTTTTCCTGATACAGGAATACGATTTATTATTCCTCCTGGTGACAGTCCTCCTTTGATATAAAACCAGAAGAAGTTTGATTTGGGAAGACACATAGTCGATCGATGAATAAGGCTTGCATAATATGAATATTATAGATTTATAGGTTTTTGTTCAGATTGCACCCATACAATATATACTGTATTTTTAGTGACCTAGCAGTCATCTAGGAGCTGTACACAAAAAATCCAAAATTGCTGCTTCGTATGCATAAGAAAAAACTAGATGGATACACATGCTCTCTATTTAGAGTGCTATAAAGCAGAAATTTATGTGCAACTCCTATCACATGCTGCTAGGTGATCAAGAATATGATAACAAATCACTCAGTTAAGACCAAGATAGCATTTTTTTTTGTCTCACTTGCTTTTACATTTGGATATTTATCAAAGAGCCAAATTTCTAAACATTTTCTTTGTTGCTTGTTTCATGATGTTCCTTTTTTTTTTTTTTTTTAAATGATGCTTAACTCCTTTTGCACAGAGCACCCTCAAACTGAAGATGGAGGGTCAGATTCTAAGCTGAACTGAACTGATACATGATGTAAGTAAATGTTTGTTGAGTCACAGCTAAGGGTCTGACTCTTAAGGGTCAGATTGGTGTAATACCACTGAAGTTGGCCTAAGGTTTTGTTTGTTACATTTACTCTACAGAACTGTACATATATCACATTATTCATAAAGTTTATATATAGGAAAGATGAGACAAAGATGGCAGTTTCTGGGAATGCTTTATTTATTTATTTGTTTGTAGGGATGCATTAGTAAAATAACTTATTCCAAAATGGAACAATCCCCTCAGCTGGTTTTACATGTCTACCATGTCTTCTTTGTTCTCTCCAGGAGAACTGGAAAAGTACATCACCAAACATGACATTAAGAAATAAATAAGGCCTTCTTTGGAGCCTCGATACCTCCTTGTCCATTGACATGCATGCAAGTGAAAAAAGATGCACATGTAGCTCCATTTTCTGTCCTTGACAATACATTCCCTGTTACAAATAATTTGTCAGCAGCAGAGAAAAATTCCTTTTCAGAAAAGGAGAGTCAGACCATTTTCTGTATTTCTGCAAACTTGCAGCAGCTTTAAAATGGGGCCTAATTTTAGTGCTGAGTCCTCCCACTCACTGACATCTCTGGACAAAGCATCTGCTTCAACGTTTTCTCTTTTTCTGATGTGTATGTCACAGGCATTACCCCTTTCAATCTACTTCAGAAGCTTTTATCCATGATATTTTTTCCTCCTACCTTTTTTTTTTTTTTTTAATCGAGATAGATAACTGCCTGTAATTTTCTGCCCATGAGCTTTGGGAGAATTTGACACTTTCAGACTGCATCAGCTCTAGTTTCTTGAAGACTGTCAAACATTTCCTGGGATATTTGGCTGTGGATGCACCTCAGTCTAGCTCTGGGGTACCCACTTCCAGCAGTGGAAAGTCCCAGTAAAACTTAACAATGAGAACTATCCTGTAGTGGGCTTGCTATGAGCGAGTCATCTCGGCTTGCCTGTGCCTACCAGCTATCTAGAGCTCACGTTTGGGCTGACAGAGGGACCAGGGCTGAGGGCAGCTCTTCTAAAAAGGAGCCCACAACTGAAATAGCAGCAGCATGCTTTCACGTGCATCAGCCACACGTGGGGTGACCTGTGGGATACTGTGACTGAGGTTTAGAGTAGACAGGGAGCTTCAGGATGGAAAGAAGAGACCTATGAGGCTGGCACTGCAGATACAAATATGACAGAACTGGTGTGAGGCTAAAAAGCCAAGGAAAACTCTACGATGTGGAATTGAGGTAAAATGTTTTTATACCTTCTTTTATATATATATATTTTATATATATATATATGTATATGTATGTATATGTATAAAAAAAAGATGTCAGTGGACTTTGGTTGTCAAAGGAACTAAAAACAATTCCAGTGATCCTCTGAGCAGTCCATCTAGCAATGGAAGATGAATTGCATGTTTTGGGTAGGAATTGAGAAATTATCTCTATCTTCTAGTTTTCTGTTAGTGGAAGGCCTTGTGCTCCTTAACACAGTAGTTTCCATCAGTTTCCCACAATTTCGTCCTATGGGCTATAGAAATAATTTCCCATTACAGTTGTTTGTGAAGTATCGCAGAATGTTCTCTGTTCAGTTCCTCTGCGGTGGTTGACGCAGAGACACCGACACCACAGATACTTTGTGAACAGTAGCAGAGCAGAAAAAAGACAAAGTTAGTTTCTTGTTAGCTGGGTCACTGAATGCACTGCTAGATGTCTTAGTCATAGATTAGTCCAAAAAGAAGTTACAGTATATGCTCCCTCTGACACAAATCTTAAATGACTGATGCCAGTTGAGCACTTCCTAAGTTACCATCAAAATCAGAAAATGCAGCAGTTTTGGCTGTTGTCCCCTGCCGAGGAGGGCACGTTGAGGCTCCTGGGCCAGGGGAGGCAGAGGAGCCGGCTGGTTCTCGTCTGCCCCAGCCGCTGCCTTACCAGGGGTTTGCCCAGGCACCACTGGATGTCCCGGGCAGGGCAAGCCTGCAGCACAGCCTTATGTCGGGCAATTCACTGATGCATCAGGTGGCATGGTTTGTACTCTTTCATCTGCTAGTTGAGCTGGACCAGGGTAAGTGGAGGGAAGAAAAGCCTGGCTTAAATTACCTCCTTTTCTTTGGCTGTTGCAAATATGCAAGTGGCATTGCTATTGTTCTGGCTGATCGTATCTTTGTAAGCGTCTGTCAGCTGTTGTTTGGAGTTTGGAGTACTTAATGTGACAACTCTGAGAGATTTGCTTTTTGGATTATGTAGCAAACCAGTCCGGAAAAAGCTGTTATAGGAAAAAGATGTGAATTTTCAGCCTGCCTGTAAACACTAATAGCAATGGAGATAGCCAAGGAAAATATACCCTTGTAGCTTGTTTACTTTTTCCTGTAAGGCTCCTGCTGAGTTAAAGAATTTCAATCAGTCTTTATAGACCTGAATCAGTCTCATCAGGGATTTGAATAAAAATAGGTGCTAAATGATACCATTGTAAAGCAGAGACATTTTAAAGAGTTGTAATGAAAACCTTGTCAATTTGCAGTGCATGCAGAACCGCTTGTTTCCTTTTCTGCTAACAGCCCCACTGGGTTAAAGAGCATCAAGCTGTATTTAATGATTTGCTTCAGTCTCATGGCCTAGAATTGTGTACTCTGCCATATAATGCAACCAGAGGGTTTTTTTCATTACTGGCAGAAGGAACAGACACTTTCTAGCCACTTTCTGTAAAAGCTGCTCCGCTTAGCAGGGTGCGAAGAAAGGTAGCTTTGAATAAAGGCTGCTGACAAATCAGTCCTGTTTGAACTGGATCTGTAAATATGAAATACACTAACATGATTCCTTAAAGAGAACATGCAGAAGCTGGTTCCAGGGATGATTTTCTCTTTTTGTAGTTTTAGAAAACATGCAATATCAATTTCAAACAAAATAAAATCTTGGTCACTGTTAACTGTGTTGAAGACTTTTTTTTTTAACTGGCTAGAGGTAATGCTGTGCAGGGTTTTTTGGTGTGCTTTTTTTATTTAACTTTGTAATGGAAAAAATAGTTAAAAGAATATCAAGTAAAAGTGTGGGTCTAGGTTATTTTCAGGGAAAACTCCCCATACTTCACTGGGACCAGCATGTTTTCCTAAGGTCTATTATTTGCTATGTCAGTTTTACTATTTCAAGTTTTCAATATGTTGCAACATTTAGACAGCAGTTTTGTAGTTTCAGAAGATGGTTATTCTTTGCAAATAAATAATGGGCTTCATTTTAAGGTCCCTACAAGATTTGTGTAAATATTGGGCCTTTCTCATTTGCTTAAGGTCAAGATAAAGTCCGGAATTAGATATGTGATAAAAAGGGACAAACCCTTTTTTCATAGCGCGTGTTGTCTTCTTGCATATTTTGACTTACAAGCAAGGTAGCTTTTCAGAGATTCTGTGAAATCGTAGTGTTTTGTGAGAAGCAGTTAATGTAGTTGCAGAATGATTGTTTCAGCTTTCTCAGTACGGCGCGCGCTCCCCTTTGCCTGGGGCTTTGCGACTTGGCTTGTAGAGCACAGGAAGGAAGGGTGGATCTGCTTGAGATTTCCTGTCTTGCTGAGAGTTACTGATGCACACTGCTGTTCTTGCACTTCTCTTGCTACTACAGGAACATCAAAAATGAGGCCCCTAAACCAAGGCAAGAGCAATGCTTTCCTATCATGTTAAGCACATCAGCCATCAGTAAAGAGCAAGGCTTCTGTTTTCAAGGGGTCTGCTTGCTTTCAAAAACCAGAACTAATGAAAAGGAGATCATTCGAGGTCTGTTTGCTTTGGCTTCTTTTCGATTTACAGCTAAAAGTACAACGAATGAACAATCTGTCTCCCTGGACACTGTCAGATATTCCCTCTCTGCTGTTGTATGATTTGTGATGCGCTGGCTGTTTTGTCTGGCAGATACCTTGCATCCAGTATGGCCTGTGTTTGTAGGGTTCAAGCCTACACACATGTTACTTTCAGGTTTACATATATGTTATGAACTGTTCTGTGGGACAAAGTGCAGAGGCAAGTGCAGGAAGTGTCAGAGAAGCACTTTATATATGTGCAGTACAATTTGTTTGTCTGCAAATAGAAATGGCAAGCTTAAACACGACTACAGCTACCACTGGTCAGCCCTGCCCGGGTGCCATCTGTATTGTGTATAGGAGCATGGCACGCAGGGGTATCTGCATCCTGGCAGAGCTGTGGCTGTGTCTACCCAGTGTGGCTGCACTTGAGCCCCAACGGACTAGAAAGATAGAGGCTAACGAATGCGGGTGCAGCCAGGTCCCTGAAGAGAGGGTATGGACTCTGCCCCAGGGCTCGTGCCAGCCATGCAGTGCTCCAAGGTCGCACCAGTGACTGCACTTGAGAGCTTCCTACAGTGCAGTTCAGTTGTTTGGTTGTTGCATCCATACGCAACTGATGTAATCATGCTGGTGCAGCGTCTGGATAAATAAGGCCTGCATCTGGAATTTTCAAGTGCTAAAACTTGATTTCATTTGTTAAAGATTGTTCTGAACAGATGGTCTCTCATGGATAAGCGCCGAGACATACTAGCTGTGGTTGTCCTGAACAGTTACTGGTCCCATCTGCCTGCTTCCACCCTGAGGTTACGGAAGCATGGGCAGACCCGAGTGTGTCACTGCCCCGGGTCACAGTGCAGAGCAAGAGCTCGTGGCTGTGGCCAACAGCCAGGTGCTGCGTACTCTTCTGCTGGTTCTGCTGTGGGAGCAGCAACCTGCAGCAGAGTGGGGAGAAGGATTGGAGATGGTACTGTTTTAAACCACTGAAGATATAAGTTGTCAAAGCTTATTTGTCAGTTTGTACCACTGTACTGGCTCCTCATTAATGAAGATGTTTGTTTATGGAAAGTTTGTGTTTACTTAAAAGTTGCTGGAGCAAATGAATGTATACAAAGCAGTCTCACTTCTTAACACCTCAGTGTCAGACTGATGGTCACTGTAATCTACTTTAGTGCCCAAACTCTGCATTCATGCTTCATGTAATTTATTAGTGGACTATGTGACATCATTACATGGTGTACTGACAAAACAGCCAGTTTTCTCCTCTTCAGCATATTTGAGGAGTTTAAATATTTCCATCACTTAGTGTGCTCCACTAAGCGTGAGTAAAGATCAGCTTTGGACATTGATTAAAAATGAGGCTTTCACAAAAGTATGTGTTGTGTGTCAGCTGAGGAGGGCTGTGTGTTCACACTGCTATCCATTGCATGCTGCTATCCTGCTGCAGGTTGTGACACCTGCTGTTTTGTGCTGAGTTAGAGCAGCTTTGTGATTGCTCTAATACACCCTGGGTCTAAATGACTACTCACTTCTGAGTAGTCACCTCTAGCCCTGCCCATTTTTTCTGTTTCACCAGCTGCAGGAGGGTGTTATAGGACCGCGTGCATCGGGTTTGTCACTGCAGATCATGCCTGGACAAACACTAGCAGGGCCGTGAAGCTGAAGCAGCTGTACTGCGCTGCAGAACCTCATCTCCCAGAAGACTGAACGTGTTAGCAGGCCGAATTTCTCCTTTTCCAAAGAAAGCTTAGGTGTTGTCTCCTTGGAATTCATTACCTGGCTGCTGTAATGTATCTGTCTTCTGTCAGCAGTTGCATTGAGAGCGTTCATAAACATTAATCTTATTTTGGTACGTGTAGCCACTGCAGGAAGGATACTTGCCTGAGCTGCATAGTAACTGCTGCATCTCGCAGATGTTTGCTCAGCACCTCACTGTGGCTGGAGAATGTGGCTGGATTAAATGTTCAGGGATCTTGTGTAATAAATATAAATGCCCACTGAATGTAATGCATATGTTGTCAAGGAAAGTGAGTTTTTTGCTTGAAATGGTTCATTCTGGTAGAAAATATGATTGTTGATCCTGAAGTTTGTAGTATTCACAGGAAATTTTCTTTTGGGGGAGGAATGGAATGAGGCTAGTTCTGGAATATCTCCACTTCTGTTTTTCTGAATTAGTTTGTATTTATACAGACTGTTAACTGTATGTCTGTTAACTTTGTGGGCCTTTTTTAGTTTGCCCGATACAATCTGGCTGTTGTTAGACTTAGTCACATAGTCCTGCTCTTGTGAACTACATAAAATTGACACTCTATCATCTGAAAACTTACCTCAGGCTATAATCAGGTTATGGGGAAGGATGTATGCTCATACATGTAAGAAAGGCGGCTGCACATGAGCAAAACTTAATGACAGAAGCTATGCTTATTGGTGTGCAGCTGGTATTTGAGCAATGAATGAGCCATGTAAGAGCATCTGATTACTGCAGCAACTCAAGAAACGGCCTCATCACAGGTTCTCCTTGTTCTTTTCTTGTAGGGATGATGTGGAAAAATGCACTGATTATTCAAGCAAATATATGTTATGTTACTGTAAGTACAGACTTAAGCATTTACTCTCCAGTATAGAATACAAAATCCCCTAAATCCACTCTAAACAGAGTAATATAGAGATTGCACATGATAAATGTTGAAGTTCACACTATCTTTACTGCATCGAATTTAGCTTATTCTTGTACTGGTATAAATCTCTGGTATTTGAAAGCAATATTTGGCCCATTGTGTGGATGGAATTGCAGTAAAATATCTGACTTTGACTCATGGAGTCAGCAGTGATTCACCCAGGCACAATGTGTTGAGAAGGCAGTTAGGTTAAATAGGGGTAAAGTAGGGCAAATTACTGCAAGGCTAAAGCTGCACTATAAATGTAATGTGTCAGATTGAATTATGATTTTATTTCCCAGTTTTGGATTCTTAGTACTACTTTTTAAGGATTCCTCTAAATCTAAGCTTGGAATAGATCTGCACAAAGGCCTCTTATTCTCGTGAACAGACCATTTAGTTAGGTAAATATGGGATTCAGTATTGAAAAGGATTGTGGTGCATCCTGAAAACTGGTAAGAGTTGAAGATCAGTTTTTGGCCTGATCAATCCAGGTTGTTCCAAATATAGATTTGAAAGTGTGACCAAATACTCAGTAGGATGTGCAGTGTCCTGGGCTGGAAGATCTGGAGCGCCTGTGCTGCACTAGTCATTTCAAGGAAGGCGAGTTAGTGCTTTCTTTCCTACCTGTCGGATAAATCTGCCCCAATATTGTTTCAGCTGAAAATTTCTGCTTTAGTTCAGGCACTTCTCACTACATACAGTAAATGATTATGTCATGGTAGCAGGACTAAGTATCTGGGTCTCTTGGGTAATACGAAATGTGTATTGCTGCACAGGCTACAGGAATAGCTGATGGGGTGCAGCGTTCCCATCTCTGATGCTGGCTCTCATTCAGGCATGGGAGTGCGGTGATGCAGACTTCCAGCTGCAGCTACGCTGGTGAGCCTGGTGCTTTCCCTGCCCTGGTGCCACTGTTGTTTCTGGAGGTAATCACCTCCTTTCATCTCCGAGCTGAACTGCTTTTGTGAGCACTTACTCATCACTTTGTCAAAGCACAGCCCTAAAGCACCAGTAATCACTGCTGAGGAGGCAGGGTCAAGCAGCCAGTGATGGGCTAAGGACAGAAATGATCTCTGGACAACCATTTGCAGGCTATGTGTGTGTACTGACAAGGAAACCTGTCTGCATGGCTTAGCAATGAGGGTATATTGTTAAGAAAAAGGAGAGCTACACCCTGTAAGGGTAAAGTACTTTTAGCTATATAAATGTAGAGTACACTTCACTGTTTCCTGCAACTCTACACTTAAAACTTCCTGCTCAATATCACTGTGGGGGGGAAACATGCATCCTTTACCCAGAACAGACCTGGAGGGCACTAAGTAGTTAGCTGGTATTTTCGCTATTTGCTTCTATCCTCTCTGTTTAGGGCCCGATCCTAAGGAGTAGAGAGCACCTGTTATTCTCAGACCAGTTAATTGCTTCTGGCAATCCTGTTTGATAGCTCTGGGTTAACTGGCCTTCCTCCAAGTTTGCTCAACCATCAGTGCTGATCAGAACAGCATGTGCAGCTATGGATGTGTACTCCAGTATTTTCAGATCTCATTTAATTTCTGAGGCTTAACAGGGTTTGTCAGACCAAGTCATTTTCACCCAGATGAGTGACAATCACCAAGGAAATAGAGAATAGCTCATTAGAGCAGTAAATTCAGAATTATGCATAAGAAGCACTGATCCCACTGAATCCCTTCAATGTTTTGACACCAAATAGCTCTCTTAATTGAAGGAGGGGGGCATTTTTTTGCTCATCTTTCCAATCAGGCAATGATCAAAAATCCACAAACCAGGATTGGGCAATTATTTTCCAGACCCCACTGCCATCTAACGCAAAAGCTCTCTCCAGATAAAATGACAAAGTGCAAATTTCTCCCGCAGCCTTCACTGCGTATTTAGGTTGGAGATGACATATTTGTATTTTTCTCTTCCTGAGCAAAGAGTTTGAAAAGCTGTTATTGAAAATGAGATAAAGGATTTGTGATTATGTCCCTAGCTCTTAGGAGTACAAATCATCATGCAAACAATAGTAAAACTTTATACGAGACACATTCTTACACAGCTTAAAACACTGTCCTGTGTTCAGTAGGCTGTCAGGCTGGGATATAGCTTCATCTGCAGTAGCAGGTGGGCAGATTATGTCTGTGTCAGAATCCCTCTTATCCTCGATTTTTAGATATTTTCTATGCTGGAGAAACTTTGCTCCCACTGAAGTTATAATTTAACTTTCCATTACCTTGATTGAGCATGGAATGAAACCAGTGTCACAGATGAATATTTTTCATAAAGCAGGAATGCAGTGGAAAGCACCTTGGGAAGTACTGCTGCAAACCAAAGTTTTTTTTCTTAGTCTTGGTAACTTTTAAACGGATGATATTGGGCCGAAAATTTCTGGGAAATCTTGGGGATATGACAGTGTGGAAATCTACTAAAATCCTTGGATAAGGAAGTGCCAGTATGCAACTTTAAAGAACACCTAATAACTGTTGTTTTTCACATTAGTGCCTGCACACTTCAGAAAAGTTTATGATATTTCTGTGCAAATAAGGACTGTGTTGCTTCCAATTGCATCTAAGAAAGCTGACTTAGAGCTGAAGTCTTTATCACAATCTATAACAGCATTTTTAATGCATTCTCTTAAAATAAATTGATAATTAGATAAAATATTCAAGATCAGTTTTACACACTGATTTTTATATATCTTGTAAATGAATCCTCCAAATCGATAATATGAAATAAATAGAAAATATGCTTTGCACTGCCCAAACCATTATGTTTCATTCTCACTGCTATAGATGATTTACAGCTCTCTTCATAGCGAATAGGAAATTTTTCCATGGGAGGGGAAACACCACCTCTGCTGTGTCTAACCAGCTGGACCAGGCTCCAGGCAAGCAGCAAGTTTGTGAACATACTCCTTGGGTCACTAGATTTTCTGCAGAAAGGGAAAATAATTTGCTTCCATTGAAACAGATTGGCGTTTTTCTGACTACCATCGTTTCTAGTTTTCACTGGGCATAAAAGGAAGAAAGAAAGAATTGTTGTATTTAAATCTAGCTAGCAATTGGCCCTCTCCAGCCTGACATAAAGATTGACCAATACTGATGAATTTCTCTAGAATAAAACTGTAAAGCAGTTGAACCACAGAGCGCTGTTTAGAAGTTAGAGCTAGTCAAACTGTCATGATGTTTGATTTGTCTTTACGCAGATGTTTTCAATCTTAAACTAAACTCCAATTACATTTCTATTTCTGCTTTGTTTTTATCAGCTGAGTAAATCCTGAATTTTAGATGTGTGCAACTTCACATCCTGGGCCTGATGATTCAAGATAGAGGACCATAGATACAAACGCAATACTGTTGAGTTGAAAATATTCAGCAAAGTAAACCCTCGCCTAATAGGAGAAAAGCATTCTGTGCATTTTCTTCCATTTCCTGTCTCTTATTGCAAGAATCACTGATGGGGCTTTGGTTACATTCTCTAAAATATTCATACTGGGGAAAGAGATTTCAGCTCAAAAGCTGAAATTTTTGGAAAAGTTTCTGTGTGAAAACAGCACATTGTAGGTATAATAGTAATGGTCAGCGCTGCTGCAGTTATGTTGAGTAAACCACGTATCTGTTCTTTTGTGAGTATAAGTTCAGAAGAGTGTTGCAGATATTAGATAACATGTTGTAATTCTTCACGTTTTTCTAAATGATCGTTTGACATTCACCTATACCATAACAAACCTGGAGTTAAGAAAAATTCCTGTAATTAGGAGTCTTTAATTTCTGTTCTCAGAAGGAAATCTCTTCCTACTGAAGAAGTAGAACCTGAGAAAAAGGATCGTTTAGAAAGACTTCTCTGTTATGTTTATTTCTTTTGAGGAGTTTTTCTAAGCATAATGATCATGATTTATCATGTGATTCAAAAAGAAAAGCAGGTATTATGTGTTGAATAGGAGAGTACATAATATTTAGTCTCTTCTTTATTATCCTATAAACTGTTTTAGTAAAACTAGTAAGGATGGAAATAAGTTGAACAGACAAGTCAGTTTTATGTATGTTGACTAAAGATGGAATAATGGCTGGAGATGTACTGAACTGGTCTGGACCAGGGGTTAGAGGGCTTGCAAGAGCTAATAAATGCTGTAGTGTTATAATTTAGTACAGTCAGAGTCAAAATTCTACTGATCAATTCTAGTTATGATATATGGTGCGCAATTACCAATCTATGCAAGTAGTGAGCACAGAAAGGCAATAATGAACAGGGTAGTCTGGAGAAATAATTTAGGTCACAGCTCTGAAAATATGCAAGTCCCTTAATTTCAGCTATTCTGTTGTCCAGCTTCTGCAGTTTTGTGGCTTGGAATAAAACAGTTTTTTGATATGAACTCCTCTCCATTTACAGTTGAGATCTGTTTGTTTTGGGGTTTTTGTTTTTGTTTTTTAAATGTATTCTGTTTAGGTAGAGGTCTGTAAATGAAACAAGGAGGCAGTCCTCAGTCCCAAAAGAAACTCAGATTGCTATATTGTTTTGTTTTGCTGCAGCTGAACTGCTTGGAATTCCTATGTAAGCTGCGCAGCTCCATGTGTAATACACATGATGCAAATAATTTGCAATTTGGATATATTTGCGAATAGTTTACCCAGTATGTAAATTTCAGTGTATAAACTATGTGGACTTAATGCTAGTGAAGGGTATTGGCTTGACAGTGTTGATAAAATTTAAGAGTTTTGTTTGTCTACAGGGCAGCAGCAGGGCAGGTTTCCTATACACGCAGTGACTGGCTGGCACGTCTCACCATGGATCTGAAAAAGATTCATAGCTCATAACACCAGGAGGGACTACTGAGATTACCGCTAGTCTGACCACCTGCAGAATATTTGCCTTAGGAGCAGCCTGAATGATGTTCTGTTTGAACTAGAGTATGGCTTTTAGAAGGAGAAAAATAGCATTGTTTAAACTATTTTCAGCATAGAGAAACCATCACAATCCACTTGTTTTCCAGTGGTGAAATTCTGTTACTTCTGTGATATTCATCTTATTTTTAATCTAAACTTCCTGGGCAGGAGACCTTGCCATATGATCAGCTGGTTAATAACAGGCCTTCCTGAACTAGCAAATGAATGCACTATATAAATACAGTTCCCCACTTTTTTTCTTCTTGTTTTCATGGGAAGGAGTTGGAGAAGGACCGAGAACTTTCATATTGCAAACTTAGCATAGAGAGAGAGTGATTTTTTTATACAACATTTTTCGTGGAGGAAGATCAATGGGGAGAGGGAAAAAGCATATTTGCTGACACTAAGACATTCCTTAAATTTACACTTTTTTTTTTTCTCCAAGCCGATTTATGGAGAAGAAACAGTGTACAGTTTTTAAAAAGGAATGACTGCATTTTGGCACATTTAATTTAAAGGTTTAAAAGTTTTATTTATTTTTTAATCAGAATGGTTTATTTGGGTTGTAGCATTCCTTTTAATTTTTCATAATTTTCAACAAATTAAAAGTAATGTTAGAATACCATCTCTTGCCTCATAGTCCTTAAATTTAAATTTGTGATTCACTGTGGTTGAAGAATTCCCCTCTGAGCTTTATTTGTCAGCTTCTTTCATAAACTAGAGAAGTGTCTATGAAAGGTGCACTTATGTATAAGACTGTCTGTCAGGTCTTTTATACCAATTTGTCTACCTTTGGTTCACAGAGTTAATAAATAGCTGGAAACTCCTCTATCAGATTTTCATGACAGGTCATTAGCTGGGCCAAGAAGAATGGTGGGATCAGTGGTGCCACTATTGTAGCTTAAAAGACTAAAACAAAGAAAACTTATGGTAACAGCATCACTAACAGTAATATTATTCTTCATAGAAGTACAGCTCCTTTGTCTAAAATATTATTTTTATGTTGCTTATCGTCTAAAACTTTAGCTTTAACAGGTTGAGATTTTCAAATGAATTGAGTGAATTGGATACTTTTCACAGTATATTTGAAAAGAATGGGAGAGACATCTCGGTATTCTCTAAACTTGCTCCCAAGATTTGAACTCCTTATATAAGTTTGCTCAATGCCTTTTTCTTTAAAGTGCATCTTTTGTTCCTGTTATAGTACTGGTGTTAAAATTAGTCTTCCCAGAATTTCACAAATTAGATGGACTGTCTGAAATGCTGCTGCTTTTTCATTTGGAGAAAGCTGAGATGTAATCTGAATGTGCTTGTCCCAGCTGTAAGGATGTGCTTGCAGATTTACACTGACAATGGTTAAGTCATTTAGGTGACATAAATTGGTTTCATGTCATTTCACATCATGCAATGTAGCAACCTAAAGTGCTAGAATGCCAGCTGCTCTCTGGAGATAGAAAGGACATAAGCATTCCTAGTTTCTATTTTATTTTTTTAAATGTAGAAAAACAGGGAAAATTACTTTACAATTCAATACCATTTTCCTCTTTGTTCCAGTACTGCAGGGCAGCCTTGCTGGATTTTGTTTTTTGTTTTTGTTCGAGGGAGTATAGGAAACCAATGACTGCTTGCTAATTAGAGGCCCAATTTAGCTGCATGTTTTGTTTTATTAGGCTGTTTGGAGAATGTAATTAGCATATAAGAAGTGATGAAATAAAGCAGTATATCTGCAACCATACTTGAACAGAAATGTGACTTGGTTCATGTTCTGTTTTTGGTTCAAGTCTGAAGTTGTATTAATACTGCAATTTGAGGAGCTGCAGGGTTCCCCCCCCCCCCCCCCCCCAACACACACTTCTAAAATCTTGGTTTCTTCTTTTTAAAGTTATACTGTATATTTACCAATATACAAGTTACTGTGACTGAAGCAAATAGCTGTAACTGAAGAAGATCTTATGTTTTTCCCAGGAAGCTTTTGTGTGTGATATTTTTTCATTGGATGTAGGATTTTCAAAGTTATCCTCATTGAAATTAATGGAAGAAAAATTAGGGAAAGTTGTATCCTTTTAAATATTCTTTCCATCTTTGATTTCCAGTCATGTTAATCAGGAATTTAATAAACTGGACAACACTCTGAAAAAGTGATAACTGTGTGAAAACTGACAAAATGTGAGAATTAAACTTATGAGTCTTATCAAACCAATGCAGAGAAGTCTGTCTTTGCAGCAGAATTCTAGAAATACATTTAAAACAATAGAGGTTTTCTATTGCATTTCATTGTCCTGATTCTCCTTTAGGTATAAGCTCTATTAGAGAGCAGTGAACCAAGGATGGAGGAGAAAACTTGCTGATTTCTTCCTTTTTCCTTGCAACATCTGCTTCTCAAACACTTAGCCATCTTCTTGTTTGTGGCTGTGGACTCCATAAAACCACAAGGATACTTTCTTTGGTGTTAACAAAGCACTTCATGTTGAACAGTATATTTGGCCATGTTTTAGCTTGGGATGTGTTAGTTGCTCTAGGAGCAAAGGAGATGTGCAGGTCCACGTTTGCCTTTGGAACGTGCGGGCAGCCTGCTATTTCACCAGGCAGCAGCAGGGGAGAGCAAGAAGACATGATTTTTAGGTTTTGTGGCCTTAGTTTGCATATGATGGCTGCTGTTTTTCTTTGCCTTTTCTAATCAGTATGCTTTCCAGCTGCTTTATTTTTAATGTTTTATATAACAGGCACCTTTCTTCTAGTGGAAATAAAAAGAATGCAACTTCAGTATATTAATGTCGTAGTAAGAACCAAATAGGAAATTTGTCACTGGGCCCCAGCTGCACAATAATGAATTTTGTAGAAGGAAATACAGTTGAAAGATGAATTTTCCAGGTTTATGTAAAGAATATTTCATTGAAAGCTATTTTCCCAATATTAGATAAAATACAGGGTGGTAAATAAGCAACCAGTTCTTTACTGCGTTTTACAGTCAAAATTGTACTTTCATTGTAAAACATATGACAACGTATTAGTTATTCGTTGTAGAGGCATACAAAGATGGTAATCTTACGCGAGCAGCTGAGAAGTATGGCAACTTGATCTTTCAGTGCGGTAGGATGATTCATATTATACAGTTTGTTTTTAATCAGTTTCCTAGACAGAAAATAACTTTCCTGAAAAACCTTGTCTATTCTAGTGTCTTTCAGTATCTCTGAGAAAACAGATTTCTTGTCCACACATAAGACAAAATCCAGTAACAGAAAATATTTGATAGATGAGAGTTGGAGATCTTGCTACATGTATGCCCCATTTTAAAATTCCCAGGCACTGCATATTAACACCACTCCAGCTGAAATTCCTCAGCAGTGATGCTGGAGAAAGACCATAAGGAAAAGGAGAAAACTAACAATTATTTACAGAGAACACCTGTGACTCTGGAACCACAGCCGATAGTACTTTGGTTTTATGAAAAGTTACTATGCCCATAATATTAGTCAAGTGGAGGTATTTGGTCAGGTTCTCTCATGCAGCCATCTCTTTGGGGAGAAATCATTGGTTTGATTACTGAGACCACCCACCACCGCTGTATGCCACATTACATAATCCTTCTGTATAAACCGCGAGCGAGGCTCGTCTTTAAACTCATTTGGGTTCTTGCTGTGAATATTGCTGTCTTCCTGAGCTGCATCCTGAGGTACCTAGAAACCATTTAGAAGTTAGAAGAACTTCCAGGCTGAACTTGGACATTGACAGGTTCTCTCTGTTTGTTCTGGGTCAGTGCTCCCTCTAGCTAAAACACCTTATCCCTCTCTGTCGTGATTCATCCTGGTATTTTCTGAAGCAGCAATGAATTTCTCTGTACTTTTTCAGCTTTCTGTGCTAACTAAGGAAAACTTTCTTTTTAACATAGGCTCTCCTGTTCTTTTGATCATCCTATTCACTTTTCCCTGGATCTGTTCCAGTTTGAATCCCTCTTTCCAAAGAGAGACCATAATACTAATATGCTCCCAATAATGCTTTGCCTGTGTCTTGCACGGTGACACTCATATTTCTCTCTGTCAGAAATGCTGTGCCTGATAAAGGCAGCAAATGCCATTGCAGGGTGCGTTCCTGAGCACTGATGGTTAACATTCATCCTGTGACTGAACAGTGCCCTCAGCTCTTTTCCGTCATAGTTTCTAATTTACAATACCACCTTCCCCCCAAGCTTATACAAAAAAATTCTGTTTCAAACAAACCAACCAACCAATCACTTTTCCCCAAGAGCTGCTATTTTATATGCCAATTCTTTTGGGCTTCTGACCAGGAGATGTACCCGGCCCCTGCCCAGCACATGTGCCCACTCTGCCTTTCCCTTCCAGCTTAGATGTGGTGCCACTAATCCTCTGCCTGTGCTCCTGTGTCCAGGACGATAAACTTATTTGAGTGATTGCTGTCAGTTTGCATATAAATTGTGACATCTCGTAATTTCTATTCCATCCACACTGTACCATAGCCACCTTTCTTTCCTTCTTTGTTGTTATAGTTGTAAAACTGAAGAACCTTTTAATGTTTGGTTCTTTACAAGTCTAACAGCTTGTTTTTTGGCATCCCCGCTGTATCTATCCTTTCATTTGGTAACATCTCCAGCATTTTCATTGTTATCCTTCATTTTCTGATTAGTTCTTTCTTCCTTGCTCCTCCTTTCTTTCTCCTAAGCTCTTTTCTCCTAATATCCTTCTTTGTGTTGATCATTCATTCAGTTAGGTTTTGGAGCTCTCTTCAGCAGTTCTCTCTCCTCTTTTTTGGTAGAAAAGTTTGAAAGCATTTTTGGAATCTTTGACTAAAAAGCAATAAATGTGGAGCTCCCTCCACATTTAACTCCCTTACCAGCTCAGTTCACTCTTTCTTTAATTTCTCAAAACTTACCTTCTGAAATTTTCAATTACAAGCATGTTTTTGCTCAATTGTTTTTTTCTTACCTTTTCATTGAAAAGCATTCTGCTCATGATAACAACTAATGCTACCTCTGTATTGTGATTATGGTTCTATGGATTACTTCTCATCTTAGGATGCACCTACAATTCTTGATTTTTTTTTTTTTTTTTTTTTGTGCAGCATCTTCATCCATTCCTCTGTTTCATCTTAACTGTTCTATCATTTATTTTGTAGATGCATTTTTAATCCTCTGATTTTTCTCCCCTGGGAGCTCTGTCAGAGCTCATTTCACACACAAATAAATTCTACTAGGTATCCTTTCATGGATAATGTATGTTCCACAGCTCTACACTGTCATCTGTGTTTTCTCCTTCATTTGTGGAGCTCTCTCCCACCATTGCTCTATTAAGTATTATGTTTTCTCTCTGTTATTTGCTGTTTTTATATTGGAAAGAAGAAAGGATAGAAGCCCAACAGACTCTTGTTTTCACTGTCAATTCTTCCTTTGCTTCTCTAATCCCTGGATGCCTGCCCACAGCCTGTGCAGCACAGCAGCTTGCCAGCCATGCTGGGGGCAGGATGCCTCCCCACACCCTCTGTCTCACTCCCAGCGTAGCCCCAAGCGGGCTCTGCAAGCTGCAAACACCAGCAGACCACAGAGCCTATCTAGGGCCACTGAATAAACCCAGCAAGAGAGTTGCAATCCAATTCAATGAGTGGTCCCTCCTGGGGGAGTTTCTCCCTATGGAGAGCCCTTGCAGGACCCTGCATGCTGCACCAGCAGCAGGAGGGGCACCTGGCAGCGCGGCGAGCCCATAGCCCTCGCACAGGCACCCAGTTTGCAACACAAGCACACTGAGTTTGATTGACACAGGTTTGCTACAAGCAACTCTGCAGTGCTTATGTACCCTCCAGCCTGACCATATGATTTTATCCATAGACAAGTGGTGATGTTTCCGGTATGCTTCAGACAAACAGGAAAACCTTCCTTCCGGATGTGGTCAATACATTACCTCATCTTGTGATGCTATTCTTTATGAATGGGGTTTTATTATAATGGGATATTGGACACAATACCAAGAGGTTCAGGAGCTCAGACCAAACTCTGTGAACGGTGGAGAAGGGGGAGGAGTATCCATATCATAATTGTGTTAGTTGTATTGGGAATCGGTGTGAGGAACTTACAGGCCATACCTGTGAAGAGTCAGGCCGCATGGAGAAGGCTAATCTTTTAATACTAGTAGAAGGGCTGACAGGAGAGGATTAATGTTTACCACCATGCCTATGGTTTAGGTTGAAAAAAAATATTGGATACATCTTTCCATTCATCATCTAAATGCTGGAATTATTTTGGCTTTGGTGATATGCAT
This sequence comes from Struthio camelus, assembly GCF_040807025.1. Classification (NCBI taxonomy): domain Eukaryota; kingdom Metazoa; phylum Chordata; class Aves; order Struthioniformes; family Struthionidae; genus Struthio; species Struthio camelus. The sequence continues at coordinate 33,129,052 of NC_090950.1, read as the reverse complement.
GTCTCAATAGCACTTTTATTTATTTACTTTTTCCAATGACTTGCTTCCAAAGAGATTCATTTTCTTTTTCCTTTCTTGGTCTTACTTGTTCTCTTTCACCCATGCTGTTCAACAGATGTTGTGGATCCATGGAATACATCTCCTTTATATTACTTTTGAAATGTCTAGCTTTTGGCTATTTTAACACCTTAATTTTCTTATATTCTTATAGGCTTTCCCTAAGGAGATTGCTAGGTTTTTTGTAGTCATGTAAATGAAAAATACCCTTTTGAATATATAAAGCTTAATTTCTTACCCTTATACAGTGTGCCACCCTAGGAGCTAATCTGACAAGATGTTAAAAATCCTAAATGCTTAATGAAATGGAAACATTTGCGGTGTTTTGGAGTATATCAGACCTTGATGACCTAATCTTGCAGTTCTTACTGTCTACTTATGCAGGCAACATTTCAATACATGCAGTTTGAAAAGCCGAGAGAGAACTGCATATGCTGAGATATTCAGAGACTGTACCCCTAATAAAGCAACATTTTAAATAAATGTTTTAGCCTATTGCCTCTGTAGAATATGCTTCATGAATATATTTACAGCCTGTGCTGAACCACAAGGAAAGGACCGAAGCTCTAAAATTAAGTTTTAGATTTCTACTTATTTTGAATGAATTTTATGGTTAAAAGACAGCACCACCTTATTATCCTGCTGAGACCTGTTACCAAGAAACCCTATTTAGAGCCCAACAAGCCTCTGTCTTAGTAGCAAATAAGGCTGCTCAGTGGTACTTAATGCTTGATATAGAGTGTATCAAATCTCTACAATTTGTGTCAGTAGGTAGGTCGAAAGGCTCTCATTATCGGGGGGGGATAACAACATACAGCATGTTAGAAAACAGGTGACTTGCTGTTAGGATGCTGAAGGCATTGAGACCCTCATGCCCTAAGAAGGGCTCTTTTGGTCACAGTGGAGCAACCTGCTCATGTATCTAGCCCAAGATGGAGAAATGGGGAAGTGGTGATGGCAGCTAATATGTCCGATTCTAGTCTTCTCCCTGCAATGTTCGAAAAGAAAGTAATTTTGTTGATTTCTGACACTTTATTCTTGAGCTATAACTCAGCAAGAAAAGATATTTTCAGAGCGCTTCGATTGGACTACGTTTTAAAAATTGCATGCAGTGTAGGTTAAATAAGATCATGTGCTCATAAAACATCATTTTTTTTCATTGTAAATGTATGTTTTATTGAAAATGCACTTAAATTTTAAGTACTTCGCTTTCCCAGGTCTATGGAATATGGCATTTTCAGCTTGCCTTCCCTATTTAAAGAAAACCATCTGTGCAACAATTTAGCATGCATATGTTTAAACTGACCGCAGTAGGAGTCACTAGGGAAGCCTGCCACTGAGCGTATTTATGCAGAGCCAGGCGACGGAGAGTGACAGCTTTGTGCACTGCAGAGCGTGATTCTGCTGGCCCTGCCGCTCGGGGAGTTCTGCCGTGGGCTGCTGTGGCAGCAGGGTTAAAACCAAGGCCAGAGGTGGCCACAAGGGATGACCAGGTATCTCTGGGGAGAAGAGTTCGACATCCTGCGGCAGCACTGAAGCAGGGCAGCTCTATTTGCCCTGAAGAGTGCTAACAGCATGGGAAAGGCCACAGTTTTGTTTTTTGCTGAATTTGCTGACAGAGGCCTGTATGTTAAACTACTTAGTATAAAACCTTAGGTCCTATGAAATCAGTAACAGAATTGCTCCTGTGGATTTCTGTAGAACCAGGATTTCAACATTAATTCTTTTTTTTATGCTTTGCTTGAAGGAAGGGAGTGATCTTTGATGCAGGCTAGATGAATGTTTACAATGGAACTTTAATTTTGTCAAGTATTTCTTGTATTACTTTACAAAATACTTGTCAAGTAATTTGTCACCTAAACCTTACACTGTAGGTTCAGAGGTAATAGAGGTTTGAGGGTGAATTTAGGAAGCACTATGGTTTGAAATTTGCATATAGGACAGTACAAAATGACAGTTAATGAATGCTTAGGTTCTAAAGACTCCCACTTGTAAAGCTATTCTGTGTTTTTAAAGACTATAAACTGTATTTGAGTTGACTGTGTATTAATCTACATTTGTTCTTTATGAATAGAGAAAAATAATAGGATTTTAAATATTTTTGTCCTGTAATTTTTTTCTCCTTGTCTATAAACACTTTTACCAGGAGATAAATGGCATTATCAGTACACATGCTTCCCAAAGGCTATTGTATAGTATTCCTTGTGAACCTCCACCCTAAGGTTTTAGTTAGGATCAGGGATTGTGCTTTTGAAACAATTGTCTTGAATGTCCCCATTTACCACATTTTGTTTATATCAGGGAACATTTCTGGAGCATGTGAAATTGAATCCTTTTGGATGAAACTAGACACTAGATGTGTTTCAGGAGTACGTCCACTCAACTTTCAATGACCATTCAGTCTACAAAACCAGACGGGTTAGTCCAGAATAAAATACCGTGAAACCCTGAGAATGTAGATGTGGGTCCTCAGCTTCACTACTTCAGTACACAGGTCTGCTCTCATCAAGCTGCACTACTTTCTAACAAAGACCAGCTACTGGGGCGCAAACAGCTTGCTGCAGGGGTCAAAGCAGAAGCAGAACTATGCTTGTCATTGCTGCGCTTACATCGCACTGTATTTTATCCTTACCATCTCAAGCTTGAATAAAATATTTTTGTGGATCACTACTAATTTTGAAGAAAGTTTTACATGAAGACATCTTTCAGGATAAAATCACAGTTGCCTTTTATATCACAATGATAAGCCTTAACGAGTTTCATGATTAATTTCAAAGCCTAGAAGTAAACTGAATCTGAGTTTGGAGTGCCTATTTTTGAATTAAAGAATACTTTTCAGATATAGTTCTGGTCGTAGGTTACCGTATATAGACATGGTTGAAGTGCTGGGGAGGGACATAGGTAGGTATGCCAGTACATCCACTGCTACACAAGTTTCCTTCTGTGACATCTTTTCAATGACATTAGTGGACCATAGTGTGCTGGTACAAATCAACTGGTTTTAGCTTCCTGTAACATAACCTGAAACAATTGGAAAAACAAAAGGGGAACAAACAAGACAGAAAGCAGCAATCAGCAAGCACAGGCAGCCTCATTGTTTTTTTAGGTTTAATTATTGCTTGAAGCAAAAGTCACGGCATTGAAAATTGAGACCTCAGCAGTCTTGCAGCTGAATGTAACAAGAAAGATTTTATTTTAAGAAAGGCATGTTTAATTGTTTCTAAAATGTTTTAAAGGTTAGAAAAGTCTCTAGATAATACTATTTCAAAAGGGCATTATGAAGGCCAAAGAAAAAGTCCAGTGAGATTGCTTTACCCTACTTAAAGCTTTATGGAAAAATCTTTCACTTTAAACTTAATAACAATTAAGTGTATGTTAAAATAAATGAATGATATTCCTGTAAAAACTTGTACTGGCTTGCTAACATATTGGCTTTCTATATAATGAAGCACATTTTCATTTATTCAAATTTCTACCTCAGCACGATAGGGGAGCTAATGGAGAAGAACTAGTTCCGATGTACGGCGAGGCTTGGAAAGGGTCTCTTCCGTTGCGTGGCCCAGGGCTGATGCTGCCCTATGCCGACAGAGCTCAGGTGCTCTGGGAACGGGCACGGGAATGCTAGTAAATCCATCACTGCGCAAAGGCGTTCACCACCGCAAGAGGTTTGATAACTCAAAACTAGGGGTTACAGAACCACTGCTTGTTGGCTGCTCATCATGTTAGCATTTAAAATAAATCCATCAGAGAATTAATCAGAGCTGGATATGTGTTTTCATACACAGAAGAGCAATACACGCACGGAGTACGTGTATTTACAATCACAATAACAGTGTAGGAAAAATTGTTAGCCCTTTTAAGCTATTAAAATTGAAAATACTTGCAGCATTTTTCATTGCTCAAATGAAAATGTATATTTTTGTTAAAGAACATTTCAATAGAAATTTTGGCTGTTTGGAATAAAAAAAAAAAAAGCCCTGATATTTCTAATGGGCTATTTCAAATATTTGAAATGAAACAAGTTTGGGGGTTTTTCCTTCCATTGAAACATTGGTTTTTAAGCAGCATTCCATTTATCAAACAGAACTAAACTATCTCACTTTTCCTGTGAAGTATCACAACTGTACTTTTCTTTAATGCATAGGTTATTAAGAAAATTTTCCAAAGAAGAAAGTTTGTACTGCTAATTCTAATAAAGCTAAAATGTCTACTCTTGTTATAAGAATTTCAAATTACAAATTAGGACAAATTTGTAGTGATTTTTTTTTCTAGTACCATTTAATTTAAACGATAATTGTTGACTTAAAATCCTACTGAAAAAGATTCTAATTTGTTATCCTTCTTTAACTCATTAATATAAACAATCCTTAAATATGTGCGTTAAGAGAGAGAAGTTTACGTAAGTTGTGGTTGCTTCTGGAAAGGTAAAGGAAAATTCTATTAATTTTACTGTAAACATCAGTGATCCATGTTGAATTAAACTCTGGTTTATGACTGTGCTTTCTTGTTCATACAAAAAGAAAATCAATATGAACAAGAAGTGTCATCTTAATAAAGTCTTAAATTACACTTATAATGACATATATACTTTATTCATGTGTAATTCACCATGAAATACTGGCTCATGGTTCAAATTAAGTTTAAAATTATTTAGAATTAAGAATAGATTTAAGAAATGCAGATATTTCTTGAAACTAAGGAACCTACTTATCAGAGATAAAGATGTATATAAAGCAGACAAAATACATTGCAAATCACTTGCAAATCAAATTGTTCTTTCAAGAAAAAACTCTCTTATCAGCTCAAGATTGTTGGCTTAGAAGAACAGTATCAAATCCATCTTTCTCTAAAGCTGGAATTTTGCCTAAGAAATCCGTTCAGTTGTGGATTTACGAGGGAGAAATGTGATGATTGCTCAAAATGATACCTGCTGTTCAGAAGCTCTGGTTCAGATGTTGAAATGTAAGATGGTTATGCAGTTCCATAAATTACATGAACATTTCCAGATACTTTCTTCTGTAAGGGAACGTATTGTACAGAAAGTACAGAAAGTATTTTCAGAAGTAGGTTGCGTAACTTTTACTGAAAAAATACACTTGTGTTTTTGCTCTGCCTAAATTATCCTAGTCTTCTGAGAAGTTTTTTATTGAAGTTATCTACTATAATAAGTTGAGGAGAGATTTACATTTTTTCACAATGAAGGTAACATGAATCAGATTCACTAAACAAATGAGAAAAGTACTGACCTATATATACCCTTCCCATTCTCAAAAACTGTTTCAGGAAAACTGCCATTATATAAATACTTGTAGAGCAGAAGAAAGTGTAGTAAGAAAAGGTATGTTGTGATTTGTTGATAACTGTAGGTCATATTAGCTAATTTATTTCACCAGTTTACATCACAGAAGGCTTGTTTATGTGATTGGCTTATAACAGCACAAGTTTCTCTTTCTTGGTATATAAAGGTGGGCATCTACAAATTGTGACATTTTACGTTAGTGGTGGATGGCTCTGAAGAGATAAAACTAGACCTGAACCAAGTTAAACTGTAGCAGTGTTTACATGGATGTTTCTACCTACTAATTATCTTTATTGTCCAGCTGCCTTTCCATGGGGTTGTGTGTCCTGTCGCAGGTGGCTATGTTTACCTGTGCAACAGAAGGTCACCTACTCATTTAAATGCTAGCACACAGCCAGATTCTACCTTTTTGCGTTTGAGTACTACAGAAATCAAAAACTCAGAAAGTAAACCTAGAAGGTGGGTGTAGTGGGGTGTATTTGTGGCTAGCCCTTTGCCAAGCCTAGGTAACATGTTTGTTAATACAATTTTACTTCAGTTCTAACCTGCTCCACTGCTCACAGCAAAATTTTAGGTAGTACTTCAGGGCCCTGGATAACCTAACCTGAAGCCCTGCTTTCAACAGAAGTTTGGACCAGATGATCTCCAGAGGTCCCTTCCAACCTAGACTTTTCTATGATTCTAACTCCTGATGGCCAAAACCAGGAACTGCATCTCCCGGCATATTTTCATGATGATGACCATCTGGAACCAAAAACTGGACGTAGTGAAATGCTGCATAAACATTAGGAAGTTGAGGTTACAGAACCTGTTTTTACCTACAGTAATATATATATATATTTCTAAAAATTGGCAGCATGTCAGTCACTTCTCATTGTAAAGCTTTGTCACAATTTTAGCATGGGACACTGGCATAGCCCCAGGTCTTGTCTTGGATGGGCTGACCAGGGGATTTCAAGAAGAGCAGAAAAGATCATTTTTTTATAAAAAGATGCATTGGAGAGTCAGACCTCTTTGCTTAGCATATGCTTCATCAAGACGCTGGACAAAGGTTCTGAGCATCCAGCTTGCATCTCTGTTGCCAGGTACTCACCTGCCTTCGAGAACAGTGAGAGACTGCCTAGATGCATGTAGCAGAGGCTGATAAATATGATTGTATTTTCCTTCTCTTAAATGATACCTATCCAGGCTAAGGAAGGTGCATTCGTGTTTAATTCTATTACTAACTACTACTTCCAACATGTATGTGAGCTTGTGATCTTTCCTGCTCTGCAGCCTTCCTCTTGACTTCAGTGGTGAATAAGTAGGGCAACACAGCAGAGGGTCCAGGCTATGAAAATACAGAAACATGAGTTGAGCACTGGTAGCAGGGCATGGCACACCATGCTCTTTCCTCTAGTGGGCCTCTACTTATGACAAAAATTGAAATTCTCATCTGTGTATCTGCAGCTTGACAAGTTACTGTTGTAACAATATTCCAGCACCATTTTATTTACCAGTGTAGTAGTAAATTCATATGTGTTGAAAGTCATTATCAGTATGGATCAAGGAGCTCAGCAAAGTGATTTACTTTGCCTCTTAAAAGTTTCATGAAACAATTGCTAAGGTACTTTTGCCTTATACAACAAACAGTAAGCAAAAACATCTTTTACATAGCTCTTCGGGAGGACAAGTTATTATTTTTATAAATATTTTTCCCTTTGAGACTAGTGTAATTAAGAAATAAAAGCATTTATAATTCTCATGTTCCTAAGGCATAATTTACTAGCAGCTGGGACTATAAATTAAAAAGAACGTTTATGTTACATAGACCTAGTTTTAATAGCTTCCGGCTAGAGATGTAATAAAATATTGTTTGGAACTTATTTTGTTGCTGGAGATAATAGTGAGAGCCCCACAAAGTGTAAAGCTTTAAAAAGGGAAAACTTAACAACACTCTTCTTTGGCCTGCAGAAATGTCTCAAAACTTTAAAAAGGAAATAGCATTCCAATCAACAGAGAACACCTCAGACACAGGAAAGCGTTAGATAACATTGTTGTCCTCGAAGAAATGCCTGAAAAGCACAAAACATTATTCATGCATCTGGTTATGGCAAAAATAAAGATAGCTTGTCAGGAAGAATATGTAGTAGATAGTCAAAAGATTTTTAGCTAAGGACATACTGAATTAGCCTGTTAATCTACAGGTTTGATCTCTGGAGAATTTTCATGCAGTTGTGTTGGCCCCTTCTTCCTCTCCCTGCTTTGCCTTCTCTCACAGCAGCACTGGTGGCTGTGTGGGTCAGAGGGGGTCGCCCGCTGCGCCCTCTTCCTGCCAGGTTAAGCAGTCGCCCTCCAGGTGGCTTTGTGCTTACCTACACCTAGAGATGGCCTTGAGCACAGGTTATCAAATGCCTGAATGCCTTGGCTGAGCAATGAATAAAGGCAGGAAGACAGCTGATCTAACAATGTGTCTTAAACAATACAAAAAGTGGAAGAGGAACTAGGAATTAGTTTAGAATCAACATTTCCTTGGGGAAATACCATGACGGTGTTATAGTTGTTTCCCTTGATCAAGTATGTAACAACTGGTTAGTATTGAAAATTGCCCCAGTTCAATGGTAAAGAGATGCAAACACAGTATATCGTTTTCCTCCAGTCAATTTCCCATTTCAAATGTAATGTGAATACCTTAAGACGAGAATATAGTATACATTCATCTGACTTGCATGACTTTTAATGTGAATGTATTCAAGCAAAAATCATGTGAAATATCTTAGTCAGGAAATGAAAGGTGAAGCATAATTAGCAAAGAGAAACTTGCTGGTTCTTTGGAGGAAGTAGAGATGCTGCAATAGAGGAAGGCACAAAACCAAAATAATTTTGGAGTGCCTCTGAATGTAATGAGAGGAGAGAGATGCTATGGCCAAGATTCACACAGAAAGAGAGTTGCAGGGGGTGAGGCAAAAAACTAACATGGTGTCGCTGATTTTGGCAATAAAGATTAGGAGAAAAAAATATTGAGAGATGATGTTAAAAAATAAGGGCAGGAATTAGCTAATGTCTGGTTGTAAAAAGAAATGGAGAAAGTAGAGTCATAGCTGATTATGAGGTGACAAGCTTGGGTCAGCGAAAGGACAGTGGGTGTTAACTGACAAAGCCAGCAAGGGTGAGAGAGGAGGAGATGAGATGAGCACAAAGTACTAGAGGGGGGGTTAGATTAAGGAGTGATGAGATTCTGGGTTGCAACTGAATCGAGAGTGAATAATTTGAAGAAGAAAGTAGAAGATTAGAAATATAAATCTGCATCCTTTCAGGATCTGAGCAGGGAGAAGGAAAACAAAGAGTGATTCAAGGAAGTAAAGAAATGTGGGAGGCAGAGAAACATGTAGTGGGGAGTGTACAACTGTTCCAACAACAGAGAGGTCCAGAAAGGGCTGGCAGAAATACATAAAAAATATATATTTCTCTAACTTTATTTCATATTAACTGGAGGAAGGATTCTCAATATTTTTAATCACATTCATTTTACAATACGGATTTATTATTCAGGTAAATATTATAAAAGCATAGAGAACAGGATTCTGAAAACGTGCTTAAGAGCTCTTACCTTATGGAAGTCATTTAAGTGCTTGTTGAATGAGACCAACTTAGGAGGAAGGCAGGTTGTTCTCAAGCTTGTTCTGGGCAGGACTTATGGACAACAACCCTGTACAGATTTATGTTAATATTTAATTTAAAATATTTGGATCACTGATATTAATATGACTGGTAATGGTAAGTATAAATATAGTTGTTTAAAAGTCTTTGTAGAGCTCAGCCTTAAGTACAAGGTGGTATATCTAGCTGCGCTACAAGTTTAGATATGAAAAGAGTACAAAAAGGTCCTCATTGAAAGCTTAAATTTTGTATTCAGTACTTTTCCCTAGAGTTTCAATTAGAGTATGAGGACATTAAAATTAAAATACAGTCTCAATCATTAAATTTAGTTCATTAAGCATTTGCTCCACATTTTGAAAAAGTACATTTTTTAAAGACAGTATACAAAAGGGAGACATGGAAGGGGCAGTGGTTAGCAGAAAAAGTGTGGGTGCGATTTTTTTTTTGAAGTATAACTATCTGTCAGACTCATCCGGGATAACTAGAAATTGGGAGGAGGAAGGGGCTTCAAGTTTCTTTTCAGTATCAAGGATGTAGTTCCATATATGTCTGCCACTGCTAAAGCTTATAGGCCCAGCTGCGGGGCTGCTTGCCTTCTAGTGAACTGAGGAGTAATTCCTTTGTAATTAATGAGGTTCCACTCTTTTGAAATCAGCATAGATGGAGAATAACTGAAAACTACTTCTGCTGCTTAAAGTTTAAGTTCACATTACTGTTATGTTTATTTTTGTCTAATGTCAAAAAGTAAACAAAATTATTGTCCCGGCTTAAGGAGCACAATGTTTAGGGACCTGATTAGACATGCATGCATCTACTGTATTAACGTTAGTACTAACTTAAGCCCTGATCCTGATTGTATTTGTTAACATGACTTTTGCAAAGCTGTCATGTATATTTATCTTTAGGCCTATTCAATCTGATAGCAATTACAGTTCCAAGTAATGCAAATGAGAAGGGGGTTAGAGAGTTATTTAGGGAAGCTAGTCTAAGGAGTTACGTTCAAAGAAACTAATCACTTAGGTTAGGCACGTGTGTAAACGTATAATATCAAGGCTCAAAAGCACAAAGAACGCAAGGAGCATTCAACCAACTGTAGACCTAGGAAGTGATTTTGCAATTCAGAAATACGATGGCTAAGTTTCCCCCAAAGGAACAGTAAGACTACAGCCTCTAAAACATTACCGGAGCCAAAGCACTCACACGTACACCTGTCTCCCATACTCCTAGCCACATATTGCCCCATCTTCCTTCTGTCCCTATTGCCCTAACATCTCTCAAACCACAGCTTTCTAGAAGAGAAGCTATTTGTACTATCAATATATATAATTTAAAATAGATGCCCATAAATATACTTAACTGGAGGCTTCAGCTGCAAGAGATTATTATCAGCGGTTCATAAGTGGCAGTGCTAAGTTATTTACAATTATGTAGCTCTCTGGCTGATTTAGTAGGGCTCCTACAGCTACGCCTTGATGTTCTATGCAATCTGTACACCTAGTAAATGGATTTTCTTTAGATCTCTTTATGGCAAGACTGATCAAAGATCCAGGCAGGCCAGTGTTTTGTTGTGAGATCTCACGTCACAGAAGATGTGCTTCAATTGGCAGTACAGCTTGTTTTGATAGCCTTTAAGTATGCTGCCCTTAATGATATGCAAGCACTTTAACTGTTGGAAGTAAGTTTTGAAACATCCTTGTAGGTCAATGGAATAAGGAAACAGAGACCAGAGGAAGATGGTATGGTTCATGACTTCTGCAAAGTTTGTTTAAGCTTTGTAAGCTAGCAGCGATTAATTTAATGATCCTACAGTCAGCTAATGAAGAAAAGTATGAGAAGACCTGACTACTAAGAAATGGAAATTGCATGTTTTGTGCAGAGCAGTTACCACTTCCAGAGTGTGTGTGAGCTGATTTTCTGCGCATTTATTGAGTACAATAATAGGCCATCACTATAAAAAGCTGCAATTTATTCCTATTGCAACCTCTTTCTTTGTACCCTCACTTCCCATGTGTCTTGTTACAGACAGACCACTACATGAGCAGATTCTTAACTAGGAAGCAGAAAAAAGTATCTACAAAACTGTAATTTCTCCCTTTTACATTAAATACACTCATTATCAATTCATCAGCATAACACAGTCTGTATGTAGTTTTGGCTCCCACTCAAAGTAGTACGTGCAGTACGTAAGACAGCTGGCTTGTATTTGTTTCTGCATCTTGACTAGGTGGCTTAAAGAATGTGTTTATGTAAGAAAATTGACCTGAAGAATTGCTGTGGTGTAATTCAGTTGCTAGATCAATGCCATGATAACCTCTTCCCTCTCTGAGCAGACATCCTGCGCTTGAAGAAAAGTAATTTTGGTATAATTAACAAAAGTTAATTACTTACTGGTGTAAGTAATCAGAATAAACATGTGTAAACATCCTAGATCTGTTTGTCAGATTTCATAGTGTAGATAAAGAATGTTTTAACAAGCAGAGGGAAATCTTTATTAGTTTGCATTCTAGGAGTAAATGAGTGTTAACATATCCACAGTGAAGATGTGTAGCTGCTCCTGTCAGGTGTGATGAAAACTGAAATTGGTTGGTCTTCCACTGCAACTTTGGGAATATGGTTTCTCTGAAAATGCACTTTTATAGCAATTTACATTCTTGTAACATGCAGTTGTCTTGTTTAGTGATAGCCTATCATGTTGTACATCATTCTCTTATTTGATCAAAAATTATCAAAATTGTTCCTGTAAAGTACTTCTCTTCTAGGACATTGTGAGACACCTAGCTATGACATATTTAGAGAGCTAAGAGTTGCATCCCCTTTAAGTCTCATGTCAAACTAGCAGCTCCCTGCTATTTAAATAACAGGTCTTGCTTTCCCTGCTCCACCTTTCATTGGCGCGCTCTGTTCTTTTCCTTCTGCTGTCTTTGGCACTGAGCTAGTCACAAAACAGACAAATTGAATTTGCTAATCCAGGAAATCCGTCTCAGGTGAGGAGCAGGAGCTGCTCAGAGGGCTGAAAGGGCACTCGCCAATGCTCATCTGGCTGCCTTTACTGTCCTATGTGTTGTTTCACACTAAAAGCAGCCATCTCCAAATTCTACAGTGAAAGAGTGAATGTTCTCCTCAGCTCAGGAGGAAATGAGGAAAATTAACTAATTTAGCACCGTCCTTGCACCTCTGTGTGTCCCAGAACCACGTGTTTTACAACCAGATGCCGGAAAGCTGTCCTGCCATCTGAATTGTTTAATGAAGCGCCTAGCCCAGCATGAAGTCAGTATCAAAAATATAGACCAGTAACTCCAGAAGAAGAGAAGCGGCTCTGCTTAACGAGGAGTGGAAGTTGAGAAGACCACACTGGCAGTGTGGAGAGCGGGCATAGCCCTATTTAATGAGTGCCACGACTGCCCTGTCACAACGGGGGGGGAGGGGGGGGAGAGGCTTAACGATTCCTCTCACGACGCCCTTCCCGCGGTGGGGGGAGGGGGAGCTGTAACGGTTCCTCTCGCGACGCCTGTGGGGGGGGGGGGGGAAGGCAGAGACTACCCGATCCTGATTGGTCCGTGTTCCCGTGGCACCTGGTGATTGGCTGGTGCCACGCTGGCAGCCGGCCCTTCTGGAAGGTTCTCCGGCCGTTGGTGGTGATGCAGCTGTTAGGAGGTTAGTTACAGGGAGCTGTTGAGGTTGGCTCAAGCTCGCTTGCTTGCTCCACCACCGCCTCATACCCGATTGCTACACAAGGTAGTGTATACTAGATCCTGTGGTTCATGTCCACCTGGATATTCGTAGCCTGAAATGAGGGCAGGATGATGTGACTTGATTACTCATCTCCTCTTGGGAACCGAGCTAACGTGTGTTATGTTGTGCTTACCACTGATGGCACACGCCTATGTGGGCAGTGATGAGATTTGCTGAAGTATGGTAGCCTGAGTGTTTCTTTGCTGGCACTGCTATTTTCAGTCTGTGTAGAGCTTAAAAATAGAGGCAGTCATTGCTGCAGCTCACTTTAAAGTGGTACTAGTTAGTGTTTTACTGCTGAATTGTTACAAAATCTGGTTTTGCCATAACTGTGAGATTACTGTTGTTTTTTTTTTCAGGTGATGAAAATTCTGGTTATTCCTTACCCACTTGCAAAAACCTCTGTTGCCTTCTTTATACCTATAGTTATCCACTATCCTACAGTGCACTGAAAATTGGTGTTCCAGTGACAGCATAAAATGTGTGAAGATTAGTATCAAAGTAACAGGGAGACTGCTGTTCTGATAGACTAACTTTGTATTTTAAATTCCCATCTAGTATAGGAGAATGATGCAGTAATTACATTGTATAAATTTCACATTTTATTTATTATATCAGATCCTAGGGTTCCTTTCAAGGCCTCGGTTGACTTGCAAACCAACAGCAGAGAATCAAGAAACCTTGTTATGAAATTTAGGTCCAGCTTTTCATGAAATATAGGAATTTTGATCATTGGACCGGGGAAATGAGTGGTACCACAATAGCCCAGGTTCCTTTTTCAGCCTTGAGGCTCTGCAAGCAATCTTTGCCACATTCACATGGGACAGTTAAAGATGTTGACTGCTTCTTATACCCTTTTACTTGAGGTTATTTCTTCTGGCGTTTAGTTGGTTTTAGCGTGTTCTGAATCTGCAGCAGACAAAATCACCCAACTGTTGCTAAATCTGTTCTCTTAAACTGATTTTTGCCTGAAGTAAGCCTAAGTTATGTCACCAAAACTGCACTGAGAGCAGAAGTGTGGTGATGAACTTCACTGAGCAGTTAAATGTTGAAATACTGTAGCTGATTGCTAGATAATAGGTTTTTGGTTATCATATGCTACTGGAGAACTAGAGCCTTTCAAGGAAGTGAAGTCCTTCAAGAGAGGACTCCTCCTCTGTACCGTACAATGCTTTTTGGATCTCATGTTCCCTCCCCAGACGGAAAGCTGCTGGATGAGAGGAAACGCTGTTTACTTGCTTATATTGCTGGTTGGCCAGCTCAGTAATATATATTTAGCTATAATTCAAAAGAATTCTCTAACTAATGCAATTTTAGCTGTGTTCTCTTTGCAGAAAAAGCACTTAACTTAAAATATCTACAGTGGAAGTCTTGTGAAAGGATCAAGCTTTCTAGCCAGTGGTTTCAAATTGTTTTGAAGAATAGGAAGTCTAGGAAATAGTTGACTCTTTCTAGTAACTGTGAGGAAATTTTGGTGTTGAGATGGACATTTTAGATGTCTGAATGGCTCTGCCTTTGCTCCTGTTGGTCATGAGATGCATATAGTTTGGAAGCTGCATAGCTCATGTTAGCACGTCACTTAAGTCCAAGTAACGTCCTTGGACCTGTCAGTTTGGTGCCGCTTTTCCTTCTGTTTCACTTCTTTGCTATCCCTTGCCTTTTTTACTTTAGTCTTCTGAGATATTTCCCAATGCAATATGTGAAATTATACAGTTACTATGGAATTAATGTGAACGCTGAAGAAAGTATTGGAAGCATTTCTGGGAGACTTCCAAACCTCACTGGAAGCATATCTGTGTTATGCTTACTCAGGCAGGAGACCTAGAAAAGTACTATGTGATCTGTGCATCCAAACAACAATTCTAAAATATCCTGAAAGGGAGATGAATTGCCTGGGAGCAAAATTAGTTCCGAGCAAAATCAATACTCTGAATCGTTTGCTGTAGTTATTCAAAATAAACAGAAAGAAGAGGTTATATAACTGCTTTGCTATGAATTGTTTGCTTCCATTTACAACAGAAGGTGACTGAAGAACTGCGTGCTGCTGACACTGTTAATACAAGAGTTTTGAAGAAGAGGCTAATCACTAGCCATTAACACTTTATTGTTTTGTTCACTACTTTAACAAGCAGATAAAGAGATATAAAACATTGTGAGAATGCGCATTCTGAGTACCTATCAAAAATCCTCAGAGCTATTATTGCTTTACTGTTACTACAGAGTCCTTCCTTGCGGTAATCTATTCCTCCAGTTTGTTGTACCAAAAGGCAATAATATTGTAAAAAAAATCAAAAGGCATTGCAGGACTTACAGGCTCAATAAGTAATTCCATTTCTGTTGGAGGTCATACCGTTTTTACCATACTACACCACATATTTACCAGTTCTGCCTCAGAGTGCAAGCCGTTACTTGATGAATTTTAAAAAATTTGTAATTTAAGTTGTACCAAACTAAAAACCTGGACGCTGGAAGTGTACACACTGTACTCCAGGAGTGAAGTACAAAGCTAACTGCACTTTTAATCCCACCACGATTTTATGTCTTCTCCTTCTGCAGTCTAATTTACTTAATCTTATTTTTCTGTGGGGAAGAAGAGCAATTTTTCAAGGAGTGTTCAAAAAAACCTCAAGCTCCAAATATAGTAAAGTTGGAGAAACATATTGCTTCTGCATAAGATCCTACCTCTCTGAAGGTTGTCTTAGAGCATCCTTGTAAATATGCTCTTTTCTAAGGAACGCTGTTGGGAATGAAACTCAGCAAGACTCTGAGATCAAGCTTCATATTTGTGGAGGTTAGGCTATTGGGGGGAAGTCACAGCTAAGCATAGCATGCTGTTAATCTCCTGTTGGTAGCTTGCAGTTGAAGAATGGAAAGCACTAATGCTGTTTATGCAATGAGTTTGCAAGTTACAAGGGCAACTAAACGGTTTATCAGTATTTACACTGAATGCTCTGTTGCATATCTCTATGTTTAGATACTGAAAAGAGGAGAATAGAAGGGGAGGGGAAAATAAATTCATTCTTGTCTGGGGAGTTCTGTTCTGTTTTGTTTTGTTGCCGTGCACTAGCGTAACGTCGTAGTGTTTTAGCCGTAAGTGCTGCAGGAAATTATTCAAACCTAAAGAAAAGCTTGTTAATAATTGCTCAGAAACGTGAAAAAAACCAGTATAAAAACATTCAATGAATTTAACACAAACCTATGCTTTTCATCAACTATCTTAAGTGTGTGCTTAATTCTTCATGTTTGCAATAGACCTTAAGCAATAAAGCTTAAAAGCTGTGCTGAATCGTGGCTTGTTACTTTAATACTATTACTTTATTCAGTATAATTTATTACTAAAATAAATTTACCCTCGCCCAAATTTTTATCTATGTAGAAATAAAGTTTCCAAACGATTAAAGATGGGTTCTGAAGTACGGTAGCGGAGACTTTATTCCTTGAGTGTTAGAGCTTGAATAAAACCTGAATGTTTTTCTGTTGAAGGTTTTGCTTGCAGGCTGATACAGTGAGTCCTTTGTGGCAATAATCATTCATTGGATTGTAAAGAGAGATCACTTGTCTCCTTGCACATGTACCCTCTGTTGCTTTAAATGTAATTATGATGCGTTTCTGCATTCCAGAATTTAGGGGAAAAGGAGATGGGGGAGGGAAGTCAAGCCCTTCGGTAGTTATGACCCACTAGAAATGTGGTCACATTCAAAGAGATAGCTGTCTCCATTACTATTCAAGAACCAAACAATAAGCATGCTCAGCAGCACTGGGATGAACTGCAGCCTGGGCCTGGCAAACACAGCACCAAATCTAAACAGAAATTAGCAATTTATGCATAAAACACTAATGTTTGAAACAACTTCTCAGCAGTTGATAAACTGATATGTAACTTCCTGCCTGGATGCTGCTATGGGATACCCAGACCGTCTGAAGAGAGAAAGGGGAAGGAATGGCAGAGAGGAATCTGCTTTTTAATCTTGCTTTTGCTAATAAAGGACAAAAAAATCGTAACTTATTCACAAAGGCTGCAACCTTCTGGGAGTATTACTTCAATTATGCCAGTTATTTCCTAGCAAGGGTATTCAGGGCTGACTTGTGATTTCATAGGCCTCTGCTTGGCAAGATACTGGCATGGAACCCCACTCTTTGGAATGTTAAATATTGCTTTTATTTGAATATACGCTGCAGTTGATGGGCAGGCTTGGAATGGCCATCACTTGGCATATTGTGACCCACGTTCCTTCCAACGATATGGTTATGTCATAGACAACCTATTTGATATCGTAGTAAGCTTCTGGTATATTTGGGCTTGTGGGTTCATGTGTGCCTCAACGGATAGACCATTGTCATTCCTTGGATAAGCTTTTAGATTTGCTCCCTTGCAAGGACAATATATACTTTAACCATGCAAACGTTTGAAAAGTGGATCGTGTCATTGTGATCCCAGTGGACAGAAAGAAGGAAACCCCTGTGCTCTGCAAAGAAACCCAATGGCACTACTCAAAATGTGTTTGTCAGACCGGTGTCAGTTCAGTATTTTACTGAACTAGGCCATTATGACTATTTTTTCAGTTTTGTGGTCGTGGTTAAGTAATGAAAACATATACTGAAATAATTTAATTTAAAGATTTAGCTACCTGGAGAGACTTAGAAATCCTGTTAGTGATTTGCAGAGCATTGCTGGTCCTGGACTAAAATTTCATCTTGCTGAGGCTCCTTAACCAGGAAGGATAATCTGATCTGCATTGTTCCAGTTTGATAGTGAGATATTAAAAAAAAAACCAAAAAAACAAAAAAACCCAGTTGTTTAAGCTGGTAACTTGATTATGGCAGGGGGAACCATTCATCTGATTCATCTGCCCACCGCTGCTAAAAGTTATTTTAGTACTTATTACTAAATACTACTGGATGTTTGGTAGACCTGTGAATACAGCTGGCATCATCTGTCCACATCAGAATTATGTTTTAACTACACAGTTAAAACCAAGTGTCTCTATCTCTGGCTTCCTTCCTGAGCAGAGGTGTGCATGGTAAAGAGGTAGTAACCAAGAAATGCAGAGATGGCTACTTTTTCCTGCCCAGGAAAATTGCGTACACAGCAGTCGGTTTGTACTGCTGGTTTGGTCTTGGGTCTCTAATAGATGTCTAAATTACAGATGATTTTTGCCCTTCATCTTCTGAAAAAGGCTAATGTAATGATAGTGCTTCACATACAGGACCCAGCTATAACAGAGGTTGCAGTCATAAAAGATACACCATTTATTTGAGTGCAGTTAGGGTCACTTTGAGGAGTAACTTTTATTTCAGGCAACATAACTGATTGACTTTAACGAATAAAGAGTTGACAGGCAGCAAAAAGCACGTAAGATCTTAACTTCTATTTTTTGTGTTTT
Organism: Struthio camelus; assembly: GCF_040807025.1. Lineage (NCBI taxonomy): Eukaryota > Metazoa > Chordata > Aves > Struthioniformes > Struthionidae > Struthio > Struthio camelus. The sequence goes on along the minus strand of NC_090950.1, from coordinate 33,110,941 downwards.
TCTTGTAATTTTTTTGATCACTTCTCTGTTCAAAAGCTATTTTAGAAAGTTTTTTTAATAGTAATTAAATGGGAGTAGGGATATTGTAATTCCTGAGCTCTTTTCTGACAGATTACATTATATGGAAGATTCCCCAGGGTGTTAACACAGATTATGCAGGTGTTCAGACACTTACAAACCTTCCAAGCTGGCTTCTGTTCTTTCATTAGGCCTTTATTGGAAAAGGATTCATTCTCTTTTCAAAGCAGTCACGTTTTCTTCACAAACGTAATCCTTTTTGCTCCCTTTGCTTTAATTCTGGAATAGGTTTTAGTTTGAGGGCTTAGTTTTTGACTGCAAAGAATGGACAGGTTGTCTATCAAGCAAATTTTCCAGGTTCTTGCAGATTAAATTTTTTATTCTAAGCCTATTTTAACCATCTTTGGTCTGACCTGTTGTTATGCACGGTTCAGAATTTTTTAGATAGCAGTGTATGACTGAGATGAGCGAGAAAGAGTGGGCAGTGGACCATTTGCTTAAAGCTATGGAATCCCTACGGTAGGCCTCGGCCCTGCTTAACAAGTAATTGGACACTTTGCTTGTTTATACCAGAGCCCTCGGGCATGGCAGACACTTAACACCCTTTCATCCTTCTGACTTCAAAGTACTGCTCAGAACTTTGCAGAAACAGACTTTTAGCTAGATGTTTAATTGAAACAGATCTATTAAGAGTAGCCTATGTCATTTTTTCAAAGTACCTTGTATGTAATGCTACAGCAAATGAGTATGTTACTTTCAGGTGGGGCATGGTCTCATGCATAGTTATGGCATCTCTTTAGCTATGTGTAAATGAATGCACCTTTCTGGAACTCCATTTTACTGATGATTATGCACTAGCTTATCTCCCAAGCTAAACATGCTTTAAAAAATATTCAGGAGAGTTGGAAATGAATTTGTGCGTTACACACGCACAGTAAAAAGTAGATGGGTGAGGTCCTCATTTCTTTCTGTTCCATTGTTTCTGCCAGTGTTCTGGCAGTACAGCTGCCTTGTTGACAGAGGATTTTCAGAGTTAAAAGCATGGTCTACTATAGTCTGAGCTAAAAATGACATAAATATAACTCTCCCTACAGTAGATTTATATCCTCTGAGTATCAGGTATTAAGGTCGGGGTGTTTGACCTACAAACTTACTGGCAAGTAAGGCACACAGGAGACCTGACATTTGAGTAAGGTGTTGCTGGGAGCAGTTGTCTGAATATCCCACGCTTTGGGAAGTTACTGGAGTCAGTTTATTCTGGCAGAAATTTAGTGTTTCCATACAAGTTGGAAAAAACATATAACACTACTTTGTGGTATGAGGTTGGCTGAGAAACAGTGGCACCTCTGGAATAGGTGGAGAGGCCCAAATTTTTTAAAGGTAGCCTGTAATTTTGTCGTCTTGATTTGAAATAAATGATCCTGATTCTTTGGAAAGACTGAACACTTGAACTACCGCAGAGACTCCGTGTCTGCGGGAAGGCTTTGTCCCGAGGAGAATCGTCTAGGTTCTGTAGCTCTCAGTGAGCAAGCCTCCATTGGTTTTGGTGTGTGAGGTTCCTGCAGAATATGTAGCATAGGCAGATCACAATTAGCAATATTCAAGTGTTGATCTTGAATACAGAAGGAAAGGAAATAGCTAAAAGTGTAATAGGACTTAGGTTCTGTAAATACTGTGTAAAATAACTTTGGACACCCTTTTGAAATTTCAGCTGCCTAATACGGGCACTGGGTAATACTAGCCATGCACTGATTTAGCATAAACCAGTGACTGTTCTGTGGCAAAAAACAGCCATTCACCAAACTTTAGCCATTTTTGAAGACTAGCAAAACACACAAGAATATCGGAAGTTGATAGTGAGAAAGAACCTATTCTTAGTGCATGCTGGATAGCCTGCCAAGTATTTGGTTTTTTTGCTAGCCAGATGATTTTTGTCACGTGGACTGAAGCCTTACAGTTCTGAACTGTGGACTTAGTCCCTGTTAAGAGCCAAATTATTTGAGAGAGTGAGGATAACAAGCTGTATCAGTTCATTTAGGGTATCAAACAGACTACAGAGCATTTTGAACATGGTATTCAACTGAAGTTTCTTGCCTTTTTTTCTATACCAGTAGGGAAAAAGCAAATGTGTCATATGGTAAATTTGTGCAGGGTAAACATTGGATAAGGAGAAAGGAAAGGAGATTGGGATCTATTAGTTGCAGGGAACTAAGAAAAGTGTACATCTCCGTAAGAATCCAGGAAGAAATACACGCATTGATCTTGTTTCTACCAAGTTTTCTTAGAATTTCCAATCTGAGAAGTTCTGAAAAATGTTGGTTTGAATCCAGTTCAGACTGGATTTCTCCTTATTTCTTCTTTAACGTTCTTCTCGTAGCAAAAAATTCTGTTCAGCCAGCTCTTTTGCCGGCATCATATCAGCAGATGAGATAAGGAATATTCGTTCTGGTAATACTTAGATCCCTGTCTGCATAACTAAACAGGCTAACTTTCAGCCTGTGTTAGGCAATGACAGCACCGTGTTCTGAGCAGAAATTGTCACTCTGAAAGGGAATGTTTGCCTCTTTGTATTAAAAAGAGTTGCTTCTTGAGACGTGTGCCTGTACCTCTTAGGGACTGTAAGCTCCATGTAGCAAAACATGAAGCCTTTTTTTTTTTTTTTCCCCCCCCTTTAATCATAGGTGGTGTTTTTCCCTTGAAGGCTTTGCAGATCTCTATGTGACTGGTACTTCTGAAAGTTCAGGTTGTTTTGCAGGAGTTGCTAAGGTGATTTTATGGGATGAAAATGTACTGGTAGTTTGCTGTTAAGTTGTTTACAGAAGAATATGAATGAAATTTCACCCCTCGCATCAAGGTGAACTTCCATGTCTGATATTATTTCAGAAAGGTTTCAATAGAGAAGAAAATAGCTGTACAAATGCACCATTCTGTGCCCTTTCAAAGATGATATGTGTTGTACTGAAACATAATCTAGATATCTCTAGAGTGGAGGACAATAGCATTTTAATCTCATTTCACTTGTTCATCCTTCTGACCATACTGTGAAATGTTATATTTTTTCTCTTTCTGCTTTTTTTATGTGAATGATTTGACAACTGTTTATTGAGAATATTTAATATTCAGAAGTTGATATTTACACTGAGTCATAACGAATAGCTTAAATGCCATGAACAGACCCTTCTGCTCCCATGGAGAAGCTTTCCTCACAGGAAAACAAAAAAACACACACAAAAAAACCCCCCCACTAACAACCTTTACTAGTGTGACTTGGGGAGAAATTCCTTCTTTACCCCAAATATCAGGGCTACTTTATCCCTGGGCTCTTCAATTGCATGTGTAGTACCAGCATGTGCTCGACATCCTGCGTCTTGGCGTGGCCAGTCTCTAGTTTTAGAGGAGAAAGGAAAAAAGTTCTGAAGAGGAATTCGTTTTAAAGCCTAAGGCAGATAATATAGGTCTCGTGCAAACCAGCATGATAAAAAGCAGCAATCAACTTTCAACTACTCTTGAAAAAATATTGATAGAGGACAATCTTCTCGCTCTTTTCTACTTTCTTTAAAAGTCTGCCTAGATAACATAGGTGATTTTATATGCCGTGTTTGCAGTCCCCCCCTTACCTGCTCAGCTAAAAATGCCAAGGTAAAGCTTTCACTGTTTTCCTGCCTTACTAATGTCAGAGATGCAACAGTTGGTATTTAGTTCTTACTGTCCTTCTGCATATTTGGCAAAACAGAGACTATTTGTGAAAAGGAGCAACAAAGAGAATCGGGAAGAGTTCTTGCATGGCAGTAGTGGTGCAAGGTCTTCTGCGCTGAATCAAATAGGGGTATAAGCTATATATAAAAGCTGAACAGGCTTTTATGGTTGAGTATACAGAACAGTTGTAACCTTAGGTTTTTGTCACTTGTCGTCTTGAGTGAGTTTGAAGATTACTCCAAACAGATGTTTATCATTATATTGGACAAGGTTTTGTTCAAGTAGATTGCTTAAAAATATTTGCATTTTTCCCTGTCTGCAGAATTTTGCTTGCAGAATTTGTTTCGTTCACTTTTTTGTGAACTTTTTTTTTTATTTGAATGAGTATCTCAAAATACTGATTTGCAACGTTTACTCTACCCTTCTGCCGTGCTGGAGGGCTACCCCTCCTATAATATACTACTTTAGCATTTCTTGGGCATGAATTTCATTTTAACTGCAGTTTATTTAAAATTTTGTATTAAAACAAAAAATAGCCATAATTTGTTTAGCATATACCCAGAGAACCTTCTTAAGAACTCCATTTTCAGTGCTGGAACCAGAAAGAACTTGCATAAAATTAGACTGTAAATTATAGAGAGGTAAATACCCATCACTTGCCATTGTGACATCTAGCTTTTACCTTGGTTCTTCATTTCATTAAAATTATTATTTGGGGATGAACTGGGACCAGGTGATTATAGTATGATTTTTCAGTTTGGTTTTCAGACCTGACAGAAGGATAAAGTTGACTTACCTGTACTTGCCAACTTATTGCTGGAGTTTGGTGGATGGTTTTTTTTCACTTCATATTTAAGGACAAAATTACATTGTAATGTCTTTGGTCTTTAAAAAAGGGGGGTTGAAAATAGTTTAACATCACAAAGGCATGTACTAGTTCAATGGCTGGACTTGGTTTCAGCATGATGTCATGAATCACTTTAGATAATCTTTAGACATGATGCGATTGGCCATAGATGTGCTCCTGAGAATACCACGGTGGATGCATACTCTGTTGAGAACTTATTTTTTCTTTTACACGTTTTAGTATGCTGAGAGGTGGGTAAAGGTTACTTGGGGTGCTGGCTTACATGCAGCCTGACTGCTCATTAAAGTTAATGGGACTGGTCAATTTAATAGGACTAATGGAGTCAGGAGTCTAATAGGACTAGTAAGTCAGGTCCCTCTTGAATGTCTGTGATCACATATAGCTTTTTGTACCTTAGCATCAATGCTAATTAACCAAAAGACCTCATTTCAAGTAAAAACATTCAAAATAGCATAAAATATTCTCTACCTTCTTCTGCACAGTATTGAAGTTGGAAAAGCTGTCAGAACTCATAGATTGCCTGAATTTTTTAATTTCTGAGTCAATTCTGAATTCAGTCAGTTTACTCTTGTCTACAGTCTGTAATTAAAATAAATATAATGTAATGGCATTGTAATGAAACAGCACCCCTTCTTTGTTCATTCAGTAGTTTAAATATCTTGGTATAATCATTTTCAAAGATTATAATTTAGGACATTGGTTTGCAGTCTGAGGTATGCAGATCTTCTGTGGATTGATATGCTATTTAAAGAAATCATGCAAATTATCTAAGAAAAACAAGATTAGTCTTAAATTTATTACAGCGGAATCTGAAATTCCACTGAATTTTTTTTGAGTCCACAAATAAAAAAAAATGAAAATATTAAAAATCTTTCTTTTAGGAAGATTAATTTAATCATGATTAGAAGAGTTAATAATCCTGTCAGTTTTCCTGAGAAAATGCTATCTGCCATGTTCTTTATAAGAATAAAAGTAAGGTATAATCAAATATTCTTCATCCCGTTTTTGTCTATAAAATTACATATTTATTCATTTGCCACTCAAACGTTAGTAAGCAGCACCCAGTAGCACACTCAGAATTCTGCAGGGCTCATCTCCATGTTGCAAGACAGTAAGTGTGTTGTCAATAGAGTAATACAGAAATTACAACAGCCTATTCTGGAAAGGTTTGGTTTAAAGGGCGGGTAGGGGGGCAGGGGGCTCTTTTTCTTTTAATATACTTCTGTACCTGAAGTAGAAGCAGATTTGTTGGCCAGATATTGTGGTGCTCTCAATTCTGTTCATGTTTTAAGTAAAATGTAAGATAAAATAATTTGTAGATGCATAATAGAATTTCTGAAAGGTGGATGTTTCCATGGATACACTCAAGCAGCCAGAGTTTATGTCAATGCAAACCACTCATTTTTCACCTAGCTGTAGAAGGGTTTGTTCTGATAAGAAACTTGTTTCCACTGTTTCCCCCCATTCTGTTACTGAATGAAGCAGCACAGCTCTGGGAAATTATGCTATTATGTTGAGAGACAATAACAATAATGTTTCTTTGCATCTTCTGTCCTGGACTAGCATTTTCATACAACTGTGAGAGTTTATTACCTGTTTTTTTTTCAAATAAGTGAGATAACTGATTCACTTCAACTGCTGCATATTCTTACGGTGTGACAAAACACCCTCTTTTAAGACTGCTAAAGTATATGTGGATATGCCTATTTTCCCTAGAGGGGGAGTTGTAGGGGGCGAGGTGGTTATGGTGAAGAAATTTCTGATCAGAAAATACTGGACGTGGAAATAAATTTGAGGAAAAACAGAAACCTTGTAGAGTTCGTGGCAGGAGTAAGTATTCCCTTGCAGTGTACAAAGAAATAGTGTTCTGAGCAAAAGGTGCCCTGAAGGTGGATGGAAAGAGGATTTAAAGTAGTCTCTGAAGTTTTATGTATGTTCTGTTGTAATTCTCAACATGTTATAGTTCCTCTTTTCTTGCTGCTTACTTTGTTCTTCTGTAATCTGCACTATTAAGGAAGTTTCTGAAAAGGATGTTCTCTTTTCCAAGTTACCTTTTTTATTTGGCAGGGAGGGGAGGGTTAAGGTTAAGACATTTCCTGCCATTTTCTACTTTCTGACTAGCTCGTTATAGGGTAAATTGTGTGCTATCATTTTTAAATGTCTTTCCCTTATCAATTCAACTGTTGGTTTCATTAATAGCATCATCTGTAGTTACATCTGAATCAAGCTGAACATATCCCAAGAGAAACCGTAATTGAAGCAAAAAGACTATTAGCAGCATGTACCTACATAGATCCAGTTCATATTACTGGCGAAGCAAAGATCTTGACCAGTGCCACTGAAAGCAAAGGTACAGATGCAGTGGTGGCATCTGTAGTAGTAGTCAAATGAACAAACACTCGTGATTAGTTTCTCTGTGGTTCAATTATTTTATTCTTAGACCTTTAAACCAAAAGAATACAGTGAGATCACGCATGCCACAGTGATGCCCTATTTTGTCTTTAGAGGACTGGTGAATCTTCAGACCTCATCTCTTGATGCTGGAAAGGAAAACAGAGTTCAGCAATTTATATAAGTTACAATAGAGGAATACAAGATTTCCAGCCTACACAGAAAAAGGCACTCTGCAAAGATTGATCTCCTTTCAGATTTTTGTAAAAGAGTCTTTAGGTATAAGTAACCTTTCCAAAAACTACAGTTAAGGTAACAGACAGTCATCAGCATAAATTAAGCTTGCATACAAGTAAATTGATTACTAAATTATTGTTTCTCAGTAGGGTATAAACTTTTAAAAGGGTAGCGGTGCAACTCCAGGCCAGTGCACGTTCATGAATAGAATTGGTATTTTTATATCTTCGTTTCAGTGGCCTGTGAGGAAGGTGTACCCAGAACCAAATAAAGCGATACAGATAAAAAAGCATGCCTAGAACATCAGTCTGTATTTTCTTAGCTTATATCATGGTAATGATACGGTATTTGACGCTATTCTCCAGCCAACTCAGACCTATGTTAAAGTTCAAAGAGGAAAACTGGCCTGACTCAGTGGTATTTTTAACAACCTGGTTCAGACACTGTTTGCTAGATTACTTTCATCCGAAATAATGTTTCCTGCATTTTGTTTAAGGGATATGAATCACTAGTAGGAATTTTAGCGCAGTGAGTCTTGTGTCTTTTGATGTTTTGATGTTTTACAGCAACATGTGTCTGTCAATTTCCAGAGGTTTGAACTCAAGCTCTTTTTACTCCTGAGATATCGTAAGGTTTTGTCATTTGAGGTGACCAGCTGCCTTCTCTGGGGTTACAGTATTTCTCAGTAGATGCAGGATTATCCAGAAATGATAAACTGTGCCACCACATATCAGATAAAGGATTGCTTTTGAAAACCAGGAGACAGCCAGCTGACATCTCTTCTGTCCGAACAGCTGTTGGCATAAGGAGTATCTGTCAAAACTGGAGTAGATCTATGGTTTTAACGTTCAAGGTGTCAAATTTTTTTTTATTTAAATGGTGTTTCACTGACAAAAGTACTGAACTGAGTTATTGAAAGCAAACTGGCTAGCACATGAAAGAGCATTACTAAAATATACTGACCGATCTTGATATCGTTAGATTTATGGAGTTACTTCTTGACCTGGTAGAAAGTTGCTAAAATCCTGCTATTCATCACTGCATTGTGGATTAGTCTGGAATTCCACTAAGTTTCTAAACTCAATAGTAATTTAATGGCAACTTATTCTACAGAAAACTCATGCGCTCCTTTGAAGTATTTCATATTACCAATTTCTCTTGAAAACCACCAAATTTTATCATGTTCATGTGGGACACGCAACCTGTGTAAGTTAAATTCTTGCTGATTTTGCTGAAATATGTGTTTGCAGTGGGACCAAGGACAAGATTTTGAATTGTTTTGAATTGGTTACAAAATTCTCACTCCCAGAAGGCAAAAGAAATTGAATACTCTTTTAGGGTTTTCTCCTTAAGTGATGATAAATTTTTGGATTCCTTTTTCAGCGCAAAAAGGAAAATAGGAAATGTGCAAGGCTAACATCTAATTGAATCTCTAGAAAGAAAGCATAGCATTTTGCAGCTTGCATATCTAGTATTGCTCCTCAAGATTATTACACGAGCATTCTGCAAACGAAAAAGTTCAGCCGTGAGCGTACAAACTGTGCTGCAAAACCAAATGAGGTGTGTTTGCAACATCCAGGTTCCACCAGCACTCTTGCAGTAGCATATGCTGGAAGGATCTTGGACAAAAAATTAAAAGAATCAAAAGATTGAACATTTGCCATTGAATATCTAAGACACTTTATGAGGGTTCCAAAACAGCTACAAGTCAAAATCCCACTTACCTATAGTGTTTGTGGAAATCATTACAATATTATCCGTATTCTGAGACACCTCAGAAGATTTCTTCTATGTTACATGAAGCAAAGTAGGACTTCCTTTTTAATGAGACTCCTTTGGCTGTGCTAAATTTCTTCCCCTTAGAAGTTCCTTCTGAATATTTTACGGATAGGTCAATTTTACGGATAGGTCAATATAACAGCTTGTATAACATTCTCAACATGCCTTTCATTCTTAAAAGATATTTACTCTACTTACTTCTGTGTTAATGTCTGTGAGATATCTTGAAAAACACACGGCATTATGTTCAAGCTTGTACTGAACTATACTATACCCCATGTAGACATTTTCTGTACTGAAGGAAATTTTTTATGATTTAGCTGTGTCCCCTTAATGTGCAATAGGAATGTCTGAATGGTGATGTAAGTTGTATTCACAAAGGTATTTAGAAGCCTTTGTTCACTGCTTTGAGTGGGAACTTGGATCTTTATGTGCTTTTATGAACCAAATCCAGCAGCAGAATAGCTAGTAGCGTTTAAATCCATACCCTAGCTTATTTTACAGTTGTTTACATGTGCAAACATGTCTGTGTTGAGGAAAATTGCAGGATTGACACCACCGGAGACTGAAGTTTTTCACATTAGTCATGCCTGTGCAAGACTGCCGAAACATAACCCGCTGAGATGCAACAATCTGTTGCAGGAAGCTGGAGAGCAGCTCCAGCAGCTCACGCCCGTTCTGTCCTCAGCTATCTGCTGGGACTTACTCATAATACCAGCTGTGTGTCATGGTGTTTTAGTACTTTCAGGCATGTTACTAGAGGGAATGGAATTCTGTCATATGCCTTATTATCCTCTTCTGCAGTTTTGAGTTGGAGAGCATAAAGCAAAACAGAAACGGTGAGCATATTAAAGTTGGACTTTCTAACATGATCAAATCAAACTTCCTGAGCCATCAAACCTGATCTTCATGTTCAGAAAAGCTATGGTAGCAGCTTGAGAACTGTTTTTTCCTCTATTTCAATTTTGCCAGTGTGATGATCTGATTTCCCTCTGCCCTCTTCCCAACAGTCAAGCTAAAGCTTCTTTTCATTACGACTTCCAACAAGACAGAAAGGCAGAAAGTGAGTAAGTGAGGCTGACATACGTTGGGATTGGGGCAGGGGACACGATACCCTTGGTATTAGTTAATTAGAGAATTTCTTTCTAGGAAAGGGTTTTATTAGATCTCAAAGTTTTAATTTAAAAGCTAAAGTAACTAGTGCCATGTTGTTCTGTGAATGGCTGAGACACGTCACACAGTGATCCATCAGAAGTTTTCAGAATCATGGTACAAGCTGAACTTGGTAGATGTTCTCTTTTTGCACTGCTATGCTTTTACTGTGAGGAATTGGATCTTGGTCAGAACTGTTACCGTGATACTGACCGTGTCGGCCGAAGTGCAGAGGAGAAAGATACTAAGTGTGACTGAGAGATCTGGGTTCCCTTCTAAGAAAGTAAAAAGAGCATTTGTTAGTTAACAGAAAAAGGAAATAGGTTGTTAGGTTTGCACCTACTGCAAATGTTTAATGCTGTGCTGTTCCAAAACCTTTCTTCTGATTCTTTGTTACTTACCATGTAGGCCAGTCCATGTGTCTCAGAGAGAAGGTGGTAGCAATTCTGAGAACTGATGAATCACTAGCCAAAGAATTAAAAATTGTCAGGATTGTAATAAGCCACTGAATATCTGCCAAACAAAAGAATAAACCCCAGATGTGTTAGCCTGGGTGGAATGTCTTCCATAAGAAAGATGTTACTGTTTGCCTGAAGGCCAATTATTACAGATTCTGAAACAATAAAGAAATTAATTTTTTTTATCTTTTTGCTTTCCACAAATTCATTTCATTATATGGCTTCAGTCTCTAACTAATTGCATTTCTTGTTGGGATAAGAAAATGATCCATAAAGAAGAGTATGGAGAGAAACAGTACAATTTATCCATTCATGCTCTGAGATCTTTTCCTGAAGTCTGGGGAAAGATAGAGATACTTTTCCACCAGTGTTTCTTATTCAAGTGTCTGAGTCAAAATTCAGCAAAATTAAATAGAAAACTTCTCTCAGCTTAGTAGGCTTGAAACCATATTCTTTTGAAAACCTAAACTGTCGTAATAGCTTTTAAGCGGTGCCCCATGTATCAGCAGGCCCATATTTTCCCTAGTCTTCCTTTTGCTCCCAGCCCTGTGGGAGTTCATTGAGAAAGTTTCATGTGCTTCTCAGACATCTTTTATCCTCAGTGTTCCAGTGCAGTAGAGAAGGTTTTTATCCATGTCTTTCTGCCAGAGTTTTAGATCATCTTGGAGATGTCCTGACCCCAGACCACTAACTATGTAGATGTTAATGACTAATATTTCAAGCTTAACTTGCTTTGTGGGTATCCAGCAAAGAGAAGAGAGGACGAGTCTGCTGAACTTCCTATGCTGACTTGCTAAGACATATTGCAGTGTTCTGTATCTTCTCAGATTTCCCAAGGGACATCCAGTCTTCAAGCTCTGCTATATTTTATTGCTTTTGTTCAGCCGAGTAGTGACAAACGCTTATGAAAATAAGGTCGGGTCATAAGCTGCCAGGATTGAATGGAGTCACCCAGAATGGCTTGTAATAGGGTCTGTGTGTAATAACTAGTCACGATTTTAAAGAAGTTGACTGGAACAATGTATCGCCTCCAAATGTTCAGAACGACCTGCCAAAAGAGGAAGAGATGATACTATTCCTTTTCCATCTGCATAAACCGAGGCATTATGTCGCTCCGCCAAAATATTGAGAACCTAGGTGCAGTTACTTCCTTTTCCTAATAGGCTTTACATTTACTTCTGGTCCCTTTCCATAAAGTATCCTAGCAAGTAGATAACTTACACTCAATCTCTCCTGTGGAAGTTGTTCAGTTTTGTTTAATGGATAAGCTGAACTATATCCCAGGTTCAAGTGAATATCCAAATCACCTGACAGTAAAGACCTTGATTTAAATCTTTGTCTTGAATGAAGTGAGATAAAACTGAACTTTTCTTTTCTAATCCTCTGGTAAGTGAGCTTGACTATTTCCTAATGGAAATGTTCCACTTTGGACAAAAAGAATAAATGAATGTTTATGATGACTCTTTAATTCATAGGCCACTCACAAACAGATTAAACACCAAAGCTATAGTACTTATTCCAGTGAAATTTTTCTTAGGCAAAGTGGGATACCGTGATTAGGAAAGAGGGAGACTTTCACAATGAAAAACAGCTGATGAGTAGGATGCTTTCCCATGAGGTATAAATTATGTATTCAGATCCTCCCCAACAAAGGAGAGAATTCATTGTTTCCCATTTCTAGCTGAGTCGTCTTAATCTGAACTGGGTATCAAGAAGAAAATCAATCTAAGCCTATTTTAATCCTTACGTACTGCACAAATGAAGGTACTCATGGAAGTTGTTTCTCCTTCACTACTCAAGAAAATCTTCCTGAGGACGCCCTTCCAAACCCTTCTAAGTAATTCCTTTATGGCGTCTTGTGCGTGCTCGCTCGCTCTCTCTCAAGCAAGATTGCAGTATCCTAGGATATAGGTAAGAGAACGTTCCTTGGCAGGAGAGCTTCCATTAAAATAATTCTTATTATGTTGCCTGACTGCTGTCTAGGTCTTAATTCTAAGATACTGTTGTCAATGGGAGAGGCCTGAGAGAGCTAGCTAAGGTGTAAGAAGTTTAATGCTCGGTGATAGCCGAATCAAATCGAATGTGTATCCACTATGGACTGCCAACTTAATATTACACTATTCTGACACCATTGTATCTAAATCAGACTATTGCGGTGGACGTTCAGGTCGTGAGCTTGAGGCTTATCCATAAGAATGTTCCTGCAAAACGGTAAAGGCATTGTTTCAGTAAGTTATGGAATGACTTGTATCCATGATGTGAATGAGCTTTTCACTAGTAACTATCTGCTCAGACTTCAAGAAGTTCACCAGTCTTCTGCTTACATCAGAAAGTAAGATTCTGACCAGTTGTTGCCGTTAAGATCTGAAGAAACCTTTCGTTTGATCACGTCAGGCCAGGTCTAATGTCTTGGCTAAGGCTGACATTTCATATCGAATTCCCTAATTACCTAGGAACTTCAACTGTGTGCTACACCTTCCTTTTTATTTGTTGTCAGTTTATTTTTTTTATAAGGCGTGCTGTTAATAGCTACTGTGCTCATTGTAGAGTTGATAATTTAGTACAAGATTAAATGATTTGTGCTTCTAGGAGTATACATTGTTCAGCCATTGTAAAGTATTTCTGGAGGCGTTATTTACACTCCAGTACTTTGAACTGGGATAAAGTAGAAACTATTTGAAACATTCTCTATACTTTTTAATTTTTCAGTGGTACTATTATAGGCAGAGCAAGAAGAAAATAAAACTCTTTCTGAGCAAGAAATAAGGTGAAAAACAGACTACATTTGTCACTGATTTTTTTTTTCTTTAGAACAGGACTAACTTTTTATTTCCCAGAAGACTTATAACCTTTTCATTGACCTTTATTTTGTGTTTTATGAAAGTCAATGGATTCCATTTTTATTGGAGTCCTATTCGCTATCTCTTTTAACAAAAAAAAAAAAAAAAGCGCACTGGCTCCCCTTTAGCCACAGAGAAACCGAAGTGTGAAATTTCAGTTTAGAAATGTACTTAAAAGTGTACAGCAAATTGATAATTTGCTACACTTCAGTAGACAAGCTCTTTCAGTCTTAAATGTAAAATAGGAGAAAGTGTGTTTTTTTTTTTTTTTTTTTTTTAAGGCAAGAGTGTGAAGATGCACCCTAAAACTACAGTTTACCATTTTAACTCCACGAGTGAATATGATCCTGTGTTGTTATTGTTATTATTTGTTTGGGATCCCTGAATCAAAAAAATATATATATATATTTTCATCTCAGTAGCTTTTTATGATTTGGCATTATTTTTTTAAGTCTGTTTTCTGGCATTGGTCAAATATACTGTTTGTTTTGTCATTTAAGCGCAAAGATATTTTATCATTCTGGTTGGCTTTTTATAATACAGCTGTTCCTCTTGAGTCTTTACGCAACCTCCCAGCCTGATCTGGTACAGCAGCATTTGCCTGTGATCTCAAGGTGTCCTTCCGTTCTAAGTTTTCTGATTTGCAAATGCATATAAGATAGAATTTGCCAAAGCTTTGTGATCCTCCACAAGATTAATTCAGAGAGAGAAACTTTGTGGAACTCCTTACTATAAAAAAGGCATTGACAGTCCTAATTAACCAGATGGGGAAAATTAGTCTGTAGAATGAGCTGCCTATTCAGTCCTTGACCACGCTTACTTGGAGTATAGAGTTGTGAATTATCTTTCTGGTTTTGTTATTACCAGCGTGTGGGGCTTGGTGTTTCAAACTGTCTCCATCATGTGAAGCAGCTTCCTACCTATCACCAAGGTTATAAAAACAGAGACAAAAGTGAGGTAAAGGAAAGCTTTAGTAGAGATCAGAATTAGTATCGTCTTCAAGATTCGCATAAACCTTTGCATATGGTTTGAAAAATACGAAGGGAATTGCTCCCAGTAGCAGATTTTCACAAGGCTTTAATCAGTGGATATTTGGTCACCTACAGTATCGATCATCTTAAGTGCTTTCAGTGGCATTAACTAGCAATCAGCGATTAGGTTGGGAACCTGTAGCTCAAACAGCTAATTCCTAAAGCACTATAGCTCAGTCTGTGTCTAGCCCTCCTGGCTTTTATGGAGTTACGACAATTAACGCATAATCTGCACATTATACATGTTTTTTGACAAAGCTCGTTTTTAAAAAATACACAGTGAAGGAAATGTTTCTAAGTATTTTCAAGGAGGAACTAGTGTGTTTCTAAGTTGTCTGTAATTCAGCCTTGGTTTGCATAAATCCTAGATTTTGGTTCCCACATCTTGCTTCTGTTCAGGAGATGCAATTTGCAAGTATTTAAATCTGCTCATTCACTTAATTTAGGAACTGTCATCCCCTACAAAGAAAGAAAACAAAGCTAGAAATGGTGATGAGGTAAAATCAGTGCATTTAATTACAGCCATCAGGACACTGATGAATTTCAGTATGATCCTACTGACTTTTCTTCAATTTTCTATAAAACGCTAGTAACACAGTTTTCTTGTTTCAGATGGTCCTTTGTGACCTATCTCATTTTACTGACTGAAGTCTGAATATCTGTTTTTGTCTGATTTTAAGTTTTCTCTGTATGGGTTTTGTATAACTGTTACTTCCCCTTCAAGTACAGAATTATATATAAAATGCTGAGCGTATGTGGAGAGCTACTGTAAGATCAGGGAGGCTGTTAGTTTTCGTTGAATAAACATGTTAGAAATCAAAAGGCCTCATTTAGAAAATCAAGTGTTTGTTTATTTTCTAATCTGACAAGGAGCCCCCACACCAGGGTACTGACATTGGATATGCTTTTATGCATGCAACTCTTGGGTTATTTCTGAAATAAAACATCCTATCATGTGAAAGGGGTTTGAATTGTATAACACGAATACATTAATATATTCAGAATGTCTTTTGTTTCCAATACCTATGAAAATGTTCCTTCATAGTTGCATGTAAATATATCTTGATCCAGGAGATACTCCATTTGGCATTGTCTTCTCACCTATCTCAGTAATTTATATCCAAATAAAAACCTTGCACTTCTTTTCTGTTTAATTAGGCTTTAGTCTTTTTGGTCCTCTTTTCTTCTCTAGTGTTACTTTAACATTAAGTCAATCATTTGCATGGTAACATTCTTGTTTCCTATTTTATCTTTAAATCTACTTTATTGACAAAAGTAAGGAAAAAATCAAGCAAGTTGCAAATTTGTTAAAGCGATGGTCTTCCCAACTTGCATTCTGGAAGCTTTATTGACTTATTCAAAGAGAATTCATGATGAGCATAATATACATTTCTAAAATTCACACAATAATATCACAAGAAATAAACTGATTACATGTTGTCCTTATTTTGCAGTTGTTTTCTTAGTGGGAATTTGTCAACCGTATGTTTGTTTTATTTTTCTGCCACATCTGTGAGGCTAATGCACGTTCACAGTGGGGGGAACAAACCTTTTCTTCACGATGTGGTAGACATGCAGTAATGTGCAGGGGCGAAGAGGTCCCCTCGGCTGCCTTACACAGCCTGACATTTAGACATAGGGAAGCAAATTTGAGGAGCGAACTTTTGAGGGATGGAGTCTACTTTCTCTAGGATGATAAAGGTGACTTACAGCCCTCAGGGTGGGCACTAAACTGCTGCCTAGTGTTTGTGTGTTGTCACGAAAGTGATTGTTTCACCAGTCTCTTTCTAGTGCTTGGTGAAAGGAAGAATGAATCGTTAGTGAGCTTCTTAATTAAGCTATGAGTATTCATAATTGATTCTACCCATCTTCCTTTCCTGCCCAACTGACTCCACAAATTCAAAATCTATCGCTGTAGGTTGAGTTGCATTGGAGCCCAAGCCTGCTACTTTAATTAGACCTTCTGACAGCCACTTGCAGTCATAGATGTTACATTAGGCCCTGAAACTAACTCTGCGATGATGTATTATTGCCTCTATGCGCGCACGCGCACACACACACACACACAGCAAATTCATGGTTCTTGCTTTCGCATTTGTGAAAGTTGGGTATAAAAATACTTTTTTTTTTTTTTTTTTTTTGGCCGGCTTTGTACTGGGTGTTAACATAAGTCTTTGGAAATCTTTGCTTTCACTGCACTTTAAATAATTTCTTGCAGTTCCCCTCCCCACCCCTAAGGAATAATGGGAAGTGTTGTATAGGACAGCTGTAACCATTAGCATTTGATAAACCTTCTTCCCAGGCTACTTGCTGAGTCTTGCAAGTTTCCAGCACTCAGGTGGTATCACCAGTCCTGCAAGAATGTGTGTGGGTTTTTTTTGTTTTTTTTTTTTTTTTTGCTGCAAGTACAGTCATAGGATATGCTTGTAGACAGTGTGCATTCAAGTTTTGAACAATACCAAAGAGTTTATATTCAACTGCTGGTTTTAAAATGAGTGGAGAACTGAAAGAACAGCATGTGTATTAGAAAATAAATTGGTATGATAGACTTTGTGGCTTGCAATCAAATTGAGGTGATATAAAAAGACATGACAAATTTAACTGTATGAAGCAGTGTCGATGTCATACAGTTGAATACAGATGTGCTGTTATTGATATCTCAGAAATCTGCACATGAAAGTATGACTTTCTGTCTTAGTATAAATTGTTTATTAACTGCTGTACTTGTTTGTTTTATAATAAAATCAATCTAACCTCATAATAACCAATTTTAAGGTACTAATTTTCAAAGAAAAAAGCTGCTTATTTTTCCCACTGTATTTTCTCAGATTAAGGAACTGTGGCTATAGTTCCATGTTCCCTTTTTTCTCTGCAGTGTCTGTACAGTCACCTTCCACTTGTGGCCATTCATTCCTGTCCCCTGTGCTGTGCCAGTACAAAGTTTGTGGTTCACCACAAGAGTGAACTGCTTTATCTAGGAAAAAAATAAAATAAATCTGCAAAAAAGGGTTTAGGTTTTATTTATTTTTCAGGTGGATCAGTTAACTGATTAGTTCACCCCATAGCCAGAGAATCAGCAGTTAGGGTGCAGAGCAAGCCATGACATTTGAACAGGGGTGTGTGGCCAGGAGGAAAAGTCGCTTAGTTTAACTTACTCAGCACTGTCACCAAATGTAAAACCAAAGTCCAGTGGCCCAGGAAATAAACAATGTGCAAGCAAATTTACTTAGTTTGTATTAATTTTAAAATTTATTTAGTTTGTATTTACTTAGTCTGTAATTTTTCTCATGGAACACCCTGGATCATCTTCCTGTGAGATCACCTCATTGCTTTTATAACCACAGTAAGTTTCTGAAGTTGACTACACAAATAGAGACTTACTATTTACTCTGTTTACAGTGATTTGTGCAGTCTCAGATTGCATATTTCAGGACAAAATTCATTAAGTATTTCTGCCAAGCTGTTAACACTGGCGCTTTCCACATTCTAATCATGAAAAAGGAATAAACAGTTTTTTTCATGTTATAAGAAAGTGTTTTCTACACAACTAATAAAGACAGACAAATCTAGTTTCACCTTATCTAATGAAGCTTGAACTAGGTTTGCTGTTTTTTTCTAATCCTATGAATGAGCACTGTAAATATTTGACAGAAATTTATGAGCAACGTTGATGTGGAGATACTTGAAAATGTGTTCCTTCAATCTATGACATTTTTATCGGTCTTACCTATCACATGTCCATGGTTTGTGTGAGATCTTAGCTCGTGACTTGAGGAAATATATACTTCTCGAAATCATGTAATATATTTAAATGATAAAATTGTTACAGACATATTTGATAAGACTGACTTAATCTTAACATCTGACAGTGGTTACTAGTCCTTTTTGTATTGATCGTTGCTGCTTTTCCCCTATTTCAAGGTATCTCTGACTCTTGATGCGTATGGGTGAAGAATTGAAATGTAACAATGTTATACAAGCTGTTTAAGAGTCTGATGCAGATTCTGTTAAAGTGAACGGCAGTGCTTCATATTCAAGACCACTGATGGAAGTGGAAGCAGTGCCATAGATCTGTGACATTTTTGTATTGGTGAAACAAACTGGAAACTTTGAGTATAACCTCTGTAAAAAGGATGAAGACCTTAATACCTCACAAGAGAATACCGAATTTCCATTCCTTGGTGTATTTAGCATGTGGAAGGTGTACATATATTAGTCTGTATCAGACTCAAGCCTGAATATGTAAACGTTTCTCTGTAGCACAGAGCAGAGCTCATTCGTGCCTCTCGAGCACCCACCCCTGTTTTATTTGAGAGGGTGATAAGGTTATTTATCTCAGGCCATGATACAGTCTCCTGATGTAGAAGAAGTTAGTTTACAATGGTGTAGAACTTGGCAAACCCTTCTAGCAGAAACACATCTCGCCTTCAGTGTGGCCACAAAACTTTTATTGTGCTAGGGCAAGAATGCGTTTTTACAGACATTCACCTAAAATGCAGTGTGTTCTGTAACAGTGGTAGGCACCGTGCAGACAAGAATTAGAGATGGTCCATGTTCAGAGAAGTCTGTAATATATAAAGACAGAACAGACCAGATTTATCGGATGGATGTTTAAACCTGTTATTAAAAACACTGTAACAGAATAAGCAACTTAAAGTTTTGGGGATCCAGTGTGTCAGCCCCCACCCCGTCGACTTATGAGCACGTACATCTGTTTACTACACTACCTTCCCTTAATCCCCTAAAATAAGCGTTTTTTTCTCTGTTTGCATAAATGCTGAATGAGCTAGGAAATCACAAGTTGAATAGCTGAGTTGAACAGTACTCTGCTCTGGAATATTGCCAGGGATGAAATTTTAATCTAGTGTCTTGGGGAGATTACTGCTCAGTCTGAGGCAAGGAGGATAGGCTCGTAGATTCACAAACCCTTCTCTGAGCTTCATTTCAGACACAGAAATGCAATAAAGATGTTTAAATTAATTTTGGTTGAAATCATTTTCTGGTCTAGAATGGCTGAAGCTGTCTATCAAGATTCATTTCCCAAGCATCAGTGCTGTGCCCTACGTTTGTTGCACCTCTGAAGAAAAATGTCTTCCTTTAGTTGGTTTGTTACCTCAGTATAATTTGATAATCAGCTGAGGAATCTGCTGCTTAATTCAGAGTCAAAACTTGCATCTAGAGAAATAATAATAATGTCAGGATCTGATCTAGATTTAACTAAAGTCAGTAAAGTTGTTATGTTAGCATAAAGACTCTGGCTCAGTCCTTTAAATTTTAAGCTTGCAAAGGAAACATTTTTCAATTTATGAAACAAATCTAAACTGGTGTAGTATCATCTGTGTGGGCTGTCAAAACTGCAGAAAGCAATTCAGGTTGCCTAAAACTGTATCTCAAAATGACTCTGGTGCTAAGATGGATTAAAAAAAGATCACGTTAACTTTGAAGCCTAAGGTGTAGTCTTTGAAGTCAGGAACATTAACTCTTAATTGCTGGTTATTTCAGCAAAAATGACGTACCAATTGTAATTCCCCCTTGGTGCATGTTTTAAACATACCTACAATACCAAGGTCAGAGATTCACTGAAATCACTGTCCTGTTCCCGGGGGGCATCCCGGATGTTAAGGGAGCAGTATTAGAATCGTTGCATTTATACAGTAGTCATCCCTTTATGATATGTTCCCTGCTAGGGGACTCCCTGACTCAAAGATTGCAACTGAACTACTCTGTTTTAATAGCCCTTGATAGATGCATGAGTTTGACTAAATCTTTTTGATCTCTTGTTGATACGCTTGACTTCCCCTGCATCATGGAGATGTGGCAGTGGGGAAAAAGCAATGTTTGAAAAAAGATTTTGGAGTGAAAGATGAAGAGTTTCTCTTTAAACAATACCATGGTACACTGGGAAGGGGACCTTTGCCAATCTAATGTTTCAGCCTGAACAGTGGAACATCATCAAATGAGTAAAGTCTCCCACTTTTAGCACTGTCCTCCTTTCATCCACACGTGAAAGGAGTGTGGGAGATAAGCTTTCTCCTGACTGGAAAAGAGAGAGAATTCCCCTGCTCTTTTAACTTACTGGCAATAAAAAGTCTTTTCTTTTTTTTTTTCCCTCTCTTCTTCTTTTAATTTATAAAAAAAAGCCAAGGACCTTACCCATACAGTCACTTAACATTCTTTCTCCTAGCAAGATTTCCATGTCATTCTGGAAGCTGGAAGGGGAAGAGCAGATAATGGAAGAAAGAGTGAGAAAAGCTACTTCTAATGCGAAAATGCTTGAAGGGGGGGTGAAAGGAAGACATTAGACTGCTACAAATATTTGTAGCAGATACTTGAACTTCTACTGTGTGGGTATTTGTCAAACATTAATTACTGTAAACCGTAGAAGCTTTTACATGTTCGTGGGTGAAGCCTTCTAGTTTTAGACCATTTCTAGTGATATTCTATTTAAAGGTAAAGACTGTGCTTTATTATGATAAAAGTAGGTATTTCAGGCAAAGCTTTCAGAATTATTGACATTGTTGTGGTCATTGTTTTTTAATTCAAAAGAAGTAAAGAGGAATTGTGAAGCCCCCCAAAAATCCCTTTATATGTTAACTGCAAATATCAGGACTTCCAGCTTCTTGCAGATTTTCTTTGCTCTGCACAATAGCAAAATTTTTAGGGGCTCTGACTAGTCATTTCACATGACTTTCACTTCCAGCGCTGCAAACGTTTTTAAGGGCCCCTCAGAAGAAGCAGTTGTTAATCGTTCAGGGACACAGTTTTTTGACTTTGTCAAATTCTTTGGCTCCAAATGCTTGTTAGCAATACAGCTGTTGCTCTTCATATTTGGAGAGGAGGATGCTTTCAGTCCCATATGCTCTCATCTTCCCTATTTGCTAAAGAAAGATAGGGATATTCAAATCAGGCTACAGACTGGTGTGAAAAGGGTAATCCAATCAGGTAATCAGAAGTTTTTTCCAGGCTAATGCAGAAAAAGTAGGTAGGCAATAATTCAGTTTTTATTTTTATTTTTTAATTTAAAAGTGAGTGAGTTTGTAGAGGAAAAGGAAGTGAAAAGTAGAAATCCCTCATTTTTGCCTTGCTCTTCAGCTTAAATGTTTCCTCAGAAGTTCCTCTGCATAATCACAGTATTTTATGAATTCACACTTTGCCTTTTTGGAGAGCTGTCCAGTAGTTTCTCATTTACAGTTTACTTAAATTACATGTATTTAGAAGTAAAAAGAAGCATCTTTACATTTTAAATGTTTGTGATAGCATGTAGTTGCCTTACTTACAGTAAGGCTTTGAGGAGCTCTTGGGGATTTTTTCTAATGTTAAGGGGTTTTTATACAGTATTTCACAGTTAAAAACAATACTGGTTCCCAGCTGTCCATTATAATTATGCTGCAGTAAGTTAAGCAGGGTGTTTTGGCTCAGTCTCTTAAAGTATTAGGCGTTTCAGTAATCAGCTGGGGAAAGTTCACACCCTTGGTGTAAGTTTGTGTCTCTGACTGACTGACTGGTGTGATAGCAGTGCAGGCAGGAAACCTATATGATATGTTATGCTCCTATCTCTGAAGAACTGATTTACTGCAGTGAGGAATTGATACTGCTTAATGCACCATCACAACAGGTCTGACAAAAATGACTTGATTACAGAAGCATGTGATGAGGAAGCATTTTCTTCATGTTATTTTCAGCAATACTGATATATTTGTCTTGAGTCTTCACTATCTCATGAACAAAATAGTATCAGAGATTAGCAGATCAGAATTTCTAGCAATTTTTTGCTAGAGTAAATGATTTCATAAAATGCAAGGTACCAGGCAAGTAAGAGTCAGAAAGGATATGTAGTTTGCGCGTAGTGACATTGTTTCAGTGTTACGGCTATTTGCCGTTTTTTCTTTTTGAAACAGGTAGCACTGGACTTCATGGCATTGTTACTTTTGCTAGGTCCGTTTCAGGATGGGTCTGTGGAACTCTCTTAGTGTGAGCAGGCTCACTGATTTCATTAGCACACATGCTTTCTTAATGGACTGTAATAGTAGGTCTCACTGACCTGTTAAGTGTGGCTAATGTTTTCCTCTAATTCTAAACACATCCTTCTGGTGAACTTCCTGAAGGTGATTCAGCTCCAAAGCTCAAAAATATTAAAAAAAAAACAAGAACAGAAAATAACACAAACCCATTTAATGTTACCTCTCTAATAAATGCAACAAGCACCACTGCCAGAGCCATTGAACAATTTGCATCTAATGAAAAGGAACGAACTGGGTTACAAATTGGATTCCAAAAACTTCAGAGGAGACAGGATTTTGATAGTTACAGGACTATACCTGGAAATATACCCAGGTAAGAGGGTAGAATGGCTTCTTCATTCATTGCATCCGCTGCCTGCCTCTTTGCACTGTACAGAAACAGGATTCCCAGCTGATAGCAACCTAAGAAGGGTATCTATGGAAAGCAAGAACATATCTCTCGATTGTGATCTTTTGTGCTCTTGTGTGATCTTTTGTGCTCTCCCTCCTGGGATTTGCTAGCATGCGTTACTTGCAAAAGGAGAAGGCAAAACAGATTTTAACTGTGGTCTAGTTTTAGTTTTCATTATTGAGGTAACCAAGAGCAGTATTCCTGTAATAAAAACAAAAACTGCAACCAAAATACACTTTTTATATTTTTAGACTATTTTAGCTAAAATAACCCTTTCAGTAGTCTGAGATTGATGTGTAGGCCGTAAGAGAGTAGCACAGTTCATGGTAAATCTAGAAAAACAGAGCAAAGAACTGGAAAGGTGTAATTTTTCCAGGGAGATTGGTTTTCCCCATCTGCTTATTGGGCAGAAGCGTCTAATTTCCAGAAAACCAATTTCAAAATGAGAAGGGTATTGGAATCTGAAGAGAGGCTAGTGTGTTCTCTGAATGAGATGGAAAAAGAGGGGGTAAAAAGCAACAAACTCAGTAAAAGATAAAAAATGATGATTCAATATTAATTTATATGGACTTTAAGTTGCCTGGTCCTACTTCCAGAAAGTAATATTGAGCAGAGAATTGCATTCTATTGCTTTTGTCAGTGAAGGAGGGAGACGAAAATCATCCTGCAAGAAAGACATCTGGTCTAATCAAATTCTCATAGCCATGGAGGTGAGCTGTTTGGGTTTGAGGGCAGCTTTGCCCTTTTCTGAGAGGTTTATAATTTTCTGCCTGACTTGTCTCAAATTAGTTGTAATTTTCAAGTAGTCCTTTAAAAAGATAAGTTGTGAAATATTATTGCAGTTTAATATACAAATTAGATTGTAATTGAACAGGCAAGTTGTATTAATGGTTCTGTTCCTCTGGCCTGTTTTGGCGGTGTTTTTCCTTGTATTCTCCCAGACATAAAGTGACAAAAGGAAAACATGCCAACAATTAATGCTAGTCTTCACTACTTAGCAGTTTAGTAGCACTTACTTACTTCAAGCCAACAAGGCTGAAAACCATTCTTTTTACCTCATTGTAGAGGCTGTAGTAGATTATTGACTCTCGGGACCTGATTTTGTTTAGATTTTAAACAATTGTTCATCTAGTATTCAGCATATTTTCTAGTTCTTTGATTTTTTTTTTTTAATAGAGTTTTGCATGCTTGACAAGAAGCTTTCATATTTAGGGTTTTTATTATGCTTTTGCTGTATTTATTGTTGTCTGTTGAATACAACTGATATTTTTTAGGTTTTTATGAAGATGTCTGCCAGGACGGTTAAAGCTTGTTGGTGCACTCAGGGCCATGGCAATGTCTTGCCAGTAGAAATCAGGTAGCAACTGTCTGCGTACAAGTATTTTGCATTTATCTTCCAAATGTGATATCTAGTGAAGTTTTCCAGTCTATTCAAGAGGATACATGATATTTTCCAAGCATTGAAAAAGGGTTTCATAGTGGTAAATTTATGTAAGACAAATTGGATTAGACAGAGCGAGAGAGTGTCACAAGGAACATAGAAGTTGAGTTTGGATAATTTAAAGTATAGTTAAGAAAAACAAAAGGAAATATAGTAAAATATTGTTGATTTGCAACAAGCTTGCACATGTGAATCTAAATAAATTGGTTATTTTCTGCAAAGCTGAATTCCTTGCAAGTGAGGTAAATCCACGGGGGGGTGGTGAAGGTGGACAAGCAGGGACTGCAAGAAATTTTTTTAAAAGTTTTAGTGAAAGCAAAATTTCCACAGACTTATATTAATAGCCAGTATGAAGCTGGAACTTGCCTTACCCTTGGTTTTGAACAGATTTGGCCAATTATTTTTCCACTTTTGGCCTTTCTTTGCCAACAATTTTATTTATTTAATTTATTTATTTTCTGAATTGGATACGTCATACATAGTTTTGTGTCTTGGATTGTAGTTGTGTAAATTCTACATGAGAAATTCCAGTCTTTGCTCATCTTAAAACTCATGTGATAGAAATTCATTCTTTACCACTGAAACATGTAGTGGTATGTATGAGTCTGTTGCTCACAGTTGATTAAGTTTCTGGGCTTTGTGTACTTAATGCCATGGCTATCATGAAAGAAGGTAAGAAAAAGTAGAAATGCCTTCCAAGACTGACTGTGTGCTATATTGAAATTAGAGAAGCTAAAGGAATGTGATAATCGTGAAGTAGAAAATAATTAAAGAATATACAAAAAGAGTATTGGAGAGAATTGAAACCACTGAAGAGGCTGTGTTATTTTTAGCAGCATATGGATCAACGCTAAGGGAAAATGTGGGACGTTTCCTTTGCTAACATAATGTTTTGCAAAGGCCTAAATGTCCTGCGGAAATGAAAAGGAAATCCTTAAAACTGAGGTGGAGTTGGCTGGTAGAAAGGTCAAGAGCAATTTAGTGTGAGCTCTAAGAAAGTGGTAGATAAGATTAGAAAGATTTAAATTTTCCAGTAAATTTAGGAATAAAAAGCTTTAAGTGTCAATGGGAGGAACGTATAAAAATTGGCTTTCCCAGTTATGAAACTTGTGTGACACAAATAACATATAGTAACGCTATATCTTTTTAAAAAGTTAGAATAGCCGCTTCTTTGTGCGCCAAGCGAGCTGCTTTTCTTCAAGGTATTCGTAAGGTCAGGTCAGCAGAACTCTCATCACATTTCTTGAGATGTGACTAGATCACCACAACATATGGCCTTTTCTCACCTTTAACAGCTAAATTGTTGTAAGAGTCGTCTTAGACAAACCAGCTGTTTAGGAGAGGAAGCCCCTCATTAGTCAAGGTATGATTTCTTGAAAAAAGCTTTTTTGAAATTTTGTATGAATTATTTTGTGCACACAAACATTTGTCATTTTTTTAAAGTTTCTATCCTTGGTTCTGCCAGGAAACTGAAGCATTAAAATACTGCGGGAGAAACTCTCCTGGGTATTTATGACCCATCTGGAAGCAGGAAATATAAAAATCTGCTCATCTATTTTGCAGTTAGGTTTCAAATCCTGTTTAGCAGAATCAAGGGACCTATGTAACTAAGTAGTGTTATTAATATCCCAGATATTAACGGTTCAGTTCAGTTACTAACAGTTCAGTTCACTTCTACCTGTCAGGAGGTCCAGATCAAGATAGAAGAATTAATCAAAACTTTATTAGCTCAAAAAGAATTTATTTTTTTTAACCAGTCCTGTGGTATAGCCATGTGTGTTGCATGTGTCAGGTGAACTTTTAAGTTCCCATTAACATTTGTTTTTGACCAGTTAAGGCTTGCCCTATCTCTTCCAGGGCTGGGTTTTTCAAGGCATCCAACATTCACTGAAGTTAAACAGGCTCATGTTAGTTTTTAGCAAGCCCATTTTAAAAGATTGTATTGTATCTTACTAGAGAAGTGTCCAAAAGTTTCTTATTGGCAACAACTGTATGGTGATATGGGTGATTGCAACCACTGCCAATATCATCGTAATGAGACCTTTTCTGAAGAGATAGCTTTCAGTGCATAGTTCACTTTGAATGTGATTTTGCTATGGGTTCAGAGCCCAGCCCTGCAAGATAGAAGTTATGTTGCTCTGACCATTAAAAGATCTTGCTGATCCCCTTTATTACTTTTCTCACCGTTGTATGCTTCCAGAGGTTAGCTGTCAACCTTAGTTTGTAATTTCTAGCTTTTGATATTCCTTTAATTTTTGCCTGTCTTTGATATATTTTAAATGCATTTAACATTTTTTCATCATTTTATAGTTACTTCTTTAATATGTGTTTTTTATATTCAATTTTAAGAGGTTCTTAAGAATGCATTAAATCTGTGTTTGAATGAAAGGTGAACTAGTGACATAACACTAGTGTTAGCCCTTGTACTTTTGAAAGAAATTCCCTACAGCAAATTCCATATACTTGTTATGTTGCACTGCTGCGCGAATGCTATGTATTCAGTCAGAGGTAACTAATTTAACTAGCTTGGGTGATAGTAGCAGTGACATTATGGCAGCCCGGAGTTAAATGTATAGTTCTGAAACTATATGAGGAGAGGTTTAGGTATTTGGGTGAGCACTGAAACTGAGGTCTCTTTTGCTGTGCTTCGACCATTGTCAATAGCTGAGTGTAGATCACTCCCTAGTGAGTAGGTAACACCGCCTTTTGGTATGATTGACACCCCTGTCTTCCTCCATGCTGAATAAGGTAGCTCTGGGTTCTCAGAATCATGAAATATGCAATGTTTTATTACGATTTTTAAATCCTTGTTAAAAAATTGAGTAGGTTCTAAAATCCAAAGGCTTTCATCTTTGTGAAAGTTATGAGTGATACTGCTGATGGATGTCTTGACATTAACAATGTGGCAGTATCTCTAAAACTGAGGAAAAGCTTTCTATTAGATTGGCCTGCTGTTTGAGAAGGTAACAGACAGACCACCAAGGAGACCTCTGCTTCATTTCCCTTCCCACCTGGTCTTCTCCCATAATCCTTCAATCCCTGTTCAATCCAGGTACATGTTGTTTTGTAAATTTGTAGCAGTCATGAGATTGTTTCTTCTTGTGGCTGATACTTTTTCTTCTGTGGTATGTCTGTTCTCCCTATCATGGGACCTTGGGCTCACTCAGCACCCTGCATACCCTCACAGGATAGGAACTGTAGCCACATGTGCTTGCGCAGTACTAAATCCAGAAGAGAAGATGCGAACAGTATGTCATTCAGTTAAGGAAACAACTTTGCGTCCCTCACAGACTATACGCATAGTTCACTGTAGTCTCTGATTCATATGCCAAGACATAAGTGGTTTTTACTGGAGTTACAACATACAATTTTTCTCTAACTCTGGGCTTATGTATGAGATAGAGCATACAGACGCTGTGATGCAGAGTTCATTCTCACAGAAACCAAATCATATACGTGAAATTAACTTAAACAGTGCCATAAAGGGAAACAAACTAGTAGAGACAGCAGTAGCAATTGTACTTAACATTTCTGTTCCGTTCCGGAGTACAGTGCATTGTCATATGAAATTACTATATGCGAGTTGGTCACTGGATTGCTAGAACAGCCTCTCAGCAGAATCAGATCATACGTCTTCATGCTACAATGTTTCACTTAAATGCTTGGGATTGTTACTTTAAATATAGTAGAGACATATTTTCCTAATTCGTTTGGTTATATTTGGAGAGATACAGCTGAAAAATTCAGCTGTGGTCTCAGGAAGAGTGGGAGAGATAATATAAAGATAACAAACAATAAGAATTCTGAAATATTGACTGTATTCAGAAGTATGTTCCAAGCCTTTATCTGAATACCCTTGACCAAGCTTACATAGTAGATACCTCCACTGAAATCAGTGAAACTCACAAGTGCAAGGTGGGCAGAAGTTGAAGAATTAGACCCTTTGGATATTACTCAAAGTAAATTTGCCTATATCTGCAGGCACATTTACAAACACTATTAATTTAAGCCATTAGGAAGTAGAAGGAAAAAGCAAGTTGCAGAATCATAGGATCACAGGGTAATTCAGGTTGAAAGGGACCTCAGGAGGTCTCTAGTTGAGCCTCGCGTTCAACACAGGGTCAGCTTTGGGATCAGGCCATGCAGGTCAGGGCTTTATTCAGCTCAGGTCCTGAAAACCTCTCGGGGCAGAGGTGCACAGCCTCTCCGGGCAGCCTGCTCCACTGCTTGACTGTCCTCACAATGAAGAATTTTTCTCCTTATATCTAGTCTGGGATCTTTTTTTGTTTCAATTTCGGACCATTGTCTTTTGTCCTCCCACTGTGCACCACTGTGAAGAGACTGACTCCGTCCTCTTGATAAGCTCCTTGTAGGTACTTGGCAGGCTGCTGTCAGGTTCTGTCAAAGCCTTCTCCAGGCTGAATAAGGCTGTTCCCTCAGCTTCCACTCACAGGGCAGTTGCTCCAGCCCCCAGCCATCTTGATGGCCCTCCACTGAACTCACTGCGCTTATCAATGCGTTTCTTGTATTGGGGGCCCAAAACTGGATGCAATATTCTGCATTACTGAAAATTCTACATTATTGAAAAGCTTTTATGAGAAGCTTAGGTGCATAATTTCTGTAGTGATTTTAATTATCCCAGTGAAGTTAAATACTAAGTGTGCTTTAGATTTTTTTTTTTTAATGGATAATTTTAAGAGTGGAAAGTAATGACCCAAAGATCGTGATGGCTTCTTGATAGTTTTAGTATCTAGTGCTATGTTAAGGAACCTAGTGAAAGTAACTTTTAAGCTACTAAGCAATGTATCTATACTAAGCAATATACTAAGCTGCTAAGCAACGTATGTATACTAAGCAATAATCATTTGAAATATGGTGCTGTATCTCTGAGATGTAGTGGCAACTTAAATCAACTGTGAGGTTTGTGCTAGGTCTACTGAATTATTCTCCCTTCTGTACATGGTATTTATGAAATGAAAAGACTATTTTTATCCTTAGGCAGTTTTCAGATTTGCATCCAGTGATTTTGAATGGGAGTAGAATGCGTTTTCTTGCTTAACCAGAAGATTCTGGCTCTGACTAGACAACCCTTATTTAAAAATTGCTAATCTAGAACAGATTAAGGGAGGGTGCTGCTGAAAACTACTTGAACCACTCCTGTGTTATGTGGGGATCGTTTGTAAAGAGCATTTCAAAATGTCCTGCTTGCAGATGACAACTGTCATTCTGACTTGTTGCTGACTTTGTTGATTCTTACTAATTAGGTCTTGGGGATAACGCTTGTTAGTGAGATAGAGCATGGGTTTATATTTGTTGTGAGGTTTTTACTCAGATTCTGGTTCTGCATGCTGATCTTTCTTTGAAACTCTGTCCACTCTGAAATAGTGGGTCAAGCTACTTGCCCCTTAAGAAGCATATTGTGTGGTTCAATACAGAGGAGGACCAGAAGTCCTTCATTTTATATTGCCTACTTCATTAGGTTGGTTAGGGTTCATTGGTCAGGGTGATAGACCTTGATTTACTTTTTTGTTAAGCTATTCCATTTGATCTATACGTAAAGTATTAACGTTACCAAGGCATAATTTCTGCATATATAGCTGCACAGTTCTGACTGTGCTGATTAACATTATTATATGTGCCTGTATATTTGTAACTGCAGATACATGGCTTCCAGCATATAAATAAAAGCTAGGCTACATGTGAGTGAACAGCTAAATGTATATGTCTGGGCATATTTACACAGCATATTTTATTGAGGTCTGTGCTTGGATTTAAATTGCAGATAAGCTCTCCTTTCAAACAGGTAGGATCTTTGGGGCCACTATAGTCAAGATTTACCTAGCGTCTTAAAACCTTCCCTGATTTCCAGAGTCAGGAGAGGGTGCGTACACCAAGCCATCCAGGAGCTTGAGTCTTTATGTGATGCTGAGGGATCTGAGGAGATGGTGCTCTCAGTTGCCATTTACTAGGTGCACCTAGTTCCAGTTACGTGAGGACTTCTTCTCTTTTCCTCTTTGGGGCCAAAGAGGGAGTTTTGCTATGATGTAAACTAGCCTAGTTTGACTCTAGGAAAATGCAGAGAGCAGTAACTGAGTTCATGCAGCTGAAACTCAGCTAGGTGGAGACGGTCCTCAGTTGGGTGGTGAATCCAATGCATGCTGTCTCCCAGCTGAAACGCATGCTTCTGTCCTAACGTTGCCACAGCGTAGTCAGACAGGAGAGTCACAATGGAAAGGCCTAGTGTTCAGGTCCACTTCTCCATTCAGCAGCATATAAGCTTTTGAAATGTATATTAAAGTGTGTTTGCCAGAGTAAAACCTGTATAGGAATTCAGTTTAAAGGAATGAGTGGATAGTGATGAAATGAAGATGAGATTACTAAATACCGTGGCTAAGACCGTAAAGTTTGTGGATGTTTTTTCCTGCAGCTTTGATAGAACTGCGTTCTACTTTTCAGTTAATTAAAAAGAAAGTGAAATAGGCTTTCCTAAACTGCTATTGGTCCTTTTTAACTTCATATTCTTTTCAAAAACTGTATAATCTTCCTAATCTTGTCCTCAAGCTGTCCCTGGACAGCTTGTCAATGGCTTATTACATTGGACTGTCATTCCTCCCTTCATACCTGCTCACTAGTAGCCAAAGTATTAAAAATACATTCCATGCTTACAGCTTTTCCAATGCAAGCAGTTAGCTGTAGTTGCCATGGGAGATCATGGGGAAACAAAGGACAGCATTGGTCTGCAACAGGGTTTGCTAACCTTTTTGACCATTAAGACCATGTAAAAAATTCATCCTTGGTCGGGGAATTAGAAGAGAGAAACTAAATAAAACTTGGGACCAAGTTCAAGCAGTGGTTCATGCTTGCTATGTATTTAATGCTTGCTACTACTGTATTGTAGCCCCACCTGGCTGGGGGCAGCTGGGCCCAATTGCTAGCCATAAATTCAGCTAGCCTCCACAGCACCTAAGAGCTCAGTTTCTCCAAATGCTAGGAATTCAGATTGCCCCACACGTCCTAACATAGCACTGCTGCCTGACATAGCATGGGTAGCAACGTCATACTTGAATTGCTTATGAATACCTCAGGAGTCACAGAATGGCCACCCTAGTCAGCATGATCACAAAGGGGAAGTTTGGCCCGTAAAAATCTTTGGGAAAAGTTTGTGAACCTTCAGTACGGAAATAATTTGTTCAGTGCAGGCTAATACGTACCTGCTCATAAAGAACTTCATGGCAGTGTATTGAACAAGTATCTGAAACTATTTTAATGCATCTGCTTTAACACAAACTTCCCGTATGCTAACAGCAAGTTACAAGCCTCAGGTTAATTTCTGATCTTCTTTGTCCATCAATGTGATGACAATTTAAGTTTCTCTTTATTTTTTCATGTTACGCAACATTAAGAAATTGTTATGTTTATGTTTTAATGTTACAATTTTTTTAATGAAATTGAATTAACTAGAGCAATATTTTATTGTGGTAGTGTGCTGCATAGGTTACTATGCATACATTGGTGTTTGCACGCATCGTGCTTGTGCAAGAGACTAGTGGTATTACAATAATAGATATTATGGACAAGCTAAGGGTATTCTTCTACTAAACCAGAATTTTTGCGTGTCTCAGCAGTACTACTTGGAAAACAGCCACCAGGCAGCAGATACTTAGTGTTTGAATCAAGATTAAATGATACACCTGCAGTTATTTTACTAATGCTAGTCTGAGACTTTTTTGTTTGTTTAATGATTGCCAACTCTCTGGTTGCAGGAGAGAATACGCAGTACTTCCTGTAATGTGGTTCGTTTGACCTTTGACTGTAAAAGTTACTTGCCTGAACTTGTAAATACTTGAAAACTAGCAGAGAATATATGAGTAGTTTTGACATGTGCTTTTAATTTTAGTGATATCTTTAAAAATATTTGGCTGTAATAGTAGGAGGAGAGATGAAAACTAAGGCATGCATCTCTCTTAACTCTTACTCTTGATATAGCTAGAATCTGTACATGCTTTTTGATCTGGGGCAAGAAGTACTTCTGTTCCATTTTGCCGCCTCTTCACACAAATAGAGACTATGAAGGTCCTGATTCCAGTCTCCTGTTAATTTTACCCAAGTTCTCTTGAGAGTCCTCTCCATTATGAAAAGGAGAAGAGTCAGCTCATTTCTGCTCTGTATGAAAGGGGATGTGAACATCAGAAAGAGAACTAAGTAAAGAGAAGCAAAGAGCACCCAGCATTTTCTACACCGAGCTGATTTTATTTTTTAGCAAATCTTAGCATGATCTTGAATTTCAGGGTCGCCCAAAATTAGGTAGAGTAACAGATACCACTGTCAAAGAGACTAAAGCATTTATTGAAAAACTTTGTATTTCTGTCTGTGAACGTGGATTCTTTATTGATTTACAATTGGGAATTATTGTATCAGTCTTGGGAGGTGGAAGGTCCCATGTAAAAATGACAAGCAATGATTGGCTCAGCCATGGGGTCAGACACACAGCAAGTTTGAAAGCTACAGAAAATTTCTAAAGAAAAATTGGCTTAAATTGGGCAAATGCCACTAACTTCACTGGAAATACAGTTAGGCTGAGGACAGATTTTGAAGGCAATTGAAGCTTTAACGCTTAAACATATGAATTAGAACTTGGAATTTATGGCAAATGAAAAACAGCTCAGTTAATCTTAGGTAGGGTAGAACTCAGTGTATCCTGGCTGATATTGCCATAGAAGCTGTGCGCTTAGCAGTTGGCAGGATAGTTTCATCTCTTCATATATATGAAGAGAGCGCCAAGACTAGTATGACAGGTACCATTGTACTAATGGATGATAATAATCCCCTTCTCCATACATGGAATCAGAAACAGGTTATTCCAACTGAAACTGGCCCTACATTAAAACTGTTCCCTTGTAATTATAGACTGAAGAAATCAATGGTAACAAAGCTGCTTCATAAATTTATTTTAAAAATGTTCCAGTGAAAATTCAGAGCACATATCTTTGTATTTGCACAAGGGGTGGTATGTGGATTATGTTGACAAGCTTTGTTAGGCAGACTGAATAACTGAGGCCCTTTTACTGTATTCCAGCTAGTCACAGTCTAACTATCCCCTGCCATCAGGAAGTAGCTTTGCTACAGTGAACCTTGCCTTCAGTGTGGAAGGTGTTGCCAGCTCTTCAAAAATAGTAGTAATAAAAAAAAAAAAACTCAATGTGGATTTAATGATAGATGACACACCTTGTAACTGCGCAGCACAAAAGCATGTATTGTAAATACCTCTTTTGGGTTAATCATCAAGGATTCTACTCTCATTTAAATCAACAGGAAAAAGTCCTGTTGAATTCAGTAGCATAGGATGAGGATCAGGCTCCAAAGATAAACTCTGGAGTCAACGAAAGTGTTTTTCTGTAGACTTCAATGGATTTGGACAATGTTCAGAAGAGCATATTTTATCTACGCGTGCTGCATTTAATAGCTTTGAAAGATAGCTTTTACAGCTCCATTAGCAGCTTCAATCACATTCAGTTGACGGTACTGCGTTGAAGCATCTTTTCTCAAAAGTGGGTGCCTAATATTGGCAGAAATTTTGGGGTACACGTATATACATGTGCTATAGCATTCCTAATTCTGTGAAAATGTTTGCTGACTTGTGTATTGTTTTAGTAAACAAAGCAAACCAAGAATTATTTTGTTCTGTGAAGAATGATTTAAGGGTAAGGGCATGCCTGTTGATTTCCCTGAAATGATTTTATACTGCATTTTAATATATGTCCAAGAGTTTCTTTCTATCTTTGGTCAATACTGGTATCTCACAGTTTTTAATTTAGAGATGTAATCAGTTAGGGCTAAAAGCATTTTAAGTATCTAGAATTTCAAGCGTTCAACTTTTGAAATAGAATTTGCATGTGAAAATTGCACTGTAAACTGAAGGAGCAGGTACTCTAAGTGACATAGCTGGATTTCCATAAATAGATTATCAAGAAGCAGTTTACCAGTGGTTTATAGTAAAATAATACAATCTTGTTACAGCTAATATGCCTTCAAACCATCCACTTCAGGTTTATATGGTTCAAGACCTCATCAGCTTTTTCTCCAGTGGACTGACTATAAATGTAAAACCAATAACTGATCTGAATAGACATGAGAAATAGGTGCACTAAGTTTGAATATAATTAATTCTCAATTCTCTGTTCAAACTAAACAGCATTGCAAGCTATGATGACTCTATCACAAGTCTTCCAATATTTGCTGACTTTCTTAAAGGCCGTTCTGCTGCCATGATGCACATAAGCAAAAAATCTCTTGGTTTCAAAATAGTAGGAAAGTATTTCAAACTCTTCTATCTAAAGAGCAGTGTAAAGAAAATAACCCTGCTCTAGATGTGGTTGCCAGTGCTGTCCAGAGAAGAAAAAGTCTTGTGTGGATTAGATATGGAATGTGACCTCTTACATGTTAGTCCAAGTATCTATTTATTCATCAACTTTTTGACAAGCCACTACCCAAAGAAAGTAGTAGTTTTTTTAAAGTCTTGTGACGCTGAATTAGATAATGGGATTTGATTTTTTTTTTTTTTTTTTTTTTTTTTTGCCTGACTCATGGTTTTTGCGTGCCTGGCTTTGATGATACTGTAAATATGAAACTTAACATCTAGAGAAGATTGATTTCTGCTTGTAAGAGAAAGTAGTGGTTTCTTTCCCGTTCTTACATGATGGCCTTAAGTGTTCTGCTTTAGGTTAGGGTTTTGCAAGCTGAGATGCTTCATCTTACAATCTTGATCTGAATAGCTGGATAATAGGGTATTTCACAAGAATCTTCTCTCATGTGATAGCCAGTTTGATGTCTAATAGTAGCATTAAGCTCAACCATTAATGAGCATGAGACCAGAAGAAAATACATTCTGTTGCCCACATTAAACAAAATACTACAATAGTTTTATTGAGAAGTTTTAGCGCTTTGGAGTTACCAAGCAACTGATGCTCTTGGTTGCTCTTGGCTTCTGCTAGAAGATGAGAAGCAAACGAAATGGTTTGAGCTTAGCACAAAGGGACAGAAGTGTCTGCAAACCAGTAATGCATTCATGCTCCCCTTCAGAGCATTAGTTTGGAATAGAAGCCAAAATTCTGACTCCCAACAATATTTTATTGTCAACAAATATTTATATGCTTGTACCAACAAAATGTATTTCCCAGACCTTTTTACCAGTGGATACAGAGACGGATGATCTTCAGTAGCTATGACTTAACTACATTACTTATGTTAACAGAGATTTATGCTGTAGACGTAAAGAGCGTAGCCCTTCTCACCATACGTGCGTCAATAAGATGCCAGGAGATGGATTTTCTTTATTTTGGGTTACTTCTGAGTCTATGAAAATGCCTACAGACAACCTTAATAAGAGTGTTAGAGCTAGCTCTGAGCTGGCAAAAGGGTTTTGTGAGGGCAATGAAAACAAATAAATGGATGCAAATTCCTAAATACTATAGTGAAGGTTATTGGAGAAAGGCAATATG
This sequence comes from Struthio camelus, assembly GCF_040807025.1. Taxonomy (NCBI): domain Eukaryota; kingdom Metazoa; phylum Chordata; class Aves; order Struthioniformes; family Struthionidae; genus Struthio; species Struthio camelus. Next base: position 33,075,120 of record NC_090950.1, on the reverse strand, counting down.
AGGGAAATGAATAGGTCCATTTTCAGAGTAGGGTGTGCAAGAGGCTGGCCTTCTCTTTGGCCTGTATAGAAAGGAATTTCTCTTTTGTTGAAGTCTTCATGCTGAGCAAACCCATACTGTACATCAGATAGGAGAAATATAGGCCTTTGTGCCAAAGATGCTGTTACAATTCCTTACATTCAGTGGCTACCTCCAGGTTTGGGGTTACGTGGGTCGTTGAAAGGCGGTTTGTAGGCATATAAGCAGATAATGTCATTGCATTATTTCAGGGAGATAATTCTGTATCATGGGAAATGTTTTAACTGTGACTGCAAATGAAAATCATCTATTTCAAGACCATCAGATAGAAGAGAGATTGAATCCCTTTATGAAAATATAAAAACTTAGATTTTTAATGAAAATACGGATTAGAAAACCATCTAGCAGAAAAAAATACTCCTAGGTGGTTAAGCTCTGGCAAAGCTATATGCACATGTTAGCAGGAAAGTTTGGTAAGAACTCATTGATAACCTTTCCTGTAGTTGACACTAGTTTCTCAGTCTGTGATAGGTAAGTTTCTGGTGTAGATTAGAATCAGCCTGCTGTTCTCTCCTGCACAGAAACCAGCCAGCACCTCCTCTGTGGAATCGAACTGATTTTGGTGGACAGATGGCAGTGTGGTTGTATGACACCATGTTCTGGCAAAGTACTGCTGAAGTTATCTGCTTCTCTGGAAAGTCACAAGTAAAATACTAACAACCTTTCTAAGAGAAAGCAGCAACTTGTGATTCACAGTAGAACGTGATGGAAACATTTAGATTGCAGTTATCTTTCATTCTATAAGATTATCTGAAAGAAAAGACTGCTGGTATGTCTAAATCCTCATACATCTCATGCAGGAAGCTGGCATCAAAAGTTTATTTTGCAATGTTTAAGGTAAAGTTTGATTCATAGTGCAAAAGTAGGGGTTTTTTTTCCTCCAAATTTCTGCTCAGTTCCATTTCTGTGCTAGGGGCTTTTCTAATCCCTAGCAGCACAACAGGCTTTCAGTCCTCTGTTTTACGCAGTCAGTGCTGATGTCATTATTTGCCCTTATAGAAAAGAGTAGTCTGTGGATGGAGTACCATGAGTGAGAGTTAAAACTCAAGATTTGGAAGCTGATCTAGTGTACTACTCTAGTACAGACTTCCTGTGTATCATTAACTGAGTCACATAGCTTCTCTGCGCTTTATGTGTCTTCATGGTTTGCCCATGAAGAGCTATTTGCAGATTCAGGGTTTAGATTACTTCTACACTGTTAACCTTTTTCATCAGTTCAGGAGCCAGTGAAAAATAGATGTGATTTTAAATGGTTTCAGCTAGCAAGGAGATCTGATGTGAAATGTTTTGTTATAGTTGTTTAAACGTTAAGCCTTTTTCTCTTTAGTTGTAGATTTGACAAGGTGTTTTATTTAAATCTCGTTTATCTCAATTTACTTGATCCAGTATTATAAAAGCAAAATCACTCAGATGAGGAAATAGTTTCTTTCTAACGAACAGTGTTTCTGCCTCTTCAGTCTTGTTTAGCCTTAATTCAGCAAATTAGTCAAAAAAGGGCCTGCTGCGTTTAAGTGCGTGAGTTGTCCCATTCAGATTCTTGGTTTTGACATCAGGCAATTGCTTCACTGCTTTGCTGAATCAAGGCTTTAAGCGCTGGAAGGCAGCTTCCTTCCCACAGAACATCTGAACGGTTCAGTTTCTTCTTGAGCATAGAGCCGACTTAGCAACAAGCAGAAATAGATGATGTAGGTAGCCTTCAGTGGCTCAACACCAGTTCTGAGGACAAACATGACTTGTTTTCTGAGTGTTTGGAATTTGGCACCCAACAGAACGAAAATACCACGCTGACTTTTGATGTTAAGCACATGGAATATATTCCTGAGTCTGATGATGGTAATTTTCTCCTGTTACTTTCCTAAGTTTTTGTTTGCCAACTCTTTGAGGGTGGGCTTTTACTTTGATATTTCATTGTCTTTGAAATCACTAGTTTTACCTTTATCACCAGTCATTTTTGGAGGGCTTTGGAGGGAGGGGAGAAGGGAGAGAAAAGAAACGTAGTAATTATTAGTGTATTTGGTTAAAGTCTCAAAGCTCATTAAAAATGAGAAACCATGGCAACCTTGACAATACATCCCACACACATTATAGCTGACTAACAATGTGCAAAGTACACTTAGAGAAGAGAAATTAAGCAGAAAGCAAAAGGGAGAAAAGCATTGACTTCTTATACAACAATTTTTAATTCCCAAGTCCAGATAGATTATCAACATACTTGTGCCTGGCAACACTTCTCCTTTGAATATGAAAAATAAGCAATCAAATAATAGGCAAAATACAGAATCTCTTCTCAGTATTATTCTTTATACTCCTGAGACTTCATGTATTGTACTTTTATTAAAGGACAGATTTGAATGGGAGGCTGGTAGCTGAGGAAAGCAAATGTGAAAGTTGCAGAGTTTCCCTGAAACTGTTTTTCTCATGAGACGCTTCTGGAGTTTTGGGCCGACTTGCTTATCACTGGACTCCTTGGATCACAAGAAAACATGTCAGAGTTTCTTTCTCTGCTAGGAAATACTCCATACATGTTTTCTGCTTGAAAGGGTCTTGATTTTTGGAGCTAAACTTCTTGCAGGAAACCTGCACTGAGTTGCTGGATCCATTTGCACTTTACTGGTTGGAAAAAGAAAAGAGTTTTGAGTTGTAGTTTGTTACGAGAATTCAAAAGGGAGTTGTGAAGAAAGGTATCTCCCTGCTTTAAAGCTCTTCTTCCCTTTCATCCCATCCTTGGAATTCTGTGTAGATTGATCAAGTGGGATTTCAGGATACAGAATTTTGGACTTCCTTTAATGTAGATACAGCACTGACAGAATGAACCAAGCCATAGAGCAGAAATCAGTTAATAAAAATCACCTTTTGTGATTTGCAGAGGAATATAAATTTTCTCGTGATAGACATCTCTGTGGTTCACAGTGAATATGAATCTACAGAAGATAAGTTTGCTTTTACTTGACAAGTGGTCAAAACCCTGTAGAAACCATCCACAGCTCTCCAGGGTGTAAGGACTGCAAACTGAAAAGCCCTGCTAGTATATAAACCTTGGCTTGTCCTAGAGGTGACATTCTAGAGCTATTCAAATTAGCAAAAGAATTTACAAGATACAAGGTTTCACTCTGGGTCTTAGTTTAATTACACCAGATTTGCTTTAGGAATCAGCTGCGAACTTGGATGCAAAAATTATATAAAGCTGATTTTCTCATTGAGGCTGCCAGCTATCTCAAACCGTGCAGTTTTTCACCGTGGCGTGTATTCCTGAATTCAACACAATGAAAGCTCTCCTACCACTGTTCTCTTTTTTTAAAATAGAGAACATTCACATTCTGAAGAACTGAATTAGAACTGTTATACCAGAAAATAAACACGAGGCAGACACAGACTGAAAAGTTAATATCTTTCTCTTAAAATACCCTGATGTGACAAGGATTAATCATGCAGATCTTGTTCAGTGTTAGACTCTGCATTATAAGAAAACAAAAATCTGTTCTAGAGGCTACAGCAGTAATTGACAAAAGTGTGAATATGCGTTAAGTGGGTTTTGGAGGCAGGAAGAAAGAGGTGCCGTCTAACCCTTTTGCTCAAGTTCTGTTTTGTTCAGGCTTTTCAACTCACTGCTGATATAAGGAGAATGAAACAGGTGACCGTTCCCTTGCTCATTTTGGTCAAGCTATTTTGATTAGTCAAACCTGAGAATTCAGCTTTTTATAACTGCAGTATCTGTATAAATTGTTTTCTCAGTTGTGTGTGAATAACAATGCCACTGAAAGGATCCTGATTGGAAAGCTGATGTGTGATACAGAAATTGCTGTAATTCAAGATGAGTAGGGTTATGTAAAGAGTGGTGTCTAACTTCAGCTGGAAGAGTTTTAACACTGTGTAGTGGAAGACAATCTCTCTGCTGTAATTCTATTTTTTTTTTCTTACCGTTTTCTTATCATAAAGGGGTAAAATTATGGAAGGCTGGAATTAAGGTAGAGAAAGAGGAAAAAGTTCACTCATGCTACCTGAAATTCTATATTTTATCAGTTGTAGGATAACAGTGGCCCTCTGATGCCTTTGGAGCAAGGATTTCACAGCTCATCTCTTAACAGGAAAACATTCTTTGTATTACCATTTTTACTGATTTACTGTTATCAGTATTCTGCTCGTCTAGAAATGGGTAACATGTCCTCTGACTTTTCTAAGAAGGTACTTTTTAAAAGTGGAGTCTGTTCAGAGATTGGACTCTGAATGACATTGGAATCCAGATTGAAGTCTGGATGGGTAAGACTGACATTCCTATTTACTAGTCAGGAAACTTAATGGCCATGGCATTACACATGTAACCACTGTAATTGGAGACATATAGTTATGTAGAGCTGCTTTTACTGTGCCATCTATGTGTACCGATCAAGAGTCCGGTAATCCCCAATTCTGTACTGATTTTCCATACTAATTTTACCCCAGCTTGTTTATTATTAATGATATGTCTGTTGTGAATTGAATGAAATGTAACCGGTGAATCTCACAGCTTGTTGGGCTGTACAGTGAAGATGTAAAAACACAGAGACTGTAGTGACGTTTGGGAAACTAAAATGAAGCTAATGTAATTGCTAGATTCTATTAGGAATATTTTAAAGGTAAAGCCAAAAAACAGCTATGTAAATGTTTGATTTTGGCTAACAGGCATTTCTGTGGTACTTCTTGATACAGTTATAACATCTTAAATTTTAAGTAGAACAGAGTGCAACTGTCCAGGTAATAGTGGTAGATAAATATTGGTAATAGAAGTTAGCACAAAAGCCAAGGGGCCGTGACCTCCATCAAGCTTTCCTGGTAAGAGAAGAGGTTTTTAGTTTTCTGTGTCTGTGTTAATCCAGGATGTTTTGGTAAAGACTTGGAATAATGGGCCTGACATCACATTTGAACTGTATTGGCCTACTCAGGAAACGCTTCCTGTATAACATCTCTCCAAAACACAGACTTTTCATAAGGATATTTGTGTTTTCTACAAAACCATATAAATTTGAGGGTTTGGGGTATATTAGGGCTGCAGAGGAAGTTCGGCTGAATGGCATCTAGAAGCTGAATAATCTAAAAATGAAGAAGTGATTTGCCTTTGTGACATGCCATACTACTCTTCATAACGGCCATAAGTGGAAGGGCAAAGGAATAATTTTGTCATACCCTTCCAGTAAAAGACAGTAGACTAATGTGGTTCTGCAGCCTAAATAGTAGTTTTGCTGCTGTTTAGGAGGTAGAAGTAATGAAGCGTAAGCTTCACTACTATCTGGCTTCTTGTTTGTCATGTCTGCTGTGGTTTTACCAAATTTTTACAGTTTTAATCCTATTGATTAATGTTTCTAGACATAATGCAAAGCGATAATTAAAGATTGTACTGCTGTGACACAGAACCAAACTTGATATGCGTGTCATTTTTTGAACTGTTCTGCTTGCAGCTGGTATTGTTAGACTTTTAATGGAAGAACAAGAATAGAACAAGTTACGCTATGGGGGAATTTTGTAAAAGGGGAAACTTTCATGAGCCTTAAATTAACCAGTTGTAAAGACTGGAACATACTCTCTGATCCTTGATTAGCGATCCCTATGCAATTTTAAAACAACGTAAGCCCTTCGGTTTGATTTTCCAATGTAGAAAGTTTGTTATTGGTACTGATGAATTTTAATTTATTATTGTCTAGATACGTAGGAGGTGGACAGAAGCTCCACAGAATTGCCATTTAATTGAAGATATGGCTATTTCTAATTTAAATTAGAAATTCTGCAGGATTATTATTGTAAATCTTTCCGTGTTGTGTCCTCTCCAAGAATACAATTATTTCCTCTTATTCTAGTGTCAATCTTTGACAGGGTCATTTTTTAATGATGAACTAATACGGAAATTTCAGGTATAAACAGATTGAAATATCTGCAGGGCCTATTCTTTCTCTAGGGATTGTATATTTTATGAACATGTTTTTTTGAAGAAAGTAACCTATTCACTGTCTGAGCAAGCTGTCCAGATTCTACTGGCTTTAAATTGAAGAAACAAACAAGCAAACAAACCAATCCCTGCAAAAGCCATTTTCTTCCGCTGCCTCATCCCATTCTTGTAGTAAGTGTGCCCGTGGTCAGCAAACAGAAATTCAGCACAAATGCAACATACAATATTGTAGGCAAAGGGAAAATATCTTTCTTTTTGTATTAGTTGCTTTTGTATCACCTCAGGCAAGCTGAAATTTGTACCCTGAGCCGCAATGAAATAATTCTGCCAGGTGGCCAAAAATACGTACGCATTGCATGAAGATTTGGGAGGGCTCTTTGTGTACGTTATATCTTCCACGTTTTCCAGGGGAGTAGACGTTGATGAGCGCAAGATAGTCTGCTATGTAGGCACTACCACTGCCTGATTTACCTCATCCAATGATTTTGCTTCATGTGTTTACTAGCTGTGCACAGTCTGCTTACAGGCTGTCTGCTTTCAGAGTCGCACTAAGGCGGCAAGTACTAGAGAAAGGGAAAGAGTATGCTTGGTGAAAGGTGCCAGTGCCATTCTAGTGAGAATATTTGGAAGCTAAAGGGATTGCCTCAACAACTATCATACGCTTCCAGAAGAATAAGGTTGGATTTGTGGTTTGAAGGGTTACAAGAATGTGAGACCCTGACATGTTCTCAATCTCTGAGGAATAACTTTTTCCTTTATATTTAGGTTTTCCCTAACAGAAAATCCTATAGAATTGACTACAGTGTTATATGCTGCCTGAGAAAGACTCAAATCCTCTAATCAAAAGATTTATTATTATAATCTGTACTTTTCAGAATAACTTCTCTGTTTTTGTTTGGCTTTTAATTTCAGCTACTAAATTTTATTCCTTTCCACAGAAATAACGTCATGTCATGATAACATTTAGGTGTCTGGGAGCAACATTGAGATAGAACTGATATGGTTTAATGTCTGAGTTTCTAGCTAAACTCAGCAAGCCTTGTTGCCTTGTACAGAATACAAGGTATTGTATTCTGTATCTTTCTAAAACATCATTAAAAATAACATCGTCATTAAAAATAACCTCATAGCAAAAATAAGCTTTTTCTGTGCCAGGAGAAATAGAAATTAATAGCCATCAGAGGTAAAGACAAGATGTTGTAAAGTAAAACAGCAGTCATAACTGTGAAGAGTCCTTCTAATGCTGATGAGCATTTGGCCTGAATAGTTACTACTGACCTAGTAGCAATGTCTGATAGAAAACTAATTACACTATCCTAATTACAAGAGATTGTACACTAAATGTAACCTTGAGAAGACAAACAATTATTAATAGTGTTTATACTATGGTTAAAGGTGGTTGAAATGGAGTGGGTATTCACTAAGAATGTAATAATCTGTGCTGCGTTATTTGCCGTAAAAGCGTTCGTTTCTGTGGCAGGCTTTCATTCTGAGGCTTTTTTGATTATTTGAAACCAGTAAACTAATTTATTCAGCTAGGAATAGGAGGAACATGAGGAATTCCCCAAGAGGATGGCTCCAAAATACAAGTCCAGCATTCTGTTAACGACTAGGAAACTTCAAACAAATGGGTTTGGAGAACCCCTTTGTAGGAATAGCAATCATTTTATGAATTTTGGTGCTAAACTTGTAAAATGTGCCAGCTCCACCGAAAGTTCATGGAACTAGCATCTTAAAATGCAAATACTCTTCTCCTTAGAAACCTAAAATACTCCTAGAAGAAGGGTCCCTAGTCATAGGATAAGTTACTCACTATTTATTAATAAGAAAGAATTGAATGAGAAAATAATAGGAAAATCTGGAAACAGCAGCTATGAATTACCTGGATAGAGAGAAGTACATTTTCTATATTCTGTAGATTCTGCCTCTGTATTTTGGGGAGTGAGGGACCAACAGTGAATAAAGCACAAAAGGAAGAAGTGCAAGGAGAAGGAAAAGAAGGCTTGCATTAGCAGTCTCTCCAACTCGTAACACAGAACTTAAGTTTCCTAAAGCCCTTGCTGTTGGAGATGCATGATTGAACAAGAAGAGTAAATAATCCAAGGCAAAAGCAGTGGCTCAAAACTAGGAAGTAAATGAAGTCATTATTACACAAATGGTCCCAAACGTTCTCCAAACTGACTGGAAACAAGAAACTCTGGAAGCTGTATGCCTGCATCAGCAGATACTTTGATTTGGGAACTCAGTGCAGGTCTGTCGCTTGTGGATGGGACTTTTATGGACATGCCCGTAAAATAGCATTAAATTACTTTGATATGGTTATTTTAAACTCTTTTCCCTTTAGAACGGGTCAGATGTGATTTTTAAATTCTTGTGTTCAGCATGCCTAAAAATCCTAAAAGAAAATGTGAAATACAGCAAAGTTTAGCTCAGCTGGCAATGAATAATATTGCTTGACATGTTTAGATGCTGAAATACTTTAATAAATCAGAAAATTACTAGGGTTCCTTTCTATAATATAGTGAGTAGTCGACTAACCTAAATGTTAGTCCTGCATTATCCTAGAACAAAAATCAGTAATTATTTTAAAATGCAGAAAGAGATTATTCTGAGTTACAACACACTGTAGACTTGGAATATGTTTTTATATTTCATCTGCTTAGGCCATGAATTCACAACTGAAAGGAAGACTGTGCTGCATATTTACTTGCAATTAAATATGACAATTTTGTGGGGAAATTTTAAAGAGAAAAAACCAACATATTGACTTGTTCCGGCCTTTATTATCGATTAAAATTACTAGAGAACAGTTTTTAAAACCACAGTAAGTAGTAGCTCGTATTGTTGAATTGAAATAACATAAACAGTCAAAGCTTTTGTTAAAGTGCTGTTTGTGCAAAGTCGGAGTTAGCTGGCAGACAGGAACACAATTCTTGGTAAGAAAGGTGCCAGGGATGTGTCTATGTTAATCTGAAAGGACGCTAGAGTATATAACAAATGCTCTTAAGAGAAGAACCTTGTCAGCTGGAATGTAAATGAATAGGGCTGACAGAAGGCCATTTTCTCTGGCAAGGGAGCTAGATTCCTGATGGAAGTGTGTGAATGCATGGCTGTCAAAGCGTTCTGAGCAGCAGTCTTTATAAGGTGTTTTATGTTGCCTGTATATTAGAAGGGGAGAACAGTTGCAGTACAAAAAAAACATATGTGAAGATGAGAAGATAGTATAGCAAGTTGTCCATTAAAGATTTTCCTATTTTTTATCTTTATGAAGAAATGCTTGGAGAAAAAACGAGGAGGACGAGAACGAGGACTGATCATAGGAGAGAGAAGGACAAGATTTTCGGAACACTTCACTAAATTCTGTACAGAGCTTCAAATTTTCTTACAAGACCAGAAATTGGCTCAAGTTTGTCAGAAGATCTCCCTAGCCCTGTGATATGTGCCTAATAATAGATACCTTTTAGCTCAGGATTGACTGCAGTGGGGTTTTTGTGGCATTTGACATATAATTGGTTACTTTGGAACTAAATAAATAATAGTATGATGCAATTGTACTGCACTTTTGGGTACAGATTCTGAGATTTTGTTTGGAGGTCAGCGTTGGGTGAGGGACTGGATTTTTTGGATTTAGAGATCCTTTCGTGAGATTACAATATCCTTGACCTTCACAACTTCTGGCCAAATTTCATTTGAATGATTGTTAAAAGATTTTTTTTGTCAGGGAGCTGTAAGAGTGGGCTGTCCCCCAAGGGAAGGTGAACTGAAGGTGACAGGCAGGGCCAGAGGCCTCACAGACAAGGGGCTCAGTCGCACCCAAACCAGAAGAGCGGAGCAGGTCTAGGGACGGAGACCAGGTTCAGCCAACCTAGTCCTATGTTGACCAGGTAAGTGCATAGTGATGCTGCAGGCAAGTCAGCAAGGCAAGGTCAGGCCCAGCAAGGTACAAGGCCAAGTCCAGCTTAACTGCAGTGGAGCTCAGGCAAGGACCGTGGGCAAGGGGGGGGAGCTTAACTGCTGCTCCTGGCCAGCAAGCAGAGAGTGCTCAGGTGGAGGCTCCAGGTGAGGCTTCTCACAGCAAGGCCTCACAATGTAGCTGTTTTCACAGAAGTCTGATCCAAGGTTACATAGTTGTGCCACATCAGAGCAGACCCTGAACACAGGCAGCCAAGACCCGAAGGAGGGGGAAAGGGTTCAGGAGAGCATTACAGAGAAAGATGGTTACAGGCTGTTTAAGACAATTGGAGCCTATTGGCACACTCAGAACTTAAACGAATGAGGAAAGTGAGGCCTCTTCTGGTGTTGTGTCCGTATAAACTTCCCAGCTCTACAGGATGAGACTGAAGGGCTCTGATGTAGTTTTCTATGAAGACAACATCTCTTTCTTCAAATTCATAAGCCTAAGTTTGATATGGTCTTCCATGTAATGCTTGGTAACAGTTGAGGGTTTGTTTTTCTAAGCATGAAATGATTCTGAGTTTACTAAAACTGTAAATATTCATTTATTCTATCTGGTAGAGCTAGTGATACCGCTTCCTTGACCTCCTCCTTGACCAGGGTTAAAAGTGAGGCCTGTAATAGTTTGTGGCACCTATAATTCAGACACAGTGAAGAAATGTGATGGACCCTCAGCAGGGTATGCTGCACTAGTAGTGTTTTCACACAAGTTTGTTAGCGTAAGAGAAGCTTCTCTGGTCACTATACGTTCTCAATACCTCTGTTTAAAATGGGTACCAATATTCAAGGATCCTTTCCTAGTTCCAAAAATAGGCCCATCCAGATTTAGAAGCCGTACATTTTTCTGCCAGCAGCCTAACTCCAGTTCATTTCCCCTAGAATTCTGATACTGTTAGGAAGAAAGGACATAAAAGAGGCCATGATGAGTGAAAGAAAGACAAAAGGTTTTAACAAAAATTGAAGCCATTTTATTTTAAAGCTTATTTCTGACAGGGTCCCTTCATCTAATGTGTTCTAGATTAAGCAACTGTTGCATAGTGTGAATTCCACTGTGTCTGCCAAATGTACGCAAACACTGTGTATTTCAGTGCACAGGCATTTGATAGTGAATTTTCTTACTAGTGATTAAACAAATGAAAGAGTCTGTCTTTTTTTTTTTTTTTTGGAGAGGGTGATCTGATTGTGAACCCACTTATTATCTCAGTGATAATCAAGCTTCCTCTATGACATATCAGACACATCAACTGTTAATACTGCATTTTCTTCGATTGGATGGGAGATTTTTCTTGTGGGAAATTGTCAAGAAAATGTATTTCTGTGCTCAGTGAATCTTCATAAAACAACTACAGGGTATTTTCTGTTTTTCTTTTCCATTTTAGCTTTTTAAAATCTCTTCAGCATTCTCAGTCCCTCAGGTTTTGCATAAAGAGGGAAGAAAGCACTGGAGGTTTTAGTCTTGTTTGAAGGAAACATATTGAAGTAAATTAATAAATACACCCTTTCAGCACTGATTGCTAAGGCAAGGAGAAACCAAAACTCACTAAAACTTTTTAGTTTCCCTTTGATTCCTACGTTGTGGTATGACTGATGACTGTTGTTTTGTTGAATATTGCCCCAGTGACCCAGGCATAGCAGTGATAGCAGCAGAGGTAGTCGAAGCAACAGCTGTAGAAGGCAAAACGTTTCCTCCTGCAATGATGTTTCACTTGTGATCAAATTTGCAAGACTTGAAAGTACACTGATGGCAGAGGCATGAGATCTTTTGTGTCAGGTACGTGGTTGGGCATGTTCAAATGTTAGGTGGAGTGAGGAAGGGCAGTGAACCAAGCGTGTAAACCCATATTTGGTTGAGGATACACGTCTCTGCTTTCATAATAGGTGCAGCATGTTTGCTGTTGTCAGGTGCCTTTACTGGCTATGATGAAGAGCATATGAGGAAAACTCCCCCTTTCGGGTCATTTCTGATATAAAGGGCATTCTGTGTTTATTAAACTTCTGCATTATGAAAACTTTCCCAAGCACAGCAACGGCGGTACTTCCTTTTAAAAAAAAAACAAAAAAAACAAAAAAAAAAACACAGTATTTGTTTTAAAACATTGGGTTTAATTACTGTATCTTAATTTAGGGATGAATTTTTAATTTGTGATAGTTGAGACATGGGAGCTGAAGAAGCGTCTCGGTGCCGCTCTGATCAGAGCAACATCAGGACATTGGAAGATACTGCTTGGGGAGCAGGTTCTGATAACAGCAACCAGGTGACTCACTCCCGAGCTCCACTGGTCTCAGGAAGATTGGGATTGGAGTTCTGGCCTCACTGTCACTGGCATTCTTGCATCCATTCTTATGACTTTCTTGGTTGGATGCAAAGTTGGATAGCCTAAAATTCTAATAAGTATGATGAATTCTACAGCCAGAAAAAAAGGAAAGTGTTTGGTGTATGCTGGTTTGGCATTCGCATGAGTTCCTTGTTGCTGGGCTCCTTTCCCATCTTTTTTTCCCCTCTGCTGCACATCAGTGTTGCTTTCTGCTCAAATGGCACTGCATCACGTTCCTCCTCCGTTCTCCTCCCACATCAAGATGTGCAAGTAGATTTAGTGACAGCAAGGAAGTCTTGGGAAAATAACTTGTTTCTGTTTTGGCTCAAGAAATAATGCGCATGTAAAGAAAGAATATGTACTACAATGTGTGTTAAAACAAAATAGCAATGTCCTGGCAGCAGCTAATAACACTTTTCAGTAACACATACATATATGCCGTGTTTCCTATGCTTTTGAATGCTTTTCACTCCTTCCACATCTAAGATAAATAAGAGGCAAGGACAGCAGCATTGCTAATCAGAATACCTCACCAAAAGAGAAGTGCCCCAGTGAAGATGTGACAGATCTTAAGACTGTGATTGTGCTTTACAGACTTCAAGCACTGCCTTAAAAATGGTATGTTTCCTCATCTCGGAGCTGTTGTAAGCTCTTTGCAGACTCGGGCAGACTTTGCAGAAGGAGAGGAAAAACAGAGACTGCAGAGTAGCCAGAGGTTACAGCTAGACTACTGTGTCCTCCCTAAGGAAAATGCTGTACTTTAGGAAGTTCCATATTAACTAATGCAAACCCAAATGAACTAATCAACATGGCTATATTGCGGGACTACATACATCCAGCAGTGTCTCTAAAACTAGCCCTGGAACTGAAACAATGATGTAGAGATACTGTAACTGAGTATGTGGGAGACAGCAAGGTCAGAAACCGTGACTGTACTTAGTGCAGAATCATATGAAAGGTAGTTACTGTGCTTCAAGAACCAAGCCCGCCCGTGCAGTGCACTGAGGGAGAGTACTGGCTCCCCGTCACGCTCCACTCCAGAGTGGTTGTATCCAGAGCCAGCTGAAAGATCTAACCAGCTCTAATGCCATGGCAGAACAAGACAGCTTAGAGATGTAAGCGGGCCCTTCTGCAGAAGGAAAGTGCCTCAAAGGCACTTGACACCCTTCTATCAGATTTGCACCAGAGGAGTGGAAATCCTCTGCAAAACAGATAGATTTTACATTTTCAGGATACTTTCTGAGTGGATGTACATGTGTTTCTGAGGAGATGCATGTCAATGTACATATATACGTGCAGCAAGAGCAAAACTTACATTTAGGCAATAATGGTTAGATGGCTCCTGAAATTCCACAGCGAGAAAGGAGTTCCTAGTGACTAGAGAAATCTCTTAGACATCAGTGTATTAGACAGATATGTGTGTGGGAGTACTGAGCTTGTCATTTGTACAGTACATGCAGTACAATACTGAAATAGCAAATTAATAGTCCTAGAGACTGCGTGTGGACACTGATGTTTTCTGTGCTTCCTTTGCAGTAACAAATAAAACAATCATTTGCAGCAAACTTTATTTTTATATGGAGGTGGCGCAGCAATCTTTAGGTTTTTTGCAGGAAAACATACAACAAAGGTCCCTGAAGGATATAAAAAAGTATTTAAGGAGAGCTTGTGAGTAACTGGTTTGCAATGTGCTATACATTGGGAATTAAGAATTCCAAGGCCAAGGTTAGTTAATTTTTATTTCTCTAACATACCTTATGTGTGCTGTGCTAATAGCAACAGTTAGTATAGTATGAAATATGGGGGTACTTGTGAGAAGCTGTTTAGCTACCGGTAGCTAAGCATTAATGACCTTCTTTCTTTTCCTCCCATTTCAGTTATTTACAGTACATGGGTTTGAATGGCAAGGCACTGTGTAAAAATAAATAAATAAATAAATAAAATAAAAAAAACCCACAAAGGATGTTGTAATGAATAGAAACTGAAGAGATTTTATCTCTGCGTGAATTCATAAAATCTGATGATTATGACTTTCTTAATGACTTCTTTTCAGCAAAAGTCACTATCGTACTGTGGCTTTTCAAGGAAGGAAGAATTTTGCCTGTTTTACCACCAGCAGTTAATATAATTTCTTACGAAGTGGCAGTTTCTGCTCCTTTTCTGAGTGAATAATACTTTAATTATAAGGGTGGGCAGTAGCTACATAGTACCGAATGAAGGGGGATGGGGTGCTTGGGATAATAATACTAGAGAGTAAGGGAGCTGCCATTCTGGTGTGTTTGTAGTCCATTTGACCAGCATGTTGATTCATTTGAAAGCCAATGGCCAAGCGTAGCGACAGATGCCTCAGCAGAAAGGGTAAGAAAACTCAAGTAGGCAGTTATTAGAAAATCTAGTTGATAACAAAAGTTGCGTAACTAGTAGCTAGAGCCTGAGTTGCTCTGAAATACAGTGTTCAATATCTATTCCAAACTTTTTGCTTGTATAAGCTGTTATAATTCTGCCTCGCTTTATTATTTAACTACATAATGAATCTTGCTTTTTACACTTGAAAAATTCTTCGGCTCAGCGGCATTGTAAGGTGAGATATACCACAGGCTGATGGCACCTCATATGTGAAAGTCTTTTCATTCATCATCTTTCAATTTTCCACCTTTCAGTGTTGTTTAGTACCCCCTTGCTTCCCTATTTCAGAAGCTATCACGTTGTTTTTTATGTGCAGTCTTTTCCACGGCCTTAAGTATACTCTGTACTCTGAACTGTGATTTGAGCTGAAGCAATTATTTACCTAGTATTTCAGATAGTGAGCTGTTGATTTATACACTAGTATTGTTATATCTCCTGTCTTATTTTCCATTCTATTATTCTTACGTTTTGATTGCTTTCGTGATCACAGTTCTGGTTGCCTATAGCAATGCTGAGCTTCTTCAGAAGAATTAGCTCACACAGGGTCCTGGGGAGGTACCCTTGCTGCTGAAGCCGGGGGTAGGCTTGAAAGATGCAGTGTACAGTCGCAGTTTTGCCTCAGAATTTCTGAGGGGCCTTGGAGAGCACTTGGCTCAAATTTGTAAGCTTAATCTGAGGCAGCTTTAATTATCTATCCTGGTAACTGGACAGAATGCTGAGTCACCAGTTTTAATTCAGGGATCAACCAGATCAGTGCAGTGGGAAAGGCTGATAATTAATTCCCTGGCAGTTGCGCACAGTTAGGTGTCACATGTTGGTTAGTGGAAGGTAAACATATAAATGTTAATATGATTATCTGTGGATAATTACAGGACTACACGTTTTGTTAGTAACCCACATTCAAGATTTTCCTTTTCATACATGCATAGTGGACAAAACAATAGAGTCTTAGTTCTCCGTTTACTACACTGTATGATATCTGGCCTAATAAAATGGTTAGCAGCCCTTTCTTGCTGTTCACCATGTAGTTGATATATAAAAACTGTAGCATGTTTTAGGACTTCATTTCACTAAGTATACTGCAGTACATGCATTAGTATGCTGTGAATGTTGGAATAAATAATTAAAGTATGGTTGTCAAAATTAGTTAATTATATTTTGATGTTTTATCCTTACTGCTTTAAATTCTGCTAATTCAATTGATGGTTAATTCACAAATTTCAGCTATTGATAATTGTGTGTGTCATGAGTGCAAATTGCTGCTGTAAAAGAATATCCTTTACATCTAAATATGACATTTTTCATCCATTGCAGTGGAAGAGATGAGACTCTTTGATGTTCCTGGAACACTTGGTTGATGGGTTGTCTAGATATTGTGTAAAGCAATCAGTATTACATGCTTAGAAAGCATCAGAAGGCAAAGTACTCCAAACTTCATGTATAGGGCTTACCTTTCATGCTGGGGTATTAAACTGCTGGGATCTTGAAATAAGCCATACTCTTCATCTGAGGAGTCAGGCTCTGTACAGGATATTAAAGGTAACCAATGTGCTTCTGAGTTAGGGTGGGAGGTATTTTGGTTAGAATGGTCAGCTTTTTCAGGATGGAGCCTTAAATATTTAGGGGATTTCTTTTTGGAGTGGGCATACTTCACAAGTCATAGGGTAGCTTAGACAATGAGAAAATAGGAGTGCTTTCATGGTATTCACGTGTTTTAACTGGATGTGTATATTTTGTGCCTTAAAGTTTGCAATCTAATCTCTGAACGTGTTAGTGGTGTAGCTATGGTGTATTTCTTTTGTTGCTTGATTTTCTTTTCATGTTCTTTGAATTTCGTTTTTACAGCATTTAAGACATCTTTACATGCTTTCGTCACCAAGCATACTGACAAACGTATAGAACGTGAGAAACACGTGTAGATCCTTCGTTATTTAGATACTTAAGCCCTTCCTTGTTAGAAGTGATGGTGGATGCTGTGAAGAAAGAGTTACATCTGTGGAGCTGTCCGTGTATCTTCCCTAGTATACAGAGAGCACTCCCGCTTGTGCAGCTACCCTGGACATACTGCCTGATAAGCTGAACCCTACATGCAGTCACTGTTACACTGAGCACAGAAGGATAATGCACAGTTACTGCCATTGAAGACCAAGTAAACAGGAAAGAGAAAAATCCTATGTGTTTGTGAATCATATAATCCTCTAAATCGTGTGCTGTACTGTGCGTTGCTTGTCCGTCTTGAATCTGTCTTTCTTTGTCTTTTAATTAGTTTGAGTGCTAGGGAGGGGAAAAGAAATTAGATGGGAACCATTTTGTAGGTATTGTTGGTTTCATATGAATCAATATTGACAGTTAAGATGAGCGATCATGAATCATAACATTTATTTATTTAAAGAAATACAAACTTATTTATAGTTAGGAGAGGCTTTTATAATTCCTCATACTGACTTTTGATGGTGCTTTGTGTTTTTATTATTGGTCTATGCAAATTAGTGTGCTTTACTGAGAGTTGCACATACATAATCAGTCTATGTTGAAATGGATTTCCTTTGAATTATAGCAGATCAAATGTATCATTATTTGAGTTGACAAACATATTATTTTGAGTGAATCACATTTGGCTGTGTTAATCGAGCATAACTGAATCTATTCACGTAAGTAATTTAGAGCTATGGTATTTTTTGATAAATAAAATAAAAATCTGCCTGCCTTCTGTATTAGTTACCTCAGGGCTTGCTTTTATTGGAATAAGAAAAATATTTGTTTTCTGATTGAATACATTTGCTCTGTAAATGAGATTTCAATGTTATCATTGATTATCCTATCACATAAAGGAATATATGGACTTGATTGTTTTTATCTAATATACTGAGCTTCATATTCCATGAAAATGAAGAATATGATTCTTTCACTAGCAAAGGCAAATAGTTTTCTCTTCTGTCGTTATTTACAGGAAGTGTAAAGGATGCTAATCAAAATAAAGATAAGCTTTATGGTGCCTACTTTTACTAAAATTTTGGCAGAAAGGGGAAGAAGGATATATGCCTAAAAACCAATAAAACCACTTTGGAAATTGAGTACTCTTGTTTATGTTTGCCCAGCCAAGATGAAGTTACGGTACTGTACTTTGCACTTCTCCCAGACAGGAACTATGGTTGCTTGACTCGTTCTGCTCTTCAGTGGATCATGGTGTCCTAAATAAAGGCATTCCTCTTGCAAGTTGCACGTTATTGTACTGCTTTGAGGTGTGACGATTTGGACAGATTCTGTGTTCTAGCTGTGCAGTTTGTCCACAGGCAACAGAGAAAAGGAGATGTGAGGGCTGGTCAGAAAGTATCTAAAATTCTTTGTGGCCTTCTCACCAGATAATACAGTGGGGTTCCGTATTCCCCCTGCATCCAAGTACTTTGCAGTCTGTAAGTGAAGAAAAAAATAATGGTGCTCACTCTTTAAACTCTTTATCTTATTTTCCACAGGCGAAGGCTGAATATTACATAAATAATAAAAATAATCTCTTCTAACCACCTGCTGAATACATAGGGAAGTTCCACGTTTCTCTAGGTTTGTTTACCTCCCCTCTGCTTCCTCTAGCACGATCAGATCCTCTTTGAGTCCAGCTCCAAATACTCAGCGGCTTGCTGTTGTAAAAACCTAATTGCACCAAAGGAGCAGATCCAGGCATTCAGTATGAGTCCTGGACATAGAAAATCCCCCTCAGGAAAGCTGCAGTTGGGCCTAGAAGAGGCAGAAGTAGAAAATAATATCTAGAAACATGTATCGATTATCTATCAGTATCTTAAATGACTTGGCATTATATCACTGAAGAGTGATATTCGGTATAGAAAAGCAGCTGCTCAGAAGTTCATCACCAGCAATTGCAAACAAAATTTCTATCCTATTTTATTATCAATTTAATAATCGGCTAAAAAGCTGGAATATTTTTAAAGGAATATCTGAGAATTAATAGGGAACCTGATGTTTGCGGTTTCATAGTGTGAGTAAGAGAATGTGTGGGCGTGACTGAAAAGGTCTTTCAAAGGAGTGAGATCCTTTCCTTTGACTTTTACATGGATTTTGGATTATAACTCTCCAAAGGAAGATAATCTCTCCTGTGTCTTTCTTCCTCAGCCTTGCAGAAGCCTGTGTATGGCAGGTGAAGAAGTTTTTCTCCTGTCTTCCAAAATTTTTCCGAGTCTGAGGCAAAGCTGCTTCTTTGATCTCTGCTCTTGGGAAAAATTCATATCATGGAGGTTAGGTGCGAGGAATAAACTGATCTACTCAAGGAGGCCAGGGCTGTGTCGACAGAGTGCGGATGGGCATCTATCTGATAACGTAATTATATGCAAAGTGGAGACCTTTAGGAAACCCTGACTAGTAACAGACTTCAAATTAAAAGCCCTGCTCCAGAGCAGAAGGTGACACACACACACAGGTTGAGCCTGGGTGCAGTGAGCTGGGGCCTTATAATTAATGAAGGGAAAGAATCTCTCTGAAAATTTGTGGGGTTTTTTTGCTAATTGCGTCTACATATAGGATGCAGCCAACACATAGACAGAACACATCACTAATTGTAGTCTCATTATCCTCGCTCAGTGCTGCATTCATAGTTCCGTTACATTGCATTGCCTGCAATATTCATAGAGAAGAGCAGAATTGAAAATGAACGTTTCAGACAGGATATATATATATATAAATGGAATGAGTTTGAAACACCTGCCTGAGACCTCATTTTTTGTCGGCGTAAGACGCCTGGATATCCTGAAATCAGCTACATACACATGGAAACTCAATTAAGATGCTTTATTGTTTTGTAAACTTTATCTAAAGCAGCAGGTGTAAATTCTCCCGACAAAGAACAAGTTCAGTGGTGTATAAGAAGTCCTATGTTTTTATATAGCAATTTAAAAATTATATAATGGAAGGCAGACCTATCAACCTGACAAAGCCCAAATATGGAATACTGTTAAACAAATACCTGTAATGAAGGTCACAATTTGAAATATAACCTTTCAGGAGAATCAGATGTTGTGGGAGTTTTTTAGTAGTGTACATAATTATTTCTTGCAGTATTATGGGAATGTATTTCTGACATAAGTAACTTTAAACTGCGTGATTAAGAACTGAATATGTTGTAGTATGCTAATTAATGTGGAGAGCAAAAAGACTGAGCCCTGCTAAATGATGGCCGTATACTGATGAGAGCATTCCTTTACCCACTTTAGTAAGCAATTGACTTAAAGGAAAACAGTGTTAGACTGTAACATGAATAGAAGAGGTTTCTGAGAATCTCGAACAATTTGTAGGACTTCATTTATGGAGGCTTAGCTTTAAGAAAATAATGGGTATAGATTGCTGTCTTCAAATTAATGCTTTGAGCTTTTTATTTTATGAAAAGTGTTTTCTATTTTAATTAGTGTAGATTCTGTACAACCCTCCTTCCTCTTTAATGGTGCAGCAATAGTTTGTTATTTTTGTTAACGTATCTTGAACATTACTTTTTAAAAATCCTGCCCCTTTAGACTGATCTAAATGTTTGTTTAGTTTAGTTGTATGTTTTCCTAATTTTATGGAAGCATGATGTTAAATGGACGTGCTCTTTTTTTTTTTTTCCAACTCTTAATATTTCTACTTTAACTCATCTTTCCACGTTTCTTCCTTGTTTCTTCAGAACACGCCATATGAATAGTAAAGAAAAGCCACTGTATAGACCCATGAAATGGATTCCTACCTAGAACCACCTGGACTGAGATGTGTCCTACCTGGTGAGTGCTTTGTCCACTCTTAAATCAACCTCTTGGCTCTTACTGCTTTCTAATCTAGATCTGAACAGTTATGCAGATGTTCTTTGAATGTGAACAGCCACTGAATTTGTTTGTAATCGCACAAAACCGAGTAAGGCTTAAACCAAGAGGATGCTATAGAAAATAGTTGGATATTAGCAGAAATCAATCTAAAATGAATAGAAATGGTAAAGGATGTTAAATGTTCTTTCTGATAATTTTTAAAACAGATAATACGATTCTGTAGTGTAATAGGAAATTATGCCCCCTCTAAAGAAGAGGCACGTGGGCAGTGCATCCTTACTAAACACTAGAGGACTTTTCCAGGGTTATGGGTGCCTGTGCGAGTGGAATCATGGCATTTTCATGAGATCCTTATGGTCTTAACTGGGCATATTTTGACAGATAATAAACATGATTTTGAAAAAGTGCAGTTCATATATCATGTTGAATTCAAGGATTAATCTGTGTTGGTTTCTTCTGAAAAACACAGATATACCCAAATGTGAAACCTGTTTAGGAAAAGCTGATAGGAAATTAGAATTCGGTCCATATTTCTACAGGGAATTAAAAGACAAAGGCTAAAGAACTCAAAAATGAAACCTTTTTCAAGCTGACCTCAGATGACCCCTCCTGTGCACACTTCAACTGTCAAACTCAAAACAATCATCATTCATACAATTATAATCTCTACATTCCTTTTCCAGATACTGCCCTGAGCAGTGTCTCTAAAGAATTTAACCATATTTTGTGAAGTCGATGTAGACACACAGGTGCAGATGAGATGAGGCAAGGAAGACCACAGTGTATCTCAATAGATAGATGTAGATAGGGGAAGTATGAAATCATGAAAATGGCACTTAGAATTGGTATTATATATGTGAGTCTCAAAATAGCACAAACTGTAACTGCATCAAAGAATGCACAAAAGTATAATTTCCAAGCTCTTTGCGGTGTGCCTTAACATAAGCAATTTATCCTCTGACTTTGGAGGATGGACCAAAATAACAGGTGACCTCAGTGGCACAATAAAGTATACTTTGGGAGAAGAGTCTCTTTTTCATCTCCCATGTCAGTCCTCTATAAGCAAGAACCTTTGTGTATGTAATGAGAAATGTATATATATTTATATATATATAATTTATATAATAATATATATAATTATATTTAAAATATAAAATATATGTATATTTTAAGGCTTATCAATATGCAGGGGTAATGTAAATGAGGCAAAAAGAAGGTCAGTTAGATTTGTGGATTGGATATGTTACTCTGTGTGTGTGTGGAGTAGGTGTTGCACACCAACATACGTGGCTTGCACCTGTTACAAGCCATGCAGTTTAACCATTGGGCCACTCCCTTACTATTAGCAGTGATTCCATTCGTACTTTTTACATACAGAGTATACATGTACAAAATCACTCTTCAGCTGCATAACCCATGGAAAGGAATATATGAAGTGAATGGTTTTGTTTTGATGTGATTTAACAGTAGTAATCTAATGCTATTCATAGCAATCTACTTTATAAACCTTCTCTTCGATGGCGCCATTGCGTACTCCTATTTATCCATTCCTCTAAACGTCCTTCTCTTTGATAGACTTCTCAAGGAGTCAGTCCAACTTTTGCTTCCGTGCTTTCAGAGACTCCCTTTGAATTCTACTTTTCCATTTCATCTCATGACGAAATCAGGGTATGCGTCTGTAAGTTATAAAGGACACACTTAACGAATCCTATCTGTCATCTGCGTCTCACCTGTTCACTCTTATTATTGGTTTTGAAATGGACCGTAACAAAAATAATTTTAGAGTCTTACAGTTTAAACCCCAGCTATCTTGCTGTGCCTTATGCTCATAGCTCTGCATGGCGTAAGGAGAATTACAAACTTTACAATTTATAAGGTTATCAACCTGCCAACGTACTGCGTGTTCAAAAAAGCGATGGAAGATGAGGAAATGTACTTGAACTGTACATGAGCATTTTCTCAAAAGCAAGATTTGGCTACTCCTTTCTAGTGAAAAGTGCCCCAAAGAAAAACTGCATTTTTTTTTTTTTAACAAAACAGCCGTAGTCGTCCCTGAGATAAAAGTAAAGGACAAGTTAAGGTGAGCAAGATGCTCACTTTTAATGTTTAATGTTAGACCTGGGTTGACCACAGTGTCCCTGCTTGACTCTACCTGTGTTTTTTTTTCCCTCCTCCATTTTTCTTCCCAGCTTCAGTCCTCAAGAGATCTCACCAAAGAAGTAGGCAGAAAGAACAGACCAAATAACAGTTAATAAAAAACAGATGGTTTTGTGAACGTTCCGTTTTATTGAAGGTTGTTGGGAACATATGCTTAAATTAGCAAAAGGCAATAGGCAAGATAATTATTGCCATATTACTGAATGTATGAATATATTACCCCAAAACCTACACCCTGTGCTGTAGTGCATACTAGGGCTTCTAGTTCTAAGAGAACTTCCCAGAAAATGAGCAGGAAGAACTTGCTACCACCTTCTCCTCCAAAACTACATGCACTGGAAGTGGAACGACAATAGCTGCTCACTTTTTCAACGTAAGAGCTCCAAAAAAAGCTTGCTTGCTTTCTTAACTCAGGGATTTTAATGAGCAGTAAGACAGGACTTTGGACAAAAAACTGGGTATGCCACTTGTTACTGGTGGGCTCCTCATGCTCATTTACTCTTGACTTACGAAAGTGACTGCCAGTTTATTCACGAGGAGCAGAATTTTGTGTAAATGACTCAAGCAGAAATGATTACTTGACTGAAATTGAACTTCAGATGTTTTGAGATTAACCTCTGTGTTGCTTAGAAAAGCAGAGCAAGGGAACTACAAGTTATAAAAGATCATGCAAAGAAAGAATAGACATCTTTTCTGATAGTTAATGTCACAAAAAGAGTGAAGGAACTTCATTGTCCCTTTGCAAATTGCACCACTCCAAGTGACAGATGATGGCCACTACTGAATGGCTATACATATTGAAGCATTAATTCAATGTTCTAGAAACAATGAAAGCAATAGATGATACCTTCTAGAACAAAACACGCTCCCTCAGGCTCTTAAGACCATCCGTGTGTGCACACATGCAGATAAGTTTTCTGATTTCAATGTGATGGGAAAATCTCCAAATGTGTAAATTTAACACCTCAGATATCCATTATCTTTAGTTAGTAGGGAAACAGCCTACTTATTTTCACATGGAATCCCAGGCATACAGTGTTGACTTTTTTTGCAAAACCAGAAAGCTCTGGGTATTCCACCTCTTCAAGACCTATCCGTTTGTGAAGTCTGAGAAACCAGCTGAGGCAGAGGTGTTAGAATGCGAGAGATAAGCATGCAGCAACAAAAATCTGTGCTGAATTGTGAATACTGGCTGAATAGTGAATTATATTAAACCATCTTTGGATAAAGTGTGTTCATTTAAGATCTTTAAAGTGCCTCTAATAATAATGGATGATTGAAAAGATAATCTTCAGCATTTAGTGAATAGTTCGTAACGCAAACTTAAGGTCAGCTTTAAACAATTAAATAACTACCGTTTTCATCCCTTTGCACTATTTGAGGAAGTTAAGTTGTGTTTTGGACCTGCAGAAGATGAAAATATACACATGCTTTCCTAACCATGGCAACAGCTTTACAATCAATTTAATAACCATCCTGAGAAAATGAATTTGGTCTATTTTTTTTCAGTCAGCCCTCTTTGCAAAAGTATGTTTCTTGAGGTAACCTCTTGCTTCATCCATCCTTTTTATCCATCCTTAAAAAAAATTCACTTACTGCCTGTGGTAGAGAAGACCTTCATCATGTAGTGCTGGATTCACCCATACTAATTCTGCTGAGCAATGCTTTGCTTTGGGAGCAGGCTCACTGAATTCACTGGAATTATTGAAATTATTAAAATGAAACTCAATGTGCCGAGTGAGAGACTCGCATTTCAGATGCTACTTTCCTGTTCTGCAGAGTTCTATGAGCAGACTGCTTCTAACAGTCCATCAACTCAGATAACTGTGTAGCTCCCCTAATAGTATTAGCGGCTTGATTCTGTGTATTTCTCCTCACAAATCCTTGAGGTGCTGTTTATCAAAGGATTCCCCTGGTATTAATAACCATGAGGTGTGTCTGTCACTGAATGGCATTAGATAAATGGACTGTTGCTGGTATTTAGTATAGTTTTCTTTCTTTGTTCATAAGCCAGACATATGAAACAACACTTTGAAAGAACATAACTTGTTTCAAAATAACCTCCAGAGAAGAACAAAATTTTGGACATAGCCTTTTAAAATTTCAAGTACTCTAGCTCTGCCTAATTTCCATATTTACTTCCCACTACTGCATTTACAAATTTGGTGGTATTTATATACATGCAATGTTGTTATTTGTCGTCTTCATGCAACAGTTGAGGAAAAGAGCAGAATTTAGTTCGGTGTAGTTTTCTGCATGGTTTAGATCTCATGTTTAGTAGCCTGTTATATCTTCTCAGGGGAGATCTTATCAGTGGGATTGGTCTTACTAGCAATCCTTTCTGCGTTGACTATCACTTTTTAAATATCTATCTAGTTACATCTTTGGTGCCCTTTACAATGAAGTATTGTTAGCAGGTCTGCAGAACATAGACAGGATAAACTTTGTTTTTCAGAATACCGTTTATTCTTTTGTCTCTTAGAAGACTTAAAAGGCGGACTGAGAATTGTGGTTCTGTTGGATACGCTGCTTTGTACTACTGTCTTTCTACATTTGTATAGTTTCCCATTCTTTTCTACAATAGGCATTTTGCATATCTGCCAAGTGCCCAGGAAAACTGACTCATTATTGTTTCCTCTTTCTCTCTAACTAGTCATTGATGGCCATCTGAAATGGATGTGTGCTTGCAGTGAAGAAAAACTCAAATTTACTAATTGATGCACAAACATGCTCATTTACATGCAAATATGTTTTTCTTTTCACAAATGCATCTATTTGCATAAAATAAAACCTCTTTCCCAAATATTAGGGTGAACAAAAGCAGTTTTCATGGATGCCTGAAAAAAAAGTGGCTAAATAGAAAAGCCAGTTCAGAATTTGTGTAATAATTACTAATTGTTTTCCTTGCTATTAGCCTGTCTCTGCTTAATAAGCAATATGAGTTACAATTTCATTTCTGGATACAATTCAATGTAAGAGTTTTGACCTACCATATAAGATCTCTATAATTTGGGATATCTGTATATACAATTCTAGGACTTAATTCTGTACGGGAGCAGGGTGGAGAAACGGTGCTGACAGAGCCCAGCATTTGGCTCTTGAATGTCGTGATGTAGTGAGTGCAAGACTCCTCACTGGAAATGTACTTCCCTTAGTCTGGTAAAACCAGAAAATGATTTATTCTCACAATGCATCATGAAATTTGGAGAAAATCTGTTTTATTTGAGGGAAGGAAGCCTCATCTTTGTATGGCTGACTTTGCCAGCTTTGGTTTAACGTTCTGATCTTTTAAAATGTTATTGCTTAAGCCTTCAGAGAGGTTATGGAAGGCCCACTGTTTAAATAGGGGGAAAAATACTCCCTCTACTTGGATCAAATCAATTTAATGAAGTTCCTTCATTTAGACATACAGAGAAAGATCTAACATGTTTTAATTGTTCCTTCTGGTATGTATTGTAGTGGTTCTTCTGTTGAAATGTAGTAGTCGGTATCGCTCAAGACTGTTATGTGGGACTAAGCTATCAACCAACTTTAGGAAATGGAAACTGAAATTAGATTTTTCTGGCAGAGGTTCATTCAGTAGAGAGCTCCATTTAACCTCCATATAAAGAAAGGAAGGAAGAGTAAACAAAGTACGTTTTATTCTGGACCAAACGCAGTGCTTTAGGATTTTTTTTATTTCAGAGATGTTCTGATGCGTCTTTATAACGTTACGGTTAGAAACTGATTGCTCCATTTCTATACAGCCAGTGATTTCAATGCACTTTGTCCAGAGAGCTAGAAGGGAATAGGAAAGATGGAGCAAACTGTGTTTTACCTTCATCGTGGTGCCATAACAAAGTGACTGAGTAGGATTTTGAAACGCTTGTAACTGGTTTACAGCATACACAATGAAACACTTTGAACTTTTAAACCGTTAGACAGTACGAGAAGTCGGAGGGAATAATCTGATTCAGAGTCTGATGGATCAGTATTTTTAGTGTGGAAGTCATTCAGCTTACCTGATGGTCCCTTAATTCAGGCGTGGAAACATGAACTGAATGAAGACAGAATCTTCATATGATAAACTGGACATCTTGGTTGTGATACTTTTTTTTTTTTATTAAGTATTGTATTGCAACTGGCAGGGTGTAATATCACCCTAGGCAACTGGCAGCGGGCTTAGAGACTTCCCATGTCTTTAAAATTGAAGTACTTTTGACTGTTGTGTTTTCACCGAAGCATGTACCTGTTTTATTTTTACCTAGCAATGTATTTCAGTATACAATCATTTTCTATTTTACAATACATGCAGCTGGTTGGGGTTCCTTTTTCCCTCTCAGTTGGCTTTCTCCAAAAATTCAGATTGTTCACAAAAGTGCTATTTTCTTCAGGCTGTCCTCATAAAGAGGAATTCTGGGTTGTCTTGTGCTGCGGACAGGGATGGGATGTTCGTCAAAAATTTCTGATATTGAAACGTTTAACCTGCAGACACAAATTCCCTGCAAAACAAAATTTAGATCATCCTTCAAGTGCAATAATGACCTTTCTAAAATCTGAATTTTAAAATAATAAAATGAGTTGGAGAAATCAGGCAGTAGTCATACTTTATCTATCTGTCTTTACAGCAAACTGTACTGATTTGTAGTTTGTTCCCATGCTAGTTATGGTTTGGTCAGTTGGATGTGTGTGATTCATACTGTTGTTTTCAGAGGCATATATGGAGAGAAGTGAATATATTGCAGGGCATAGAGCATCCCATAGATGACAAACGTAAAATGATGCAAATATGTTTACAGCTTTTGAAATTGATTTTTTCCAACCCTGTAACTTGTGTGAGTGAATTTACTAGAATTACATATATGGCCAGGACTATTTTGTTGCAAACAATTCTTTAATAGGTTGGCATGGTTTGATATTTATAGTATATAATCTATTTCAAAACAATTGCTTGGATTCATATGATGGCATAGCTGATGCTGCTTGGTTCTGTTGTATGCAAAATACATGAGGAGGTGTTCTTTTCATTGAGACCTTTTGATATTGTTTAGTGGAAGATGCCTGCCCAAGCTTCTTAATTTTTTGTGTCTTACAAGAAGTGGGAAATGAAGATGAATGTATGCTTTTCAGGTGGCAGTTATCCTAGTAGATATCCTAAATAGACATACATTGTTTCTCTCTAATAGAAATGTCTGTAAACAGAGGGGATATATACTTAAGATGGTGATTGATCCCCTCAGATCATTCAATGTTGGAGCTGTATTTGTGAAATATGGAGACAATGTGTGGTATGATGTGCAGTTGAATGTTGAACTTGTGCCAAAGAGGGCAGCTCTGACTTTTTGCAGTTCATTGCAAAGGGTTGCATTAGGCAGAGTGTTGCCAGCAGGTGGAGGGAGGTGATCCTGCCCCTCTACTCAGCCCTGCGGAGGCCTCACCTGGAGCACTGTGTCCAGTTCTGGGCTCCCCAGTACGAGAGAGGCATGGAGCTCCTGGAGTGAGTCCAGCGGAGGGCTACTAAGACAATGAAGGGACTGGAGCATCTCTCCTCTGAGGAAAGGCTGCGAGAGCTGGGCCTGGTCAGCCTGGAGAAGAGAAGACTGAGGGGGGATCTGACCAATGTGCACAAGTCTCTGAAGGGAGGGTGTCAAGTGGATGGGGCCAGGCTCTTCTCCGTGGTGCCCAGCGACAGGACGAGAGGCAACGGGCACAAACTGAAACACGGGAAGTTTTCCTCATCTGAACATGAGGAAAAACTTCTTCACTGTGAGGGTGACAGAGCACTGGCACAGGTTGCCCAGAGAGGCTGTGGA
This sequence comes from Struthio camelus, assembly GCF_040807025.1. Taxonomy (NCBI): domain Eukaryota; kingdom Metazoa; phylum Chordata; class Aves; order Struthioniformes; family Struthionidae; genus Struthio; species Struthio camelus. The sequence goes on along the minus strand of NC_090950.1, from coordinate 33,046,700 downwards.
GTCTCCTTCGCTGGAGATATTCAAAAGCTATCTGGACACAGTCCTGGGCAATGTGCTCTGGAGGACCCTGCTGGAGCAGGGGGGTTGGACTAGATGATCTCTGGAGGTCCCTTCCAGCGTCAACCATTCTGTGATTGTAGAGAGATGCCTGTTTACTGCCATCTAGATCTGTGGCATCCCTAGAAATGTCAACCTTGCAAGAGCTGGTTTGGGTAAGACTGAAATGTCAGTTCTGTAATTCCAGAAATAACTCTGAGCTGTTACTAGGATCTATCACTTGGAAGAGGAACATAGGCATGAGAAAAAAATCAGACCAACTACTTGGAGGTTTTTGGTGTAAAACCTAACTCAGACTGGAGTCACTTAAAAAGTCAGTTCTGTCCTTGAGTTTGTCTGGTTGATGATAGAAGATTAATATAGGAATTGTATTTCCTACCCTTTCCCTCCCCCCCCCCCCAAAAAAAAAAAAAAGGAAGCAAAAGGTAATTTTGACTGAGTTTAGTCCTAAATGTTTGCAGTTATTCTTCAGAGAAATGTGATTTTTCTTAATAAGACCAGTTTCTACAGAGTATCTGCTGTTTATGTAAGATTTATGTAAAGAAAGAAGAACACATCTGTATCTATGTGTATTCTTTTCATCTAATATTCTGAAATATTATATTTAGTGGTGTGCTGTCTTACTCAATTGGGCTCAATCCCCTTAACTCCAATATTGCTTTCGAAAAACAGTTTTGTTTGTAATCAAATGTTATCTCTAGCATACTAGCTTTGATTACAGAAGCCTGCAATTGAGTGTACCTGAGTAAAAGTTTGCCATGTCCCTGATCAAGGTCAACCTTTCTCTTACTGGGGAGGAATATTAACCTTGCCTGGGGGTGTTACCTAAGTAAGTAAGGGGTATTAGGTAAGTAAGAAGATACACTATTTCATCACAACTTCTTGTTGTCCTGTGGATCCTAAACTTAAGGTGAAAACTTGGTAGGTGGCAGAAATCATTCTATTGGTCCTTTGCGTGTCTGTATGTTCTTGGGATATAGGGACTTCATTAATGACGCCTTCAGTGTCCTTTGTACCAGCGTTAGGAATTCCAACCCGTTCTTTGGAACAGAGCTTTTCTTTTTCATCTGTAATTTTCTTTCTTTCTCTCTCTCTCTCTCTCGCCTATACTTCCCGCTTTTCACAGTAGTAGTTCTGTAAGAATTTCAGGAAGTCAATCTATTATCAGTCTTTACAGATGTTTCTTCAACTTGCCCTTCTGTGAAGTAAATCTGTTTCCTTTGAAGATACAGTGCCTCTTTCCGCTGCCGCTATGGTAATTCAGAAGTTTTCCAAGCTGCACAGTAACTTGTTTCAGAAGCATCTTTCTAAAATTATGGGTGAACATGTGTAGGTAGGTTCCTGTCTTTTCAGGAAAAGTTTGACATTGTGGTTTCCTTCATAAGAAATGTGTTTCTGTTGAAAAGGAAACATATTTTCCTTTTAAAAAAGTATACCGCAAAGAAAACCACCCAAGAGAGAAAACAATGAGCCTGGATATGTCGCCTTATAACAAAGTATACTGCCCCACTGTTCATTCCTGTGCACAGGGCATAGAGATTTATTGTACCACATATATTATATGCATAACAGAGCACAAGTTACTATATTACCTTGGATTTTTATGTAATGCTTTTCTCAGTAGATTTCAGAATGTTTAACAAAAAAAGGAGGATAGTGGTATCATTATATTCAGTGGATGATGATATCAGTGGAAAAACAAGCAAGTTGTATTTCTAGGAAAGAAATGCCAGAGTGCAATGTAAGATGCAAGTCTCCTGAGACCGAGTTGGCTGCCCCTGTATTATGTTACATTGCCTCTGTATGAACCTCCCTGTTTAGAAGCACATGGTGAATTGAAGCAATATAGATCAGGGTTAATTTGTGGGTGGATTACTGTTTTGTGTGCTGACTGAGGTGCCAAAAATATTTGTTATTTCTTTTTCTAGAAGATATTTTTGAGATATTTATCACTTTGAAAACATTAGAGGAAAATAAGTTAGCTGTGATTATTTTATTTTTGTATTTTAATTTTACTTAGGAAAGATCAGTGTAAAGACTTCAGCTTCACTGTCTGTATTTTTTAGTTTAGCATTTGATTAATGTTTAGATGACACAAAGATACCTTAATCTTTTTGCATTCCATTTTTTGCTCTCTAGCAGAGGTGACCACCCCTGTTAACACTGTGTGCCAATGTATCATTAAGACTTTACTTCAGAGGTGTATGCAATGAAGTGTAAACAGGAGGTATTGTAGCTGTCAATACTAAATGCTTCATGTGCCCAGATTCCCTAGATAGCTCAACAAATTGTTTGCTTTAATCTCCTTGTTCAGAGATCACGTTTTAAAGCACAAAGAAATTAATGATGTAAAAAAAGAAATTAAAGAATGCAGAATTGGAAAGATTAATCATCAAGTGTCTAGTCTATAATAATTTAGAATGATGAGATTTGCTTCATAATACTGGTGGAAGTATTAGTCTTATTTGGGGTACTACAGCTATTAATTTAGGGCTTAAAAACCCATAAGTTTTGTTTTAATTTCTTACCATGACAGACATAGCAGTCTTTTCTGCTCAAATATTAATTAAGGGAAAATATATGTTAGTTAATTGTAAGTGCCATCTACTTACTGAATATTATAATTCCACTTTTCAATTTTTCTAGAAAAATCCTAACCCTGATCCTATATTTTTACTCAAAATTTTAAGCAGCAAAGAGTCAGGATAAAGGCACATGAAAAGGAATATTGAACTGTGTGTTACAGTTACATGCTACTTGCCCTCCTTCCAGTTGTTACTGTGTACAAGCACATGCGATTAGGCTGCATGCTCTGAACTCTCTGTGGTGCAGATTCTTCTATAATGTAATATGGATGCAGCATCTCTTTTATACCACATCTTAATAGCTTTGGGGATCATATATGTACATTTACACTTCTCTACAACCTAGTTCCATTACTTTTGCTCATTAGTTTCAGGTCTGAACCAGTCACATCTCAAATCCTTTTAGCAAGTCCAAGATCATTAGGACTAAGCAGGAATTTGTTCTTTGAGAACGTGTCTCAGTTTCTCTTCTTTGGGATATTCCTTGGCTTTTAAAACTCCATTCTTCCTGTTTGAGTCATGCCCTGCTTACCATATATGCATGTGTGTATATTTTGGCAGCAACGTATTTTCCAGTGGGAGAATTTTGCCTCCCTTGCGTGACATCATAACACTGGCAAGGCTGTGTTTTATTTCATGTTCTGAACTCATGCCTGTTTTAATATCTGTTTTTTTCAAATGCATTCTATTGTTGCTGTTTTGTACATGAGCAATAGTCAGTTCTTTGTAACAGTATCTCTGCCTTTTGGGGAATATACCTTTTTAAAGTGTTGGATTAAAATAGCCAATAAAATTGCACTGGTTCTCTTTCAAAATCATACTTGATCTGAAATACTTAATCTTCCTGCAGCCAGTCATACTTATTAGTTTGAGACTAGTAAGCCAGCATATCTCTGGAAAGTTGAGTTCCTCATAATAACGAGATCAAGACCAGAATGGACTTGAGATAGCAGATTCAGAGCCCTCTGTAAATAAAGCTACCATGAGTTTAATGTGCAAACACCAATTTAAAGCCTGAAGCTTATTGTACTATGCTTATGGGAAAAAAAAAAAAATTGAACTTTACAGGAGATAAAATACTTCTAAAATGGTTTTGCTAAAATGTCTCACTCTGTAAAACACTCTTGGAAGTTCTGCCTAAACCTGAGAAAAAACTTCACTGTGAGGGTGACAGAGCATTGGACCAGGTTGCCCAGAGAGGTAGTGGAGTCTCCTTCCCTGGAGATATTCAAAACCCGTCTGGATGTGATCCTGGGCAATATGCTCTGGAGGACCCTGCTTGAGCAGGGAGGTTGGACTAGACGATCTCCAGAGGTCCCTGCCAACCTAAACGATTCTGTGATTCTGTGAATGCATTTTTACTCACATAAGTGACTTACACAAGCACAACAACACGATGTGCTACTAAGAATTAAGGTATATTTGCAGTGAATTAAATCATATGAAATACTTCCTTTTAAAAGCTTCACAGTCCAAACCTTCTCATATATGTTTTCTCTTTGTGTATTCATATTGCATGAAAAGATAAGAAAAAGAATGAAAATATTTTCTATGGTATCTTTTCTGTTTTTTTAAACATGTATGACCAAAACCTGTAGCGCATAGTCACATGAATAATAGGATAAGTAGAAAAAAATTTCAGACTAAAGTCCCTTGATGCCTTTCTCTTTTGTCTGTCTGCCATTAGTATAAATTATCATTTTTGCAATTAAACAAAAAAGGCATTGTGTAAATTTTACATAATACACTCTATTGAGAACAATATGCATGAAATCAATTTTGTAATAGCTGTAAAGCCACTGCTACTTGTATAGGTGCTTTTACAGTTTCCAGTAAAAGTCTTTGGTGGTTGTGTAGTTCATAGTAAAATTAATCTTTTGCTCTTTAGTTCATTTTATCTTCTGAGGATATGAAATGAATTATTTTCACTTATGCTTTTCTAATTCCTGCAGCTGTTGTTGTGCCTAGGTTAAGGTAATTATCACCTCTTCACCTAAAAATGTTGTGTGTCTTTGGATGTTAGGGATTTCATCTTGCATGGGTTGAGGTCATTTGTCAAATTTCTGCTGAATGTAAAGTAAGGGCCAGGTCTTACATATTCCTGAATTTTGTTTCACTACACAGTTGTAGTTGTTTTGTGGCAACAACAACAAAATGAAGATCCAAATATGGATGGAATTCTCCATAGCTCCTCAAATATTTCAGTTATTAGGAAGGATAAATTTAGGGTAAAGATTCTGAGGATTTTTTTTAATCTTTAAACAAATCTACTTTCTCACGGTTTGCATTCTTAATTATTAGTATTTGTTGGAGAGATAGGCACTGTCCTTCACTCATAGCTGCTGGTTACCTGATGTATATAGATTAAGTCAGTCCTTTACTATTACAAAGGCAGTTCATTTGACAAGCATTAAGGAATAATGGAAGCAACAGACACCTACAGTGAATTCTGTGTTGCTGCTTCTGTGCTTTGGGAACACTGGGGATTAAAGCGAGCTTAATGGTCCCGAGAAAAAAATGCAGACCTGCAAATATCAGTCCTGCTTGGGAACACCTTCCCAAACAGACTGAGTGCCCTATTAGCCTGCTTTCTAAAATGAAATGGTTGATCTAGGTGCCTGCAAGAAGCAAGCAGTTTTTTCCCCTTGCTTTCAGAACTAGCAGCTTTTTTACAGGAGGTGAGCTAAGATGGTAACTGAGTCCAACTCAGAGCAGCTCCATCTCTCCCTTACCCTGTTTATGCTTGGATTCTCAAGTCATTATTTTTGAACTTTCACCGTTCAAATAAAGGTGGTCAGCAGTGTGAATGATAAAGCTCTGAACACGTTACAGCTGAATTGTGCTTCTAAAATACAGCTTGTGCCTGAGACATGTCTGTGGACAGTATCTGTAGTGGCCTTTTAGTGGAGAGGAAATATGAATTCCCATCAACTTATGGGGCACTGTTGAAAAGGTAGACCTTATTGGCTCAATCTGTTTTTCAGAACATAATCAGCAGACACCGTGAGGAGTCTCCAAAAGCAGTATGTGCTGAAAGTGTAGTATATATTCTGCCCATGCAGCTCTCAACTCTGGTGACTGGTTACAGGAAAACAAGGTTCTTCAGTAAACTGTAATGGGATCCCACCATTCCCTAAGCAAAAATGTGGTCACTGCTTGGATCCCATATAAGCTGCCAGTACTCTAATGAATTTCATCAAGAGAATGTGGAAGATATGGTGCACAAAGGTGCTGAGAAGGGCAAGGATCTCATTGCTGTGCTGCTTTTCTGTCACTAAATATATGTATGACCTGGCTGGAGTAGCCATACTTGTGTGCATGAGAAAATTATGTGGTTTTGAAGTTTTCCATGTGGTAAACTGTTTAAATTTAGTTCTAGGAGGCAATCTCGTTATCTTTGTTAGGGATCCTGCCACCCCTTCCAACTCCTTTGTTGCTATGACATGTACATGTTGCCTACTCTTAATAGCATCTGCCTCCTTTCTGCAGAATTCTGCTAGAATTAAAGCAGAAGACGTATTAATATCACAACAAAATTTCAGACATAGAGTAAACAATCATAAATCCCAGTGTTAACGTTATTATAAAGGTGCTGTAATTTTTGTAATTAATGGTGGTTGCTAAGCAGAGCAAAGGTTGTGTAAGATTAGAACAAGATGTGGAATTAATTTTTATTTGAATCTCTTACCATATTAGACGTGGTGAATTTATACCTTTTGAAGTGTACTTTAATGATTAATTGAAATTAGCATGCAAAATAGCCACAGTAATATTTGCAGTTCTCAAAATCTGAACATCTTTGCTTTCCAGTAGCTCTCTCCATCTCTTTTATGTGCTTTGTGTTAGCAGACGCTGTAGAAGGGGCCAGTAATAACAGTACGGATACAGACAGAACTGGGAGACACTGTCATTATGTAGTGGTTAGAGCTGGAATGACGTTTACAGTATGGCAAGCTAAGATCTTTTATTTGAATTACTTAATTAGAGAGTCCTGTTCTTGTGGTGAAAAATCAAAAATAGTGACTAGACACCAGATTTTAAGGGGCTTGAGGTTCTGGAGTTACCACTCCTATGGTTTTATAGTGGAATTTCCAGGGAAAATGGGATGCTTATCTCATATGGCATTATTGCGAGTGTGGTGCCAAAGAGCTTTTGGAAATTCCCTTCGACCTCTGTACACACAAGTTAGGCACCAAATTACCAATAAGTCTGGCCTTGGATTTTAATTGGGGCAGATGCCATTTGATGGTAAATGCAGGTTGCTACAGTGTAGTTTGTTGCTTAAAGCCCTGATGAACTAAGGTTTCTCACTCAAGCTTTTTGGAATATGTTTTCCAAAACACACATCTGAAAATGAAAGAGGAAGACAAAATCATAACTTCTGTGACAGCTATGGTTAAGGAAGTTAAAGCAGAACATCGTTTACATAAATCACACTAGTCATTTTGCAGAAACAAGTCAGCGTGTTCGTTATTGTATTAATTGTTCATCATAAATAGAAATAACGTCTGTGCAGATTCTTCTGCAACCTATATAGTTGATGTTATTTAATATTTATTTCTGTTACATAATTTCTGAACTCCCTATCTGAACAGCATTTATGGCAGTTTCTGTAAATGATCTGGTTTTGGTTAACTGGATAGGTCATGAGAAATACTCAGTAGCTTCAGAATTAGACCATTTTCTCTTGGCTAATTAGACTATTTGAGCTACAAATAATTTTAAATAATATTGCTATACGAACAGTGCCATGGGCAGAGTGGTATATAGTTGTCCACGTTGTCTTAAATGTGATAACTTAGAAAATATTTCACTACAAGTAGGTATTTCATTTTAACTGGCTAGCGCCTCCAATATGACACTATATTTACCTCTTATTCTTCTTTCAAGAACTAAGTGTGTGTTTCGACAAGATTTTTACGCACAGAATAGCAATAGCATGCTAGGTGCACTTAGAAGCTGACAGTGTACAACCAGGAAAGCTCTTTAAGATATCCCCTTTTCCTATTCAAAATGATTACCGGCCTTCAAAATTAATGATGTTTAGGAAACACTGTTAATCTGCTTTGTGTTTATTCACTTTAACAATGAGATGAGTTCAGAATTCCTTCGGGCAGACTTTAATAATAATTTTTCATTTTTGGAAAATGACATTCCTATTTATTAATTTGTACTCTCTACCAGCGATTTTGGCTTCCATGATTGTATTTTTCAAACACAGTGTGTTCTGTCTGATTTATTTTTCCCCAGCATGTTTGTATTCCATTTTGTTACGTGAGGTGGCAGAATGTCAAGACTCTAAAGCCATATTTGCAATTCTAAAAATCAGTTGGGCCTAATTCAGTGCAAATTTTACTTCAACAACTGATAGGTCTAGCGCTTCATTGATGTTCTGTGGCTTGATGTAGCTCTTCTGGAGCATGATGCTAACTTAGTAGATAAAAATGTTTCTCCTGATCATAGATTCTGTGCCATATTGCTTTCTGTAGGACCTTATGGAGGATACTGTGCCATGAAATGTGACGTAGAAAGACAATGTGGTTCTATAGGAGTATTTACCAAGAGGCAAACTTAGTGGCAAAACAGCAGGAAGCAAAGCCCACTTGCTCTAAATCCATGACAGGCAAAGGAGGGGAAAGGAGAAAGGGAGATAATGCAAGTCATGTTGCTCCCTACTCCAAGAAATATCTAAGATCTTTTTTTTTTTTTTTTTTTTTTTTTAAATTCAAAGATCCAATTTTTCTGTACAGGCAGACACACTGGTTTTCTGGCCTTGGCAAATAGTGACCTGCCAAGCTCATTCATTTGTAAAAGTGCTGCTGCAAAGATCATTAACCTGAACTTGTTGCTTTGCCCATATGTAACAACAGGAGTCCAAGTCTGCCAAAACATTGTGGGGAGAGGGGAGTTATATAGAATATGGCCTGAACGCTAGCTCTACCGTTGATGGATACAAAGGTGAAGATGAGCTGAGGTCCAGAGAGACTGTAATTTTCCAGAGGTGTTCCAGGCATTGTAAAGCATCCCTGTAATCTACAGGATTCTTGCTTATTGACTTCTTCCAGGCCAGACATCTGGAGGATAACAAGTGGACAGAACTGTATGGCTGGGAGCAGTATGACCTTCACAAGAAATGTCTGATCTCACTCAAGCTCCTTCATTGGGGGCCTGGGAAAAGACTTCAGCCTCTATTGTCAGCAGCTTGCAGGCTTTGAGAAGCTGGAGTTCAACTGCTAGCTCCAACAGTAAATCCATGAAAGGCTCACGTTTCCTTACTGCCCTCACTAGCTGCAGATGCCACAGTTTCCTCCTGACTTCCAGGAACTGCTCTCACAGGTCATATGACTGCGGGACCCGGGCGGACAATCATCCCTGCAAGATATGAGCCACACAGAGGCACTGTTGTCACCTCAGCGTTGGTATTTGGGGATCAAGAAGTCCTTGCCTCAGGCAAATGAAAGTGCTAAAAGAGACTGTAGATGGGCAGACTCGTGGGGTGTGCTGAAAGGCAACTGAGACTCACAAGAGTCTTTTGTGTGTGGCAACAGAATGAGTCTGTTGTATGGAGAGAGGAAGGGATGAGGAAACAGTTATAGTTGGGAGAAGTTTTGAAAGGATGTAAAGAAAGGTGTGAAAGATTAATTGCCTTTGCCAAGATATCGTCAGTCCTTGTACTGAGGTGAGAAGGGAGTTTACTGCCAACATCCATGGCAGATGGCAGTGCACGTGGCCATTCCCCTGCTTGGGGCCGGCCTCGAGCTTCTTGCTCTCCCCTTATTCTTCCTGAGCCTTGCTAGGCTTTGCAAGGTCAAAATGTGCCACTGTGGGTGAGATTGCTGTGGATGCTGAAACATGACGACTGCTTAAACAGAGCTGTATTGTATGATCAAAGTGCATACATAATACAGGTGAGCGAGGGTGAGTTTTAAAAGGCCCTAGCATTCTGCCTGAAATTCCTCATCTAGTATCCAGTGTGGGTGGGATGGAGCTGTCTTAGAGGTACCAGATGGACCAGTGGTGTGCATGCAGAGCAGGTGGTCTCAGGAGAGGTGGTCTGCAGTTTAAGTATAGAGAATGACTAAATATAAAAAAAGTATATATTTGCAGTATATAGCGCCTTGTACAGCCAATCCTATGTCGGAGGAGAAAAATGGTGACACATTTTCAGGAAAGTTTTAGCCAGCTCTGCTTATTAATCATATGAATGAGGAAGTGAGTCTACACAAGGATCACATTCCGTATAAAGCTTCGAGTCTTTGTAATTTTGTACTTCCTTATATTGATTTGGGAAGATGTGAGAATGTAGTCCTGACTCGCGATATGCCAGTCTTACCTTGAGTTTTGCATCTGCTTCTGTTTTTCCACCTGCTCATTGGCCAGGAATTTATTTTCGTTGCTTTCCCAAGAAACAAGAAACTGCTCTGTTCCAGATGCACTGCATCTTTCTCTCCTCCCATAGAATTTATTTTTGAAGATCCTGAGATACTTTGGCTTTATATTGAGGTGATACTGGGAGTGGACACATTTGAGAGTTTCCAAAATCTTCATTCACCTAATATTCTCCTATTTGAATTATCTCATAATCAGTGCTAGGACTAAGCTGCCTCATTCTTAGAATATGATGCCTTCTGGCACCACCAAAGGTCTTCCACTTTTAGTTTTTGAGCTGCAAATAAATCAAAACCGTTTCTCTCGAAAGTGGTTTGCTAATGTATGCGTGTCTGAGCACACAAAAATAGTGTCTGCTTATGTATGTGTTACACAGATTAAAGTTTTATTTATGTCCAGAAAGAAGCAACTGCTGAAGTCCTTCCACTGGCTTTATGAGTATCAAATGAGGTCCACCTGTCTGCGGACTTGAATGGAAGTAATAGCAGGTTTGGACAGAAAAGGCAATATATTTTCAGCGACTGAAATTGACCATGCTAACAAACTCTGCAAAGAGAAAGAAGGTCAGTGTCCCCAAGTCCATCTGAAACTGCTTTTGTATGGCTTACTCCCCATATACTATGTTCAGTGGCATTAAAAAGAAAAAAAAAAAGTTAAGAGGCGTGTGGACTGTTTCCAATTCCAAGGTATGTAAACAGTCTCCAATTTCTTCTTTAGAGGTATGTATCAAATCATATTTTGAAAAATATTGCCCTAAATGCAGTGATTGCTTGTGCATATATATGTCCTGGATGTGTATCTATACATCACTTAAGCTCAACAGTGACATGCAAGAAAAAATTCTAGATACTACGATTAACCCCTTTTTCATAAGTAATATATATTTCTTACGTTATTTTAAAATAAGGCAATAGTTTTATGAGTCATGCTAATTTTGTTATTACCAGCACCAAGCTGAATATCAAAGGCAAAACAGGAGGAAGAAGAATTTAGAGCCAGGTTCTGAAACTGTTTTATTTTTAGCACTTTTTCAAGTTACAGTTCATAACTGCCAGAAACTGACAAGCAGGAAAAACACAGTGTGAATCAGGATGTTCAGTAGTCATCTGTTCACATTTCCAATTTGTGAATTTGACATGCAAATAGTTCTTTTACCCCGGTGTTAATGTAGCTGCATGGTGTACACACCCTTGCTGATGCATTAACGATCAGGTGTATAGTGCTTTTGGTCTAAACTAAGCTTGTGGCTTTCTATATATGCTAGCCAATTAAATAGCATGATTTTTAAAAATACAGTAATCCAAGATCTTATATCCATAAACTTTATAGTATACTGTTGCAGCTCCAAATTAGCAGAGTCAAAAAATAGTACTTAAGAAAATAACGTTGATAATATTCAGTCATTGCCTCTTGGTTTCTGCTGCTCTCAGTTCCCTGAAGGCAAATGAATTCATAAAGCCTTCTTTAAAAAGTCCACGCTTATTAATTGTATCGAAATTAAGGGACTCCACTTCCAAAGTGCAGACAAGTATGTAATCTGTTAGCTGAGCTCTGCGTTTTGGAATCAGGAACTTGTTTCTGCTGTTCAACTACATGGATGTTTCAATGAAGGACACTCCGCCCTCCTCCTCCCCTCCATAAAAGGCATATTTCTCTTCTGGTTTTTTAAACCTCACAGGTGTTGACACAGATCATGACAGTGACATTTAAAATAATTTGCAAACTCGAGTTTTAGTTTTAAAGATAATGGTAAGCGTATAACCATACACAGCACTGTTTCAAAGTTGTAGGTCAGCTTAGCTGATACATCCTGATCAATGTTCCCTAGAAAGTTGTTTGCTATATTTGACCATAAACGAATGAATTTTCTACAGTATTTGTCTAAAACAAGTTAAGCCTATTAAACAAAGAGGTGTCAGACCTAATCCATATTAGGAGAAAGGAAACTCCCTTAGCAGGACCTCCTTTCTCAGGTCACAGATACATGTCATTTTCCATCCATTTTCAGCTGTGCTGGCTGAAGAAGTTACTGTCCCTAACTGCTTTTGCCCATTTTACCATTTCCTGGCCAGCTGAACTTCTCAAGTGATCACTTTCTAATTTTCTTCAGTCAGAATGAACCAAGCCAGTAAAAAGAGCTAGTGACATTATTTTCCCAAACACTAGTTTTGGAAAGGAAGAATGCATTTTGTTCCTTTCTGTCTTAGCAAGTACCATCCCAGTTTCACAGTAAGAGCAGTTTTGGAGACTGAAACAGTTGGTGCTGAGGACCTGTTTCTGCGCTGTACACGTTGGGGGTTTATCTCAAGGCTGGTCCCATAGACAGAATGCCCAGTAGCAGCAAGAGCTCTTTAAGTACGCTTCCGGAACATGTCGTCTTGTTTAGTTCCACTCAAAAGAAATCTAGGTTGTGTGCCATTGAGATTGCTCTTTGGTGTAAATCAAAGCAGGGGGAGGGGGAACGACTGGCAGGGGGAGGGCCCTCCAGTCTGAATAGGAATGGAAATTTAGATATACCCCACAGTGACCATGCTTCACCACCCAAGGAAGCAAGAAAGTTCGGGAAGAAACCAATCCCTAACATTTCTTAATGCCTTTCACTGCTCCTGGACTTAAGCAAGTGCTATTATGTTAATAAAATCTATCTTAGCTAATTATTTAATAAGTTATTTAATAAAGGAGTGGACTGGGCCTGACTATAAGGTGCTGAGCTACTTAAAAATCAGTTGATGCTCAGAAAGGAACACAAGGAAACGTAGCCTATTTTGACATGAGAGCAGCACATTACACAGAAGTTGCTGTGACTTCGTGTAGTGGATATAAATTCAACTCCCTTATAATACATTTCTTTTCCAGTACATACCCTGATGAGTGGCCATCTGGGGAGGGAGGAGAGAAAGGGAAGGGAAAAGGAAGGAAGAGGACAGAATTTTCACTGAACAGAAATGTATTTTGTGCCTTTAACAGGAGACAGGTACAGTAAAAACTAATGAAAGGTTGAGAGGCTTCTGTTTATTGTGATTTCTGCAAACACAGAGACCACGTTACTCCCTGACCTGGTAGTTGGCAATAGCTGTTGTCAGGATGTGTCTAAATCTCAGCTTGTAAGGAGGCCATTAAGGAAAGAATTGCTGACAGTGCTGAGGGGGGAACCTGAGGGCCAGTGTGCTCCCTTGCATTGCTACCCTTTGCCAGAGTTCATTTTAGTCACAAGATAGGGCATTGCACAACACTGGTCACTGGAGAAACTGTTTAGCAGCCAGAGAAGAACCAACTATCTGGTTGTCTACATGAGATAATCAACGTAGGAAAGAAAGAGAGTCACTTGAGCAAGGTTATTATTTTCTGGTTTCCCATCACAAGCTTTTGTGATGTGCCTGCCTAGCTCAGATTCTCAAAATCTAGAGAGCTCAAGCACAGGTTCATGATACAGCAACTATTTGGCACTTCATTTCAATATTATGCCCGTCAACATACCTGCCAAAAAAGAAGTAGAAAACTTGTCATGCAGAATAGAGAGAGAGGGCTTAAAGAATTGGCCGGGAAATAAATACTAGGGAAAAAAAAGAAAAAAGGATAATTAGAAGAGCAAAGACACAGAATGAGGAGGAGAGTGACCAGGAGAAAGAATGCTGTGGAAAGGGATTATCACACCTTAGGAGAGAGAATGTAAATGTTCTGAGAGTTCAGAATGAGAGAATGAAAGAAATAAGATACAGAGCAAGAAGCAAGATGAATTAAAGAAAGAGTGAATTTTGCAATGAAAACAACTATATTAAAAATAGAAATCAAAATAGCAAAATGTTAAATTGAGATATATAATAAAGGTACAATAAGCTTTGCAGAATGTACTAAACTGCAATTTCACATGTTCGAAAAGATCACAGAACTGTTTCTTCTTGCCATTCCTCCAGGCGCTTTTTATTTTAATCTTTTCCTAAGTTGTTGTATTCCCATATGATCAAAAGATTTTTCCAGTGTAATACGTATGAGGATTGAATAGTGGGTATAAACGGGGTCTAGAAAGATCTAATGAAGGTTTATCAGGGTATCTTAATTCTAGGTCTGAAAGTAGTCCAACCTATATCTTGAGATCCAGTAGCAGAATATGCAGGCATGTTGAATGCTTTTTTAGGAGGAGGGAAGGAGTAAGATTCTTGAACTGCAAAATGTTCATGATGAGCTACAATAATCTCCTCACTGTGCACGCACTGCTGTTACTACAATCTTATCTGAAAAACAGGTCGATGCCTTTGGTTTAGTGCTGACTTGAAGTAAATGCCCTCTGGCATGTGGATTGAGTGTCAGCAATCATACTAAAGAACAGAGGATGGTTCAGCTCGTGACTCTGAGGCTAATTAGCTTAGCACCACTCAGAATTAAAAGCAACATAGGAAAACTTGACTGTTGCCTGAAGTTAGCAAGATCTTTTTTGTTTGGTTGGTTTCAACTTTTTACCTGAAAGAGAAACAGCTTCCACATTTTGTGTCCCAGATGAACTGGGATAGGGAGAAATGGTTCCCTTGCCTCATTACCTTCCTAAAGGTGTGTTGTTCCAAACATTTCAGCAGCTGATTTGGGAAGAAAACAGGAAAACAGGTTGTGTTCCATATCATAGCGGTGCTCAAATTTTACTGGATTTTTTAAAGCACCAGATTAACATTTTCCTCTGTGAAACAAGTTATCATGAAAACTCTTCTGCAGTAGTTTTTACTTCACTTAGAAATGACATGTAGATTTAAAAATCTGAGACATTTTCTTCCAAAATTGATTTATATTCTTCATATAAAGTACCTGCAAAGATCATAGGGCTTGTGGCTGCTTCACAGAGCTAATGAAATGGATTTTAAACTCTGTATTGGCTACAGTTAATGACCCTTAAGTAGTAACTTAAGATAGTAACTGAATTGTGAAAAATGGGTGGAAGACACGATGTTCCACTGTTTTTGATTTATTTGTTTGAAGATATGTTGTGGACAAATTTTTAAAAAGCTTTTCAAAGTTAAACATAGATAGGAATGGTCTGTACTGAATTTTGTTGTTGTTGTTGTTGTTATAAACAGCCATTTAAAACATTTTTATAGATTAATCTACATGTGTTTAAGCAACTGGACTCTTCAGAGACTTCAGACGCCATTTTATACAGAATCTTTCTTGGGAAGTAAAATTGATATTTTAGCCTAACCATACATATAACTGCTATAAAAAAGGCAAAACTAAATATTTCTTCAAAAACTATTTGATGGTCTTGATCCTGTAAAGGGCTAAACACTCAAGGTTCTACATACCTTGCAGTGCTTATTACTGTTGTATACCAATAGTGTCTAGAGGCTTCAGCTGAAATCGAGATCCCAATATGCTGTGCCTTGCATAAACTTAGAAATCAAGACTGTCAGCCCATCAGTCTGTGTCGTCTGAAAAATATCTTAATAAAGATCTGATTGGATTAAATTGCCTTTCAGATGATCAAGAAAAATGGGTCAAAATAGAGCCACTGGAATCCTACTGGAAGTTCAAACAGTTGTAGCTGTTTTCCTAAGTAAAGCACATTGACCATTTGATCTTTGTTACTTAGTTCCAGTAAAACAGTATAGATGCTTTCCAGAAGGGTGAGGTGGTTGGTATCACGTACCAGGAATCTACCAAACTGAAGCAGAGCCAGAGACTTAAATTAACCTCCTGGGGTAATGCCCTAGCCACTCGTCTATTGGCCGTTCTGGAACGTGACTGCTCCCTTTCTCTGCTTGCCTGTTACAAATGGTGCCCAGTGATAGGAGGAGAGGCAAGGGTACAAACTGAAACACAAGAAATTCTATTTGAACATAAGAAAACGGTTCTTCACTGTGGGGGTGACTGAGCACTGGAACGGGTTGTCCAGAGAGGCTGTGGAGTCTCCATCCTTGGAGATAGTCGGAAGCCATCTGGACAGGGTCCTGGGCAACCTGTTGTAGGTGCCCCTGTTTGAGCAGGGAGATCGGACCTGACAATCTGCAGGGGTGCCTTCCAGCGCCAACCGTGCTTTGATTCTGTGATACTGTGAAATGTTTTCTAAAGATGAAAAGAGGGAGAGAAAGAGAAATCTCAGAAACGATCTGGATCTGAAAACAATTTCCTGACAAATGTTACCCTGAGGTGAACATACTGCAAGGAAGTGGCATCTGTCTGTTCAGTGGCCCTTCTCCTTCAGATCTTTTGCTATTTCAGACTTTGAAGATTCTGAAAAATAGTGCCAGTCTTTCGATGGCTGCTAGAGTGTAGTCACCAAAGTAATTTTGCATAGCAAGCCACAGTTCAGGTGCAGAGATGTGTGTCTTGAATGAAATGCTTGCATTAGAGTGCCTGTTTCCCATGCCTCACCCACATGAGTAGAACCACTGATTTTAATGCAGTGGATTTCAAACAGAGCCATGTATTGCATGATGTTTTCAGGTAGCTAAATAGCTGAAACATGTTTTTTAAGTTACTTTATTTTATTCATGTTGAATGACAACTTCAACTTCCTTCTGTGTAAGCCGGAGATATGACTGCTGTCACAGTAGACGGGAGGATTAATGACTCATTCTGATAACATGATTGGAATTTGCTGTTTTGAAAGGCTGTAAATCTCCAAGATGAACTTCAAATGCTCTGATGCTTAATGCCCTGACTGGATGTTCTTGTAGTCTAAAGATCTGCAAATTGTACTGATCACAAGCCCTTATTTTGTCTACCTTTCAGCAGTTACATTAGGCTTGCCAGTAGGATTGACTCACTGCACCATCAGAACTCACTGCATTTGAAAAGCTGTTTGTGTCCTAGTTTTACCAGTTGTATGATGCCACTTGATTGCATTTTTTTTTTTATCATGTCCATTTACCAAAGCTTTTTTTTTTTTTTTAAAGCTTTGGAGATACTGGAAAAAAGTGATGGAGGTGATAAAATCATCAATAACATTTTACTGTCAAAAATGGGTACCTGTAAAAATAGCTGATTAGAAGATCCTGAAATAGGGAATAATTTTCATTGCATAGTTGATTTTTTTCAATAATATGATGTTAAAGGCATGGTGTTAATGGTATTTCAGTAATTTATTTTGGCCCATCAACTGCAACAATCGTATCTTATATAAATAAGGAAATTAAAAAAAATTCAAGTGAGGCTTTACATAAGGAAAGTAGTGAAAAAAGTAATGAATTTCAATCCTGCTTACTACAAACTCTTTGTAACTGTATATTACCGTATCACGTATGTACATATGTTGCTCACAGACTAAACATTAAACAAATGTAGGCCTCCACACTCAAGACTGCTTCTTCCGTCTTCTCTCTGCACTTGTACTAATGGCTAAAGAAACTGGCCCAAAAATGTTTTTTCATCTGTTTAAGAGTGTGGCTGTTCAACAGAGAAATTATTACATGTTATCTTTATAGTAGATTATAGGCCTCATTCTATGTTTTTCTTCAAAAGATAAAGCAGAAGGATTATTCATATTCAGAGTCAGACATAGTATATAAAAGAAATTAGTACTTTTCAAAAATTAGAAAATATGAAAAAATTGTAAAAATATAAATTATTGTTTTGAGGTTCTAGAAATATATAATATAGAATGACTTGAAAGGACACTTTCTAAACTGATGGAATTCCATATTCTTGATAGCTTCATGCAGGGCACTGGCAGTCAAAACTCAAAAGTTTCTATTTCCAATTCCACTTCTATTTTGCTCTCACATAATTTTTATTTATCTATTTTTAAGTAGCTATAGTAATACCGATTTCGCAGATGCTCTGTAAGACTATTATTTGTAAAGTGCTTGCGTTATTTGAATTAAATGCATTAGGAATGCTGTTATTACTATCCCTGAGATCTTTACAGCAAGTCAGATAATTCTGCTAATAGTCTATTAATATCAATGGAATTGGTATGTAATTTTATGTTGCTGTCTTTACTTATTTGTATTATGTTACTCTTTGGGGCCAAGATGGAAGACCGATGCTTAGTTGTGTTAATAAAAACATATTGACATTCCCTTTTACATACACTCTACACTGACAACAGGTAGACAGTAAAAAGGGAAACAGAGTCATATTTGGAGATAGTAGTAGGTTTGCTTCATGTATCTTGTGTGTTCAGTAATCAGCCAAACCTGGAAGATTTATCCTTTGGTTAAACTTTCCTTGTAGTTACCAGTACGTGATGCGCAGAGTACTGGAACCAAAGGCTTCTGTGAGAGCCTTCTGAAGATATTCCCTCATTTTTCTATCATAGACAATATAAACATCAATAATGATTACAATCTGTACTAATACAAGAAGTTCAAAGGCTTATAAATGATCAGCTCAGTCGCATGATTGCTTTCTAATTGGAGAGTCTAATTGGAGAGATGTGTGATTCTCCTCTGAGACTGATCTCAGATTCTCCTCAGAACTGATCATTATTGTTGGCCAGTGATAAGTTCTTTCATTAGTTTTGGCTGTCTAAAGTGATTTCCCTTCATCTGTTGTGGTTACTTGCTTTTTAAGACATCCTCGGGCAAGCTGGCTGTAAAAACGTCTCTGACCCACCTCCTTCCTGGAATTCTAACCAAGCTGAATAAATGCCTTTGCAGTCTCTCTCTCTCTCTCTCTCTCTCTCTCTGGAGTGCCTCTCGTGACTGCAGAGCTGTCTCATGGGACACTCCAGCTACCTATGATGATGGTTTCCAATTGGAGATACACACAGCCTCTTGGGGAAGCTGTGCTAGTTCCCAAAGTTTCAAATTGTAGTGAGTTCATTGTATTACTTTATAGATATTTTTAGACATCTGGCATCCCCCCCCCCAACTCTAAAATTGGTTTCTAACAATATAGGCGCTTTTTTTTTTTCCAGTTTTCCACTGAAGAAAGGATAGAAAAGTGACAAGCTGGCATTTTTTTGGTGCTATTCTGTAATTGAACAGGACTAAACATGGATGAGAGTCTCGCTTTGCTTGTTTTGTACTGGCCCCTTTATTGTTTTGGCAACATTTTTCACCAGTGTATTACTTTGTCGATTGTATTCTCAGTTACCTATTGTAGAGGTGACTGATTGTTTGCTTCATTAACTACCTGAATTGTAATTGATCAGTGTAGGGTAACCTGAATTTCTGTACAGGATAGCTGAGACTCTGCTGAAGTCACACAATCTAATGCACAGTCTATCACACCAGAATCCCTTGTATGTAACATTACATGTCATTCTCTTTTACCGTTTTCTCATATCCTTCAATGGATAGTTAAATAAGTAGCGGTATTGGATAGGAAAATATTCTCACAATTTTATTTGCTTTACTTGGCTCTTAATATTACTATTTAACATACGCAGTTCTGATTCCCGAGTGATTCCAGAACTTTTACTTCTTCAGCAGGAAAGAAGATATCTTTTAGGCATAATGAGTGAGAAAACGTAGACAGACAACCTAAAACGCTGATTAGGGCTATCGTGCCAAACTAAGCTGAACCCTAGCATAGGGAGGTGTAGACTTTAGGCCCTGCTTAGAGTATCTGTCACCCCTTTGGAAAAGAGAGATTTCAGGATGACCACTGTTACTATTATTTTTTTTGTTTGGAAAAGGTAAGAAAGTTGTATTGTTTTCATTAGAACAGTGTATATGTCCCTGCAATGACTTAAAAGCATTAAAGTCTTTATGAAAATGACTCTTTTTTTTCCTATTGTTTTTCAGTTGATTAGTAACTTATTGTTTAGACGTTTATGAAAGTTTGGGTCAAGTGTTGTCTTTAAATAGTGCTACAAAATGCAGTAGAAAAGAGGTTACTCCTCAGTATGTACGGTAATGTTCTTGAGGAGCTAAGCAATTTGGAACTATACTATGAATGTGTATACAGTATGAAAACTTTTTTACCAAATAAGCGATTGCAGGGAGTTTGAATGTAGAGTTTTCCCTAATTTCTCCACTAAGAAAAAGGCAGATTTCTGAAGATGAGAGCAGTTTCAATGAACGGTTACTGACAGTAACAGTCAAAAATACATCTGTGGTTACAACACTTGAAGGAGCAAAAATGGTTATATTTGTTATTCTAATAAAGGAACCAATATTGTTACAACCATCAATGGCGAGAAAGTTCTTGTAAGTGCTACCAATAGAAAAATTTCTTAGGGAAAATCGCAGGCTTTGGCCGATGCCTAGAGTGGAAAACCTTCCTTTTCCACCACTGTTTAAATATTTATAGTCCAAGGCTTACAAGAAACCCAGAATGTTCATTAGGGACAGTAAAAATGGTAACATTCTAGGGTTTGCAAGGCAGCAGTCATAGCCATGTAATTTAGTTTCCAAATGAAAGTCACCATTTTATCTTTGCCTTCCAGTTTTGTGACTGAAGTTACCACATGTAAAGGTGGGAGGAACACATGCCTTATGATTCAGTCACTGGAATGGAATTTGAGTGTCTGGCTTATCAGTGTGACTTTCAGCAGGTCACATAGGGCAGATTTTGAAACAATACAAAAAATAAAGTTCAGAGTGTCAAAAGATCCCATTCTTGGCTGCCCAGAACAATAATCCTGAAGAAATGTGTGTCATTCTACACTCTGTGTAAATTTAAGCGCTTATAAGTGAGAATAATGGTAGAAAGAAAAGTCTGCTAATAGTTTGTCATACATAAAAGTATGTATTTTCTGTCAATGAATGGAGAGCTACTCCACATGCTCTTTTGGAACTGTATGGCGTGACAAGGCAGTCAAAAATGTGACCTTTCATTTTACTGAAAGCGTGCCACAGAGTACCACAACATCAAGTGAAAAACAATATTTTACAGCAAATTATTGTAATACTAGCTGCGTATTTTGTGGTTCTAAGGGGTGGGAATAGACTGCAATTCCGGCAAAGTCTGTGAGCCAAGTGGTGCTCTCTCTTGCCCCTTCTGAGTTGCAACACTGCCCTGGTCAGTAGGAAGGCTGGGTGCAGCCCCCGAAGGAGAGGCCCCACGGCAATGGGAGTTATATAACAAATATAACCATTTTATCTCATCCTGTGGCTGGGAGTGCACTGCTGACCTGGTGCTTACAAACAGAAGGCTCTTATTCTTCCTGCCCTCCAGTAAATTTGAGCCTTATATACATGACAGTATTTGCCCTTTCCTTAGGTCACCTGCAGTTCATACAAATAAATCTATATTACATTTTATTTTGTTCCTTGCTTTGAGTGTAGAGAGGGCTGGTCGTGGGAAGATCAAGGAAATGCTCATGAAACAGAGTCACAGTCTAGTTCTTTATTCTTGCTCCAGTTTTAGAAGTAACTTGAATAGCCCCTGAGAGAAGTTACTCCCCTAATTACCTCTGTGAGCACTGGTGGGTTAAACGTGAAGGGTAACGGTGAGACACAGTCAAGGGTTTGCTTTTTCTTATCCCTTGTCGTTTCATCCCTGCCAGATCATACTGCAAATGAAGTAGAGCTTCAGTGGAGGAGTCTCTCCCTTCCCTGTGCTATTTCCAACACAGTGGGTATTCTATGCCAGATTACATAGGATTTCTTTACATAGGCACGTAACAAGTCCTAAATAGAAATCACAATTATATGGGGAATGATGTCCCCGACTGGTAATAAAATAGGAAATCCACCATGAATTGGCAGTATTACTTTGTTGAAAAAGCTTGTCAAGACATAAATGCTTGTAAAATAATTAAAAAATAAAAGAAACAAGAATATAGTTCACCTGTATTCATACAGTAGAAATAGGCCCATAATGGACTTTTGGATACCAAACAGAGAGGTCTCCCTCATTTATATACAAGCTAGATGATGCTGCTGTGAAAAGCATTCCTACTCTTCCATGTTTTGTGACAATTTTCAAGTGACAGCTGGATGTCTTCAGTGGTACAGGAACTGTGCTATATTAAATTCTCCCATGAACTACTTTAAATACAGCATTTTTTGCTTTGTTTTTTTCTGAATATGAAATTCAAATATGTCACAGCAGAAAGCGCTCAATAAATATGGTGTTTCCACAGTAATATAGCCTTCTGGAATAATACATTACATTGTTCAAATGAATGCGTTTATAGTTGGGCCACCTAAATTCATACTGTAAGTGGTCCAAATGGTTAGAAAAGATGAGCACATCCAATTTCAGGTGACACTTTTGAACACTTTGGCGTAAGTTTGCCGTGGTGTTGAAGCAACTCAGTGTAGCATGTGTGTTATGTCAAAAAGGCACCTTTTAATATCGGGAGCTGGTGTACAGAGCTAGCTCCCCACTATTGCAGGAAGTGGTTGATCATTATGACTGTAAACTGGTATGTAAGTACTGTATGAAAGTTTTCTCTCAAGTTCATAGCTTTTTCCTGTTGTGAGCCTCTGAGTGTCAAAACTGCTGCTGTGACACAGAGGACTGATTTAATGCCTGCTGTCTCAGAAAAGCCTGCTTGCTTGTTGTTCTTCCGATTGAATACATGACCGAATTTCCTGAAAGATCATGCTGCTGTGGGTGCCTGATAAGGTATCTGGAAGCTCTGAGGCCTTGAATCAAGGCTCCTGGCATGCTGCAGGAATGAACTGTCTGGGGCTGTCTGTGTTCCTGTTTAACTGAACGTTACTCCAAACTTAACCCATTTCTTATTCTTGAATCAGATTTCTGGCATATTCATGCTGTTCTGTCATTGACACGTAGGTGATGTAAAGCAGCCATAAAAGCCAGATGACGTGTGAGATGACTTTTGTGATGGACACAGGGTAACAGGCATACGTCTTGTTGCAGTTTCAACATTATCAGCTTTCTGTGTTTCGGGACATTATCGACCATACTCTTTAGATCTGCATATTACTTAGCATTTTCTAAGCAGTTTTCTTTAGGCACAGCATCTCTCGGTTCCCAGGGATGCTCCAGCAGCTACATAGTACATTTCCTTCCTGTCGCAACACCCTGGAGCCATCTCTTTGGAGACAGATTGTTTGAGTTTCTGCAAATGAAAGAACGTTCAGTACTTTAGAAGAATCACTTAAACTGCTATCAAGCAGTGCTTCTGGCTGCAGAAGCTACAGTCTGTTCATTTCTTTCAGCTTCCAAAACCTGTTTGGAAAGCACCCTAGACGTGCTTTAAAATATGTTAACACGTTGTCAGTCAGTATGTTGTCAGAACTGTTCATTTGCCCTTTCTTGCTTGCTTGCTTGGAGCTTAGAAATGATTAAAAAATGGAACTATTCCAGAAGCTTGTAAGTACTGACAATTTTTTCACTGGTCCTATGTTCCCAGTCCATATGGCCAAAGAGTAGTGATCACATACATAGGTAGTTCATATAAACAATAGTCTTTTCGGCCTATTTTCATGTCTGTTTCATGTTAGAACAGATCCTGTATTCTGTTCGGAGCACAGTTGTGAGAGTTAGGCACAGTATTTTTGTGGAGAGTATTTAATCTATGCCATCAGCTGCTAAGGGAGGTGCCAAATCTGTCACATTATGGCTGCACTGGCCGCATATTTGCTGGCTCTCTCCTTACTACCTGCCTTCTCCACTCTACTCTCCCCTTTCCGCCACAACTAAAGTATAGTGAATCAAAGGGAGTCAGGTTCCAAAGCAGCTGTCCGTGTGGCCTGCAGGAGCCTGCACTCCCTCCTGCAGCAAAACCCGCATAGTCCTTGGAATCACTCTGGCATCTTTGTCTACACGTACAGAAAGAGGCAATGTATTTTAAGGACTGAAGCATACAACTGATTGAATGTAGGAATCTAGGATGGTTATCTTTCCTTTGTGTGAGAAGAATAGAAGGCACTTGCTTACCTTTGTAAAACACTTAAGAGAACAAGGCTGAAAAGTATGACGTGAACACAAAATAATATTGTTGTATATTTGTAAAGGCATCAACAGATGTAACTTCCATCACCAGTAACTTCCTTTGAACAATCCTTTTACTATCCAAGGTCATACCTTGTCCAGGGTGCTTTGTCACAGCTGGTAAACACCATGGAAGAAGCTTTGAAAAAGCAAATAAAATTGCTATCTCTCACATTAAGGTATGTTCTTAAAATAAACATTTTAAAGTTACATTCCAGAATGATTGTTCAAGAAAGGACACGGTCTTCAGCGAGGTACCACGCAGGCTGTGCTGGACACTCTCTCTAAGGGAGAATTTGTATTTATCGGATATCGTATGTAGCTTTCAACCCCTAACTCTCTTCTGTGAGAGCAGGGCTGAGCTCACAAGTTCAGTATATGATAAGTAACAGCATGTGCTGCATATGTTGTTTATGTCACTGATAACTACCAGAAGAAAACAGCTTGTTTAGATGGCTCTGCTTTGAGCAAGGGGTTGGATTACTTGACCTCCAGAGGTCCATTCTGACCTAAATTATTCTACTTCTGTGTGCAGAAGTAACTGCCATGAGCCAATTCCAAAGGCTAAAGATCAAGGTGATAGTCCAGAGGTATGGTCCAACCACTTTCCTCTGCTAAAAGCAGATAAGTAGATAGGGTGGGAGACCTCTATACTACACGATACAAATGTTCTGGAGCAGTTTTCCTGTGCCAAAATAGTTTGAGAGTACATGTTCAAGCATTATGTATACTAGTCCTACTTCCCTGTTTGTCTTTTTTTCCCCCACTTTGAGGGGAAACTTGAAAACGTGTGTTGTTTCCTTAGAGAAACTTGGAAGATGTACTTCCTTTTTTCTGAATTTTAAACCTTAGCTGTCAATTTACTCAACAAAAACAGTGGAAGATACCAAAGTTAAGGTGAAAGGACAGTCCAAACCATCTTACCCTCTTTCCCAGGCCTTACATTTTCACGTAAGAACTGTTGTACTATAAACACTCCTTATGTTCCAGCTTCAGTTGTCAGAGCTTCTCACTGGCTGTGCCCTGGAGACAGATGGTAATGGAAGTGAGCCACGTATAAGACTTTCACATGCAAGTTTCTAAGCAGAGACAGATCAGATGAGAACGGCAGTATATGTTAACTGTGACTGCTTGATGGAACTGAGTAAGAACTTCTCTTAGGTGTTTGAAGAAAATGCTGCTTTTACTGTTGGCGTGAGAATTCAGAAAAATTTCAGAGATTCAGAAAAAAAAAAAGAGACAATAATCAGGAGTTCAGTACAAGACAGAATTATATCTTGATCCTAAACTCATTCATCATTGCAAGTGGGCATTGCCCATCATATGACCATTAAGGATTCTAAGTTGTGAAAGCTAGTAGGAACAATTCTCTTTAAAATAAAATCAGCCTTTGTTTGTTTTCACCCTTGGAGAAGTTTTCTCTGACATGAAAAGCAAGAGCTGTATATTTTTCAGCATGTTTCCTCTTATTGCGTGACAGATTAGGTTCCTTAAGATTTGGTGAAGGATCTCAAAAAAGCATTTTGAAGATGCAAGTACACTCTATTGTCTGTGTGTTATAGCCTTACTGATCAAAAACTCAGATATGAGAAACACTTTTTTCTGAAAAGCTCTACAAATACTATGAGAGATTTCTGGTTAACATGTGAGCAGTGGTATCCTTGCCATTTTCAGTATTAATGAACCAGATATTTTTCTTCCTGTAACTGAGAATATAGTAGCAAAGGTCAATATTTTTCCAGTGTAATTTTGATTCACCCATATATGTAGAGGAATGAAATTAGTAATCATTTTTTTGTCATACATATTTTAATTGTTGTTATTTTCTTAGGAGTGACTGTCACCACCTTTTCTAATTTTAATATTAAGATATATGGGAGAATTCATCTCACTTGTCATGGAGCAGCCATGGAGCTGTGGGGCTCCCTGGGTGGCAAGGCAGGGCAGGGCAGGGCAGGGCAGGGCAGGGCCCATCCCAGTGCCTCTGTGGGGCAGCTGGGGCAACCCCGACCCTGGACATGAGGCCCCGCCAGGGGGACAGGGATGAGCCAAGGCCGGGCTGGGCACTTGCCTGCAGGTTGAGTCTGGATCAAGGCCAGTGAGGGTAACGGGGACGGACACAGTCCTGCAGTGGCCTGGCAGGGCTGTGAGGACAGGTGAGGCTGGGCCGGGTGGTCGGCCCGCAGGTCCAGTCCAGATCAGGCCCAGTGAGGGTAGTCGAGGTCAGACGCGTCTGCCGGCATCACCAGGCAGGTCCATACTGACAAAGCAGGGCCGCCACGTCAAGCAGAGATTTAGCCTGCCAGTCAGGGTCCCGTGCGGATCAGCAGGGTACACAGCTGGGCACCGGCAGGGCTGCAAGGCAGCTGGAGCTGGAGCTCAGTTGGGGCCAACCACTAGAGCCTCAGCTTAGAGCAGCTCGCAGGGCAGGGGGTCGGACCAGGCCCTGCAGTGTGCTGTCTGGGAGCCTCTCCCCACACGCGCAGAGAGAAGGGGGCAGCCCGCAGCTGAGCAACTTCTGAGGTGGCCCAGAGCCCTGGCAGCCGAACCTCAGGCAGGGGGGAGGCTATGCACAGGGCCCATGCATTGCCCTCCCCATGGTCTATGTCTAATCAATGCCTGTTCACATCCAAAGTGTAGGTCTTGGCTCTTCTTTACAGCTACTGGAGAGCAACTGGCATCTTCAGCGAGCAATTTATCCTGAATGTTTTCAGCCCTGAAAGAATGGTGAATCGGCCCGCTAGCTGTGCTCATTTCTCTCCACTGTCTAGAAGGCCAAGTTTAACAGATAAGATTTATGACTCTTCAACATCTAAAGTTTATGAATTCCATTGTACGTGACTGAATGTTTTCTGACATCAGACCTACTCTGTTAATGCTGATGTGCTTACGTTTAGTTGGGAAAGGAATTAAGTAGAAGGACACCAAATTTGACAAAGATGTATTTTTGCTTTAGGTCATTTTCCTTTCCATTACAAAATAAAATCAATATATGATTATGACCTTTGTTGTTGTTATGGGTGAGAATGAAATCTCCATTTTAAATGATGGGGTTAGTTGTCTTTGCCATAGTTTTTGCTTTCCTACGGAGTGCAAATACAGGACAGTGTTAAAATGTATTCATCCGTTCAAATGGGGAAATTCCTTGCAAATAGATAGCTCAGGTTCTGGGCTACCCTGGTTTTATAATCTAAACTTTCAGAGGAGAGAATGATAACTAAGTAGCAAATCACCTAATTGGAAATGGGTCTGATCAAAGGGTCATTTATCAAAAGTTTTGGAGAACTTTGTAAGAGAAGGCACCTGTACTTACACATCCTCAAGGCGGTGAAATGAGGACACTCCACATACGCAGGAAGGTAGTAGTCGTGACAAGTTGTCACATGCAGTCAAGTAGAGTTTGCATGTGGGGCACAGGTTTAGAGGCTTGGACCATTTGCAGGGAGATGAGCTAGGGTTTACACCCGAGGACCTGACCTGGGTGTAAGATGTAAACGTACCTTTTATGCGTTATATTTTGGCAACTGGAGAGAAACTTGATGTAGTTGGTGGTGCTGGAGCTCACTTTTACAGATACGAAAAGGTTCAAATTCGTAGCTAATTACACCTAAAAGCAAAGAGCCAAGTTACGACATGAGTATTTAAGCCAGACTCACTGACTGGAATAAAAAATGATAGCACAATATATGTTGCATCACTTTTACATAATGTGTACAAACTATATATTAGTCACCTCCAGCATCCAGTAAGAAGTTTTATTTTAAAATCTGTTCTGTGTTCCTTTTTATTTAGAAGACTATAAAAAAGAATGTTCAAAATTGATCCAAAAACATCTGGAGCCAGCAGGAAAAAAAAAAAAAAAAGTTCTTTGTCCAGAAGAGCACAACTTCTAAAATTACGCAATCTAATTGAAAGGTTAGGCCCTTACGGGCAACCCTCACCACTGTGAATGGAAAGCTTTGGCCACAATGACAGTACTTTACAGTTACATGAATGTTCTTCTTTGAAGCCACTTGAACAGTGCATTTTAGACTGTTCAGTCTCAAATTTCACATAGTTTCACAAGAGAAACATATGAAAAAAATTAACCCTTGCTTCCACAACAGCTGATGAAAGAAAACAAAATTACAGAAGTCTTCATTGCTTATTATTTATGTCAAGGACAAGCTCCTTTTATTCCATTTGATATTTGGTCATAATATATTAACGTTCTCTTTCTGATGAACAGAGACTAGCCTGAACTATAAAATCTGCATATAGATGTGCATCTGAAAGGGACAGTTGTGAGAACTTAATCTAAACGGAAATACAAGCAAACTGCATTCTCAGAGAAGCTACTCATGTAAATTTTGATTAAGAGCAGAGGAAGATCTTCCATTAAGGGGCTTAAATAGGTATCAGTTTGTGCTCTTGAAGTGATCTATACCCAAACATCTAAGGTAGTTCCTGTAGATCTAAAATGATCCCAATCAAAGTATCTTTTATTGACACATCATTCTAAATTAATTTTGAGAGTGAATTCTGTATAGCCATTCTTTGAACTATTTTAATAACACAGAACGTGAACTTTCTTGTCCATCTTAATATTATTTTTTGTTTAGTAAATGAGAAATATGAGGGATTTATTTTGGTTTGCTGTGTATTATTATATAAATTAGCATCCCATTTTAAAAGCTGATGCTTGTTTTTTGTAGTAATAGCTCTGTTCATGAGCAGCACTGTGGATGTCAGGCTATCCCCCCTTGGGATCTGCATGTTCTTACTAAAGCTATTTTGTTTAAGCAATAACTTCCAGGCATATTGGAAATATGAGGTAGCAACCCTGTGTTGCATGCTGAGTATATACAGAGGACATGCATCAAGATGTTTATTCAGAGCACTGCAGGGCGCTGTTACTGCTGAGGTTTACCTTATGCCTAGAAGCAGTATCAGAGCTGAAAATTCAGAGCTGAATTTTTACTGAAGACAAACTCTTTTGAAAGGGCATATAGCATGTTTTGTAAAATGCTACAGAATTTCCACAGTAAGACACTGAAAAAATACAGGATTTTATGTATTTTACTCAGGAAATAATGCCTTTAGTAGTTTAATTAATCCACTCTCTTGGCTGCGTTACTTTTTCATGGCTGTAGGTTTGCATATTTTCTGAATAAACCTATTGACCAGATGGTGCTTAAATTTTTAAAACTAATTTTCCTGAGAACATTTAAAATAGTTGCCAAAGGAGACACTACTCTAAAACTAAGTCATAAAATGTGTTTGTGGTAAGGCAACTACAGGTCCTCATAGCCTGGGCATTTCCAGGTTTTGGTTCCGTATCTAAAAGTGAGCAAGGAAGAAGGGAGAGTGATTCACAGGACTACTACAACACTAGATTCTCTGGTCCTGTTATCAAAAATTACATTTATTTCTGATGGTTTTCCTGACTCCCAACCTGACAAAGAGCAAATCATGTCTCTTCTTGAAGTATTTAGTGATGTACACACACTGATTGTTATGAGCAATCAAAATGAGAGATGAGTTTACATATGTGCTAATTTGGATAGCTGTGGGGAATCTTCTGACAATTACTTAATGTATAGATAAGTAATCTTTCTTCACGTCCCTTTTTAAGATGAGTAAAAGCAGTCTCCAGTTCCAAATTGAATACAAACTGTACTTTTTGTTCTTTAAAAATGACCTTAAACCTTAGATTTTTGCATTTTTTTGTCCGTATGTATACTTTGGATAGAAACATGACCACTCTCAATTAGCTCATATTTAGTAAGATTTTGTTTAATAATTCATTATTAAATGTGATTGTAAAAGTTATTCATACTTTATATATACACAAAGTAAGAAATTCGGGAAACTACAATCAGTAAGTACTTCTTTTTTCCTAAGGTGTCTGGCAAATATGTTGATGAAGGGGACTGCTTTCATGTTAATATGTTTTCCTACAGCTGGCTCTCTTAGTATTAGCTCCTTGAAGTGATTAAGCATGCCTGGGTGACATATCAGAAGTTTAGTCTGGGTGGGGTCAAAAACGATAGTCCACTGATATCTCTGTTTCTTTTGCAAGCATAAAATTCTCATCAGTGCTTTGTTTCCCCTCTTTTTCTCCTCAGTTGATAGCTGTCTCCTGTGTGCTTTGTCTATTAGCTCAATGCGAGCAATGTTTACTGAAATGCCATGCCTAATTGTGATAATGCAGTATACATGAGGAATGAAGAGTACGAAGGAGTTTTCTTTAACCTACTTCAGCTGCTCAGAACAGTTTAAGATGCAACCTACCTTTTATGGTTTGGACTAAGATTAAAGGGCGTTTTTTGTGTAGATAAATATGGCTATTTGTATTCTGTTGATTGTGAAGGGAATTGTCACAGATAGGAACATACTTGATTATCTTTATCTCTGAGTGCAGTTTAGAAGAACCTAATACACAGGCTGGGAATAAGATTCTAGATCTCAAAAAGGCAAGGAATATTTTCATGGGAAGGGAAGGAATGCATGGGAAGGTGGAAATCTGTAGATGATACTTAAAATACCATGCACGTGCTTACTGTTCAACCCATTTGATTAAAACAACAGGATGAAGTCCTGGATCTGATAAGCTCAATAGGAGTTTTTTGCAAAAAATCCAACGATACAGAAATGAGCATTTCACCATAATCTGTTTTTCAAAGAAAAAGTTTACCTTGAAAATGTCTAATCAGCTATAGATCTTAACAGCCGTCATACAAACTCTCCCACCCTTGTCTGACAAAATAACAGGTCCTATAAGGCTGGAATAATCCCAGTACATTTGTCAGTCCAAATATCTGAGTATTTGGCAAAGCTGTTTTCTGTTTCAATTATTAGTAATTTCTACTGTTATTGCTGAACAGCATGACTTTTCTTGGGGGACTTAAGTCTCTGCAGAGGCTTAGGGAACTCATCAACTTAAAGCAGAGGTTCAAGTAACTCATATAGCAGACACTGGATGGAGCCGTGCTCTCTGAGGATACCCACGTCAACTATATTCAATGTGGAAGCGCTGATTACAGACAAAAAAAAAAGGCCAGCTGGATCCTTCAGGCATTTCCTCAAGGTATATTGAATCTAAAAAATCATGTTCAACAGCAGATGTTTCTCCATGTCCAAGGCAGATATATTATGCCCACCACAGGAAGGACAGGATCTTCCTCTGGGGCCTGTCTTACAGAGAGTCTGTGATTGGGGGGAAATGCCTGAAATGAAAGGGAGTGATAAAAATAAGTTAATTCCAGAAAACCAGTCAATTTGTGTTTGCTTGCTGGGTTCCTGCGCTGGAGAGGGGAGTTCCTTTGAAGCAGAGTGTCTAGCAAAGAGGTCTGTGAGCCAGCTGCTGAAACCTCTAGGCCCAATGACAACATGTTTTTGGAAAGTTCTGCATGAAGTCTTTTGTTTCTATATTATTCTGTGGTTGTGTGTATGCCTGTGCTGGAAATGCAGTTTTGCTTCGCCTTCCACAGACATCTGTTGATAAATTTTTTTAAATCAAAGTTACAGAGTAGCTTTGCCAGTAGTTATTACACAGAAATAAAGTCAAGGTAAAGCCCCTTAAAACTACAAACATTTTCCGGCCTTAAATGAGCAAACTAAGGGTATTTTCTTCAGAGGGTCTGCTTAATTCTTAGGAAAAAAACAAAAACATAGCATTGGAAGCATAAAGGTAATGTTTCCTATTTTCTCAAATGTAAGGAAGGCATTTGTTTGAGCATTCCAAATTTCACTTGTCTCTTCTGCCACTTCCCTCTGACAGGCAGCGGTAGCATATGCTTCTGGTGAGAATGTTTTATATGTCAGTCAACACGCTAGTGCTTTAGCTAGCACTCTCCTTCATTAGCTAAAAGAGATTAAACTGATTTAACTGGCTGGTTAATATTCGTTGGCTTGAGACTTGGTAGATTCTTGTTATTTGTCCCTGATAGTTTGTTTAAAAGTAGCTTAATGTGGTTAGCGCTTCTTTCACTAACAGACTGGCCGAGAGGCTTACTGCTTGTTGTGTTCTCAGTGAATACTAACGTTTTTAATTTGTTCAGAGGCTTAGTTTGTAACCTCTTGGTTATGTAACTCCCTATTCATATTATAGCTGAAACATTGCCAACCAATTTTCACTGAACAATCTCCAGGTATTAACTGGAGAGACATTTTGTTCTCTTTGTTTTACCTTCAGATTTTCTTTAGGATTATGCTGCAGATTCAAACATAACGTAATATCAGTGACCGAGCCCCATTCTTGACGTAGAGTAGAGAGTCAATGAGTAATTTTTTCTGAGGTATCTGAAGAAGGAGAGCTCAGCCTCTTTAGTACCATGCTTTCTTTAGGCATAACTTCCCAACAGAGTCTGAGAGAAAGAGTTAAAGACAGGAATGAACGCGTGAGGGCTGAGGAAGTAGAGAACAAGCACAGATGTGCCAGAGAGCACCTGCTCTGCCTACTGGCCCTCATCATGCCCAGTCTCATCAAAATACAACTGACTGATTGATAAAGAGGGAACACAGCCACTCTAACACCCCTGGCTACTGTAATTTTAGTGGTGAAGCTAGGTTCAGGAGACAACCTCTCCTTTACCAAGGGTTCACTGGAGATTTCTGCTGAAAGCCCAGTAAATATGATTTTAATAGAAGTACTCTGGAGAGGTAAAGAGGAAGCTATAGGTTATCAGCAGAAAGCACGGAAGTAAGGAGGCAAGACCTCAGTGCAAATGGTCCTGACCTTCACTGGATTGCAGTTCAAATTCAGTTTACCTTCCCAAAGGCAAATTAGCTTCCCGTATACTTAGCTTTTGACCCCTACCGCATGATTTGCACACCTTAATGACCTAAAAGCATTGTGAACAATGAAGTTACGTGCGTATGTACACCACGGTTCCCCAGCTCCTGAGTGTAGTGCTATTCTTGTCAAATATTTTCTGTGTATGCACAGTTCAGTCTGAAAGGGATTGTAACTCACTCGTGTCAAAAGCATACCCTTAACTGTTTAGACATTACAGCAGTTAAACAGCTGGAAGAATATTTTCTAGCAAGAACACTTACCCTACTCACTTAGAAATGGCTGAACTATGTTCTTTAAAGCCAGTAAAATTGAAAAGTTTATCTTTTATACGCGCTAGAGGAAGAATCTTGAAGCCAAACTGTTACAACTCACAGAGCGTTCTAAAATATTTTAAAGTGAAAGTTCACTTGATCTAGATATAGGTCCGCTTCAGCAGTAATAACACTGCTTCTGTCTTTTAAACGAATTAGTTCAGTTTTGTCAGAGATCTGGACAACTTGCTTTTCTTGCAGTCTAAAGTAGCACACTCTTATGGATATTACACCCATTATCAGCACCGATTGAAAAGATCTCTTAGAATTTCTTGTACTTGTATCTATTTACTTTAACTTTGGTTTTCCTGGATAGCCCAAAGCTATCAGGCTGAGTACCTACTGAAATGACAGCTGCCAGCTTCAGACTCCTGCAGGCTTTAAGACTTGTCATATTTCTGTTCAGATTGGATTTCTTGCACAGTCCGAGTGCCAAGATGGAATTTATAGGGATGAAATACTGGCTACATTGAAATTTATGGACGTTTTTCTTTCAGTGACACTTTCCTATGCTGATGGCAAAAATCTCATTATTTTAAAAGGGACAAGAATTTCGTTCTGATCCTCTAGATAAGCTTTCCAAGTTAACCTAAACTTTAGAGAGCTCTTTAGTATTTCTTCTCTAATCATTTCAAAGTTATTAAAAGCTTTCATGGTTAGATTGTTATGTCTAATAGTACTGTTAGTGAGAAGGTTTAGGAGTGAGAAGGATTTGCAAGAGTAAATGCAACCAGGATGATAAGAAGTCTGCTCACTAAAATGACTATTCAAGTTAAATCTTGCCCACCGTAAGAATCATGTCTGATATGACTGTTACTCTGAAAAAAGGAACACCTGTTTATGTAGACATGATCTTTTTTGAATTTAATAAAGGCAGGGGAGAACAGTAAGCTGGTATGTTATAATGAGACTAGAAATGGGAATGGGTGTTCTGATCTGAAATCTTCTGATGTATTTTTTCCACTGGACAAGGGTTATTCAGCAGAACTGGAACAAACACGATACTATAATTGAATTTCCTAACAGAACACAGGGAAGTTTACTGTCACCTCCCCAACCCTCCCTCTCCTTCAACCCTTTCTCCCCAGGGTGCAATCTGGTAACTGGTGTCAGAGCTGGGAGCTCAGACTTGAGATGTGGTTTCACATCTGTTCATCTCCCTTCTTATCATAGCAAGGAATCTGAATGAAACATCCCTGAAATAAACCCCTGAAATAACATCCTTGTTCATCTTGAGCACTGGAAGCATTCTCCAGCATTTAGGATTTAAAAGAAAGACCACCTCTTTACCTTGTCAGGTACTGCAAAGTGTTCTGTGATGGTGAAACATGATGGGAAGAGGTATAGAAGGGCACGTAAGCTGTTACAAATTTCTGAGCACTGAAAACAGTTACTAATCTCTTTACAATATCTCACTTCTCCTCATTTTCTGTGTCTTTCAGAATTTATTTTCATCTTCTGTGTGGCAAGTACAGATTGGTGGCAATGTTCTCATAAAACACAAATACGAAAGGAGTTTTGAAAACATTTATTACTTCTAAGGTTAAAAAAAATCCCTAAAAGTCTTTTTAAAAAAAGTCGTTTATTTAGGATGTAAGTAAAAGGAATGGAACAATGGGAGAGAAACAACTGTGCTTAGAGTTTGTTCACATCAAGCAATGTATAGAGCTGTAGAAAATTCCTGTTGGGTCTATGATGCCAACCTTAACCGTTACAAATAAATAAATAAATAGAGACAATCTTTTTCCCTCACTGAAAGGACTAAACACTAACCAACTAATAGTCTAACAGCAGCTGTGCCAAAGGGCAATATGATTTCCATTAGAACCATATTGAATAATAATAAAAAAGCTGTCCAAGGTTTCTCATTATTTCTATGGCTTTGGGCTGGATCATCAAACAAGTTTGGAAAATCAAACAAGTTTGGTTTTATTGAATTTATTTTTTAATTTATTGACCTAGGCTAATAAATTAAAATAGCCATAAAAAAGTAAAGATAAAGCTGTATTCTGCTTTATTCAGTGCACTTTTAGGTTTGGGTTTTTTGATATAATGCTCTAAAAATAAATCACAGGTGGTTTGAACAGTTAATTGTATCAGATATTTCAAACACTATTAGACAAGTATTTGAACTGTCTTCCTGTTATAAGGAGATTATTTGAATTTTTACATGAGTATATGCTGTAATGCATTTGCACAGTGCGCCTGTAAACTTCACTTAAACATAAAATGCTATATATGAGCGGTTGAGGAAAATCTTAAATGTTATCTAATCCACTACAGTAGCATCATACAAAGCGACACTGTATGTCAGGTACTAATAATAGCCATGACAAATACATAAATAGCCTACCTCTTCATGTCACCAGAAGAGGTGAAATGAGACATAAGTAAACGGCATAGAGGAGAGAGAGGCTGCCCTGAGAGGTCTCTTACTGGAGTCCTTGTCCCCTGCCCTGTGTTGAGCCTGCGTTAGGACCTGTGCTTCCACAAGGTCTGGCCAAAAGGGATGCAGCAAAAGCTAGGCCACATGCTATATTCACTGTCCATATTTGAACATTGTGCAGTTTAACTTTATGTCCATGAGGGTTAGTGTATGCCACATCATCTTAAAAGGAGCACAGAACAGACATTCTTCACAAATTCCCAGTCTCTGTATGTGGGATCTCCTATGAGGCAGTTCAGCTCTTCATCTTCCACCTTAGCGGCACAGACTGGCACCTCTGGCAATCTGTTGAAACTAATTTCTTTGTTAGCCTGTGCCAGTTCCAGTACTACCAGCAGTCTCATCTCCAGCAATGCAGCCTGATTTCGGAAAACAAATGGACACCACAAACTGTAATGAGCAGGCATTTTTTTCTTTTATTCTGTAATCATGAAGTGAATATTAACCAGAGTGGTTACTATTTCAGCTAGTTTCCATCAGGATTCAGAGAAACAAAGAGAATTGTAGCATTTCAGTCCATTTACTGCTAGAAGGCAGCACCACAAAAACAAGGCAGTATGCTACCTGGGAGCTTGCTGCTGTGTCTAGGAGCTCTAGGTAAATACAGATGGTTAGTTGTCTGATTTCCTTTCATTCCTGTAGGTGTATTTCCTGTTGATCAGTGTAGCTAATGTTATATCAGGACATTGCTCTGTTCAATAAGCACTTTCCAGTGATCTTTTGTAATAGTACAAAGCTAGAAAGCAAATGTAGTATGCTGGCAAGCTATCTGATGTACAGATAATCATGACCTGAAATAATTGTGACCTGCCTACTGGACATTTTTTAATTTTTTTATTTTTAATTGATAAATCGGTACAACAAAAAATACCTACCCATAGGACTGCAAGGTAGGAGACTGGTGCTTTATTCAACTGCATCTTAGCTGGGCAGAAATAATCCTTCACTAATTCAGGAGCAGGAAGGAAGGGAGAATGTAACTCCCTCCTCTGATAGCCCCCAAAACTCAGCTAAGCTCTTTGATAAGCACTTGTATGAAATCTTAGCTTGTTCTCTTTTTGTTGTTTTAATGTTTTCTATTTTTAATCAACAGGCTCTCTAAGCTTCCTTCTCCAGGAAGCACAGAAGCATTGCTTCCTTTTTTCGCGCTCTGCTGTCCTGATCTTTTTATACAAGAAAAAGTAAGGTTGCTAGGCAAAGGCATAATGTGTTTTCTAGTTTACAGAAACTCAGTATGTTTGTCTATACAGTACAGTTCTGTTAACTATGTTTTGTCAAGACATTCCCAACCACCAGAATTAGGCCTTAACTACTGTGAACCTTATGAACTTCACAGAACTTTGCCATGGTCAATATTTTTGTCCTGAAGTAGGCATAACTGTGTTGTAAGCAGCTCCAAACTCCCTATATAAAGCCTGAATAAACAAGGTGAGAATCACTTCATCATTCCAACCCTAGACACAGACTGGGCAATCCATGAGTATTTCCTCTCAGCAGCTTATTGCCACAGACATAGGAATACACGGACAAGGACCACATATAAGCCTTCTTCAGTGTCTGATATGGTTAATTCTTTTTTCCCAAGAAATCAGTGTATGACTACTAAGCTTTAAAAAGTATTCGGCTTACCAGGGAGGATGAATATCGTGTAAGTGCTGGGTATAGCAACATCTTTGTGTTTCTTGTTTAAACTTACAGGTTCCAGGGAAAAGCCTCGTTTTTCCTTAAAGCTATAGAATGTTTTATATCTTTCTAATGGAGTTAATCGTTCTGGATTTGGGTTTTTTTTGGTGAATGAAAACTTCTTTAGTTATAGTATCTGCAGAGCACATGTCAAGCCGCTTGTATCTGAATTTGTTGTGCTTCTGTTGGCCTTCTGCTTCTTACAAGAACCTGTATCTGCTTTGTTAGGATAATGTGAATTCTTGAAGAGTAAAATTTCACTCCTGATGTAAAGGCACTTTTCAATATTGAGTTTGAAATGTCTGGCAAAAGAACCTTAACTTGTGCTGGAAAACCTTTTTATGGTGTTCTAAAAGAAAGATACCAATATATTTTTTTCGAATGGGTCGGGAAAAAATTTACAGGGAGACCTTATCTTCTGGAACTCTGCCTTTCTGATTTGACTTGTTTCCACTTTATGAGTAAGCCCAGCATATGTTACAGTTATTGGAAACCATCATAAGAAATATATGGTTCAGAACAAAGAAAGAAGTGAAAAAACAGAAAAATCCTGCTGTCTGATAATTTAAGGTCCTGATTCTGCAAAAAAAACTCACCTGCTGTGTATGACTCAGCTGACGTCCAAGTATTGCAGTAAGTTCCTGGGCACTGGAGGACTTGCACTGACTCTGACTGTGCTTTAAGCTGGTTGAAAACAACTTGAAGGAAACTCTATGGCCGTGTTAGCACAGCATTGTGTGTAATCTGGTATACCCCAGATGGAGATCTAGATGGAGAGGAGCTGATCTTGCAAGTTGGCCACAAGTACTATGTTAACAAAGAGAAAGGGAAAACTGCAGAATGATAATGGAGATGATGTTCAGTTGCTGCTTTCAGTCGTCGACTGATAACCA
This sequence comes from Struthio camelus, assembly GCF_040807025.1. NCBI lineage: Eukaryota > Metazoa > Chordata > Aves > Struthioniformes > Struthionidae > Struthio > Struthio camelus. The sequence goes on along the minus strand of NC_090950.1, from coordinate 33,008,772 downwards.
GGAGATTCCACAACCTGTCTGGGCAACCTCTGCCAGTGCTCTGTCACCCTCACAGTGAAGAAGTTTTTCCTCATGTTCAGATGAGGAAAACTTCCCGTGTTTCAGTTTGTGCCCGTTGCCTCTCGTCCTGTCGCTGGGCGCCACGGAGAAGAGCCTGGCCCCATCCTCTCGACGCCCTCCCTTCAGAGACTTGTGCACATTGGTCAGATCGCCTCTCAGTCTTCTCTTCTTCAGGCTGACCAGGCCCAGCTCTCGCAGCCTTTCCTCAGAGGAGAGATGCTCCAGTCCCTTCATTGTCTTAGTAGCCCTTTGCTGGACTCTCTCCAGGAGCTCCATGCCTCTCTCGTACTGGGGAGCCCAGAACTGGACGCAGTGCTCCAGGTGAGGCCTCCTCAGGGCTGAGTAGAGGGGCAGGATCACCTCCCTCCACCTGCTGGCAACACTCTGCCTAATGCAGCCCAGGATGCCGTTGGCCTTCTTGGCCACAAGGGCACGCTGCTGGCTCATGGTCAGCTTGTTGTCCACCAGGACTCCCAGGTAAAGGACTTGTGTTAAGTAATGGCTTTTATACTCATAGCATGCTTCCTGAGCTTGCCTATGAGGATGTGATAGGAGATGGTGTCAAAAGCCTTGCGGAAGTCCAGGCAGACAACATTCGCTGCTCTCCCCTCATCTACCCAGCCAGTCGTCCCACCATAAGCAGGCTATCAGATTGGTCAAGCATGATTTCCCTTTGGTGCATCCCTGCTGACTACTCCTGATCACCTTCTTGTCCTCCACATGCTTAGAGATGGCCTCCAGGATGAGCTGTTCCATCACCTTTCCAGGGACTGAGGTGAGGGCTGGCCTTAGCAGTAAAAACTGAAGCAAAGAAGGCATTCAGCAACTTTACCTTCTCTGTATCCTTTGTTACCAGGGCACCCGCCCCATTCACCAGTGGGCCCACATTTTCCCTAGTCTTCCTTTTGCTATTGATGTATTTGAAGAAGTGCTTCTTGTTGTCCTTGTCCTCCTTGCCAGATTTCATTCCAAATGGGCCTTAGCCTTCCTTGTCGCATCCCTGCATACTCTGACAACATCCCTATATCCTCCCAAGTAGTCTGTCCCCTTTTCCACATTCTGTATACTTCCTTCTTCTGCTTGAGTTTTGTCGGGAGTTTCTTGCTCATCCATGCAGGTCTCCTGCCCACTTTGCTGGACTTGTTACTCAGAGGGATGTACGTGTCTTGAGCCTGGAGGAGGTGATGCTTGAATATTAACCGGCTTTCCTGGACCCCCCCCCCCCTTCCTTCTAGGGCTCTAACCCATGGGATTCCTCCAAGTAGGTCTCTGAAGAGGCCAAAGTTAGCTCTCCTGAAGTCCAGCGTTGCGATCCTACTTATTGCCCTGCTTCCTCCTCGCAGGATCCTCAACTCCACCATCTCATGGTCACTGCAGCCAAGGCTGCCCCCAACCTTCACATCTCCAACCAGACCTTCTTTGTTTGTTAGTACAAGGTCTAGCAGCACCTGTCTCCTCGTTGGCTTCCCCACCACCTGTGTCAAGAAGTTATCCTCAGTGCTCGGCAGGAACCTCCTCAGCTGTTTGTGCCTAGCTGTGCTCTCTTCCCAGCAGATGTCAGGGTGGTTGAAGTCTCCCATGAGAACCAGGGGCTGTGATCATGAGGCTACTTCCAGCTGTCTGTAGAAGGCCTCATCAACTTCCTCTTCCTGATCAGGTGGCCTGTAGTAAACCCCCACCACTGCGTTGCCCATGTTAGCCTGCCCTTTAATCCTTATCCATAAGCTCTCAACCCGCTCTTCATCTACCCCTAGGCAGAGCTCCATACATTCCAGTTGCTCCCTCACATAAAGAGCAACTCCACCACTTCGCCTTCCTGGCCTGTCTTTCCTAAAAAGTACACAGCCATCCATGACAGCATTCCAGTCATGCAAGCTATCCCACCATATCTCTCTAATTGCAACAAGATCATGGCCCTGCGACTGCACTCAGATCTCCAGTTCTTCCTGTTTATTCCCGATGCTTCATGTTGGTGTACAGGCATTTCAGAGAGGCAATCGAGCATGCAGGTTTCCCAGGAGAGGTGCAAGAGGACCCTCCATAGTCATGTCCCACGTGCACTTCCCCGGCTGCATGCACCCACTGGAGGCATCCCGACTTGAGCAGCATTTTGCTGACTACCCTGTCTCTATAACTCTCCTCTTCCCCCGTCTTTCCTAGTTTAAAGCCCTCCTTACCAGGCTGGCCAACCTGTTGGCAAAGGCACGCGTGCCCCGCTTAGTGAGGTGGATTTCATCTCTCCCCCTCAGTTTTTGATCTTCAAACAGAGTCCCGTGGTTGTAGAAACCAAAACCCTGTTGCCAGCATCAGCGGCGCAGCCAGTTGTTAGCTTGGAAAATCCGTCTACTCCTCCTGTCTTTCCTCCTCACTGGCAGGATTGAGGAGATTGGTATGTCTTACGTGGGCGTCTTTGGAGATCTTTCACAGAATTTGCAGGTCAAAAATGTCAGTTAGGCAGGGGCTGATTCTGATTCCAGTGAATTAAGTAGGGCTGTCAGGCCTGAAGTAGTTCAGATCATGTTTACAAGCAAAATTGCGCTAGTATAACTTCAGATATAATTTGAAAATAAATGTAGCTTATGCAGTGCATATCAGGGACAAGACGTTTAAGGGCAGTGGTTTGACTTGCGTTTGGTTTTCACTCCGTCACCGATATACGCCTAATAACAAAAGAAAAAAAGAGATTGATATAGTGAGACCAGCAGTAAAGCTTTTAGGTACCCAGGTTAGAAACAAAAATTTATGTGACAAGCTTACATTGTAATGCTGATCTGACATTGACAACAGGATTCCTTCTTAATTGTTCTCATACCTTGCACACAGAATTCCTTCATCATGTCCTGGCTACAGGAGCTGATGTTCAGGAGTCTTGTGTATTCTGGTAAGGTAGTGCATTACAAGACCACGCCTAACATATTATTACCACAGATGACAAGCCCAGTAGTAAGTTAGATTGTCTAGACATTCTTCTGAAAGTGGGCTCAACCTGTCTTCAACCTTTCCTGTGGCTTCTGTGGCTCAGTGACACTCTTGGTTACAGCCAGGCTTACTTTAGTTTAGAGGAAAATAGGAATATCCAGTTATGGCTTACATCATTGTGGCTCAAGTGGTGTGATTAAATCAAAGCAAGTTTGTTTGTTTATACATTTTTTTCATCAAGCGCATAAGAGAAACTAAAAGCCCAGAACAGCAGGAGGAAATGGTTTTGTTATTACATGAGTAAGATTAAGCATTGTTTCTCTAGATTAGCAATAGCTATAAAGAACTAAATAGAACTGACAATTTAAACTAAATTCAAGGTGAGCTAACAAAAATGGAGAATGAGGAAAGATCTAAATATTCCATCTGGACATTCACAATCCAGAAGGGATTGCAGCTCTATCAGAAGAGGGTTAGTGTAAAACAGCTTGACTCTTAGAAACGAAATTGAGTTCAGCACAGTGCAGTTGTTGCTGATCAAATGCACATTTTCTAGTGAAACCATCTGCAGTGTAACTTGTGTCTTGTCTGACCAGAATATATTTATAAGAATGCACTAGTGTTTTGCAGTAAATGAGTTTCTGTTCTATTGTTTACAACTTAAGTGATTCTTGTCATAAAATCAGAAAATAATCATACCGCTGCCCATGTAGAAACTATGGTACACCTTGAAAGATTTATAGAAGGACTGCTAGTCATGGAATGGCTATTGCCAAGGTGAAGAAAGGCACAACGTTCGTTCATAGGCTCCACCTCGTTGGCCTTGTTGGCTAGATGATATCTTGCAAACCTTAAAAGAGTGGCCATTCCAATGCTGCGTTCTGTATTTGTGGAGATTCAAGTAAACATTTGAGGATGTCTTTGGAGCTCTGAATTGAACAGCTGCGCTGATATTAGAAGATTCATAAAACCTACAAAAGACCTCATGAATTTCTAAAGACTCTGAAATATAAAATATGCAGAGTAACATCTGCTCATCTTCCATAAAGTCTATTGTTGCATCTGTCCTGACAAAGAATCCCAAAGAATGCATATTGTTTATATGTTTTCTGAACACTTATGAGACATCATTTCTAACAGCTCATTTGTATATACAGGAATATCTTTTCACACAAATCTCCTCTGCAATCAAACAGGAATTAAGAGGAAAATCTGTTCTTGTTTTAATATTTGAAAAACAAATCTGCTGAAAATCAAACAATTACAGTTGCCAAAGGCATTGATGAAAATGATTGGGAACCAAAAGATTAGTCCCTTTCTATGATTTTTCTTGGCTGTTACACGAAGCTTTCCAAAGTTTACTCCCAGTAGTGCTTGGGGGGGGAGGGGCAGGGAGGAGGGCAAAATACACTGAATTTTCAGTGCCTGCGAAGATCTCACAGGACTTCAACAGTACTAAAAAAATTGGAATTATGTTAATAGAACAGGAATGATAGTAATGAGGTTATAGGAAAATGTATCGCTTTTTTTTTTTTCCTTCTTCAAAGGACTCCAAACAGTAGCAGAGACAATAATGGCAACATTAAAAATAAAATTAACTCCCTGTTATTTATTTAGCTTCTGAACAAGCTTTAGTTCTTCATTCCTATGCAAATGTCATCAGGGTTGGGGGAGGTTATTTTATGAGATGGAAGATTTTATTTGGAGAAGATTGAAAATGGCAGTACTGAAGGAGAAGTTTTATAGAATCACTGAGCTATATGGGGATTGTGTAATTAAAATAAAAGTATCACCACTGCTGGATGAAGTCATGATGTAACACATCTGTTTAAATAGAGTGCCAAATATAAAGAGTTCCTTCTTGAACAACTTTGCAAACTGAAGGACTTTCTCAGTTATCTGCGATTCATTCTGTGGGCAAATACTCTCACAGCAACCCCATTCTGCTCTTCTATCCAAAACCGTACTTTATTTTCATGTTAGTTTATTTAAAGGTATGTTTTTGACATTTACTGGGCGTTACTGTGTTTTACTCTGCCTGCCTAGTCCGATTGCCCTCTTACTTATGCTAGGATAGAATCAGAGCAGGGAATCAGTAGTGGCAATTGCAGTTAGATTCGGGCCCTTTGAATGCTTTTTGTTGCATTTGGTTTTCTTCCTCTTTTCCATCACCAAAGTTAGTGAGTAAATAAAGGCTTAATTTAATGTTATACCAACATGAACATGAGATCTAAAGTGTTCCAAAGAAAAGAAGAATGTTAAAAAAACTTTGAATGTTTGAATTTTGCTAACTAGATAATTCTGGTTTCCTTGACCAAGGAAATAATAATAATTCCTGGTTATCTCAGGATTGTATTGAGGATGCTTGCCAAGCTACCAAGAGGTCCCTCTTGATTGTCTCTCTCTCCTTCAGACCAAGGCAATGTTTTCTAAAACAAATTCCACTTTTTTGATATAATTCATTCTGATTGCTATAGACAGTGGTGCTGAAAAAAAGTGCATTTAGTGGCTGTGCTTTATTAAAGATGCTCCTACAATAAACTTGTTTTGTAGATCTGAATGGTAGATGCTCTCTACAGGCTAAACCCTGGATCTACACAAGATGTTTTATGTGACGAATGTGACATACTGCCTGTTCCATTATGGTGTTTGTCATAAAAAGAAAATAGTAACATATTCATGTTAAGTCAGTTTTTCATTCTTCTTGGAACCTCTAGTGCTGGATATTGGCATGTAAGAAATTCAACTTGCACTTAGGAATTGCAATTACATTTTAGTAAAATAGGGATCTCAAAATAGGATGCACATACACAGCACTGATTGCTCAGCCCCTTAAAAAGGTGGTAATGTTCTTTAAGGATTGTCTAAAGCAGTGGTAGCAGTGGTATTTGCTTTTCAAACAGTAGCTCTGTGGTTTGTTCAGCTACTGGTGTTTTTATATGAGAATTTTTTTTTAATAATAAAACATGAAACATTTTCATTGCAGTTCCAAAGGACAGAGCTTATTGATAAAAGCAGAAATACTATGGAAGGAAAAATTCTGAATTTCATGTCAACAGTTCCCCATCTTGTGAAATGCCAGCATGGTTACAAAACTGTTCTATACTCACTTTGTTTTTATAAGGATACAAGAATTCCATCACCTGTTTCACTGAAGGGATGCTTTCAATTAGTATATGAACAAATCACATAAAGAAATTCCCAGTATCTCCAATGGCAAAATAAATCATTACTAACATCAGAACGAATACTGAAATGTTCATCTTAAAATGACATGTGTATGCAGGACTGAGACAGGTTAGGTTTGATGTACTGTGGTGATCTCTGATGCGCAGGACCTGCTTCAGAATAGACGGTATTAATCTTATCTGACCTGCATAGCACAGAAAGTAATAACCTTCACCATTTCCTGCATCACACTCATAGTTCTGTAGAGCACTAGCAGATTTGTGAAAGATTTCCAGAAGCAAATTTTACAAAATGTTAGGGAATTAGGAAACCGTAGAATTTGTTTGAACAAAATCAAGTATCACTTCTCCGTCCTAGACTTCTGAACTAGTACTAGCTGTAAGGAAAGTAGGACACAAAAATCCTACTCTGAACCATTCCAGCAGAGCATATTTTTGGGTATGTGGCAGAAAATTTATATTAATACTGAGCATTCTTTTTGCATCTGCAGATCAGGGTAGTTATTTCTCTATGTGTTAATTTTGAAGTATATTTCTTATTAGAGAACTATGCAATGTTTATTCCAGAGATGTTTCAATAATCTGTGATCTAGAATGAAGTTCATGATAAATGAATGTTTAAAGAACCTACAAGTTTCTGTAAGACTTGTTTTTTTAGAGTTTGTTTTTGCATAGCTGCTAAAATATTTAATAGTCCCCCGATGAGGAAGATAATTAGGGATTTATTAAAGCACAAATTCTTGACACAGTAAATTATCCATCATATGGAAGAATACCTAGAAGAATTCTATTTAACGTCTTAACAGACTGTTACAGCTGTTTTGTGCCATTCACTGCTGAAAGTCACAGTGTCTTCAGATTCACGTAATAAAATAAAAAGGCCTGCTCTGCTAAATTATGATGACCAGTTAAGGGCTGAGACTCAGATATTGGTCCTATTTATGATCAGGGCATCAGTAGTGCTTTTTCTTTAGTTAAAACCAAAATCAGTAGAACAGCGAAATCCTTGAACTGGTACCAGATGTCATCCCCCTTCAGACAGCACATTTAGTTTGCTTCCGTCACAGAAAATGAATCAAATCCATTCAAACTGTAGGACCTACTAAAATTTCATAGAAAATTCACTTTTTTCCCATAGGTTTATGAGAAATATTTGGTATTTCAATTGGTGAAGTATCTGTCTGTTTGAAATAAACATCACAGATGCATTAACATTTCTGCTCCACTGTCTTGTGCAGGCCCTGTGTCCCTAAGAGCGTGCGATAGAGCCCTTTCAAACATAAGCCATACAGTGAAAAATAGCCTATACATATCCTTTAACTAACTGAGGGAGATAATGAAAAACAAAGTTTGGAAAGCTTGAAATAATGTAGGATTGATCTTTGTGTATTCTAGAACCTTGTGGCCTCATGAATATGCATATTTAAGCTTGTGAGATACAACAGTTAGCTCATGTCCCTCAGCTCTTACTACAACATTGTAAATACTACCTCATTATAACATATCAGTTTGTTCTCCTTGAATTTTTTGCCCCTTTTTGAAGCAAAAAGAGAAGAATTGAACAATTTGTTTCTTGAACCTAAATGAAAGCTTTTTTTTTACCACTGATGTAATTCCAGTCTCTAACAGAGAATTAGGGAAACGTCTCTCTGTTAAAATATTAGTTTTTTTGCTATGCCACTTCAATTGTGGCATTCCACAGTAAACAGTTACGACATATGCCTGAAACACTTTTTTCTCCAAAAGGGTAGAGACTGGACTTCAGTCCAGACTTTAAGTCTGGACTTAAAATTACTGATACTTGCAAAGGATAAGAATAAGTGGAATGAAAAAAAAAAAGTTGATATTCTAGCAGAGCGAGGCAATATTTAAATACAGATTTCCGAACATTGGGGTAGGAAATGGTAGGGAATTTGAATACAGTAAGATCCTTTTTTTTTTTTTTTTTTTTCTTTTTAAGATAGCTCTGTTTGCTGGTAAAATCCATTTACATATGATTTAGTCCATTAATAATATGGAATCTTGTATTTCGTTTTCCTTGGGTTTGCATAGGTGAAGGACTTGGGGGACTAAATAAATCCTTATATAGTCTATGGCACACTATTCCTCTGACAGCTTTTAAAGAAGAATTAGGAAGCTTGCATTTAAACAGCAGCAATCCATGATAATGGTAAGGTCATCTTCAAGGATGAAGATGCATTTGCGCTTGGTAGTCTGTATCTCATCGTGTTCTTAAAAATTTCAGTTTTAACTAGAAAGATCTCTTCAATTGATAAAGTCATTTTGCCAAGTCAACAATATCCAAAAAGAAGACATAAACATGCAATATTCATGACCGTTGTGCTACCGGTAGTAGAAGATGGAATGGGATTCCAAGAGGAATTTGGACTAAATTTGATATGAAAAGGGTTTTTCCTCTTTGCAAGGTAAATTAAACAGATGAGATTGTTGCAGGATTATGGTACTGTAGATTTTTCTTTTTTCTAGAACTTGTAGTTTCATTTACATCCAAAAAACAATATATTGTTTTGTATTCTTTAAATATACATACTTATGTTAGTATTAAGCTGTATCAGCTTACAGTTACTCCAGTTTTTATATGGAATTTCATTGCTACAGAGACAAGTGGCTAAAATTTCTGTCAAATGTTTTTTCATGCTTCTGGAAAACTGCATTCAAATGATTGAAATTAGGGAAGGGCAGTCTATCCTAAAACATCTTTGCTTTCTATTACTGTTGCTAACTGTACAAGTCTTAGTCAAGAAAGAGTGGTACTTAGCCCTGGGAATCAGTTCTGCCTTTTCCAATTATTTTTCAGAAAACTTAGCTATGAGAACTAGCTTGGAGGAGTTTTAAAGATGACTCAAATACTAAGCAGGCTGAGGTAGAGGAGTCAGAATCCACAGTAACAATGCACCATAAAAATGGAGGGGGGAGTATTTTTCTTTATTTGAAATGTACTCATTTGGTGCTGAGATGTCTTACAAACAGCTGGGTACTTGCAGCATTCTGTGATGGTCCCTTGAATATCTATTTTCCTTCCATAAATGAAGATAGCTTGAGGATTCATTATAAGAAGGGTGGGAGGACTCCGAATGAATGCCTAGAATGAAACCTGTTTAGAAATGCAGTATTTCCTGTTACTGTTAACAGCTGCCAGTCACTAGCGTAGCTGCCCAAATGTGTAACACAAGCATAGACAGGTAAAGTCGCTTGTGTATATTACTCCCTTAAAGCAAGGAGAAAGTGCACTGATAAAAATTACTTTGTGTAGGAGCATTGACTGACTGTAGGAATGCTACCAATTAACTGAGACAAACTCTAAATGGAGGCACAACCTAGGAATTCATTTTAAGCTAATACGGTAGAGCCTGCTGTCACTGAACCAACAATAAATGTGGGACTGATCTGTTCCAAGAAGAGCTTTACAAAAGGCATCCACATACTTCAGTGTTTGATTATTACACCCCATGACAAAAAGTACTTGAAAGCATATTCTGCTGCCAGTGAAGAATACTTTGAGAGTGGTATTCATTAGCTTCACTGCTCTTAGCACTACAGAAAGGGAGTGACCCTGAACAGAATGAGGTTAGTTATAGGCACAACTGCAGCATATTCTGCTTATTTCCCTCACAGTTTCTGAGTCGGTATTCAGGGGTTTCTTGAGCCCCTGAGCTCAGCTTCTTCCGGGGTCGCAGACCTGGCTTTTGGGACAGCTTGTCAAGGAGTCGAAAGAGAATGAGCAGACCTAGCAGTCTGGGAGGCACAGCCTTGCTTCAGTCTGCATAGCTGTAAACATTGAAAACACCAGGGTTCAAGTCTGGAAGCAGTGTTTCAGAGGCAGTTTAACTAGAAACTAAAGAAAAGCTTCCCGAAATGCAACATTTTAAATATTTATTATAAATTCAGCTCTTAGTGCATAGGGACTTGACAGGATGTGCAGGACTTACAACTTCAAATGCTACAGTACTTGAAGTGATCACTTGAAGTGATACTTAACCAAGTACAAGTGTTATCTTTTAAGATAGGCAGATTCCACAGGGTAAGGTTTGTCAAGAATTACTTTACAAAATCCAGCTACTCCAGGCCAGTGCTCTTGCTGATTATCTGAACAGAACCCCCTTGGATTCAAATTTTGTTCTAAACTTGAAATACAGACAGTTTTTCAAACACCATCTGGTTTCTGCTGGTCTAATGCCTGATACTAAATTCATATGCATTTTATGTTTTGCAATTTAAATGTAAAACTAGTTCAAACAGTATTGGCCATTTTCAGAAATGGCGCTGAAACACTCATCCAAACGTGAAGTTCAGCATATCCTTGCAGGTGGGTGCAAAACTATAAAGATTGTGAGCCACGCTCTGAGCGGCACTGAACCTACAATGAAGCAGCAGAAGGGAGCAGCAGGGAAACTTGCTCCAGCTGGGAAGCAGGTTGAAGGCTGCCTGCTCTCTCCTCCCTGCCCCTGCCCCTGCCCTCGCCCTCACCCTGCGATAATAACATTATGAGATCTTCATAACCAGTGTATGTTATTCCTGAGCTGGAATGACCCCTACTAACCGAGAAAATTCCTCTTCTCCCCTGTTCAAACTCTGGCTCTTGCGAAGATGGTGAACTAAGGCATTAGACTGCAACGGAAGTATTTATAATATCTTTTTAGGACTAGTAAAGGGCTAATAAGCCAGTAACCTGTTTCACAGAGTTCACTGAAAAGACTAATGAATTAATGATTTAACATTTGTGATCTCTTCAGAAAACAAACGTAATTTGCACAAAAATTACTCCCCCTCTTATGTAGGAATGATGCCTACTTTATGAGCAACATTTTTATACTAGAAGAACTGCATCCACACTAGGGGGTGATACTGATTGAGTTTTATGTGTGTAGGACAGTAGTTTTAGTAAAAAGCTATTTTCAGTGTCAGTATTCGTACTAATCCTCTCCTCAGTCGCTATGTAAGAGCAGTGTGCTGTTTTATGCCCTCAAACACTACTAAAACCTGCCTACTCCTAAGTTTCTTTTGCTCCCTCTGATATATTCGTGAATATTTTTGTCAAAATCAAATCACAAGAGTAAGATGGCACATATGTCTGCACTGAACATCATCCACTCATTCGCATTTTCTTTTGAGCCACTCTGTGGAAAGTATCTCCCACTTAAGAAGCAGGAGTCTCTTCTGCTAGTCTAACTGATTTAGAGAGTTGTGTCTTTAATCCCTTAATCGCTATCAGGACCAAATGAACAGAAGCGTTAGCAGAGGAAAAAGCTTTGATAGTGTGGAATATATTAGGATACTGCGCCAGAGCATCAAAGAAAAGAGAATGTCTAACGGGTGACAGTATTATTATACAGGCAAACACAGGCAAAGTTCAAATAGGGGACAATGGGAACTGACCATCTAAAGTAAAGTTCCAGTTTATTACTATACATGAGCAATGGAAACATTGACCCATGAGGCTCAAGAGTGTCCCTTTGACCGTTGTTTATTGATGTGATTTCAGATCTTCTTCTGATCATATATATTTATTGAACTGCCCAGATAACACTGAAAAGCAATTATCAAGCAATTAGAAAGAGCTACCTAATTTTTCCTTTCAAAATGCGGTTGTGTGCTCTGTGTCATCCTGTCCTGTCACTCAGTAAAATAATTTGCAATTAGGTTTCATTCCAGTATAAATGTTAGCAAAATGTGCTGTCCAAGCCAATCAGTGTTCTGAAGAAATTAATCAAATCCAAGTCTTCCTTCTAATGAACTTCATGCACTGCTACCTCATATATGCGGTCTTTACTGGCCATGCTGAGAGTAGCTCCAGAACGGTTTTGCTACCTCTTCCTCTGATAGCTTTGGTAATGCATCCCCATGTGGAAAAAAGCAGGAGGCATAGCTTTTTACGGAGGATCTTGTCCAGGGAACAGAAATGAGAATGTGGGTTTTAAATGTGATAGATCTCATTGTGTATTTTTGCACAGTTAGAATAAAAATACTACAAAGTGATATAGGGCCTGATCCTACCATCATTGGTGTCCTTAGTGTGGGGTTTACCTCTCAAACAATCCTATCCTGGATTTGACAATACGTTCACAAAATTTTCTGTATTTTGGTGGGAGGTGGGAAGAGAGCGCACACACAGCATTGACTCATTGACTGCATCTGGAGGCTGAGGGGACACCACAAAGAGCAACAAGAGAGTCTTATTGCCCAAGTACTTGAACACCCAGCAGGGAAGACTGCCAAACACTTGGGCAAAGTAAGCAAACTAGCATCAGGAGGGCCTTGTACTCAGCAGGCTGACCTACACTCCCCCTGTGGCAGGCGCTAGGGAGCAGCAAGGGCTGGCTGCTCCCCAAGGGACAGGGAGGCAGGAGCTGAGCAGGATAACACAGCCAGCAGAGCAGGACCCAGTCCTTCAGCACCTGAGCAAGAAGTAGGCAGGCCGAGATCATAGTCAGGCTCAACTAAGGGTTCAGATTGCCAGGCAAGTGCATTTGATGAGACAGATCAGAGGCAAAGGTGAGATCCAGTGATTGCCAGGCAGGTCCATGGTGACAAGGCAGATCTGAGGTCAAGCCAGATAGCCAGGGCATGGGCAAGGGCTGAACTTAAGTGGGCTCCTGGGCCCTTGAAGGCGTGATCCCAGGTGAGGCTGATCAGGGCCATTAGTGCCCTCAGGGCCCTGACTGCAGGTCAGCCACAGCATTTCCCACAGGGTGTTTCTCAAACACCTTCCCTTTTCAGCTGTGCCTTTGCCATTTTTTAATGTAAAATCCAGCAGCTTGCTGAGTCCCTGGCTCTTGCCAGTATTGTTAGCAATACCAGCCTCAACTGTTAGCGTAGAGGTCTGACAGGAACTTAAGTTTATTTCTCTCTCTTACCCTGCTCTGGTTGGAGTATAGTCCCAAGGGCCTTTTATCATCAGTGCTCGGCAGCAGATGAAGAACAGAGAAAATCACCTTAGTTATTCTCCTTACTTCTCAAGTCCCTAAGCCATTCAGAGATACATCTGAGTTTCTCTTGATGTCATTTGATCTCCGCAGACTACAATGAGTGGGAATTCCCCAGTGTTCCTCAGGATGTCCGGTACCCCTCTTCACCCAGACCTTCAGGAAAATGTGTCATCCTGTTACCTTTATCTGGACAACAGATTCTTTTAAGCACATCAATTATTACCAGGCAGTCATCAGTCTAACTTAATAAAACAATAGCTTTGACAGGGTATTTAAAAATACGTGGCTGTTTATAATGAGATCTGATGCCCTAAAGTTATAAAAAGAAACTGTAGGGGTACACGGATGGTACTGGAATATTGCTTTAGTCTCAAAGGATTTATTTTGTAATTTAATCTTAAAGTAAGCGAATGGAGTTATATATTCCTGAATTATTTAATGAAGAACATGACAAAGGGGTAGCTCTAAAAGCTGTTTCTTCCCCAGGAGTACATTCCTGTTCAACTAGCTAATCCCGGCTATCCTGCTAAATTTAACATTTGTCTTTGTGCTGAAGCTTTTTCCCATCCTGTTTCTGTTGTCGTGTCCCTTAAACTTGACAGAGAAAAGCTACTGCAAACCTGAAGAAACTATTTTTTTGCAAATGGTTGCTGCTTGCCACATCTTCCTCCTTCCAGGAAGTAAATTTTGTTTGGCTCCAGTTATGTTTGTGCTCCTTCTTAGGAGATGACGCCTTCTAAAAAGAAGGAAACACAATCTTATATTGCAGATCACAGGGCACGGAGTCATATTTTTTCTTGTACCTGACCTAAGGGTCTCATTTAGTGTGTCTGGGCTTTTTATTCTTTTTCTAAGTGGGAATAGTATTGTTCTGCACCATCAGTAGTTAGGAGGCATAAATAATGTTTATAAAACAAACAGAAACATTTGAGAGAAAAGCACATATAAGAACAAAATAGCATTAAGCTCTAGACTGGAGTCATGTGTTGTATTTCTACTTGGTACACTGCTGATACTTAGTCCTGGCTCTGTGGTTCAGGAAATTGGGTCTCTGTATTGACCAGGAAGGCTGGAAAAAAGGCTGGTAAGGCCTGAGGATTCCAACACTGCCATGCAGCACTTCTGGATGTAGCATATTTTCATTGATGATGTGATCAACCTAAGTTTAAGGTACAGTTTAAAAGGTAGGGACACTTCTGTTCTGGCAGCATCACATTTGGCTGAATCAGCTGAATAAGTGTAGTAATAAGCTTGGGGTTATTTTTTCTCATCTTTTTTTCTTTGTTCTTATGTAAGGAATAAATCTTGATTCTGCCTCTATTAGTAACTGGAAAGTTACTATAACACTGGCAATAACTGTCAAACTTTCATTAGGAAAAAGCTGAAAGTATTTACCAGCAGTGTCACATACTACACATATATATAGCACAGTGCAACAGTCTTTTTGAGGGTGGAAACAAATATAAGTATAGTTGGCTTGTCTTGGGAAGATTGGATATTTTGCAACTGCCCATAGGTGCAAAATGATACTATGTTCCAGTGATTTAGAAGCTGCATTGATGGATCTTATATGTTTCTGTGTTGAAGAGCTTCTTGTCTAAACAGACTCATAAACACAGAATCACAGAATGGTTGAGGTTGGAAGGGACCTCCGGAGATCATCTAGTCCAACCCCCCTGCTCCAGCAGGGTCACCTAGAGCACATTGCCCAGGATTGTGTCCAGGCGGGTTTTGAATATCGCCAGCGAAGGAGACTCCACAGCCTCTCTGGGCAACCTGTGCCAGTGCTCCGTCACCCTCACAGTGAAGAAGTTTTTCCTCATGTTCAGATGAGGAAAACTTCCCGTGTTTCAGTTTGTGCCCGTTGCCTCTCGTCCTGTCGCTGGGCACCACGGAGAAGAGCCTGGCCCCATCCTCTCGACGCCCTCCCTTCAGAGACTTGTGCACATTGGTCAGATCGCCTCTCAGTCTTCTCTTCTTCAGGCTGACCAGGCCCAGCTCTCGCAGCCTTTCCTCAGAGGAGAGATGCTCCAGTCCCTTCATTGTCTTAGTAGCCCTTTGCTGGACTCTCTCCAGGAGCTCCATGCCTCTCTCGTACTGGGGAGCCCAGAACTGGACGCAGTGCTCCAGGTGAGGCCTCCTCAGGGCTGAGTAGAGGGGCAGGATCACCTCCCTCCACCTGCTGGCAACACTCTGCCTAATGCAGCCCAGGATGCCGTTGGCCTTCTTGGCCACAAGGGCACGCTGCTGGCTCATGGTCAGCTTGCTGTCCACCAGCACTCCCAGGCCCTTCCCTGCAGAGCTGCTTTGCAGCAGGTCAGCCCCCAGCCTGTCCTGGTGCATGGGGTTATTCCTTCCCGGGTGCAGGACCCTGCACTTGCCTTTGTGGAATTCCATGAGGTTCCTCTCCGCCCAGCTCTCCAGCCTGTCCAGGTCCCTCTGAATGGCAGCACAGCCTTCTGGTGTGTCAGCCACTCCCCCCAGTTTAGTATCGTCAGCAAACTTGCTGCGGGTGCACTCTGTCCCTTCCTCCAGGTCACTGATGACTAAGTTGAACAAGACTGGACCCAGGACTGACCCCTGGGGGACACCACTAGCCACAGGCCTCCACCTTGACTCCGCACCACTGACCACAACCCTCTGAGCTCTGTCATCCAGCCAGTTCTCAAGCCACCTCACTGTCCGCTCATCCAGCCCACGCTTCCTGAGCTTGCCTGTGAGGATGTGATGGGAGATGGTGTCAAAAGCCTTGCGGAAGTCAAGGTAGACAATGTCCGCTGCTCTCCCCTCATCTACCCATCCAGTCGTCCCACCATAAGCAGGCTATCAGATTGGTCAAGCATGATTTCCCTTTGGTGCATCCCTGCTGACTACTCCTGATCACCTTCTTGTCCTCCACATGCTTAGAGATGGCCTCCAGGATGAGCTGTTCCATCACCTTTCCAGGGACTGAGGTGAGGCTGACTGGTGTGTAGTTTCCTGGCTCCTCCTTCTCGCCCTTTTTGAAGATGGGAGTGACATTGGCTTTCTTCCAGTCCTCAGGCACCTCTCCTGATCTCCAGGACCTTTCCAAGATGATGGAGAGTGGCCTAGCGATAACATCCGCCAGCTCCCTCAGCACTCGTGAATGCATCCCATCGGGGCCCATGGATCTGTGGAGGTCAAGTTTGCCTAAATGATCTCTAACACGATCCTCCTCCACCAAGGGAGAGTCTTCCTTTCTCCAGACTTTCTCCCTGGAAGACAAGCAAAATTAGTGATTTTCCCAAAATCGTAGATTCCAGACTAGAACCCTTGGATTCCGCTTCAGTGCTCTATCTGTTGAATACATAGCCTACATAGCCTATTTTGATTTTCTTGAACTAGTCATGAGAGTGCTACTAGACAAGTACAGACAGCTATATAACAAGGTAGATTCTTCTCTCTTTCCCCAAGGCAATCACAGAGCAACTCAGGACAAAATATTTTGCTGAAGGTTCCTTGGTTTACACCTCAAGTGTGTTGAGATGAAGACTATAGCAAACATGCATTTCCATTAAAGTCAAAGACAACCATCTGCACTAATTTCTGCTTGTTTTAATGAATTATTTGCAATACAGACATCTTTGGGTTGATCCTGGGCATCTGCCACAGAGTTTGGGTCAGCCCCCAGATCATACTACTGAAAATAACTCTATTACATCTATTTTTCTTAGTTTAATGTGTTTAGGAAAAAATGCAACTGATTGTTTACAACCCATTTTGTAGACTGTGATTTCTGACTGAAGTTTAGGTTGTAAATTTAGGTCAGACTATCCAGTTAATGATCCTTGGCTAATAGATCATGGGTTGGTCTTCCTGGTGGGAAGGGATAATCCCCTGGTGGGACAATTGTTCACTGTTGGATTATTTTCCCATATGGTAAAGTGTAGTGTCCCAGCAGCGAGTTTTGTATCTGGAACACAGGTATTCATTCCTTATTTTGCCATACTAGTCTTAGTTCATTCTCCCTCACGGGTGACATGACAGGTTCACTTCTTGCGTCCAGTTCAAACTTGGAAAAGTTCTGCTGGCACAGTTGAAGCTGTGTGTCAAACTGCTGTAAATGGAAGGAAATCACGTGGGCCAACACACTCATCACAATACCTCATCGACTGTAGTGCTGACAACATAGTGCATCTAGTAAAGACACAAAGTCCTTTTGATGCAAATAGATGGAGGCGGGCACCCCTAGCTGTGCGCTGAGCCAAGGAACACAGGTGCGCTCTGCTGTGGAGCTCCGTTAGGCATGCGCAGCTCTGCCTCTGCTAGTAAGCCTTTCCTGCACAGCTGAGACCAGAGCAGGCTTGTACCTGGCTGGCTTATACGGAGGGAGCTGTCTTTTATCTTACGGTATAGATGTGTCCCAGTGTAGACTACATGTAAAATAATGCCTGACTAATTTGGGTCACTCACTTAGTATTTTTTTCAAGGCTCTTGTTGTTTTTTTGTAAGAGGAGATTTATCTAACGCCATGTTTAATGTACTACAACTTTCTTTCTTTCCTCTTGGCAGTTGAAAAATTTTTCATCTTTGATATAATAGTGTATAGGTAAAAATAGCTGAACAAAACCAAAAATTAATTAAATACTTTTATTTTACAATGACAAGATGAAATGTTGGGTAAAAACCCCTTTATTTTTCTACCCTGCATTTTTTGTCCCAGAGGGATTGTCTTTGGAGCCTTATTGGTTTCTAGAAGTTTCTCCTTTAAGTGCTTGTGCAGAGTTTACAACTTCGGAACACAGTGCCAATAAATAATAGAATTACTTGGTTTTATTTCTTTGCTTTCTCATGTTAATATTTATGTACTTCAGTTCCCTGCACCTCTGGTCTCACTGGGTTTAACCGTCTAGTTCTCAGTCTGTATGTGCTGAAGTCCTAGTCCCTGGCTGTGGGGCGAGACATGTTCAGTGACTGCAGCGTACCGTGGGAGACTCCTTTGCTGACAGAAGGCCTCTGAGATACCACACAGGTATCTGATCCTGAGTTCATTGCTTAAGAAGAGTTTTGTAAATTTAAGGAATACAGACCAGGTTCTGAAAGCACTGGCTGTTTCTCTGTTACAGTAATAGCCAATATGGCCATACCGCAACTGTGCGTTAAGGTGAAAATGATGTGCAAACGGTGGAAATGAATTTAATGGACTGAATGACTGTGGGGTCCATTCTGTTTCCTCTTCAATGTGAGGGGAGCCTCTGGCAATTATAGGACATAAATTTTCCGTGTAGATATTATTCTTAGTTGTATGTTGCATCTCTGCCATATGGTCTGTATCTGGCACTTAGTTTTAGCAGCCAGCCTATTTCTTGCTATCATTATTGTAAGCAGCAGGAAGTAGATAGCATGACCTAAACCAGCTGGTCTCTAAGGTGTTATCTCCCTCTGTACTTAACTTGTGATGCTCTCCTTATGAAAGTGTGTAATTAGTTTAAGGGCATGTGTTCAAAACTTGTGCCTTGTTTCTGTATTTAAAATTAATATGTTTATCAAAGATATGATTGCAGTCATGCAGACATGATTTTAAGAATGATCCCTTGTTTAGGTTCATTGCAGGGGACGTATAATGGCTTCATGCTATCTGGAGCAACATTTGGATGAGAGATCTGTCATCAGCTGAAATTAACCTGCACATGTCTCAGATGAAGATGGAGAGCATTTAAATATGCCAGCTGGAAAGCATTTGCTGTTTCCTTTTTTTTTTTTCCCCCCTCTTAACACTGAAAATCCCATAATGTGCATCTGTGTAGGTCTCATAATGTTCCAAGTAATGGGAGGTTTGTGTGGCATTAGGGCATACTAAGCCGTTTAAACAACCTTGATGAGTCAATAATCAGTCCTGTGAATTAAAGCTGAGAAGCATCTCTCCTGCTCAGCTTCTCAGGCACTGTTGCCTACTCAATTTGATTTACTTGGGGTTAGTAATGGCTTTATGAAAGGAATTTGGAGGAAGCAAAATGCCTTTGTGAATATAACCTCCTGGTCAAAGCTAGTGGAAGACTGTTTAGGGATTAATCCCCCCCCCCCATCCGGACAGCATCTCTAACTACTGCTTCTGATTATTCTTGGAAGGAACAGAAGTCATTCATGATTAGAAGCACACGCAAATACATAACTGATGAATCCATTTTATCTTAGATGTTGGGCCAGAGATGCTTTTCTCCTTTGGCAAGCCTAAAGCCTTCCTATGTACAGGGTGGAATCTTTGCTGAGGATGATTTTATTCAAATATCACTGTAGTGTCAGTGTTGCTTGAGGATTAAATAAAGCCAGTCTATTCTACACTTCCACCCAATACCAAGACAGTTTAAATTAGAGAGCTAAAATAAGGCATGCAGAATTGCGTTCTCTAGGCCCTAACTATTGAACAATAACTGTCCTTGCTTTGTGCTTCTGCAGGAATGCAGACATACATTTGAGTATAGTTTTGCTAACAGAACAAAGCCGGCCCCTCACAGCTCAACTCCAGATGTCAGCCCTGCTTTTGGCATGCCTGCTGCACAAGACCATCTTTGCTTACCACTTCATCTCTGAAGACCCCCTTCTTCATGTGCAAGACATCTGCTTAATCAGCAGCAAAGTTTTGACCATGTTTTGACAGAAATGTATAATAAGTTGTAGTTAATAACACATTTAGCTTCATCTAAAGAATCAAAATAGTACATCCTAAGGTCTTCCTTAGAGAAGTCCTTCATTGAGAATGGAAAGAAAAGGCATTCTTAGGGTACATCAAAAGAAAAGCCTCGTACAGTAAGTCCTTCATTTTGGAACAGTTAGGGAGATGCGTTCAACAGTTACAATGAAAGGGGACACACTGCTCTCAGTGATTATAAGCAGGCCTAGATGGTTCAGATTAACATTCTAGTCCAACCAAAGAAAGAGGCTCAGCATGTCTGGGTAATTGACTATACATTGGCAGATGGCTGTAGTAAAAGGATTACCATCAATCAAGTTAGATGGCCACTGTAACAAAGCATGGAGACTCAGTGATGCAGCAGGGCCACGGGGAGTAGCAAGTAAAAGCAATGTTGCTGTTCTCTTTCCTGGCTAAAACTAAACGAACCCTTATAGCTTCAAAGCGTGCATCCACTGGAATGACAGTAACTTTTGATGCCAGGTGAGAGCTTGTACAAAGCTCCTCTTCACTTTCTGATGTCCTGTCCTGACCTCCCAAAGGGTCTTTGCCCTCTGCCTGCACTTGGCCTGTTTGCCTAGACATCTTTTCCTGGCCAGTGGCTCCAACAGCAGCTGTTGCCTAGTTACTGTTCCAGGCAGAATTGCCTTTTAGGAGGTAGCTCCAGAAGAATCACCCTAACATCCCTTGCACTTCACATCATCTCCAGAAAGCTCCCCGAATTTGGATGTGCTCAAGCCCTCAACCATTCCAATATCCAAACCTTTGAGTACGTAGCACTTGGGCTTAAGGACTATTCATCTTTAATAAGTGTATTTGTTCTGGCACCTCTTCTTTCTGCCTTCAGTGTTTGGCCACATCTCATTTTCATTACCCAGCAATGGAAGAGCTCACTCCAGATGGATCTGAGAGACAGTCGGTATTAACTTTTGATGAGATGACCCCCTGGGTTGGCGAGAGAGGGAGGAACAGAAAACATCTTGTGCTGTGCTTGCCCTACAGGGAATACCCAAGCTTATGGTGGGTCAGTGCAAGAGTCAAAGGTGGAGAAAGCACATAGGTGTGATTTCTGTCTCCCCTTCCCCAGAATCAGAGTGATCCTGTTTGTTTGGTTACTGAAGTGTCCTAGGAGCTCTCAGGTTTTTAATCACGCTTCCAATTGCAAGAATTGCAGAGAATGTCTTCCTTATTTGGGAGGATAAGTTTAGTAATTATACATGAAATGTGAATGGATGTTGATGAATACTTTCTTGAGCTGCTGATTCTGAATAATTAATTCTGTATGGCATCTCATCTGACAGCAGAGACGCATCTGACAGTCTGTGATGAATGAGCTGTATGGCTGCTTTCACAGTCACTGGAGTTTTGTACGGAGGCACCCTCTGGAGTTTCACACCACTGCACACTCCCGTGTCATACTGTATTAATAACACACCCCGTATCCCAGGGGGACCGCAATATTAGTGGTTGCCTGATCTTCCTAATTAGCTTGACAGATTGAGAGGTCAGAGCCCTGCTAGAAATCTTGTGCCAGGTTAGTTGCACTATGTCATTTTATTGCTTTGTTTATCACATACTAGTAATTCCTAACTACAGTATGAGACATGTTCTGACTCACACTGGAAAGTAAATTCAGGATTCATTCTGACATTTTGTTTATATTAACAAAATGGATTTGAAAGAAACAAAAAAAAGGCTTTTCCACCACTTTCATTGTGACTGTACAAATTAAAGAAAAATTAAAGTATGTTCTTCAGGTGAGTAACATTAGATCTGGCATAACATGATTATAAAGACATCACTTTCATAAAAAAGATAATAGATACTAACAATTTAGTATAGATAGTGGCTTGTGAGAAATCTGCTCTCATATTGTACTGTTACTGCTTAACACTTTGTGGGATATGTGGGTTGTTGCCAGAAAGAGAGAAGAATCAAGTACTATGTATAATAAAATGCATTTAAGTATTTTAGCTGCTGATATTCAAATACAACTGCAATATAAAAATCTGCTGCGGGAAGCCAGGTATTTACATCTAAAAGGAAAATTTGGCATGAAGCCATTCAGGTTTACATTGATTTCCGTTGATTGAATCTTTCCAAAATGAGCATGTGCTTTCTAAATAAATAAAGCACCTCAGTGAGTTACTAATCTTTCTCCACTTCTCTAAGGAAAAGGAGAAGGGCAGGATACAAAGATTGAGGTTTGTAAAGAACAGAAGGTTTGCTTGGCTCCGAAGAACAAATCTGTGAATTACACTGGAAAAAAAAATAGAATTGGCAGAAAGCCTGTCAAAGGACAGATCTAACAGGCGCATCAGTTGCTTGATTTTTCTGTGGTAATTACTATTTAGTTCAAATAATTACCCAAGCAAGGCCCCAATTACGTGACACATACGGTTCCATACAGCAACTAAGTTTACAAAAGTATAAAAATAACACCTGGCGTTTGGAACTCACAAAAGCAAATCAGCTCAGAGTTAAGGTTTCTGTTGTAGCCCATAACCACATTATTGCAATACCTTTTTCTCTAAGCAGATTTTTGGCAAAACTCGGCCTTTCACTTTCAATTGGAAAGCATTTCATAGGACTCCTAAGGGTTTTTTTTCCTGCACTAGCATGTACTTTGCAGCTGACATCAAGGGACATACTCACACCTTCATTACACGTGCAAATTTGAACTTACTTTTTGACTCCTGCTGTTTCTCACCTTTATAACAAGAGATTTCCATCTGTCTTTATGTTCCAGAAGTCAATGTTGCAGATTCCTTTCCCTCCCAAAGTTGTTTAAAAGGTCTCTATGCAAAGCCGAATGGTCCTCACAGTCCTTGCAGTGTGAAATTACAGACATCGGACTTGGAAGGTTCCATTCAAAAGCATGAACCCAGTTTTGACTGATAACAGTCATTATCTCATTGTCTAGAAACCTCTTCATTCATCTTTGATTCCTGAGACAAATCCATCTCTCAAGGCCTTTCAAGTCCAAAACTCTTAAAAACTTTATGTCTCATATTTTTGTAGACTTAATGTACAGGAAAGGGAATCAAGAAAATAGATTAGGAAAAGACACAATGCCTTGGGCTGTTTGAAATTCATCAGATAATTTTGGATACCTGGGCTGCTAATTAATTTACCTAGGATGCTAATTTCAGATGAGTTTTCGTTCCAGGATCAACTCTGTGCATACCCCTCCTGGCAGCAACCATTCTGATGCGGATTGGATAATGTCAGAGTTAGCAGAAAACATACAAAATTCTTATGAAATCAACTTGATATTAATGCTAATACACACCAAATTATAGTCACAAGCAGTATGAAAGGACAATGAAACAAAGCCAAGAAAATTAGCTACTGCAAAGTTATTGTGCAATTCACTCAGTTACTGAGGCACACAAAAGTACAAGCTATTCTAAGAACTCAGTTTTCGCTCTTAAACCTCTGAAGTGTGTGAAGAACTTTGTAATTATATTTCTCAGAGATTCCTGAGAACTTTTTAAAACCTTCTTTTGTGGGGGATTGTGCCTGACCCAGAGAACCTCTGCCATCCAAGATTTACAGGTCCTGACTTCACAGAATCACAGAATGGTTGAGGTTGGAAGGCAGCTCTGGAGATTTCCCCTCCACCTGCTGGCAACGCTGTGCTTAATGCAGCCCAGGAGACCATTGGCCTTCTTGGCCACAGCGGCACGCTGCTGGCTCATGGTCAGCTTGCTGTCCACCAGGACTCCCAGGTAAAGGACTTGTGTTAAGTAATGGCTTCTGTACCTATACCATGCCTAGTTCATTTTGCATAAGCAGACATTGTGTATCAGTTGGATTACTACAGTCTGAGCTTTCATCATCCAGCCCATACCCCTCTTTTCAGAACATCTGTTTCTCGAGTCCTATCTATATGTTTGTTCTGCAGAAAACCATTCGCCAGTGCTGGTCTGTTCTTCCTCTTAGAGCATAGAAGAAAGTAGCCATTTGAAAGCTGTGATCTTCCTGACAGACCTGAGTAAGGCAGTGTTGAGGGTCTGCTTAGTGCTTTGGGGTTTTCATTCCTCTTCTCCCCTGAGCCCTTAGCGAAGCACTGAGCAGAAGCATTAGGTACTGTAGGACCTTTACTGCAGTCAACTGAGCTTCACATTGTGCTGGGAAGCAAATTTTTTAAATGCGAGTGCTTCAGCTGGGCTTTCTGGGTGTATGTTCTGATGAGATGACTCTGCTGTTTAGTCCTCAGGATGGATACACTCCATGATACGTCTCACAGCCATGTTCTGATTGTCTAGTCTGGACTTCTGGCCAGAGTGTTCCACAGCTTTGAGCAGGCCCGTGTGCCTGAGTTTTATTGCTATGGATTCCAAAGGATGAGAGGAAAAGAGGGCAATTGTTACTAGTTTCCTTTGGCTTGTTACATCCCTGTTATTTAGCTAGGGCGAGTGTCCAGATCTAAAAGTTCAAGATCTGAAAGTTCAGTAGGGTAAGTAGACTAATAAAGTTACTGTATCCGATTGCAGTAGAGAAAACTGATGCCTGGGTTTTGATACTGTCTTTTATGTGAAAATGTCTCCGTACACTTCCTGGATTTGTAATCCTGAAAAGTAGGCTGCAATGGTTTTTAAAACTTTTTTGTTTTTAATGTTCTATGGTATAATTTAAATGGTGAAGAATGAACAGGTTGAGAGGGAGGTTTTCCCCATCGAGACATTTTGCTGCTGCTTAGTGTTAACTGCAAAAGCTCAGGTATTGGGATAATGCATGTGAGTGACCTTATAGCCTGACTTGCACAGTCAGTTGGTATATCTTGTATTATTTACACAAGTAACAGTAGGTGTCCTGATTGCCCGAGTCACGGCTTGAGAAATTTATAGGAGGCAAAGCATTTTCAGGATAATGGACTCTTCCAGCTTTAACATCTTCCTGAGCTAATGTTCAAGGAACTGTGGCAGTTCATTGATGTTCTCTGACTACTTTTGCCTTTAGTTGGGTGGAGGGCTTTGTAAGCCTATTGCTTGATACTTAACCATACATCGGGTGGGAGTTCTGCTTTTCTTCTATAACTATCGGAAAATTTCTGGCAGAGCCGCTAATACTAGTTCAGTGCACCTCTCTGGCTCTGTCCCTTAGTGCACTCAGGCACCAAGAAGCAGCACTTCTCAATGTCACTCCAGCCAAATTCGCAACAGCAGGTGTAGGGGAGGTTTGTTTTGCAGCCTAGAGTAGTGCAAGTTAGTGTAGTCCTGTCCTGTGAGATTTTCACCACTGTCTCAGTATTGCCTATGAGGACCTTGTATGATACAAACACAAGAAAAGAAGAAAGCCAAACTGAAAGCCTAACAACCAGTTAATAGCTACCTACCTGTTAGGAGGAACCCTCAGCCTCAAGCTGGTTTTGAACATTTGTTAACATCCCCAAGAAGAAGCCTGCCTACAAAGACATACACGGATATCTTTTTGGCCTGAGGAATAAGTAATATGCAAAGTGGAGCAACTCTAACAGGAAAGACGGAGAGCGGTAGACTGACTTATGCTGAAACCTGCTGTTAAAGGTAGGTAGTTGTAGGAGAGCGGCAGAGGATCTGCCCTAGATCTCCCATATCCTAAAGACGTGTCTTAAACGCTGATTTATCGGTATTCTAGGGTAAATCCCTAAATTACCTCCTGGACTTGAGGAACCTTTCCCAATAGAATCATCTTAGTCAAATTACTACATCCTCTCTCCTCTTTGCCTTAATTATACCCAGATAATAAGCAGTTACTATTTTTCACTTTTAAATACTGATGTGTCAGATGGTCCAACTTGGATTATGTCACACAAATTCTTCTCTTCAGCACGTGAACAGGGAATCAGTCTTGAAAAGATGCATAGCATGAGCTTGTACACGGTTCTATGTGGATGTAAAAGGCCAGAAAGAGCTGTGCTGTGCATGCACTGAGATGTTTGTTCTCACTCTTTTTCTCTGACTACAGTCAGTTTGTGAGACTTCACATGCCTTCCAGGAGCTATTAGGCTGAAATTTTTGGAAGAATACTTGTTCCATGTTTTTTGTTTCATCTACACGCCAAACCAGGAGACTTGTTTGGTTATGAACATTTGGTTTCAATTTTCCCTGCCTGAGTACTTTTCCTGATAATGCTTACAGCTAGTCAGTAGAGGGACTGGTGACTTGCTGGAGGTGTAATCTCAAGGAAGATACAGGCTTTCCTGTGTAACATTCTGCAGTACAGAATCTGCTACTGTTACTTAATACAAAACTCTGAATTTCAGTATTATTGCTAGATTAATTAATGGAAAACTTTCCCAAAGGAAAGTGTATGGACGCGTGGCTGTCAGGTGAAGCCCTTGTCCTGGGCAACATTTTCTTTAGAGGTTTGGTTTTCTGCTTTGAACGGTACATTCAAGATGCTAGCTAACTTTCCTCTTACTCCTGCAGCGTCAGCTGGAGCGGCTGCACACAGTATGTTCGCTCTCTGCCCAGTGAGGCACGCTGCAGCCGCATGGCTGCTTCGGTGTCTGCATGCAGACATCACCCTCAATGGACAGCCTGCAGGGGGGCTGCCAAACACGATGGCTTTCAGAAACTAGTGAGATGTGAACAAACAGCAATGCTGATCAGGGAGCACTTTAGACCTTGGGAAGCGTTTCAAGCCCTGCAGCTCTGCCTTGGGCCTTCCTACGTGTAATTTAAAAACCTGGCATATTTCTGCATTGTTCTTTATATAAAATCTTGCTTTTGGGGAGCTTTCTGTACAGTATCTGGCTCCTTCTCTCTTCCCCTTTTCTCCATTTCCTTTTTAATTCCTTTAATTCTCACTCCGCTGCTTTTTCTCTCTACAGTTGCAGGCTGTTTTTTGGTGACTGCAGTGAGATGAGGACTGGGGTCATGACTTTTGCTTTGCTTTGGCCCCTTAGCCAAGTGCGGATTGTATCATGCTGTAAGGCAAGGCTGGATCTAGCAGACAGGCAGGACAGTCCGTTGCCCAGAGCAGCAACACTTCAGTGGTAACAAATCATCCAAAAACAGTTCTTGGGTGAGAGAGAAAGGATAACTGCAGGCTGGTAGGAGAGAATGTTTGCCAGTTGGCCTAGGGGAGCCGAACTGCTAGAGCCAGCCGTATCTCCAGCTGTCAGTAGTAAGCAAGAAAGACTGAGGAGTGGGTGGACAATGGTGAATAATCCTTGCTTTGACAATATAGCATATCTAGATGTAGGTTGGGGGAACTGGGCCATATAGGGACAGCTGGGAGAACCTGAATTCCCAGTGAACATACTAGAATATTCAAAGCTGTCAATAAATCTGGGTTTGCTGGCAAGCTCTTCTAGGAAGACTGCTTGTTCCTAGCCTTTTAAGATTCACTGGGATAAAGGCAGTTATGACGGTTTCAGTAATTTCAGAAATCACTGTTTTTGTTTTGTTTTTGTTTTGTTTTATCTTCTTCTCACTTTTGAGGTGATTCCAACTGACAACCTTTGACAATTGGACACTTTGGCAATGCTTGACTGCTCTACCAACACAAGGTTGATTATTCTGACAAAAGTGGAGTCTGGTTCTGCACAAGCCCCAAGTACCAGGGTTTCACAACGAAATCCTACGCTCTTTGGCTTATTAAGAAAAGAGTCCAGCATGGGGGAAGAAAGAAAAATTTTAAGACTGCCAGTAGACAAAAAGCATGTCAATAAAGCATGTCAGTAGTGCAGGAAAGATAGAAATAGCTTTAAACTAGTTACCTTGGTACTATTAGACTAGAGTTCTATGCTTCTCTGTATTTTACAGCCCTTCTTCAGCTGCATTTCTCCTTAGTTATGTTGTTATCAGTGCTACTTCAGGTACGTCTACATGAGTTGCAGTCACATCGTGCATAAGCATAAGCACATCCTCACACCCAGTGGGCGCTGCGTAGCTGTGCCTGAGATGGCAGACCTTCACCGCTGCAGCATGGCTGATGGAGCCACCAGCTTGATCACTGAGTGCTTCTCAACATCATCATACAGCTTTCAGCCTGAGCTGCTGTATCTGCATGTCATTATGCGTACTCTGTGGGTATACCTTTGTGGCTAGTTTAGGCATCTTCCACTTCCGTTCTTTAAAAGGTAAAGATACAGTCTTTTTTTTCCCCGCTCTTTTTTATGGTTAGCTCCCAGTGCTTCAGTTCTCTGCCATTAAGTGGCAGTAATACTGCCTTCCTTGCACCAAAGGAAGTGGAAGTGTTCCTTATTGTGAAGAAGCAAACGTCAAAGACGATGGCATGCTCAGATACAACAGGAACGGAGCTAAGTAATGAAGTTTAGGCGTTTTTGTAGGTATACATACAGATATGGAGAGAGAGAGATTAAAAAACAGATTATACTTTACTTGGCCTTGACGCTTTTTTTAAATCAGTGGGCAGAACTTTTCATGGTTGGACTAAAGGAGAAGGTATAAATTTTACTGTCCTTAGTGTACAGTATTAATGCTAAGTACTGCCAATTATAAAGCAAGAAACTTAGTTATATAAAGCTTTATCTGATGCTAACATTGATGGGAATCTTTCCATGAGTTTCAGGGGGCCCAAACTATTAAGTCTTCAAAGAAGCAAAGTACACTAGGTTTTGAAGGGCTCTTTATGTTTTTGTTTTTCTTCCCAAGATGCCTTTCCACTGCTCAATAACTATATACTTTGATACATTATATATCTGGTAAAGCAAACGTTCCATTTTACTTTTAGTTAGTTCAGATTAGCCAAATATTAGAAGATGAACTAAGGAGAAAGTACTGCACGAAAATATTTTCCCCAAGTAGCGAACCAGGAAATCCCATGTAAATGGTTTGTGCATATTTAAGTGACGGAAACCCCCTGCAAGATTTATTATGGTATGAGCAGAGGGTAATTAGTGGTGATTTAGACAATGCAGACTCTTCATAAGTTGTAAGTTCTTCGTTATCCTCTGACTGAAAGGGATAACAATTGCTGTAGTGCCACTTTGTGGTGAAATCAAGAAATTCATAAATAGAAATGTTTTTCTTCACATCTAAGCAGTTACCAGAATTAATCAGATTCTGACTTGTGACTTAACCCTGCTCAGCTCAGCTGCCCGGGTGCCCCCAGTTCTCAGAGCCCATTGACCTCCCTTGTGTGTCCATCCTCCAGTCGGCTACAGAAACTTAGGTGCTGTTTTAACTTTGCAGTACTGGAGGTGGCAAGTGTGAAGCAGAGCAGAGCTCTCCTGTGGGGATGGTGCTTGGCAGAGAGCCTTTCTGAGTGACGGGCTTTCCTTTATCTATGTGACGCGGTGTGCTTTGATGATCTGCCCATAACTAACATCCAAGTAATGCAAAGTACCTGGAGAAGAGTGAAAATCTGGCCCAGCAGGCCACCATAAACAAGCAGAGAGCTACCTGTCAACGCAGCTGCCTGTGTAGCGGTTGCTTTCATTTGCAGCGATATGGAATGCCAGTCATCTCTTCCAGGGCTTTTCCTGAAGCCTAAACTGAATTTGCGTTTACAAAATCATTTGACCTATCAGGCTTCATCTCTCCTTCAGGAAGTTCTTT
The DNA here is from genome assembly GCF_040807025.1 of Struthio camelus. Classification (NCBI taxonomy): domain Eukaryota; kingdom Metazoa; phylum Chordata; class Aves; order Struthioniformes; family Struthionidae; genus Struthio; species Struthio camelus. The sequence goes on along the minus strand of NC_090950.1, from coordinate 32,979,491 downwards.
TGGTGGAATAAGGCCCTGGGATCTCCTTTGGTTAATCCCTTTCTGTCAATACCCTGCTTCATGGTACCCACCAGGATGTTCCAAAGATGTGGGAGCCTTTTGGTCCTGCAACATCTAGGAGCCTTCTGCTCTTTTTTAAGATACTCTTAAAGCAACACAGTGCCAAAACCCAAACCCTTTCTGAAGGCAAGGACACTGAACTGTATCAAATTATGTTCTCTGAGTTACAGTTTTGGTTGTAATGCAGTAGGGTTTAACAGTACTGACTTGAACCTGGCTTACAGTCTGGGAAAACAATTTTTGTAAGATCCAGTAGAGACGTGGAGAATTTTCCATTTGATTTTTATTGGACCAGTCTGAGCAATTTTATATAGTGGCTACAGTATAAAGGGAACCTGATGTCTTTATGCCTGGTGAACATGCTGAGTGGGATTTAGTCTGGGTAAAGACCTCAGGGCAGCGGCTCAGCCTAAGTGGAGTTTGGAGGGATGAGTTTCTGTGCTGTGTTTCTGCTAGTAGCAGGTTGCTCTCTGGGGGGGCCTAGTTGGCCTAATGGGCTCAAGAAAGGTGCTACGAGTAGGGGTAGCTCAAAGCAGAGATTGTTGGGATGAAGCAACCCTTACAGTTTGTGCTTAGATGGGCTTTCTGTCTGCTTCGTTACAAGGGGGGCGAAGTTCTTGGTGGTTTGGCTACATAAAGAGGTCATGATTATAGCTGTAGTATTGGCTAGGGAAGCGGAGTCTTGCTGATCCAGTGCTGTGCTTTGCCAGAAAACAGGAGTCAGGAGAGCTCTCTGCCCTTGGTTCTTACACTGCCTTTTGAGGCCCTTGAAAATGAGACCTTCACAAGCGCACTTTGTGTGTCCCTGATAATGCCCTCTCTTTGCTTTCCTGCAGCTGGAAGATGGCTTTCCCTCTTTCTTCAGGGTCACTTTGTTGCTGCTTTTTTTTTTTTTCTTAATTCTTGTTTACTAGAAAAAACATGGTTCTTGGGTTAAAAACTATGCAGGGAAATGTCTATGGGCTGAGAAAGTGGCCATTCTTTAAAAATGCCATCCTAACTAACTACCATTGCTTTTATTTTTGGTCTGAAGTTTTATACAATCCGTTGTTTAAAAAACCCTCCCGTGGGGCCACGTTGTTTAAAAATGCTTTTAAACTATAGGATGTGAAGAGGGAAAGGAAAAGCTGGGGATAAGATTTATATGAATGTCTCATTTTTAATGGGTTATAAAGAGGTTAAAAAAAAATAAGTTAGTTGTATTACTGAATTTTCCTCTGCACTCTATAATAGGAAAGTATCAGAAATACATTCAAGCTTTGAACTGATTCATCCATCTGCCTGCTGGTATTAGCAGTTGAGCACATTAAACACTAATTACGTCAGAAGCCATTAAAAAAGCCTCATAAAATCCCCCCCTTCACTCCTTTAACAGCTAATATGAGGCTATTTGTTTAAGTTATCTATTTGAAGAGGTGGGAGGAAGACACTGAGATGGCTTAGGAACTATATTTTGCAAAAATGCCTCCTCAAAGAAACTGTAACCCTGTTGTGATGGAAGCGAATTGTCCTGAAATGCATTTTCGTCAATCAAATTACTCTGATAAGCTGATAAGCCTTACTGTTTCCCAGAGGGCTAAACTTCCACCAACTGCTCAAGAAAAATTGTGCTTGAAAATATCTTTTAAGGGTGGGGAAGTATGCCTTTTTCTCCTCTTCAAGTTCCAGTAGTAAACTGATTTCTTAATACTAATCTTTCAGTGAACAAAAAAAGCTGGAAAAAGTTAAGTTAGCCTGTGCAGTGATCTAATGCATAGTGATATTAAAACAAAAAGATAAACAGGAAGATGCCCTGTACTTCACTGGGGTTCGGATTACAATTTCTTTTAAAGCTTCTTTGTCCTGTACAAGCTGACAGTCACTTCATGACTTAAAATTCAGCATTCGGTGGAGCCAAAGTAGCTGGAAAACTGCTCAGTTACTATCTATTTTCAGGTGAAAGGAGGATGATTATTTAAAAAGATGTTGTAGTCTTTGGGTGGCTAAGCCATGAGTTGCAGCATAGTATGTATATTGCCAGGGAAATTCTGAACATCTCACAGCAGATCAAACCACTTAGTAAAAATTGCTTAGTTTGATATTGCATACAAGTCTGAAGCTTGGCCAGTACAACTATTAAAGTGTGATTCTCTCAGTTAATCTGAACTAACTTTGCTCCAAATTTTTTAGCCACTTACCAAATGCCCAGATGCTCCTTTTTTTATTCCTTTCTCGTGGCATTATTCTGTCTTCATTGATTCATTTTCCGTTCAAGTGAAATCCAGCTTTCTGAGTAGCTATCCTATGGGTTGTTCTTTGTTTTATTACATTGTCTTCTTCCAAAAGTATTCAAATCTTGCTTTGGGTAGATTCAGGACATCAGTAAGAAAGGTTCACCACGTTACCCTGTTTTCCTGCTTATCTCCTAGCAAATACAAGGACTGAAATCCTCTTGTTAACTGTCATTATGTCTGGAATGTACTTTATCCAAACACAGGGTCCAGGATAAAATCAGTATCCATTGCAAGAAAAATGTATCTTCTTTGACTCTTTGTATCCCCTCTCCTGCTAAAGGATGAATGACATGAAACCAGCAGATAGACACTTCACAGCCTGATTGCCAAAGAGAAGTGGCCTAAATCAAGCCTTGATTGCTGGTAAATCTGGAACAAAGCCTCCAAGATAGATTGTCAAAGGACAGCAGTTCCCAACCACATGTTAAGGCAGTTCAAAATTAACATTGCATTTTACTGCTTACCAGAGGCTATAGAAAAATCTAAGAGAGGCAGCTGCTTCCCCATATTGGCCTTTCAGGAGTATCAAATACTGATCTGGCCTCAATGACTCGGTTAACCGTTTAGTCATCAAATAGATGCCATGGTAGATAGGCAGGCAGAAAAATATCTTTAAATGGTCTAAACGTTTGCATGTTCCTGTTCTCAAAACCAATTTACAGTTGGCTATTTATTGAGGCTTTTTCTTTTTCTTTTTCTTTTTTTTTTTTGAGGAATTCATGTGGAGGAAACTCCAAGGAGCCAGAATTTGAGCCAAGGAACAATTGCATCTTGGAGAGCAAAGCAGATCAAGTAGACTTCTAAAATCCTGACCCTTGTATAGCCAGTGTATAACTTTACAGCTGCCAGCAAGGACAGTAGCCAAATAAATAGCAGCAAAGGTTGCTGAAAAGACATATTCCAGAACTTGGCATCTGGATTGACCAGCTGTCAAACCTGTCTCATCTGCAGGACCAGCTGTTCCTTTTCCCAGCTGGAGGAGGGGAAAAATGCAGGAGGGCAATAGCACACACTACAGGAAAAGCAGGAGGCTGCCAGTTGGATGCAGTTGCAATTGAATTTCATATGGTCACACATTAATATTCCATTTTTAAAAATATAAGAATTACTTAGCTGTTTTACAGTGTTAGATGTGATCAGACATAATATGATATTTTGATCTTTGCATTTTTAAAACATCTGGATGGCATAGTTACTTTTGGCACGGTAACAATGACTGGAAAAGTATTATGCAGTAATTAGAAGAGATGCACTTTACAACACTTATAAAAACTTCAAAAAAATTTTAAGATCTGCCCATAAGCAACATAATCTCTTCTTTTCTTGAAGGTATGTGACAAGGGTTTCTCATAAAGTATCCGAGTTAGTCATTTTCTCTTTTGGCTCCTCTAAGTCACCATAACAAAGGCTAATCAAATTATTGTTCATGACTTGTTCAGTGTTTGTTAGAAAGTTGTTGCTATCAGGGTTCAGCTTAATAAAACCATGATTCAGATTAGTTTTATTAGTCAAACTGATTATGTACAACACCGAAAGAGCTGGTGACGTACTACATCTTCTTTAAAGTTTAAAAACTCTAAGGATTGAGCATTTAACAGCGAGTGAGCGTGCGTGCGTACCTCCTCGGGGTCACATTGCTCAAAGAGTCATTTTTGTGGACAATTACATATCTTTATAATCATGCCATTCAGCTCCTAATACGCAGACTTGAGGCCTCTGCAAAGTTTCTCCTGCTCCTTCCTTTGCAGTGGATGGATCAGAAAGTCTACAGCTTATAAGCACCGATAAGCCTTGTTGATGCTTTTTCAATTGTGGCTGATCACTTACATTTTTTTTGACCAGTATCTTGTCCCACAGTTAAAGCTGATAAAATCTGTTCTGGTGCTCTGTAACTGTGTATAATATAAGCAGGCTGCAGCAACTGATCTTTCTCTTTTAAGAACAAACAACTTTTTTATGGGATGAAGTATAGAGATTTCCTTGATTTGATAGACCTAGATTTTCAAAAGGATTAGCCAGGGAGATTTTTATCTGGTCTGCCACTTTGGATAATCTCCTTTAAGAAATAAATCCCTGTAGCTGCATATGAAAACCTTAAACTGTGTGTGTTTTATCACAGCTGACAAGCATGATTCCAGCTGCTTCAGTTGAGATCTCTGGGTACATTAAGTGCTCAGAAACTTTGAAATCGAGTTTTGTGAATTCAGGAGGTATGGGAAGAAAAGAAAAATTCAAGCAAACATTATACATTTTCTAGTCCAAAATACCTGTTGTGTAAACTCACAACAGAGTGTCACAGATGAATATCAGCTCTAGAATCCACATCTCCTGAGCACTCTTTATAAAGAGAAGCAAGGAGGTTGGCTGAAGATTTCATTTTTTTATACTGAATGCTAATATCATTAGTTGATTTGTTGGCAAGATGCTGTAATTATTACAGATAACATATATCTTTAGTGCTTTTCATGTTCGAGGTACTCTATAAAAAAAGTGAATGAAGGCCTTGTTTCATCTCTGACCGTATGTATGCAGTTTTAAGTCATAGAACACCCTCACGCATACAGACAGTTAAAACACAGTTATGCAGTTACAACAACATAATTTATTTCAATAAGGAAGGCTAATAAGCTGTACTAATATATCTGAGCCCTTACTGGAAGAAATACTGCTCTAGCTACTGCTAAAAAGAATCCCACACCCAACTGAAGTAGTTATTGTCATGTAAGTAATATGTATTAGCCAAGCTTGAGAAGCCTTGTCATCTAAGGTGTGGGGGTTTTTTAAACAGTGAAGAAGTGGAGAGTAAAATTAGAGAAGACAGAGAAATGGATACTGGGTCAGATTTTTAAAGAAACGTAGAAGCTTATCTGTTCCTTTTTCAAAGTTTTGAGAGCTTTGGCTGAGTAACTCAGGTTTATTTTGAGGGCACCTTTTCTGCAGTCCTCTTCTGAGAATCTCTCTTTTTTCTCTCCTGGTTGTACCTGATGTACCTGTATATCACTACTTTGCAGGAATCCCTATAAAACTCAGTCTGTTTGTGACTTCTGTGGGGGTCTGAGAAGTAAAAGGTCATCATGGCTTTCAGCAACAGGAGTGCATGAGCTGCAATAAGGAAATACGGCCTCTGCGTGTGTGGGTCGTGAGAATTTTAGTTGGGAAAATTCTTCTTTCCCATCAGTCTATGCCAGACTTGAGTTTTGACACAACATACTTCTTTCTACAGAGAAAGCAGTGTGCTGAATAAATTGGGATATTCTGTAGTGTGTGCAGCAAGGTTGGTAGAAGGGGAAGTAGTGAGTATTTCTAGATGCTTCATAATATTCAGAAAGAAATGATTAATTTTTTCTCAAAATATTCTTTGTACCACAGGCTTTTATTTCATCTAATTATATAAAAAAAAAAAAGAAAAAAAGAAAAAAAGAAAAAAATCCTGCTTCTAAGATGATTTTAAATTTAGAAACAGCAAGTGTAGCTAGAGAAATCCTGGAGCCCATACCTTATAACTGACGGAGATCTGGGATCTTCTATAGCTTTTATTCCCTCTTCATCCAGCAAACTGCATCAGTATGTGCTTCAGCACCATAATGGTGTGGTGCACCTTCCCAGGTGTAGAAGTGATTGGCTGGATCTGAGACCTATATTTAAAAAAACAGAACAGCACAGAATTTGAGAAGAGCTAGCACTCTTACCCCAGCACATACGGGTTGAATTCTGTTAGAAGTAACATCCTTCTGATGTAGTTATTGAAATTGCCACTGTTCTCAGTCTTTAACTCTGGCATGCATAAAATGCTGGAAAATTCTTATTCATCAGGTCTTTCTGAATCCTGTATCCCATAGGTCTTTTGTTCAATGAATTGTTCTCTGACAGAACTTAATCTGAGATTTTGTTTTTTGTTTCTTGCTGTTCTGCACTACATCATACTGTCAGCAAATCCTGGCCCAGTAGGAATTGCCAAAAGTTTCACTGAAGACATTAGTACAGTAGGTATATTTGTATTACAAATGAGATTTTGTTCCTACAACCGTGAGAGTTCCTCAAATGCAAACCCATGCAACCTTAGTGCAAGCAAACATAATCCAATAGCATGTGACTGTGTGTAATTTTGTAAAACATCTGCAGAGGGTTGGGGGAGGTGTTGTTTTTTTGTTTGATTGTTCAGTCAGATTGTCACCATAGTGCTCATAATTGAGAGATAGGTATTTTTAATCATTTCTTTTGATATGGTTTAATCTCTGCTTGTGCTTCTTTAGTGTACCCTTGTAACCAAACAATCTGAGTATCGGAAGTCTGAGCTCCCAAGAGTCTTAACAGGCAGGTCAGTTATTTCGGGGAAGCAAGTTCTGTGCATACAGTGTAATATTACATGCCTGTTACAATTACATTTAACTGCCTCGGAGGATGAAAAAGCTGAAGTGAAACATTTCTTCTCTAATTAGCATGCAAGGGAGTATGTTTATTTACTCCTGTGCTTTGATTAGATTTTGAAAACCAAATCATAACTTAATTCGAAATAAAGAATGAGAAATGCTTCAGATAAAGTTAATCCTTACTCCTGAGTTACAGTTTTAGGGGTGATAGTAAACAACCTTCTGATTTGTCATTTTTTGGCAATGTCACAGAGTATCTAAAAATCTGTATTTGCCTTAAAGCACATCTTAAAGAACCTCTGTGGCCTTGGGCGTGTACAAAGAAAATAACTAAATAAACTGATTGCATCCATATTTCAAGACCTAGCTTTCATTCCAGGGTCATTATTTTAAGTGTATTTTTTCGAAAGATTATACGTGCATACGGCTTCAGCACAAGGATAGCAGTTTTTAAATTTATTTTCCAAAACTTCCCTGAAAATGGGGCAACTGAGTTAAAAACTCAGGGCAGAATGCAGAATGAATGTAAACACTCCTACTGATTAAACAAGGCTGAGTTTTACTTCAGTCTGCTCTTTGGTGGACAGTTGCGTTCCCATCTCCACAGGATTAGAGCTCCTCACAGTTGCTAAAGTATTCATCCATAAAGGCAATTGAGATTTTATTTATTTACAGAAGTAAAGTTCAATGCCAGGCAGGAAATACACAGTTGAGGAGAGACCCAGAGTTCCTTATGCAGAAATGGGAAATTCCATAGTTAAAACGATAGGAAGTGTCAATAATTCATGTTTTCATTCCTTACAGGCACAACAGTGAGAGTAGACCTTAATAATATCGGATGTATCTTGTTGGTAGTGTTTTTGTTTTTGTTTTCAAAAAGGCTGTGTAGGTGAGAAAATGTGCAACAGGGCCTCTATCCTTTATGGCTGCTCTCCTAATTGTCATTGTTAGACATTTTATGTTTCTAGTTTGTTTTAATTTAGGCCCTAATAGGTATTTGATACCTAGCAACACACACACACATTCTTTGCTCGGGGATCCCCAAACCAAAAGAATCCATCTCTTCTTTCCCTGTGCTTGCACTTGACTGCAGAGACTGACTTATTAGTTCAGTGCATGGTCCGTGACAGTGTTATAGGACAAAAGATGACTTACTGTCTGCAGCCAGTCAGACCGCTTGCTGGTCATAGCGCAAGAAATGTACCTTCTGTGTAGGAGGAATCCTGAAGCTGTATATTCAGCAAATAGATACCAAATTCGCTGACTAGGAAGTATGTGCTGGTTATCAAGTCAGTGACCTGGATAATCCTGCATCCTACTGCTCTCTTTTCTAGCATCAGATTCTTATGAATGCTACGGAGGATCACCCTCCTGGCTGAGGCTTCATCCCATGTCCTCAGCATAGAGAGGAGTAGGAAAAGAGCAGGATGAAGGAGCGTGCGACTTCCGCAACCAGCCCTTGCATTCTGAGAGCAGAAGGATCTGCTTGGTGTCTATTAAATGTATGAAAGGGGTGAAGAGACTTAGTGACACGACTGAGATAAGAGTAGTTTCACGTCTCTCTCCATAAACATGAATTTCAGAACTTTGGTGTATTCAGGCTGTTTTTTAATCTTAGTATAAGAGGGATTAAAACAGATGCATCACTGGAAGGTGAAAGAGTAGAACATCCTTTAAATGGGAAAAATGAAATAAATTCAAACGCCTATTCCAAAGTTGTTCTTCAGCAGACATGGCATTAGTGTAAGACTGAGAGATTTGAATTCTTCACTAAAACAAATGTTTGAGTGCTTAGCACAGAATTGCTGCAACTCTAATTGAGGATATGCTGTCTGACCAAGAAGAAAAAGTTGCAAATATACTTTTTTGAAAACAGTAGCAGCACTTGTTTGTACACCACAGGCATGGATCTGACCATAGTCAGTCCCGTTGCTCAGAAAGTCTGTTGAAGATCTTAGTGGAGTGTTCTGGAAGGAAGCTTGGCCGTGGCTCTTAGAAACTCCCGTTGCCTACTTTCCTCGTGCTGAGAAGCCTGTCCTTATTTGTAGAGTCTTAGAGAGGTCAGAATGGTCCACGTTCAGGAAAGGTCTGCCATTAATCTGAAGGAACTGGATCTGACCTTGGCCTCCAATTTCATTACAAATAATGGATATCTTTAAAAATGTAGATGTGAAGGCTTTAAAAATTGTATTTTGAATTGCAAAAGAAGCAAAATCATGTGAATCACCTGTATCCAAAGAAGATTCCAGGGATTTTGCACCACAGCAACTGTGCCAGTTTCGGCAATATAAGAATAAGAACTGAAGCCAAGTAAAAAGAAAATACAATTTCTGTTTCTGAATCACATGATCGTTTAACATTTATAAGCTCCAAGTCAGTACCATAAAGTGGTGCTGGAATATAGGGGGAAGGAAAAAGGGGAATGGAAGAAATGGAAAGTTAACATGTAATATTTCAATTCTTACTAGGGAGTAATAGCTATCATTTATTAAGAAACAGTTTTACATTGCTCTGTGAAGCATTTTCTATGGCTTTTGAAGTTCTGCTATTAATGCAGAAAGAATTTCCTTTTGTACCGAGTTCTTTCTCATATGCAGTCTGTCACATGGTCAGTGTTGCCTTCTGATCTTTGTGGGCTGTCTCTACCCGTGCCTGTATCTTCCCTGCAGCGTTTCTCTTAAACACCTGTCCACACTTCTTTCTGCCTCGTACATCTTTAAAATCTGAATAATCCTTTGCCAATGTCCAAAGATCATCAGAGGAACTGAAAAAAGGATCATCATTTTCTCCCTTCCCCCCCCCCCCCCTTTTTTTTTTTTAAGCTCCCCACTTGGGTATGACCGTTTAGGGTTACGGACAGTAGCGAACACTTAATGCTTTCAATTAAGAATTTTACAACAGGTGAGGAGGGACTCACAAGCCAGGTAATAGATCCAAGAAGTGCCACTGACTTCAGAAGCTTTATAGAAATCATCAGCGCTGGAAACTGCAAATACTAAATTAGTCTTGTGTGATGTGCTAATAGCTAGGCTGGGCCTGTGTACTGCGCTGAGGAAAAGGTGGAGTTCAGCTCTTCAGCGCTAAGCGGGCCCAAACCAGGAATCTGCCACTTATATATTAACCCATTCCTCCCTGCTCTCTTTGCCAAAAGTAAGTGCTGCTGTACTGTAACCTTTATCTGCCCCGCGTTCACAAACCCAAAGATGCACGCGCGTGCACACAGGGTGTGTAAGTCTTGGCCTCAGGTCTCCGTTGTGCTTGAGGGAAGAAACACTGATGACAGAGCAAAACTAAACTCAATGTATTCAGTGTCTACTTTACTGTTAAAAGTGAGTGAGGAACCCCAAGTCAGATTGGTTACTTTTCTTTTATCTCACCTGTAATTATTGTTGAGTTTGGCTTTAATGTTGCAGGAGGATAAATGGGAAAGAAGCCTGGATTTGGCTTAAATTTGAAATAGAAATGCAACTGCAAACTCCTAAGTTTCTTTCAACTCAGAAAACCTATATGTAGGCCAGCCAGCAGCAGGAGTACACCATTAATACAAATCTAAAGAAGGTGACGCTGGCCTGGGCTCTGAGGGAGAGCACGGAAGTGTCTGCGCTGCCCTGTGCGGCCTCCTAGGGGAGATGCATGCAGCTTACCAGAGGACGCTCTGGGTTGTGTCTGCAACCGGTGCAAGAGACTGAAAGCAAAGTAAACTTTGAACTAAGCTGAGTAAGTGAGAAGGAAGAGCTGAAGACTCCAGAGATATGTTCTTATGCAACAAATGCATTACCCAAAGTCCTCAAGTGTGGTGGATAGACAGTTAAGTCCTGTGGTAGCCTTTAGATGTTCTCAAAGACTCCCTGGCCTAACAGTAAGTTACCTGCCTCAACATTTGCTCTGTCTGACACTAGAATACCCCATGTTTGGTACCAGCTGAGAAATGAATCAAAACTTTTTGATAAGTTACACGAACTTCCTTTATTCTGCACTTGGACTGGCTGTGACCATACAAGAACACCAGCTCATATGAGCTGGCTGTGGCTTCACAGCTGTTCAAATCACAGTCCCAACATGTAATCAATACTGTAGCTACAGCTGCAGAAATTCCAGAAATTCCTGCTCTTGGTTGCCTGCAATGTGAATCAGGATGTGATCCCTAGGAAAATTGATGCTAATACTGTTATCTGTTTATTTGCTTCATCTCAAAATAAGCACTTAATTTTCTTTAAAGAAAGTATGTTTTGCCCTAGATTTATTAGAAAATACCAAATAATGATATGATATAAACTTGCATAGCTCTGTGATGTCAACAGGCACTTAATTACAGGGTTTATTTCTGCATTACTTGGAGGGAGGAACTGCTGCTTTGTCATGGACAGTAAAGCAGATGGATACTAAAGCATATGCAGTAAGCCATATCACTGTTTAGTGATTAAACTGTAATGTTATATTTTAACAAGTTTATATTGTCTTAGTCTTTGAATCCAGTCTACTATCACTCATAGTGATGACTTTAACATATGTCGCCTACCTGAATTTCCTGTTCCCCCCCCCCCAGTGATAGGTACCCCTTTCCAAGATTCTCCTGGTAAAACGTGGTTGACTGTAAACCATAGAATAAGTGACTTCTCACAGTCCTTTTAAATCTCTAGGAATTTTATTTTTAATTTCAACAGGTGCACTGTAGTTTAATGGAAGAAAAAAAAAAAAAACAGTTTTCTTCATCCGTCATCTCTTTTCGCTAGCTCTTAGCGAATTACTAGAGAATTTGAGTCCAGATGCAGCCCCTTAGCTCCAGGGATGACACTTTATATAGCATGATGCAAAAAATAACCCTTAGCTGTAAGTGCCACGCAGTTGTTAGTCACATGCCATTTTTCTGAAGGATTCTAGAATGCAAACTCTTCTTGGATTTCTGGCACATGACTGCTTTGCTTTTGTCATTGTGAGTCCTGAGTATTTCAGAGATTAAAAATAAGATAAACAGCTCTGTCTAGTGGCAATTTCAGTAACTACATCAGAAAGATATTTCTAACAGAATTCAACCCATATGTGTTGAATTAAATGAGTTTAAAAATAGCCAGCTAGCCTGTGTTTACACATGACAAAATGCTGTAGGTACTTCTGGAGTTAGACTGAATAAACATATAAGGCCAGATTCTGCCATTAGTTTTTTCCTAGTCCTTGCAGGAGATTTGCTGCCTTGTATTGTTTTGAGGGAAAACCAAATAAAAATCCTTGACATTTTGCTATTTGTAAAGCTGTGGTTGTAATCTGCAAGGCACTGTGATTTGCCTCCCCCCCAACACACACACGCTCCTTAAATAGTCACTGCTGGATGTTCAACGTCAGTCTCATGCTCGCAAGCTTGTGGTTTAAGGTGGAAACCTCGTAGGAACAAATTTCATTTTAGCTTAGATTTTTTGTGAGTTCCATGACACTTCCATATGTAGTTCTTAACAAAAACCACATAAACGGGTAAGTTATTCTGGACCCCGCCAGAAATTAGGGGAGGGGGGAAAAATCACCTGCCTGAACATTTTTGAGCCTGAAAAGATTCTGTTTCAGACCTTCTCTGAAAAATAGCACCCCATTTCTCGTGGGCTACTCTCCTCCTCTTGCGCTCTGAGAAGTGCATCATGCCAACGACCATGGGGCCCAGAGTCACGGCACCCCTGGGTAAAGCTGCTGCCGGGGGGGAAGACCCATCACCAGGAGGAGCTCCTGTGCGCAGCAGAGCCTGGCTCAGGTGGCTGCTGGTTGCACTCCTGTCTGGAGGAGGCCACAGAGGCAGGTTGCTGTGGTTTGCTCAATGTTATCTGTCCACGCCGTTGCTTTAGGTTCTGCCTGTGGCAACACAGCTTGCAGAAGAGAAAAGCTGTTTTGGCACTGGTTCTAAAGAATAGATGAATATATCATGGCAGCCTTCCCCAGAACGGTCATTTCTGGTCAATGAAGCGCAGCTCTGGCAAAAAGACAAATTGCCCTTGATCACTCCTGTTATCTCACTTACTTCCACCTGGGGCAAAGCTCCAGCTGCAGCTGAGTTCCTGCACGCAGCAGACCAGAGCAGCTGGGAAGGCAGCACCTCTGGGCTCCTGCAGGTACCTGGGGGCAGTCGCCAGTGCTGTCTGCTCGTGGCTGCTTCCTCTGCATGAAGAAGCAGGGTCGAGCTCTGCAATGCCTTGGAGGAGGCAGTGAAAGTGGGGCCAGTGCTCCCTGTGGGAACGCACCGGCTGAGAAGGAAGAGCCTTGTCAGGTGAGAGGCAAAGGGTGGGCCAGAAACCAGCAGAGGAGTAGGGTGTGGAGAGGGCGGCTAACTGGCAAGGAGGGGCTATCAGAGCTAGTAAGGAAAGCATACTTATTTTTAAATAATTTTTAATATCATCATTTCACTTACTGTTTGACATAATGTCATTAATGAAGCTGTGTCCCTTTAGGCTTTTTTGTTTTGAAGGAAACTGATCTTTATTGGTACACCAGTGATGTGAGATACAGTCAGCTTTCCTAGTGAGCCTCAGTTATGGGAAGAGTGGGGACCGCTCATCTGGACAGCTCTGTAGGCATCTTTAGCTTGCGATGGAGAAAGCTCATTCCCTTGATCATAAGCCCTGTCTACATTTGCCAGAATTTCTGATTTAATGAGATTTAATAGATAGAAGATTTATAGAATGTGATTTACGTTTTTTTTTTTTTTTCTTTTGCCTTCTGGCGGTGTTTAGGTATTAAAAAAAACAGTTAGAAATAGGACATTAATATGTCTGCCTTTGTGGAAAGATTGTAGCTGCAAGTATGTACGTTCAAGGGTTATAATAGACTGTGGCCAAAGGCTAAACTATGTATTGGTAGTTTATTTTATACAGTGACTAATAAATTTATCTAACAACCTTCAGCATATTCTTCACAGTATCCCTTTGGGTAGCTTGTTACCATCTGAAGGAAATTCTAAAACTTTTAAGAAATTTGGAATAACTTCAAATCTTCTCCAAAATGTCACTAAAATGTGTTGTTTTGGGAATACCACAATGTTTTTACAGCAACGTTCTGCTTCAAAGAACTTCATTTAATCTCATGATTTTGGTATCATAAAATTATGTATGATATAGGAAAGAAACAGTACAAATAAACTGGCAGCTGTTCTATTAACAACTTCGAATTCTCTGTTTGAAAAGATGCTTCTATAAATGCCTAAAAGGGTAAATCAGACGCTTGCACAGATACTGCTACTTGTCGTCTATGCTGAGTCATTATTTTGTTTAAGAGCATGGGTCCTGTTAAATGAAGGCTAAGTGCAAGCTAGTTCGGGTGCACCTTTGCATACACAGAATCATTTGAAGCTGCCAGAGAAATGAGATCAAGGCTGTGACAACAAATTGCAACAAAGACAAAGATTCTTTTTCTACAGCTTGCTTGCAGAATGCTCTCTGACATGCTGTAGAGTGCAAAGCTGTCTCTCCTCCATTTCTACCACCCTGACCTGCATCAATAGACTTAGACTCTCAGGTTTCCCATCGGTAAGCACTGCAAGCTTTAGACGACAAGTATTTTTCATGAATAAATTCTTACTTTGGAGTTAGGAAAACAATTATCGTTTATAGTAAGATTGGTCTTTGGATAGAACATGTCTGTACCATGGTAATTAGTTAAACGTGAGAGGCGATTTTTATTTTCTAGCGGTCCATTTGCTCACGTGGATGAAATCCTACTTACATAAAGTAAGTAGACAAACAGGACTTACTCCTCAGTTGGAAATAATCCTACTGATACAAGCGCTTTTATGCCATTAGGTTGCAGAAACCTTTTTTGAGCTTCATCCTACACTATATATTCTGATATAGTGAAAGCAGAGTAACCTTTGAGGGCAGGCAAAACGAAGTACTGCATTTGAGAGGCAACCTCTTCTACTTTGTCCCCCTGGCTTTCTATATCTAAGGTTTTGCCTGGGGTCTTAAAATATGTGGTCATCTTGTCCAGTGATCTGTTAATAGCAAAACTAATTCTGTCAAGGTTAGATAATCCTGAGGTGACAGAAGCAGCTGCAAGGTAGGGTGCTGGTGATATCTGCTCTTTTGATTCACACTCCGTACCCCTGGTTTTGTTCAGCTTGACACAAAGGCGGTTGGCTGGCGTTCCACTTCTAGGCGATGACAGGGAGCAGCAATTGCTTATCTTATTTGCAGATGACCAGGATTTCCCAGGCTTTTGGATGCAAACAGTATTGGCTCCGTATCTTGAAGTTCACTTAGTGTTGGACCCAACAGTCAGTCAGAATCCATCCATGCTCTAATTACAGACAGGATTCAGAATGGGCAGTTTAGCACTATTACACGTCTTGAATAGAGCATGTTGTGCGGACACTGTTTGCACTTAGTCCTTAGTAATTACCAGGTCCTAAGATGTTACCTCTGGTCTGTAAACTTTAACAGCCAGATACCCGCCTACCTCTGTCTTACTTTTCTTGCTCTGCCATACTCAGTTGCGCGCTCATCAAGATCAGAGATTTCTGAAACCCGGAGCCAGCCCACTGACCTCCTCCGTACCCACCTATCCTTGATCTCCTTTAATTGACTCCTAGAGAATGTTTCAAAGCATACCTTTTTTTTTTTCTGTATGATGTTGATAAAGAAGATTTTTCTGTCAAAAGGGAAAATGAATCTGAAGGGAGAAGTTGGTGAAATTCGTGGAATTATAATTGATTTTGTGTATTTGTGTAGGTATATACATACGTATGCATCTATGCAAAGTACAGCCTAGATCTGAGGCCAGAACTGCTTCTATTAATTGTGGTAAGTCAAAATAAGTAAACAGAAATAATAAAGGGATTGCACAAAGCAGTGTGAGGTAAAGATTCAGCATGCTAGACTGTCTACTGACTTCAGTTTACAGTAAGAGCAGAGGTCAGCGCCTAAAGATGGAACGTGTGTTCAGTAAAAGTTGCTCAAGATTTCAGATGAACTTCATTCATACCCAACAAAAGCAGCAGATAGCATGTCTGTGCTGCATTAAGAGGTTAGAGGTAAAAAGCAGATGCTGTCTAGATTGCGTAATAGCTAGCACAAGTCTTATATATTTAAAGCCTCCTTGAAAGAAGGACGCTGTTTTTCTAGCAGGGCAAGCTCAAGGCCAGCAGGCAGGGACAGCAGTAAAGTTGTGGCTAGTTACTTGAAAGAATCATGTGCAGCAGAACTTTTATGTGAAGTCTAAACTTGTATGTCTTTCTGAAATTTCCAATGAAGCCAACAGAATTTTTTTAAAGGAATGCACTCTTGTTAAATCTGTCTCCTCCCTTGCAGTACCTCCACTGAGCAACATAGCCTGCAGCCTTGACTACTTTTTGCATAAGTAAACACTGAAGATAAGCAGAGAGAAACAATAATTGAAACCTGCAGTTTGCAAATTGCCCTGCCCAGAAGGCATTCAGGACTTTGATTCTGTTCCTTTCTCTGGACTACTGCTTTAGCTGAGTTCTCTGTAAGTGCTCTTCACTGTGCGCCCCATCGTTTCAGGTTGTTTCCTTTCTCTGTAGTAGACCAGATTGAATCTGGTGTATTAGGTTTTTCAGTTATTTTTGTCCTGCATTTTTAAAGCTGCACGTCTTGGATCATGTCTCCCTTTTCTCAGTCTCCCCTTGTGCTGTGTTTTCTTTCTTCCATCTCCTTTTATAAGTTCCGACTCACTGCTTTCTCTTTGTGTGTTCTCTTTTGGCACCTCCCATCATGACTGCCTGCCAATTCCTTGCAGCCTCCGTGTCGTCTTCTCCACTCAGTATGTTTCTTGGCTGCCTGTCAATTCTCAGACTTCAAACTGTAGTGTTTCCAGGATCTGTTCTCTTTGAGAATTTTTTCCTTTTTTATTTTCTCTCTCTTTACAATATTATTTCTAATCACTTCTCCTTTGGCCCTGAGTTGAACTCTCTCTAGGCACAAGGAAAATAACGTGCTCTTTGCATCCTGGTTTGGATCATATTGAATTCAGAAGGGCGGTAATGAGATTTGCTTACGTATGCTTCTAGAGGCTTCGTTCAAAGTGCAAGGGTCTGCAGCTTTTCAAGCCTTGTTTCAGAGCAAGGGCTGTAGATGACCCAAAATTCAAAGTTTTCATATGTTGCAGTGGTTGATATATGCTTAAAAACTTCCAATAAGGGTCGAACTCAGGGATGACAACAGGCAGCGTTATTTTGATAGTGGTTTTTTTTGGTTCTTCCTACTTGCTGTAAAGGGCATTTCCCACAAAGGATTGGAAAAGATGGAATAAGAAAAACTGGCTAATTTACAGGGGAGAAAAATTTCTGTGATTTCTTTTT
Source organism: Struthio camelus (assembly GCF_040807025.1). Lineage (NCBI taxonomy): Eukaryota > Metazoa > Chordata > Aves > Struthioniformes > Struthionidae > Struthio > Struthio camelus. Next base: position 32,962,497 of record NC_090950.1, on the reverse strand, counting down.
TTCCATGCCAACGCTTTGCAAAAATGAAACAACTATCTCAATTAAAACTTACAATCTGTACCATTTTACTAATGGTTTTTTAATTCCGTTTAAATGCAGCAATATATAAGCTGGCTTTTCTTGCAAACACATTTTAAAATCTTCCCTGGGTTCATTGCTGTTTCAAAATTCTCTTGCTGTTTTTGTCGTCCCACACGGTATCAAATGACTATTTTGCCTGTTTTGTTTTATATAACAAAAAATTTATGTGTTGATAGCATACAAAGTCTCCCATGACAGTGGAAGTCAATCACGCGCTCACCTGCTCTCCCTCAGACAAACTTGCAGATTTAAACATTAACAGGTCCCGGTTCCTCTCCCATACTCTTCCTTTCCTTTTTCCTCTCCCTCCTCCTCCTTCCTGTGCCCTGTGCCAGAGGCACAGAAAGAGATTATCTCTGTAGATCTAGAAATACATATGTGCTTGCAGAAGAAATTGCCAGCCTACACGTGAATTATTCCAGTCCTCATGGGAAGTCTATACAGACTTAGTAGCTGAACCCAAATCTTTTGCTCCAGACTTGGCTTTTAACCTGTAATATTTAATGTACTGATTCCTTAGTTTGTATTGCCACTTATAAGTAATGTAATAATCACATAATGACATACAAATAGCGGAAGATGTCATCTCATTCTTAGACTGGACTATAGTATTCATTAGTCCACATATATATTTGTGCAAGTAGGCCATATGAACATTTGTTAGTGAGTGTTCTTTGCAAATTTAACTCCTCCTTTCTCCATGTAATAAGTCAGTCTTGGCTTCTGGAAAGTATTCGCATGAGTGGAATAACCTTACGGGCTGGACTCAAAAGTTACTTAAGTCAGTAAGAAGTCATAAGTCTTTCAACTAAGTTGAATGAGTTCAGGATTTTACTTAATGTTCAGATCTTTCTGCCTATGGGTTTTTTGCGTAATAATTCTGATCATTCTGTATTGGTGATTCACGATATATGACTGATCACGGAAGTCAGGCACTATTATTTCTTGTCACCGATTAGACGTTTAAAACCTCTTTAGTAGTAATGTTACGCTCATCAAGTTGCTTGGGTAGGGGTATCTATATACATACATGTGTGTATGTATATATGCACACATATGTCTGTATATCTACATAAACATGTATATGCATACACACGCATGTATATGTGTATTTAAAAAAACAAACTCCTCTTCCTTCTACATACAGGTTTGCTGTGTCAGGTGGAAAAATCTGTCTCATTCCTAGACATTGCTACCGGAGCTGCTATTTCTGAAAGAGGCAGAAACACTTGGCGGTTAGCTGTCCCATACTTAGTTCCTTCAATAGTTAACGCACGCTACGTTTTGCACAACTGTCAGCTATTGTAGCTGGAACATAAATCTTTCATGCAACAGTCCACTGCCTTTGCTGAGCTGAAACTTGACAAATAGTTTAGGCTTGTCCTGGGCAAATGGTGGACTAGCAAGCTCTGGCCACCGTGCAGGCCCGCATCACTGGCTGAGTAGTCAGCTTCGCAGGGAAGTTCTGCTTATCTTGCTTCATACGCTTTGTGTGCGTGTGTGACTTGCTGTTTGCCACAGCAGTTCATACAGACCGATCAAGACTTTACCAGCCAATACCAGTCAGGAAATTATTTGTCTTAGTGTTTCTATAAACGAGAACTATAGTGATACGTTGTGCAGGCTTCTTTAATACAGACTCTAATACTCTCTTTATGATGTACTGTTGTAATATATAACTGTTTTCTGCTTACTTTAATGAGTTGCAATTGACAGCAACAGGACTCTTATGAAATTACATGTTACGTTTCTTATGTGTTCATCACAACTAAAAGGATTACAGTGAAAAGTAAATTGCAGAGTAGTGTTCTCCAGTGACTCATGTAAAGCATTTCATGTGTTTGCGCCTTCAATTCTTGTGTTAAAAGTTATCCTAATCTGTAAGTCTAACTGTAGTTTAACAGTATATTTAAAGCATTCTGCTAAGGGTCATTGCTCTTTGTAGCAATCATTAAGTAAACAGAACAAGCAGAAACGTCCTAGGACCACTGATTTTACTGGACCTATCCTAGGACCTAGGATTTTACTGAAAGAGAAATCTGAAGGCGCAGCAATGTGTAGGTGAGGAATGACATAATTTTACATGAAATTGGATGCATCGTTTTCTGGTGCTGTGCCTGTGTTGCCAAATGGCATCAGATGCAGGTTTGCTTGGGTGCCCTCTTGATATAATTTATCCTTGTTTCCTGCAAAACGTGGGACTTCACAGAATTTCAGCAAATCAGTCTGGAGAACAGCACGGCATATGCATCTGCCCTTGTATGTGAAGCTGTCTCTGGGAGAGTGTCAGAAGAGGGTGATTTACCTTGGCTCCGGCTCCTTCTCTCTCGGAATTGTACCATATTATAATGCCTGGGACCTGTGAATAAGTAAGATTGGGATTATGCTTCTCTAACAAATTGGTAAGGAAAAGCAGTGGATTTATCTCTTAGGTTTTTTCTGTACGTTTAATCTTTTACTTTATCATCTGTCTCCAGGTGAGATCAGTCAGTTGTGGAAAAACCTCTGTGAATTAAACTTAGGCAGTTATTGGATGCAGATGAAAAATTGTAATAGTAATGAGTCCTAAGTTTCAAGGGAGGCTTTTAGTGCAGTATAATGGAAGGATGAATATTTTAACCAGGGTAACCTTTAATGCCGAATTGTATCTTCTCAAAGCCAGAGAAATCTAGCTTCCTCCTTAATTTGCTTTTCACATTTTTACAGCTGCTAGGCTGTGGGTTTGGGTTTTGTGTTTTTTTTTTGTTTGTTTTGTTTTTTGAGTAAAACAGGGTGAACAAAGAGTGAATCTAGTTCTACTTTTTAGATTTATTTGGGTGACATAGGAAAATAAGTAGCCTGTATATTTGTGGCCACAGTAGTGGCATGAACGCACATATATAGAAATTTTGGTACCTACTATTGTGTGTTTAGTATAAACTGCCCAGTGAAAATAATTTCTTTCGCCTTGTTGTGTAGGTCTAAATGTATTTCATTCTCAGTCCCCCTTCTCTTTTTTTGGTGACTGTTCTGCAATGTTCTGACCATCTCCTCTGTAGCACGTAGCTTCAGCTTCCTATGGCAATGTCACAGCTGAGGTGCGTGCTCTACCTTCTTTAGGCGTTTATAAAGCCAACCACATCACGAGTGCTTATCGGACACCAGTGAGAGATGTAAATCTTTCCACATCTATACTAATATATATGAAAGAAAATTTAGGAAACAGACATCTTAACACTGCATAAGAAATTGGAATTTGGATGTTTATTGTGTATGGTTCAGCTAATTTTGTGAAGTCTATTTGACTAGACTTTTCCAGGTTTTTTCCATTAATTATGCTAATTGTTCCAGGTGGAAGCCTGAAAAAACAAGTGTTCTAAATAATTTGAAAACCTGAAGAATGTTGGGTTTCCACCTTCAAAATTTTAGTTATACTACATTTTCAGCTGGAGGCTAGTAAAGATTAGTTGGAAAGAAACTTACTGGTTTAATACAAGTCATTAACTTCTTTAGCTCTTTATCTAACATGAGAATTTGAATAGAGAAGAAACAAGATTAGTAGACCTTTGATTTTTTTTATGTCACAAATGCTATAATGTCTATTACTGCTGTGTACAGGATAGCTGATAATTTAGCAGTCAGATAACTGTAAGTTCTTAGTACATAAAATTAAACTGGAATTCATATGTTTAAGCACTACAGAGTTGAGCACTAACAAGGGACAGGTGTCGCTGGCTGCACACAGGGGAAGTGAAGGGGTCCTTGGAGCAAATGAGAGAATCCTTTCCCTTTTGCCTTTCCCGCAAGGAAGGGGCAACAGTTCTTTGGAGCTGCTCCAGCATGATTTCTGATACAGTTTCATCATACACCTACGAACCTTTCCATGACACGAAGAAGAGACCGTGCATTAGCTTGCACTCAGCCATTGCGCTGCCCAGACCAGGAATTTACAGAGCAAACCAGCTCTCTCCGCTGCGCAGGAGTTGCGTGTCGCTTGTACGTTCCCCATCCTAAGACGCTGCATAGCTAGTGAGCAGAAAGTCAGGTTTAGCTCTCACCAAAAAGTACTGTAGGCTGCATTAGGTTGTATTGGGTTGCTTGGAGACTGGCATCGGGGTCAGCCTTTATATAAGGGGACATTTGTTTATTCATAGTCCCTGGAAAAAAGTCTGGTGTTCTAGTTAGGGTCCTGAATGGGACTTGAATTTGCTCTAAATGTGGCTTATCTTTGATTTATGCACAATCAGAACCACTTGCAAAATAGGGACAGTACTCCCTGGCTCCTAGGACCACTGTGAGGCCTACGTTTCATGTGCTAGAGGGAGCTAAATAATAACTTTGTTAAGCAAGTAGATGACCGTAACAATTGCCTTGTGACTGCTGTTGCTGCTCCAAAGTCCTGTACTAGATCTAGGCAACACAGAAGGCAAATGAAAAAGCCTGATAGAAACTTTCTCTCAAACCATTGAAATCGAAACAGAGGCCTTATTTATTAAAACGATTAAGTCATGTATTCATTTTCACTGAATATATTTTTGGCCTGTGAATACAGAATTTGGAACTGCCTGTTTTTTCACTTGTTTTTCCCAATGTCGAAGACATTCTCACTCCAGTCATGTTTTGTCCCATCTACATCCTATTCCCCATAAGAATACAGCTCTGAACAGCTAAAGAAATTGCTAAGATACAACACTTGTGCTTCTTGTCTTACCTTCAATAGGTGTTGATTTGTATGAAATAATTCCTAATTTTTTAAGGATCATAGCAACTGTCCCCATCTTACATGTTATTTTTATGTTTTAAAAGGTCTCCTTTATATAAATTTCACTCTTATATTGTTTAATAGCTTATCATTAATATGCATTTAAATGTATTCTGTTGCATTCTCATCTTTCAGAACACAGTCTATCCATTTATCTTTCTCCACAGAAAACTGTAATGGACAAAATGTGAAGCATGTGTAAATAAAATGATGTTACACAGCCTGGCAGAGAAAGTGGAACATTTGAAAAAAAAAAAAAAAAAAAAAGAGAGAGAGAGAGTCTTGAGATCTCTCTTTTTATGGATTCAAAAGTTGCCTGCCTGCCTGCCTGCTTGCTTGCTTGTTAATGTGGGTCTATTATAGCTACTGGCTCAGCTGCCTCTGTTTAGCTTTGTGAAGAGCTTTTCACACTGTATTTTTCAGATACAGAGCTAAAAGCATGCTGAGCTCTTCTTTTACCCTGACAAGAGCTTTTATGTATGTGCATTGGCTGCTCTCCATTTGCTGTCTTGTTCTTTAGTCCTGGGCAAAGCTCTGTGTATTTTAAAAACAGAAAGCCTTACAATCCTGGCATCACCTTTGGTTACTAGGAGCAGGATTTTTGTACTTCAGGAAGGTACAATTCATTTTTTAATTTATTATTATTTGCAAGTCCTTCTTTTGCTTAAATAAGAGAAGGAGGGAAGGTGGCAACAGAAAATAGTACTCTTCTCGATAAAGAAACCTCAGCCTTAGTCAGTCACAGGTCAGCTGTGAATATGTATTTCCCTCAAACAAACAGGCGCTGTACATGCATGCTGATAGTCTATCAATTATCCTTGACTTCAGCTGCTCTATCCAACAGGTTTGGACGTATACTCTTCTTGCAGGTACTGCTGGTACCTAGCAGTGATGGGTTGAGAAGAGTAACTAATGACAGGGTGATTCTAAGCTTTTTCTGCCTTTTTTTTTTTTTAAACAAAAGTGTACATAAGTATATGTATTTGAATACATATAGGTGCACAAATAATGAAAATAAAGCAAACATACTAAAAGAAGAAAATGATTTAACTTGCTAAACATGCTTGGCATTGTTTTATACCTCTTTTAACGGTTGAACAGTCTCAGTAAAGAAATGAAGAGCTGAATGGGCAAAAAGCCAGAACTCGCCTTTCAACTCCCTTTCCCTTCAGGACTGCTGTATCATTCTACAGGGGACTTTTCCCATGCTTTGACAGCCCTGCCAGGGCCTCGCGAATCCCTTCGGCAGACCTCGGGTACAGCTTCCACAGTGGTTCCATCCCTGGTAAACGGGACGTGATCATCAGGGCTTGTCCGGTCAGCTCTAGGTGTCCGAAGCTGTACTGAAAGTTGGTCTTCATCTCTTTACCTGTCTGTATACCTTTCTCTGACTACGTGTCTTTGTTAGACTGGAGCAGAAAGACCTTCATGTGCTCTGAGAGGAAAGAAGTCTGGGAAAGCCAGGCAGTTTTGTGGACAGAAGGAAGATGGATCAATAGGGAAAAATATCTATATTTAGGCATATATATTTAATAACGTGTCTAGAATGCCCACGTATTTCATTAATGGAAGTATGTGGAATACAAGCAATCCTTAAATGTTCGTCCCCAAATACAACATCCCTCTTTTGCATTTCTGTAATTGATACCAGTGAGCCATGCCCTTGCTGTGGCATGTGCCGTGTTTCAGTTGCACACTGAGAGACCATGGACAGTGAATTTAGCACGTCACTTGTCTCCTTCTGGCCTCTAGTAAGCATAGTGAGGGCTGTCTGTCTAATGATAGATTCCTCTCATTAGCTTTTCCCTTTGTGTATTAATTTCCTATTTAGATAGAACATCACAGACATTTTTTGAAGTAAAGATTTTATTTCCCTGCTGTGTTTGAACTGTGTATATGATGGCGTAGAATAGAGGAGAACTGCAAAACAAGTTTCTTCCAAAAAAGTGTTTGGTTCAAAATAGAAACAGTATATATAATGCCAAATATATTTGTACTTAAATTTTCTTTCCAGGTGCAGTAGTGCAAGGAGTTTATTAGAATATGAGTGGAATTCTGTTAAAATATTATTTTCTCTCTGAAATCATAACCATGGATTAAATCAGGTGGATAATGAAGAATCAGAATTTGACTGTGCAGTCAGTTGAGGGGCAAAGAAAGGTTTCTAATTATAGTGCAAGTAAATAAAACTTTCACTCAGAGCGGAACTGTGCCCTTAAAATGAGAGACTATTTTTAGATTTTGAATTTTAGAGTAGACCTCTTTTACTGTAATACAATACAGTTCTAACGAACGTCTCCTCTTATGTTTCAGAGTTAATATCTACTTTCAACATTTTTGCTTTACAGAAGCCTGTTCTTTATATGGCTCTTCCTGTAGCTCTCATCAATCTGATTAGAACCATTTCAATTTTTGTAGCTTTAGTGTTTTGGATGGCTCCTTAAATTTAAGTAATCTAGTCCAAGAATATCAATATGTATATTTTTTTATTGTTCTGTTTGGACTTTTCTGTTAATGGTTTACTTAAAGATACATATTTGCTGTGGAGTTTGCTAGCCAGCCATAACTATCTGGAGTATTTCAAGTATTTCTAGGTTTTCACTCACATACAGAAGAACATCTGTAGCCAGCTTTCCTTTTTAATGTCTCTTATTTTTGGCTTAAATATTTCCCTTGGAATGCTTGGGATACTTGGGAATCAGTAGTTAAACTTTTAAATTATTGATTAACTGTCGCTTGACACCTTGCAGGCTATTCCAACTGATACCATGCAAAAAGAGTCTATTGCAAAGTCTATTAAAAGGAAGAGATTTCTGATGACTTGCATAAACTATAATCTGAATGATCCACCCAGCTCGTGGATGGCAGAAAATAATTTATTTCAAGCTCCTTTCAAAAGATTTCACCTATCGTTACTACTATGGCCAAGTTGGAGTTGGCCATTTAGGTTTTCTCCTATACATTTTAATGGCACATTGATGCAGCGATTGCAAACAAGACTAATATTAGTCAAAGGTCTCTTCCAGCATGCCACGTGGATGCTGCCCTTAGTGAGCACCAGGTGGTGGCTGCTGCTGATTGTTTGGAGCCTTTGTGACAAGGCGCAATTGTTTATAATCTGCCGAACTTGTGAAGAAAACAAAATGGTGGTGATTGTCATATCTCTGGTCAAATGTTTCTGTCTTGTCTTTGGACAGGACCTGAGTTTGTCCAGTTTTTCTACCATTTGGGGGCTCAGTTCATGCAGTAATATAGAAGATGGCAATTTCAGAATCCGCTTCCTCATAGCTCTGAGGCACTAAAATAAATGTTATAGTTAATACAAATAAAATAGAAAATATAAATATAGACAGCAAAGAACAGAGAATCAGGGTACAATAAGGCCATGTGGCTGTTTAAGTAAGGCATATACATGCCCACGTACTGCAGAAATTTTTTATATATTTATTTAGTGTTTTATTTTTTTCTCTGACAAGTTGCTTATTTTGTCCCACTAAAACTGAAGTTAATAAAAAGCGTGACATTGCTTTTAGTGGATTATAGTGGATGTGCACTCTGCTATTTCTCTAGATGATGTAAACTCAATGTCAAAGCTGCTGCAACTCACCTCCACATCCCAATTACACGTGGTTAGCTGTAATGTTTGTTGTATCCCCATGATGCTCTTAAAACAGTTTAAACCTGGCTTTTTAAAACTTAGCTTAAAAATAATTCTAAATCGGTAAACTCAGTTAAGAGTATTGACAAAAGAGTTTGAACAAGTCTAACTGAACTGATTATAAAAAATTATTTACATAACTCCTTAGGTGTGGGTTGTACCATGGCTGAGACTGGAATATGAGACCAAATTCCTTTCCTGTGACCTTTATTATATAATTGTTGCCAAGTCACAAGAGTCCGTAATGGCACATGCAAACCTCTATACAGTTAAATCCATAGAAAGTATCATGGAAGGAGAAACATCCTGCTTGATGAAAATGAGTGTTGTCTCCTGTTCAGCACATGAGAGTTCCCTGCTTACAAGCCTTTCTATCTGGTATTTAACATCCTTTAGCTAGGTCTTAAAAATAATTGCTCTTTGAAAAAGGCCTGTTGAACTCAAAGCAGGATAATTAAGGTCATTTATTTTGCTCTTTGAAGAAATGATTAGTTTTTGATACAGACCAGAGAGATCTATCTCAAGCTAGGTAAACTGAATTGTAACACATCCTTTCATGTTCTCATAGAGAGAAAAACATATTCTCTCTGTATATTCATCCCAGATTCTGGCTTTTATCACTCAAAGACAAAGAAAAACATAAAATACATCATAACATTGCCTATGAATGTTATCCATTGCTTCAGAAAGAAATGGTCTTGTATGTGTGCACATCTTACACGCTTTTCCTTTCTTTTTGTCTGTGCCCCAGAGGAGTTAACTGCAAAATAAAAAAGAAAAAAACTAACATATATAATTCCAGCCTGTAAAACTGAAAAACCAAAGCACAGGAGATAAGATCATGTGTGGATATGAACAACATGTTGTTACAGGAAGCACAATCCACAGAGTTCCTTCTAATCGTTTAGAAGACCACACAGCATTGTCACCTGTGCTGTAAAAGTTGCAGGCCGTATGTAGGCTCAAATGACTTCCTAAAGCTGGATGAAAACCAGCGTTGCTGATTGTTGCTGCTCAGCTTACTGGATCCTGTGGGAGCACTAGGTGGTGTCTAGCATGTCTGATGCAGCTCGGGCATTGCTTCCACGGCTGTCAAATGAGTGCCACCTTTACTTCCAGTGCAAGGGCCTTGTAAGGCCGTCAACTGTCACTGCAACTCAGCTTAGTAAGCCCCCCTTCTTCTAGAAATGCTCTCTTCTAGTAAAGCTCTTCCCAACTAGGTAAAGTATGTGCACTTGAAATTGCCTGAGCAGTCTGCACTTTGTCAGGACCATACTTGCACACAGCGTCCAGCTGACCGATTAGAATAAATAAGTCCACAAGACTCTCATGATAAGTTTTTTTTCTGAGTAACTTGAAAAGTATTTGAATTCTTTATTAACATGTATTAAACAGCTCATTCTCCACAACAGCAACTTTCTGCTTACTTTGGGTCCAGTGTTGCCTCTCTGGAAGAATGCCTTTTTCCAAGATCTTCATCACCTTTGATTTGATTTAAGGGGTAAAATTAGTCTATGACTAATTTTGGAACAAACTGAAAGGCAATAAAAATACTTTGTCTACAAGGGACTTGTTTCATAAATAAAATTAATAATCTCAGCAAGCCAAATGTACTACTTAGGCAGAGCACAGTAGTTTATCTCCCTCAGAGAAAGGCCTTTGGTACAGCAAGATGTCATCAGTACACTTCTATTTTCCTTCTGAATCCGGATTTCCCGCTTTGAGGGGATTGTGTTCTTTGGTCATGGCTCAGTGTCTTGCTTTCCTCTCTTTTCACACTTTCTCTCCCCCCCCCCCCCCCCCCAACCCCCAAGTCTTGTCAAAAGTATGTTTTTGCTGTGAATTCTCAGCCTTCTCTGCTTCTGGCTCGGTCTTGTTACAGCTAAAGGTCTTTCTTCTCTTTCCTGCAGCCCTTTATGTATGTTCTCTCCTTTTTCTCCTCCTCCTGGACTCCACCCACCAGTTCTAGAATTTCAATTGCCAGAGCAGCTACCGTTTACAAACAATGCAATAAATGTGTTTTGTGAATCTGTATCGCTTTGCAGTAAGTACTGAGTTCTGTGCAAGCACGCTATCTGCTCTATGGAGACATTCACCCGTGCTTTGCTACAGCAGGAGGGAAGGACTTTCTGATACCTGTTACAACAGGAGTTGTATTTGAAAATAAACACAGATTCTCTGCCATTGCTTTTACCAATCTGCACTGAGCAAAGATCAGTGGAAAGAAGATCTGAAGGTGCAGCTGGAGATCTTTATACAGGAGAGATACTAAGCTAGATAAGGCTTTGGTGTTGCTGATTCCATAGCTCTTACTGCAGCAGTGATGTAAAGAGTAGAGCAAAAGTGGGGCTGAAGTATATGACTCCCTGACCAATACTTGTCAATATAATGACTCCTGGACTCCTTCAAAAACATCCTAAATTAGCCAAAATAGAATAATATATAATTACAAGCAAATTGTATATGTTATACATATAATTTATATTTTAAAAATTTATACATATAATTATAAAAGTTACCAAATAAAAACGTAAGAAGAAAAATATAAATAATACAAAAACACCAGGGAACCACAGATTTTTGGTTGGAACCCCTTTTCTTACACTGACTTCCTCTTACTTTTGCAGATGTCACTCTTGATACTTTTGTTTTCTTTCTGTACAATGACAAGTGATACGCAGTGGTGATAGAGTCAAACTTGGAATTCGGAAGATGTGGATTTAATTAGCTACTCTGTCAGAGACTTCCTGGTTGCTCATAGACATGCCATTTATGTCTTTGTGACCCTGATAAATTGGGGATAGTGGTCCTTCCAAGCAGAACCAAGGGCAATGACAGCACACAGGCTGACCAGGTGCTAAGACAAGAACTTTTAAGGGATGCTTAAGTTGTTTGTTTAATGCTTGTGCTTTCAAGATAAAAGTGCTTCATGTTAATGCTGAGATGTGCTTTGGGGTTTTGTGTACTTGTATGTATGTATGTATGTATGTGTACCTATATATATGTGAAAATTTTAAGTATCAAAAATTATTTTGGTAGAGCTATATGATTTATCCTGCATTGCAGTTCTGTGTTCACTATTACCAGTCTCCTATCTTAATTAGTATAAGATGGTTTTAGAGAAGTGAATGATGAAGATTATTTCAAAGGGGCATACTATCTGAAGAAGAAAGATAATCAGTTCTGAAAACAGTGGTGTACTGGATGAGAAAACAGAAGGATGTAACAAAGGTTCAGCCTGGGGTGTGTCTTTTCATTCTTAAGGATCTTTTCAGAAGCGCAGAGGTAAACGGCCTTTGAAGTTCTTCTGCGTGGTAGGTTAGGAAATAAGTCACAGTCGAGGTTAAGGATGAAAAAGGACTTAGATAGTATGATAGAAATTATTTCCACATGACAAGAGTACTCAAGTGATTGCTAGAAAATAAGAGCACAAATTTGACTGGAGAGGAGATAAAATAAACCGTACAGCTGCATTTCAGTGCACACAACAGAGTAAATCCTGATAATTAGAACACATTTGAGTTAGTGAATTGAGAGTTGAATTGGGAACACTTCTAATAGCTTGACCAGGAAAGATTATAAAAGAAGTGCCTATTTTTCAAAAGGTTTAGGAAAGTAGTAGTCTTAAATATACTGTATACTTAAATATACAAAAGAGATTATTATTGGCAAAAAAAAAAAAAACCCACCCTCCAGATAGGTTATTTGGACAACACAGTGTGCACAGTACACTGCAATGTAGAAGAACTGGTAAAATGAGAGAATGATCCACTAAGTGGAACAGGGAATTGGTCATGTTACAGCTAAAAGCATGGTCTTGTTGAGGTCAATAATTAAAACTCCCACAGTCGTTAGCAAAACCGGGATCTCACCCATTATGCATGTGTTGATCCATAGTTTCCACTGAAGGAACTTCAGCCAAGAAGTTAAGCAAACAGTGGAACCTGAGCGTAGACAGTACAAACAGCAAACTGGAATGCAAGGAGAAAGGGCGTGCTTCAGCATTTTAGCTCATTTGAGAAGAACAGAGAAGTTCCGTGCTCTGCACTCCAGGTGTCCTAATGTCCTGGTACTGGTACTGAAGATTTTGGATGCAAGGTACTTTCAGGGGTACAAACTGGCTTTAAGCCTAAAAATCTATGCTGCACAAAATACGTTGTTCCTTGTGTGAACTCAAGCACATATCTGAAAATGAAGTTGTTGGTAGCCATTTCACAGCTCTACATTAGCGGTGGCTGTGACATTCATAAAATTCTAGTATTGTAATGCAGCAAAGGGGAAATCTGGACACAGGTTAATCAGTTACCCAGTTCCTTGAAAGTAAAGCCAGGTTCAGAATTCCTGAAAATCAGCCCAATTTAGTTAAGCCATTTTATTGGATTTAGGTGTTTAACTTGAGAGATTCGGGTTTGAAAATCTCAGCTTCCATCTACAACAGCTCCCCGCTGTGTAAAGTACAGACTGTAGTACTCGGTTCAGAGTGGTCGTGTGGTGGTTGCTTAGTGCATAGGTTCAGCAGTCAGCAGTGGGCTGGGAGAGCCATGTGTCACTGAAAACTACGGGGCAGACTGACAAAGTCCACCTGCATGGAGAAGGTTGGACACTTCATCTGTGTAACAGTCACAGCCTGAAAGGTGCTATAGAAATAGGTGATTCTCTTGCTCCAGTTGTAAAGAATGACACAGTGGCGAACCAAACCCATAAATTATTATCGATCATTAAAGAAACAGATGAAAAACACAATAGTTTTCCAGATGTTTTTATTTCTGTATGAGCTGAATGTTCATTCTAAATCTTGTTTTGTTTTGTTTTGTTTTGAATTAAAGAATAGGAACCCCTCTCTCCCCTCTTCTCCTTTTCCTTTGCTCAGGAAAGAATGAAGAGCAGACACAGAACGTAGCGTCCTTCAGCTGCAAAGGCAGCTCTGAGGCTCAGACTTGGTTTTATAGGCTCCCAGTTTTCTTCAGTTTCTAATAGCAACCACAAAGTGTCTTTAGCTATGGCAAGCAATGTTTCAACCCTTTTGTTAGGAAAGGTTTGAAGTACCTTATCTTGCTGCTAAGCTGTTTAAACAGCAACATCTTATGAACTATAGCAGTCAGTTAAAAGAGTTTGTATCTAAATTTTTCAGAGACTTTCCATTAACTGTTCTGCTGTAGAAAGGATATTCTGTAGAAAGGATTAATAAAATGAAATACCCTTCCAGAGTTTCATGGAAGAGTACATGGAATCTTAAAAGTGGAAAAACAATGTATATAAATAAAGTGAAGATTAAAGGAGTCAATTTTCAGTTTCATAATTTTCCTTTAGAATTTAGATTAATTAAACATGAGCTGAAAAAAATTAAAAATAGATGTATTGTTGGAAAGTTTTGAAAACCTTTTATAGAAATTACCTACTTTTAGCAATAGACCGGCCTGGTCCTACTGGATCTAATTGTCTACATTAAATTCCATGGAAGTTTTTCTAGTGAAAATATTTGAGATATGAACCTTGTTGGAAAAGAAAAAGTAACAGCAAAGAAGGACAAATAATTCAAGCAAGGCAAGGAATGGTTTTCATATCAAAATTTAAAACCTGTCCCCCTAGTTCAGTCAAGAAATTGAAATCTCAAATATTTTGTGTTGGAAAATTCCCAAGCATCTAAACAAATGATGGAGCTGTCAGGTAGCTGCCCTCATTTGTTCCATGAAGCTCGTACTGTAGGAGATGATCTCTGGACCTGCTTCTAATGCAGTAAATGAACATACATGATCAGGAAAGATTGCTGTTAAAGTGTCTGGGTAACAAGTATAGTCAGCTTAAGTGTTAGTAAACATACAGCTATTTTTATGATTACGTAGACAAGAAATTCACAACTTTCATTACAAGAACCGAAGAGGCAGCAGTACTTCAATCATTAGTCGTACTTCATAGGGTGCTCCCCCTTTCATAATCGTCTGCTGTCCTGCTCCAAGCTACTTCCCCGTTTAACAAGTAAAAATCGGGGGGCTTCAGCTTTGATAATCCATGAGCTGACGAAAACACCATTTCCCATTAGGTAAAGCTCATATTACACGTTAGCTATTTCAAATGGACCCTGATGGCATCTGAAGTGTCTCACAGTCTATTGCTTTCAGACAGCATGCACAATTGAATTTTATTGGGACCATCAGTGGTGAGGGAGGAGGGATATTACTAGGCGAGGAACAGGAAAAGAGCACGATTTATTTTGTTATGCTAAAAGAAGGGAAATTAGAATGCCAGCATTAAAAGTTTCTCTATTACTTTAGTACAATGTGGGGGTTTTTACCCAAAAGCTTTTCGTTAATGCCGCAAAGCTGTCTAGTATTCCTGAGTTCTTGTAACAGCAAAAACATTTAAGAGTAATTTCAAAGAATTAAAGAAACCGTACCTTCTGCTGTGCATGACTGATTTATGTTTAAAATTTAGCAGAGCATTCTTAAGAGTAAAATCTCTCACAGTCTCTATTTGTATAAAAAGGATGGTGAGGGGAAGAGGCTAGGAAGTCTCTAGCCCCTCTATTGGGCATGGCTGTAAGCTCGTTGCGTTTGTCGGTGCTGTTGGATTAACAAGTGTTCTCGGCGGGAGAATTCTGCTACTCTCCTTGGCGAGAAGCAGCACTCCCTTGACGTTCATGTCCCTGTCAGTTTGGAGAAAACAGTAAGAGAAGTATTTTGCCAGTGGCATGGCTGCCTCACACTTAAATCTTGTTTTCTTCTTTTTTTTTTTTTTTCCCCAGTTTGTGGTGACCTCTGTCACTCCTTTTACTGTGGTAGGATTTTTGTGAGACATTAGGAGTCTTATTCATTCATGCATGCTAATTACAAGATAGAGACTGGCCCCAATCTGAGAACAGTTGGCTCTTTTTCAACTGACTTTAAACAGACTACCCGAAGTCATGAAAAGAGAAGAGTAAAAAGAATGTTATTTATATTAATACTTTATAGCTGCTAGTTAATACAGATGTGATATGCAATCTGAATTCATTGCAAATTAAAGAGCAGCTAGGCAGTTTCACTCGGAGCCATTTCACCACTCTGCTTGTAGGCACGCACAGGAGGGGCTGGATGGACTTGAAAATGCCAACTGTAGGAAGAGCCTGGTGCAGGAAAAGAGGTGAGGACCCCAAACCTCAGCAAAGCTCATCGGCACGTTTGCAAAATTTTAGGAGCATGACTGTTTTCAGATGTGGTTTTGAAAAAGGACAGTTTCCAAAGCGGCATAAGTCATAGCAAGCGTATAGGATTTATTTCTGCAGCAGTCAGTGACCACTTCCACAGGTTCTTGCTTCACACCCTAAGAAGGATTAGGAGATGGAGAGCGCTGATACAGCAGAGTAAGTCATCTTATTTAAAAGCACTGAGTTACAGGTGTTTCCTGAGTATCTTTAGGTTATGTGCAAGGTTGAAGAACCATAGCCCAGCGTACACCAGAAGGAGAAGCATCAGCCCTGAGCTTGACAATTACTATGTTTGAAAGGTTTCTGAAATTCAACATACGTGTCCAAATATTTTTCTTCCTCCTTTGTTGTTTGCCAGAAACCACAGTCCCGTCTCAGTGGTAATATATCCCCTGTGAGTTACTGCATGAACATTTTTATTTGATTTTTATATTAAGATCTTACAAAAATGTAGACATTGAAACCACTTTTAATGTAGTAACTTTTAAGACCTGTAACTTTTTAAGACCTGTGTTTAATCTCGTGCTGACTATTACATGTTATCTTGAGACAGTCTCTCATTTGAATCTGTGAAACAATGAAAAGGTAACTCTGCTGTACTGAGTTCAAGAGAAGAAAACAATATATTTTAAATACATAAAATGTCTGGAGAATAGTAGTGATTACGTTGTCCATCCATGTAAAAATTATCCTCTAGATCACATACAATTGGCGCTGCATGTTGGGATTGTAAAAGCACAGGAGTTTCATTCAGCAATAAATCCAGAGCCTCACTCGTGGTTTCTCTCTTTGATTTCACATAGAGGAAATGTGGACTGCTGAGTAACGAGTCCATGCCAAAACCCGCTATGCTGTTGAAGTTAGGCACCAAATGCATGCAGAATTGATCTGGCAGAGCAGATTGTGTTTAGGAGCATTGTGTAAGTGTGAATGATAGGAAGAGTAGAATTTATCACCTAATTCATAGGCAGTAATAAGCAGTTACATCGTAGCCAGCTCTGATATTTTTTTATGTACGTCTATCTTCATATCTCAACCTGCTTTCAGAGTATTCGGAATAATACTGATAGACTGAGTTCATCCAGCGGCTCTTGACCTCATGATTACCAGTAGATCACTTGATTTTTAAAGTGTTATCCCTGTCTGGAAAACAGCTGTAAAATTAGATTTTCAAATTTTTATTTTAATTCACTCTATCTCTGATTTTCTCAGAATTTTATACTGTGACAAGATTAACCTGAGGCTGGCAATTATAAAACTACACTTTTATCTTTGCAGATTATCACCCTCTTTAAAGCCTGGAAGCAAATCTCAGCATTAAATTATTCCAATAAATGTATATTCATTAATATATGTAGCTAGCAATATGTTACTATAAAACAGGTAGTATTCTTGGTTAGATGTTATTGTTTTGAAACTGAGTTCATATAAACCTAGCATTCATTCTGAAGCTTTTAGTTCATCGTGTGCACGTACTAGATAAGAACAAATAGGTGAGGTAAAAAAGCAGTGGTTGCTCTTCCACAGCTCAATAACTCCATTGGAATAAAATGACAAAAAAATGGTTTTGAATAAGAAGCTAACCATCTACACATGCCCTCAGAAGAACTTAATGAATAGGAATAATATGGCAACAGTTTTGCACATTCACTTTTGTGGCACTGCCGTGTTTCTCACCCTCATCTCTTGCCCAGTCCTGGAGGTTTCTCTTGGGTCATTAAATTCAGTTCCTTACTGTCAGAGGCGAACATTTTTTTTTTCCTTGTATATGATAATCAGTGTTCACATCCTGAAGGCATCAACTCTTACCACGTTGCACTTTCAAAGCTTCTTTTAGCAGCATACATATTAAATATATTTCACTCTCAAGAGAGCTCCAGAGGACCTTAACATGTTATACTTCCAGCACCTGAATAATAGCATTATACTTATGCAGAATCTCATAAATTGTTAAGTCTCGTTTGGAAAAATTCTGTCCAGGGCTGTAAATTGTTAGATTTTTCTGTCCAAGTCTTCTATTTACCAGTTCTCAGATAGCATTACAGCTAACATGAGACAATCCTATTGCCCTTGTCACAGTGCTCACTAAACTCTTTCAAAGAGTTATTTCAGGATATTTCAGACTTCTGAGGCTATATTGTTACATTGTCAAAATGAGGAATTTGTAAGGTTCTTAGCCATGAGGCCCTTATATCGTCAACGTAGGTCCTTGCAACTGTGAAATTCAGCTTTTGTAGTATTCTTCAGGGTTGACATTGCATTCTTTGTTACTAAATCAGAAGACAGTGATACAGTGGTTTGGTAGCACCAGGCTTACTCTGTGGAGTGGACAAGCATTATATAAGTTTTGAATATATATTGAACTTTAAGCATACTAATAGATTTTTAGTACTTGGGAGGAAAAAAAACTCTGTGTTTCTCTAATCTGATCTCTGCATACATAGGCCATCACAGTTTACTCAGTTACCACTGCACTGAAGCTAGTAATTAGTGTTTGTGGGAGTACTAAGAAAAGAATACTCTTGATTTGAAGATGGGGAAAGCTGAAGAATTACTAATTTTTCTTGTTAGATTTTCAGGGAGTAACCACATTAACCATTGCAAAAGAATGTAGCTGTCTTCTAATTTTTGTATCTGGTACTTGTTAAGATAAACAAGGGATATCGAGAGAGTTATTGGCATGTTTTACAGACAGACAAGTATATAAATGAATTCTGCTTTGGTGCAAATTCATTACACTAGCTGTCAGATCTTTTGTACTAGCTAGAAAATGGTGAATTGACTCACAATTTTCACTAGTAAATTTTCAAAACCATTACCTGAGTAAACCTGGTTGATGTGAAGACATGACTGAAAGCTTTACTAGCAGATTTCTTCACTCTGCATCACAAGTTGTATAGGGTTTCAATTGTAATTCTTAAAAGTTGGCGTGCAACTGTGTTCTTTCTGTAATGGGCCCTATAGAATGGAGCTCTCTCCATGCTGGTATTTAGTTCATTTCATTTTTTTCTTCACTTTTAGAAAAGTACCTCTGCAATTTTATACTGAAACTGTACGTTGTATGAGATGTTTTTGTAGTATTATGTGTATGAGATGTTTTTGAAGTATTATGTGTCAATTTTCTTCTTCTCTTAAATTATGTAGTTGATTTTACTTTTATTATAACCTTAATTTTATCGCAAGAGTCTTCCTTCTTTTTTACAGCATGTGAAATTGAATGCTGAGGCCACCATTCAGAAAGAAAAATTATTCTTTTAAGTGCAGCATATTTAATAAGTATGTGTAAGAGAATAACCCTGTAAAAGCTGATTACTTTGATTATTAATTATTAAGTTTTATGATTTAAGTAATATGCTGCAAATCTATCCAGTTTCTTGGAAATTTCATGTGGAACGTTTAGAGTTAATTTTAGAAATAGTCCTGCATGTGAATCTTCTTTTTAATGAATGCATAAGGCTATGAAATCCTAAGTGACACCTGAACTAATATTTGATGTTATGCCTGTGGCTTTTCCGTGTAAGTTTTGGTTATTTGAAGCTGGTACAGCAATTTGAAGGTCTACCTCATTTGTGAGAAGTACATATTTGTCATTTTTAATTTCAGTGTGCTTTGCTTCATTTTATTCTTAATAACTGGATTTTCTTGGTAGAAGAATTACTTCATGTAAGGTTTCCAAGTGTGCACACACGTGGTTGGCTGTTCCTTATATTTTCTTCTATGTTTTTTCTACTTGTTTACTTCCATTTACTTCCACTAAGCCTGAACAGGCTTAGTATAAACAATATTTGGTTGTTTTTTTAAAAAAAAAATAGTGCATTTTTAATCTACTGTTTTTTTTCTGATTCGGTGATATATGAACTCTTGAAATCTGGAAAGAAGAAGAATTAAAAATCTAGCAAAATTTTTTTCTGGTCTTTCTCACTTATCGTTTAGCCAAGTGCTTAAGCAGGTGCCTGTCTTTAAATAAGCAAGTGATTTTGCTGACTTCAGTTGGAAAAATGTGCACTCCTAAAAGTTAGGCATGTGTTGAAGCACCAAACCAAATTACAGCCTGTGTGAGGTTACGTCTAGCTTGTTATCCTCCTGATTTCATGCTCCTACGTGTGTTTGGGGGAGGATCAGTTAGGAGGCTTTTGCAATACATTTTGCCATCAAATCTAATGACAGTCTTTCTGTTTGCTGTCATTCTGTCAGTTCAGAAAAAAGTATGTCTACATAAAGCATCTGACAAATAGAAACAACCTTTTTTTCTTTTTGGTGGGCATATTTTTACTAAAAGGAACCTTCCTTATTCCTGTCCGCCACAGCGACTTGGGCGGTTTTCTAAATCCGCCTGTTTTTTCCACCCTGAGAACAAAGCTTGAATCACTCGTTCAGGAACGGTCTGTGCCACAGATGCGCAGAGCACACATCCAGCTCCCCGCACCCCTCAGCAAAACTTGCTTCCACGCAGTCTGCGGCGTGGGTCTCAGGCCCCTCAAGAAAGCCTTTCCAAGCGGTTGCTAGGTGGCAGATCTGCACTTAGCAAAGCATTTGCCCTGTTGCATCGCTGTTGCATGTTGTAGAATAGACTGGCTGTAGGCCTAAGTCTCTATATCAAAGCTTTTTGTATCGTTCTCTGTAGGTTCAAATCTGTGGGGAAATCAAGTTTGCCTCTTGCAGGTAACGAAAGCAAAGTGCCCTCTCAGAGAGGTGTGAGGAAACGTGTTAAGTGTAACAGCATTTGCTGGCTTGAGCTACTTCAGCTGTTTCCTTAAGCTCAGTTTCAGACCTAAATGGCCTGAATGTTTCAAAACTAATTTGGGTGGCAGAAAACTTAAGGCCAAGATTAATAGCAGAAGGCATGCACTACCTGTTCTTCAATAGATTATTTTCCCATCTTGACAGTTCTGGACTGGAGAGGATCCCAGGCTGTGAAGGGAGGACCTGGATTCAAGCATTTTCAAGTATCCAAGATATTTCTGCTCTGGCATTCCAGTTCAGATGCATTGCACAGGACTAGAAGGCAGACCTAGATTTGATCTTTCATGCATTGGACGGGATGCCTGACAAGTAATTCAGTTTTGAGACTTAATACTAGGAAAGCATTCAAAATTATTTTTGACGTTAATGTCAAACGTAATAATTATGTATGCTGAAAGCTCACGTACTGTGACATGATGGCCTTTAAAATATATTAATCATCATTTTTTCCAACAGAAGTAGAAACACATTCTAATTGTTCTCTTACTAAAAGCAGATAGCGAAGTAAGGGTATGTTGTAATTACTAAATGTAATGAATAATTAAAATTTAAAAACTGAATAATTAGTGAATAGTTATTGTTCCTGTTTTGTTAGTGAACATAAGGGGCGTCCACGTTACATATTGGTCTGTGCGGTAGAGACTGTCTGCTGCTGAGATTCGGCCTTCCTCCCCGTGCCAAGTGTGGGCAGTGCAGTGACCCTGGGTCGTGAGCATCCTCTTCCTGCGCGCTGAGCAGAGAGAGGCCTTGGCTGAGGGAGGAGAGGGGATCGGGGCGGAGGAGCTTTGTAGAGCTGTGGCCTGCGGTGGGGCAAAACACGGGGCAGCACACCTCTCCACGGGCCAGCCTAACAGAACATCTCCCCCGAACTGCTGTGATCCCGCTCGGAGGCTTTTGTTGCGGGTCTGCAGAGCCCGAGGGTGTTGTCATTCCTGGTGACCCTGAGGGTGCCCCGAGCTTCAGGCTGATTTGCTAAGCGAACGCTGAATGGTCTTTGTAGGAAGAGGTGCAGGCAAGGGGTCTTGTACTGAGGAACGTATTTGAAGCGTGCAGTTTGTTTTGCTTTTTAAAACTGAGTCTGTTTTCCTTTTGTCTCTGTTTCAGTTGTGTAGTGTACCGGGTCCCATTTAAGTTGCAAAATCTTTACAGACACAGTCTTTTCAGGACTGTGCAGTTTATAAGAATTGCCAGTTCACTGCCTATTTACTGTTTGCTTACCAAAAAGCTCTTCCTTTTCCCAGAGGTGTGCTCCAGCACTTTGTCAGCACACAGTAAAATAGTCTTGAGTTAGCCAAGTCCAATTCTTCCTCCAGGATAAAGAGCAGGTGTGTTGGAAAAAAGGATCTGGGGAAGCTGTCGGCCAGCTTCAGCATTACTAGCGGCACTGTGAGCAGCGTGCACCTGAGCAGACAGTATTGCTGCACGCACTTTTTGTCACTGTTGTTTTTTAAGTATAACATTAAGCGTTTTTAACATATGGACAGTTCCCGTGCATTCCTCTGATGAAAAGGCCAAGATTGTTGTTATTAGAACTTGGTATGATTTGGAAAAAAAAAGGACTTGGAGTGCCTGAAGGCTCGTCTGCCTTCTCCACGTGTATTGAAACTGGTCTAAATGCTCTCTTCCTTGGAAAACTTGGATGTCCTGTTTCTGCACGCAGCAGTCCATGCTACAGGAGTTTGCTTTAATACCGAGATGAGCTGATTCCTTTTTTTGATGAGGCGTCACTTCATCTGCTCGGCCTCTCAGAAGGCCGCACCAGGGCGCTACCTGGGCAATGGCATTTTGCTGCGGCCGCAGGCCCGCCAGGTGGTAGCTGGTGCGCGGCGGGCGGCGCGCCGGCGGGGCGGCCCCTCTGCCTCCGCGGGCCGACGTCAGCGCCTGGCGCCGAGCCCCGCTCCCTGCGCCGCCCTCGTACCTGCTGCCGGCGCGGGCCGCCGCGCTCCAGGCGGGCCGGGCCGGGCCCGGCGGGGCAGCGGCCGGGACGGGCCCTTGGCCGCAGGTGGAGGCGGCCCTTCCCCCGCCCGGGGCGCTGCCATGAGGTGAGGCCGGCTCGCAGGTGGGAGGGCTGCCCGGCCCGGCCCGGCGTGTGGGTGTGTGCGTGGGTGTGGGTGTGTGCCTGCGGCAGGGGGTGCCCCGGGCTGCTCGCCTGCCCGCCCGCCCACCCGTGCCGCCGGGGGAAGTGTTGCTGCCCGCCGGGCCGCTGCGGTCTCACGGACGCTGCTCTTTGCTTCCCCTTGCCGACTTCAGGGTGTTTCCAGCCGCGGAGGAGCCTGCGGGGACTGCCGCTTCCGCCTTGACGTGGTGCTGATTGCGAGGAATCTGCTATGGATGGGGAAAGCGAAGTGGATATCTCCAACAACAACGTAACGCCGCTGTGGAAGAGGAGGTCGATCCCGCCGCCTCAGTTACATGCCAAGAGCAAGCCTAGACCCCAGTCTTACCAGAGCCCCAACGGGGTCCTTTTCACTGACTTCCCCGTGGAGGACAGGGCCGCCTTCACTGTGGCCCAGCCCGCCGCGACCGTGGCTGCTGCTGCGCGCGGCCGAGGCGCCCGGAGGAGCCCCCTGCTCTTCAACTCCAGCGTGGGGTCTGTGCCAAACGGGAAAGCTCGGTCTCCAGCACACACAGCTGTATCGCCTCAGTTGTCTTCTGAACAGGCCTCTCAGATACTCAGCCTGGTTTCAAATAATTCTGTAAGTTTTACAGCTAATGGTACAGTTACCTCACCAGGAAACAGCCTGGTTCATCCCCTGAGGATTTCCAGTCAGTCGGCACTTATGCCAGAGCAAGAACAGATTGTTTTTACACCTAGTCCTCAGTCCTCACCCACTGGAAGCACACCTTCTCCGAATAACAACACAGCAGCACTGCAGCTGCAACCCAGCCAGCTTTTTCAAAGAGCGGAGAAAGTGCCTGTGGGGCCCCCACTGGTTTCCCAGGCAATTTCCCCGGAGCAAGGCTTAACTCTTCAAAGACCGCCGTCTGCTCAGAACCAGCTGGTGGAGAAGCAGTCCATAGTCCTGAGCACCAACAGTCCCGCGGCACTTAAAGTGGGCAAACAGCAGATCATCCCGAAGAGTTTGGCTTCTGAAATAAGAGTGACAAACAAAACCAGCAGTCAAAATGCGGAGGCGAGCAAGAGAGTTCTCAAGGTCCGCAGCATGGTGGAGAGCCTTAGCGTGCCTTTGGTAGCTGATGCTGACGAGGAGGCAGAAGGGGACCTGGACAGCCCAGGGACACTGAGGCGCGGTTTGCGGTCCACTTCGTACCGCAGAGCTGTAGTGAGTGGCATTGACTTTGACAGCTCTTCTGATTTTAAGAAAAAAAACAGAATGTCTCAGCCAGTACTTAAAGCAGTTGTTGAAGATAAAGAGAAATTTTCTAGCTTGGGGAGGATGAAGGTAAGTTATGCTGATGAGAGATACGTTGATTTGAAAGTTGCAGACTACGTCCTGCTGTGATTTGCAATCGCTATGTTTCCATACATTTTGGGTTGTTTTTTTTTTCAATTTGCTCTTTGCTGCCAGAGACCTTTTTTAATTCCTGATGAGTCTCACAGATCACTTGAAAGCCGTCGCTTTCAAAGTGGAGTGGCAGAAACTTTAGGGAGACAATTGTCGGCTCAAAAATGTGTTAATGGCAACTTCATGCACACTTACATTTCCTGTTGGATTCCCCAGCCCATTTAGGTTTCGTTTCACAAACAAATTGATCTTTTAAAGCTTGTTTCCCAGAAACTAGTCATCAGGAAAAAAAAGGAGACAAATTGGCTCAGAAAGTTCTGCCTGCAGTGATAAATAGATTGACAGAAAAATAAACTTCCCCCTTACTCCTTTATCTGGGATGTTACTTTAAAAGTATTTTTAAAAATCAGAGTAGGATTTTTAAATTGAGAGAGGCCATTTCAAGTATGTTCTTGTAGCGTTTTTTAATGCCTGCAAGTAGAAGTAGAATGCCTGCTTTTAATTCCTGGTTGTAGTCCTTCGGGAGCCGTGGATTTACATTGAGCGTTAGTGCATTAAAATTAAATTACAAAGACCTACTAAAGTATTATTTTGCTTGAATATATCATGTTGTTGTAATCTTGTATTTACTTTCTTTTTTTTATTCTTAATTTCTTATTTTAATTTATTGGTAGCTTTCTGCAGTGCTTCAGAATGGTGTAATAAAATACTGCAGCCAAAGGACTAAAACTATTAAGATAATTATCAGCTTCATGACAGTTTTCAGCCAAATTAAAAATTATAGGTGTGTGGAAGTTTTTGCAAAAATGGTACAACTGACAACACAGCAATAGATTGAACCTGTGAACTACTTCTGAGCAAGAGGTTTGTTTATCTGGGATGTTTTTGGTAGTAGACTTTCTTTATCCAAAGCACTGAGAAATTGTGCTTAAAATAGGGTGACATGGCATTGTCCTATTTTTACACACAAAACCCTTTTGGCTGGTAGCATTTTTTTAATCAACTCCTTAGATCATACAACTTGTTGCAATAAAACACCTGTTTTATTACAAAGGTTTTGTTTTGATCTCAGAAAATTAGTTTACAGATTACTTAATGGGTTGTCCTTTGCAGAGGATGAGGAAAGAGACAGCCACTGAAATGTGTACGTTGTACATACTTTTGGAAAGCCCAGAGCCAGTGAAGTGAGTTGCAAGTTCACTGAACTGTTGTAAAGCTCGTATATGTAATGCTTTGAAAAGCATAGCAACAATGAAACATTTGGGGCAAATATGAATAAACACTATATGAGAGAAGAAAAGTAGCTAGAGTAGCTTTCCACTTTCTTTGATGAAACAATTGTTGTCATGAATATTTTTCCAGCATCAGGCGTTTCTAGATTAGGAATTGTTAATTCAGTGCCTTAGTACCAGATAAAATAAAAGCAGTTGTTACTGTTGGTTATTTTGCATTCTCCTTTTAATGTTTATATGTCTCTTTCCTGTTAACGTTATTAGAAGAAAATGCTGAAGGGACAAGGGACGTTTGATGGGGAAGGTAAGACCTTTTCCGTACGGACTTGATGATATGCTAAAATCACAAGAGAAATGAACTCCAGGATCGTTTTCTGCAGTTCTTTAATACTTGGACAAACTACCTGATTTTCAATAAGTTGACTAAAATACTGAACTACGATTTTGGCAATAGACACTTTTGGCAATATCTTAAAGAATATAGAATGGCAGGTTACAGGTGTGGTTTTGTTTGAAGGGGTTCTTCTCAGCTTAAACTTCTGTTACTCTTAAACCATCGACTGATGTGCTATCTCAACCCTAACAGTTCTATAGAATTACAGTAAATAAGGCTTGGTGCTCTGAGTTGGGACAGTCTTCCTGCCTATTCCCTGTGACTCCTTACAGGTGTAAGACTTAACTTTTGTGGATCAGCTTATGGGCTTGGGGTCACCGCTTAAATTCAGAGAAGAAGAAATCAGGTGTCTGATGCAAGGGTAATGCAGCTGTTTCCCTCTGTTCCCCGTAAGGCAAGAATGCTAAGGCAGCTGGGGTGAATTCCTTAATTTAGTAATCCTTTTATTTTCTTGCTACCTAGACTTCAAGTGCAAGTGTCAGAAAAGCACTGCCCATGTATCTGCTCTTTCATGCTGTGTTACCTTCCTTTTCCACTTGTCTCTGTTTTCAGAACTTCCCGTAATGTCCTATTTGCATGTCCTGCTATCTTTTTTCATCTTTTCTCAAATTCTCTCCTAATTATATCTCCTAGACTCTCTTCTAATTGTTCCCTTTTATCTCGGACTAAAGCTGAATAATAACTTTTTATGTAATACTTTTCAGAGTTCAATTACTATATACAATTTCCTGTCTTTAAAATATGTATGTTCTCTAGACACATTCCAAAAAACAAAGATATATACTTCTATAAAAGGCCAAAACTTGTACAATATTCTACTGTTTTGCCTGCAGTCAGAGCAGGTAAAACAGATCTGCCCAGACTAGTATGAAAACTTAAAGCTGTGCATAGAGTAGTCAAATCTTTCACTTCCCCCTTTCTTCTGTGGGGGGGGGAATCAGATTCTGGCAAAACATGGCCTGTCTCTGGAGTACCTTGTAGAGGTTTCTTGTATAGCGGTTTAATCTCTCAGTAGGTTACTCTGGTCTTAAATTTCTCTGTCCTTTTCCATGTGCTTGTGAAAAACATGGGGTTAAGGAGGTTCAGAAATGGAAAGGATATGTTCCACATCTGTGTTTCTTTGCATTGATATTGGTGAATTAATAGTGGTAGTACTCAAGAGAGAACAAATGTGTTTATTTTTAAGGTTGATAGGCCCCATGCTTATTCAAACGAGGAGTTAAATGCTTATTGTGCTTTGTAGTTTCTATTTGGAATAGTTCTGACTTCAAATCTCTGAAATTTGGATCATTTCCTTCTCTTAGTGATATGTGAAGACAGTATTTAAAACTGACAGAATACGAATCGGCATGGGTAGTGGATTTATAATGGTCTTTTATATTAAAATAACTAGACCTCTGGATTAGTGACAGTGTTCTACTGACACGCTTGTTCCGTTTTTAAATTGGTGGCTAAGAAGCATTGTACAACAAACCAAGGAAGAAAAAATTGTTTTCTGTTTTTTATTTTTCTTGACAAAGAACACATCTATTTTTTAATTCAGTCAGCAGGATCTTTTCTAGTAGTGGTACAGTGATCCATTGTTACTGTACTGTGCCGTTGTCCATCCTAAATAAGATACTGTCTTTGTCTTTTGGAGTTTGTGAGCAGCACACTGACGTTTTGCTTTATTTCGTTGTTTAAATGTTACTTATAATTTTTATGAAAGCAAATAAGCTAACTTTCTGGCAAATGATGACATACTCTTGTTGTTTTATAGAAAATGCTGTATTATATCAGAACTATAAAGAAAAAGCTCTGGATATAGATTCTGATGAAGAGTCTGAGCACCGAGAGCAGAAATCAGATGAAAAGATTGTCATTCACTATAATAAGCCCTTGAGATCAACGTGGAGTCAGCTGTCTGTTGTGAGTGTTTAATCATTGCATAGCTGGACAAAAACAGAATATCTAGGAATGTATTGAAGCAAGCTTGTTTACTTGCTACTGACGTTTTCAGCAGAATTTTGTCACCTTCTTTTCCTTTCCATAATACTTTATATTTCTGATATTCTGTTACCATCAAATTTGCTACTGCTCAAATGTTACTAATCCAATTCCTGAGAACTCGGTTTAGGTTTTGTTTAGGTTTTATATAAGGTAAGTCCAACAGCCTAAAGAAACCTGAAATCATGCTTTCTGATTTTTAAGAAGTATAGACAGATGCTTCTGCCAGAACAAGTGCCCCTAGGTTACTTGTTCCCATCCTGACACCTCTTTTTTTTTTTTTTTTCCTGGCAGAAGTGTTTGTAGGCTCATGTGACCACACTACAGAACAGACAGAGGATGTGCTTTGAAATTACCAAGGAAAAAAAAGTTTAAATGTAGTTTAAATAAAACTTTGAAATGCACAAGAATTTGTATTTCTGGTAATCTTTAAGTTTCAAAAGATGCCTTATATGCTTATATGTTAAGATATGTTTACCTTTTTTTTCTTTTCAAATCTATGCTGAAAAAAATCAAACATGCATCTTCTGTTTCTGTTTAAGAGCCTGACTTTGCATTTCCCACAGTACCCAGAGATGACTACTCAGGCCTTGTCTGCGTGGGGTGTTTGCTAGCCATACCAGGGCAAGTCCTTAGAAGAGAAAAGCTTATACTAATGAAGATTACGGTATATGGCTGCTCTGAGTGAGGTAGTTTCAGAGAGGCTTAAATCCTCGCAGGACCGAATCTTAAATAATGTCTAGTCCTTCTTTTCTGTTTTCCTTGTTTTCTCCCTACAATTTATGTTTCATTTCACAAGAACATGGAAGTTTTGATCATATACAGATCTTTGTTTTATGCAGGAAGCAGTACACTTTAGAAAGTTCATTTTAGACTCCTCTCTTTGTTCCAGACGCAAATTTACTGATGTAAAAATAAGGGGAGTGAATTTACGAAAAGGGTGAATTCCCTTAAAGGAAGAGCTTCAATTAGTTATGAAGAAGTTTCTGCTGAACTGATATAAATTGCTGCAAGCATCTGACTGCATTTATTTAATAGAAACTATTAAAAACATAAGCTGTCTGTAGACAATGGTATTCTGCCTTCCTTAGTATAGTCTTCTATTTAGTACGTGTAGTGTTTTTTTTTTTTTCTCAGTAACATCATTAAGCAAAGTAGAATTCAGATATCTTAATCATGTAATCATGCTATCATCCCTGCTGATAAGCTGAAAAATTGATGATACTGGTTGATAATTCTACAGCCTTTCTCAATCTGCATGATTCTGAGGCCAAAGGAAGGGTGACAGTTCTAAGTTTCTGTGGTTAATTTTATCCTGTGATCATCTCTGTGGCTTCTGGAGGTTATCTATGAAATGAAAGTTTCTTTTGTTGTAATTAGGAGAATGTTGTAGACCTCATCTCTATATAGCATAAGAAGGGATTTTTGTTGTTGTTGTTCTCGCACAACATGAACTGCTAGAATAGCTGACGGTTTTGACCACTAGCTGACAAATTGGTTTTTAAGACTCAGTAAGATCTTGTGTTACTATTTAGCTTGCCTTTAAGAGGTGTCTTACAGATGTTGATTATCTTGCAGCTTAGAGTGTTGAAACATGAATACCTCTTGAATTCAATAATTACAAAGAATTGAAGTACTCTTCTTGTGCTATGACTAGCTGCCTCGAGTAGTTTTCCAGTAGTCTGTTAAGTCAGCTTACAAAAACTGACTTTCTATATTGAGTGGTTTAGGATAAAGCTAATGCAATATGACTTTGAAAAGGTTGCCTTCCCATTCTCTTTCAGCAAATCAAGTACTACAGTGTAGTTTATTTTGCTTAATATTGCAAAAGTTTGTTTCCAGTGAAGTCAGATTGGTTTTCTGCTGTCTTCTAGGTAAACTGGTGTTTTTCAAATCGCCTAGTATCACCTCTTCCAAAATACCTGGCCTCGTGAACGTTTACCTGCTAACTTGTCTTGAGACCAAAGTAGTGTGAAGAAGATCCCGCTAAGAGAACTATTGAGATTTCATGCTTATAGTTACATAAACCAAACTTGTTCTCGAGCATGGCAAACTTGTTCAGTGTCTTGTCTTGATTTGCAAGGTTGGAAGTGGGAAGTATATGGGGAAGGATAGCTGATTTAATTCTGACTAGACTTTCTATGTGGAAGGAAGAAAAGAAAGAGAAACCTTCATATATTAAGTTGTCAAGTCTTTCTTGATAATAATTTTAAAAACCCTATGTTTCTGTGTTCTTGCAGTGCGCGCACCTATATGAAAGTAAGATTGAGCTTTCCGAAGAGTAGTTTAAGGCTCTGCAATAATATGGTGTTTAAATCCAATTCCTTTCAAATTCCTCTCTGAAACTGTCTTCCTCTTTGGATTCCTTTTAGACAGCTGGCAATGGCTAAGCAGACGATCGGTTTAAGAGTTAGCTTACTGACTATCGCTGTTCCTTTCAACCTTCATGTGTTAACTGAAAATTTTAATTTTGGGGGAATAGCCAATATTTCCACGATATATTCCGAAAACATCTTTCAATATTTTTGAACAATTCCCAGCAGATATATACACTGATAGTATCAAAAATATAGCTTATGCACGATATTAAATATGTTTACTTTCCAACAAATGCAGTATTCAGTCGTTATGTATAATAACAGTATACAGTACTGTGCATGCTTGGTTAAATGATTGTTTCCTTTCCAAGTGTTTTGCCAAGGGTTTACCATTTTCACTGTTAATTTCTGATGTACGTGCGTGCACACACACGAATCAATCATAGCTGAGCTGCTGAATTGCTGGGAAAAAAAGGCTAGTATGGTGATGAGACAACGTTAGTAGACTTAGTCTTGTCCCTCTTATGTGTTCTTTCTTGTTACGTTCTTAGCGTATGTTATATGATTGCTTTTGTTGTTTGCATAGTATTACAAATGTGATTTTAGACTCTTACAGCTAAAACCTTTTTGGAACACCTTAAAAATAGGAATTGAGTTTTCTTTTACTGAGTACATCAAAAGTAGTCGCTATATTTGGGCCCCTTTCTTTTTGGAAGTTTTGCCATTGATCAATTTAGAATATAAGGTTAAGCCATATGCTTATAAGAATAGTTTGTATTTGCACCTTTGTGTGCATATACCATATATGACAAAACAGTGGTCGTGAAACACAACTTAAGTTTTTGGATCATGAATGCAGCAGTTGCCACGTTGACCTCACTGGAAACATAAAGTTGCTGTATTAACAGGAAGCATTGAAATCTCTTGGATACATTCATAGGTATTTCCTGTGTCAGCATATTTTTAGAAAAGTCCTCAATGGCATCCAGAAAAAAGTGATGTTGTGCTTCCTAGGGAGTGCTTTAAAGATTTCAGGTGGTTAATTGAAAAGGTACTTAGTTTAATAGAAAGGCATCTGATTAGTTCTTGCTTGGTACTCAGAAGCGTGTACTTGGAGAGGCATAGGAATCTGCAGTTTATGTTCAAAAGATTTAACATATCTGAATGTATATTGTCTCTTCATAAGCATGTAATATGAAGTGGCATGCATGAACTACATAATAATGTGCAGCAGAAGTGCAGCGCTTCTTAATATTGCGCTATCTTTACTACTGAGCCTCCTATCCGGGTTTGTGGTAACTGGTATGCAGGAATAAAATCAAGTATCCTGTAAAATTTCAAGGAACAAGTGGAAGAAGAAAAAACTGGTGCTGTGATAGTACCTTAGGAGATACTGAAGGAGCCTGAAAGAGAAACGGGAGAACGGAAGTGCGTCTGTTGGGTCTCATATTAGGGACTAGGTCTCATAAACTCGGGTCCTGCAGCGTGCTGCTCTGCAGATGGAAGGGTATCTCTCCCTCGTAGTGCTCTGCAGTGGCCTCTTTCCCAGTCCCAATCTAGCAAACCATGTGCAGGTGATCCTCCTGATTTGAGGCCCTGTTCTTAAGAGTCCTCTAGGAAGTACATAAAGCCAGTCCCTCCCTTGGTATGTGGCGTTCTGTTTTTTTTTAGTTTGTTTTGTTTTATGTTCTGTTAAATGGCTGAAAGCATGCAATTCACACTGGGAGAGAAAGAATAAACTGAAGAGGACTTTGGTGTGGGATTTAGTAGCTTAGCGTGGGGCTTGGAGCTGCGGAATGATGTGGGTCAGGCTGGAGTTTGTAATGGTTGGGTATGGAGAGCTGAGACAAACCTGTCCTGGATGATTTGTTTTAGGGTGCAGAGGGAGAAGAGGTGACATCATAGGTCTGAGGATATTAGAAATACAGAGGTATTTAGTCAGGACTTCACAGTCTTTATTTAGGATAAAGACAGAGCTCTGCCAGAATAATTTTTGGCCAGCAAGTTACCTGTCTAAAAAGGCCTTTAGATGTGTTTATTTTACAAATGAGCGTGCCAAAATGTTTCAGGCCAACTCAGAAACTATGAACCAAGTGATGTTGTACATGTGTAAATCAAGAAATCTTAATTAAAAGGAAAAAATGATGCTCATGCTTTGGTGGGTGTGTGTAATATCCATTAAGGTTGTGCAGGGTGACAATGATTCAACTGTGAATGCTTTTGCTGTAGTAGCTCTAGGTATGTCCTGTGATAGTTGTTAATGATGTTATTTTATTCTTTGGATAAGTCCAAAATTTGACATTATCAAGCTTTTTTTTTGGTTAATTTCTGCTAGTTCATTGCTGTCTTTCTGAAGTGGCCGGATTCTTTGGCTGAATTCTTAGCGTGATACTTGAAGTGATATTTATTAGTACAATATATATATTTTTAAAAGTCCTATTTTTCTACAAAAGGTGTTAAAAATTAAAATTTTGGATTTTTTTTTTTTTTAGGTAAAGAAGAATGGATTATCAGAAACTATCAGCCTAGAAGAAAGAAAGAGACAGGAGGTACTCGTTTAAAATTATACATTATTTCTTTTGGTTATTTAGGGATAGGCTGCCTTCCTAATTTAAATAGTTGGTATATTTGTTCATAAGGAGACAACTTCAGCGCATTGCTCCCTGTCCTAAAGTGAAACAACCTCTCTGCCCATGAAGAATAAAGAAACAAAATCTGTCTGTTGCTCATGTGTATATCTCTCTGCTTTGGGTCTCCTGTCAACATCCTTCAGGTCTTGCTGGAGGAGTAGCTGCTAGGTATGCTGATTCCAGCAAATGTAGCCTGGCTGATGACTCTTCAGCAGTAGCAGGCAGCCAGACCCAAGGCTGTTGTGTGCTGTATTCAGGCAGGTGTAAAACTAACCCTTCATTCACCGAGGAGAGGGGGTGGTACATAAGTTGATAAAGGCAGTAAGGAACAATGAACAGCTTTTTGCAGTGCTTCTCAGTTGTAACTAATCCTGTGAACAGCCCTGACTGTGTACGTGGTATGTATCTGGCGGATACTCTGTCTCTGTCTTTCTCTCTTTCCCCCTCCTCTTTGCTCCTTTTGTCCTCTTTATCTGCTTTCCTCTTTTTCCTTACTTACAGGAGCTATATCAGAGTGAATGAGAGGTGCTGAAAAGAATAGCCTGACCTAGCCAACTATTACATACCTTCAGTTGCTGAGGTATGTCCGTCAATGGAGAAAAAGGATTTGGGGATAGCAACACTGTAGAATTACCTGCTGTGTTAATTTCCTCCAAAATCTTCCTTTCACTTCAGGAAATACCTCAGTGAACTTAACCAAATTAGAGCTGTCTAGAGTTTTCTTTGAGTTTCATTGACACGTGTATAGTGAGCCTCAAATACTAATTTAGCTGTGTGACTTAACTGCTGTTGTGTTCAGACATGAAATGCAGACGCATCTTGTGTTACGTACACAGGATTTAGACATTTTGTTTTGCTTTACAATCCTGTACCTCCTTTGCTATCTTATTTTGCTCTTTGGGGGAGAGGGTGTGTAGTAGTTCAGGTCACGTGTGCTGCTTTTTTTGCCTCCTGCTGTTGGGAAGCTCTTAGACACAAGGCATTAATTTCAGTCCTCTTACATCCTTTAGGAGCCTTTAGTCAATGTTTCCTGAAGTCATGTTTACATCCCCTCAAAGACAAAGAGTTCTTTAGATACTTTTCAAATGTAAAGTCTTTAATGTTACCAAAAAGTTTTCAAGCCTGAGTGTTAGAGGTCCATCCTTTCAAAGGGAGTCTAAGGAAATATTCTTAAGATGTAGTTGTTCTGTGAAGTGGTGCTTTAGCTTCGTTTCTTGTGTGTAGTTTATGTAACAAGTTAGAGCTTACTTATCACATGAGTTTTGTCAGTATATCATCACTGCAGAAAAACATATTTGTATTTGGTTTATGCCTTGGTCAAACGTCAAAGTCTCAAGCATTCTTATGCATTCCATCTTCAGTAACTTATTAGTGAGTTGGATTGGATCTCTGTGCATCTCTTGCCTAAGAAAAATGCATCGTACAAGTAGAGTAAATTGGAACTGAAATACTTTTCAATGGATCTTCAATTTTCCTGCAAACGGGAAACTTTAACCTTGTATATGTGTACCTCTGCATTGCCATACAGAAATGTATACATCTGGCCTCCTAACTGTTGTAGAGAGTACTTACTGTCCATCAGGATTCAAACATCTGTTCACGTTGATATAATGCAAAGTAGCCATAAGATGATTTCAGATGTCATTCAAAAACACTATTGTCAAGCAATTGGTAAATACCCCCGCAGCCTGTTAAGGTAGGGTAGCTGCTATGTGAAAGCCAAGATGATTGTTGCTTAATCCTTTTTTTTTGTTTTTCTTTTTTTTTTAATTCTTTGAAACATGTTTAAGGAGATGATACTCTCATCCTACGCTATGCATGAGTTTTCATTCCTCACAGAAAACATTAGAAGCAAGGTATCATTATTTGTCCCGTTTCTTTCTGACTGTACTAATGTAGCCTTGCAGTCATCAAGCTAGCAGTAGTCCGGGAGGGCCCTCAGTAAGTGCATAAACAAAACCTCTCCAAAACAATAATAAGAAAGCTTGTCTATTGCTCCTGTGTTGAAAAATGTCTGGATAGGAACGAATTAAACTGCTGCAGAGTTCCATGACTTTAGCAAATCCTTTCTCTGTGAGTGCAGCTGAGAGAAGTGCAATGAGGCTGAACATTGGAAATGTAACTGGTGGGCAAAGGCCAAAATACCCCTTTTAGACACCTTTCTGCCCCTTGTTAGCCAAGTGAGCAAGTAGATTTGCTGTCGGAGATTGGCTGGCATACATATATATTCTCTAGATTTCTGGCCAAGCGATTTGGCAGACAGGCAATTTAACATTATGTTAAGCATCACCCTTGCATATCTTCTTACACAGAAGTACACGGTCTTACAAATAATATATACTGCAGTATAGCTGTTACTTAGCTGCTGCTGTGTCCCTGGTCAGATCCCATCTTTAGCTAGCTAATAAGATGGAGAAACTACTGTTGGAACTTAATGTAAATTATACTTCCTTTTCCTGTATGTATGATGGCCCATTAGGTTTTCCGTAGAGTTAATAAATCTTTTTTGAACTGCACAAACCTTTAGAGGCTTGAGTTAAAGCAGTTGCTTTTTTTTTTTGGGGGGGGGGGGGGGGGGGAGGTGGGGGGGAAGAAATCCCAAGCCTGTTATTTCATTATTAAAATCTTAGCGCTTTGAAGAAGATTTTTCAGGACAAGAATCACTTTTGAAGCACAGTCTGGGAACACTGAGACTCAAGATATTCTAGAAAAATAAATTGGACCTCTTTCTTTTGATCAAAAGCTTACCTTAGTAAAAATAGCAGAATTCACTAGACTTGAATTCTTATAAATAAATGTTCACAGGAAATCCCCCCCGTCCCCCTGCATGGTGTTTCCCAGGGAGTGTTTGGGAGCGTTTAGATGCCTTCAGCCTGCCTATAGGTTTTTGTTTTTGTTTTTGTTTTTTTTTTGCTTTATCCATAGTGGCAGGAGAGCAGGGTTTCTCTAGGGAATATATCAGAGCATCTAAGTGAACTCCTGTGGTCTGTCATCTGCAGAACCCTCTCTTTCTCACTCTCTGTTGTTTGTAGGGCCTTAGGAATTGGCCTTTCTAAATACCATATCTGCACTGTTGCGTTTGAAATACGTATTTCTTCTTTGATTTAAGGATGCTTGGAGAAGTTAATTGCAAATAACATGATATTATATGTACAAGTATTAACATTAGTGATATTGAGAACAAAGTTACATTAGCTCTGCTGATCAGATTACTCTGTGTTTGTAATGCTTAGAAAGTACCTCTTATAACAAGTGTGACTCAGTGAAGGCATAAGATGCTATGAGGAAAGGGTTCAGGAGAATTATTTCATTTTTTTCCAAGCGGTATATACATGTAAGAACTCTAGTAGACTAACAGAGGGGGGAAAAAAAAAAGTCTAGAGAGGTAGAAGATACCTAGAAGCTGAATAGATTTCTACATCAGAGATGAAAAGATCTGATGTTGATATAATGCAAAGTAGCCATAAGATGATTTCAGATGTCATTCAAAAACACTATTGTCAAGCAATTGGTAAATACCCCCGCAGCCTGTTAAGGTAGGGTAGCTGCTATGTGAAAGCCAAGATGATTGTTGCTTAATCCTTTTTTTTTGTTTTTCTTTTTTTTTTAATTCTTTGAAACATGTTTAAGGAGATGATACTCTCATCCTACGCTATGCATGAGTTTTCATTCCTCACAGAAAACATTAGAAGCAAGGTATCATTATTTGTCCCGTTTCTTTCTGACTGTACTAATGTAGCCTTGCAGTCATCAAGCTAGCAAGATGACTACATCAGAGATGAAAAGATCTGATGGAACAAATCTGTGCGTTTCAAAGTCCAGGAGTTCACTAAAAATTTGCTTGTATGTCAGCCAGCTCATGGAATTTATGGTGGCTTTGTGCTGTAAGTGTTAGGGTGATACAAAGAATAAAACAGAGAAGTTGCTTGTGTGGCAAGTTGTGTGTATGTAGTGGGGGGTCTACCTTTCTGTCCTGGTTGTCGGGTGTCTGGTCACTAATCGCTGAAGCAGATAGTGGTTGCCACTCCCCCCTGTCTGCTCTGCTGCTTTTTCACAGGCTTCCTCCTCTGCTGCAGGTATCTCAGCTTCTCATGTGCCTGCTCCTCACTTGGCAGTTTAGAGTTTAATGCCTTAAAAGTAACCCATGTGTCAATGCTGATACATGACTAGAACCTGGATTCTGCAAAGGGTTTTGTTTTTTTTCCACAGATGCTTAGGTAATCAGAGTTGTGTTATCCAAAAATTTTCTCTAGCAAATAACCTAATGGCTTCTATTTAAAAAGACCAGAAGGACATACCAGCTGGTGGACAGTAATACAACTGGTTTGAAACTTCTGACCAGACCACAGAAATGGGCAGTATTTCCTCAAAAACTTTGTGTATGAGTGGGAATGATCACAGTTGCTGTTAAATTTATTGCCTTCAAACACTGTTTGCAGCTGCGTTAAAATCTTAAAATAGCCTTTTACCACTATTAAATCATGTATTTGTAAGAGCGGATGGTGTAATAATAGTCACAGAAATACTTCTTTGAGCTCCTCTTCCACCTTTTTCTTCACATTAAAAAAAAAAAAAAAAAAGCACTAGTCGATAGTAAGTCTTCTTTTTCCTCCTCTTTGCAGGCTATTTTTGAAGTAATATCTTCTGAACATTCTTATTTGCTGAGCCTGGAGATTCTGATCCGGATGTTTAAAAATTCCAAAGAACTGAGCCTCACAATGACCAAAACAGAGAGCCACCACCTTTTCTCCAATATTACAGATGTTTATGAAGCAAGCAAAAAGTAAGTGCAGAAATATAAACCGTCTTCTGTTTCCTTGAAATTATATCTGAGGGCGATTGTTAGTACTCAAAATACATTTTAAATAAGTAATGACATGCAATAAACAAAGCAGTGTCTTTATTAGTACAACAAAATCGAGCCATAGTGGCAAGGTGGAAACTTCAGCCAAAGGCTAGGCCAAACAACTTAAGAATGAGAAGTCAAATGTTGCCCTTCTTAATATCCACAGTCATAGTTTTCATGGGCTGTAATTTAATTAGAATGGAATTTGACTCTTTGTGCGCTGAGAGCCCTAAAATATATATGCTATACAGTGCTAAACGTTTGCTTAGTGTAATGCAAACAACTAAGGTAACTTGGAACCCAGTAGAACTGACAGCCAGGATTAGCTGGAAGGAGAAATAATCCTCTGTTGTTGTTGTTTTTCTCCTATGTTGCCATGTGATGGGAGCAGCAATTTGCTGATGCAGTGGGTAGAGAACTGAAGTAGGGGCACAAGCTTTTTCTGTCAGCTCTGCAAAGTTAGAAACTTCTGCAGAGAAATGCGATAGAAAACTGGAGATGGCCATGCATTGAGCCTCCAAAGCTGGCTTTGCTCAAGAAAGTCGGAGATCTAAAGTTTTTCTGAGCTGCCCCCAAACTGGAATAGTGGCTCCTCAGAACAAATTTAAACTTCAGTAATGTTCGGACCGATCACTGAAACTACTCCAGGCTGTCTGTAATTTGTTTGGATCCATGAGCAAGAAAGTGATGCAGCATATCTTTGCTGGATGGTTTATGCATTCCTGAGGATTGAACATAGGATTTAGTTCATTATTCAGGCCCTGAGAAAGTGATTTTTTTTTTTGTCAGCTTAATTTATGAAACTTTGGTTTTTTTTTTTCTTTACTAACCGTAGATTCTCTTTGTGATATGAATGAGCAAGCCCTTGTTTCTTCAGATTATATTCTCTCTGGATACCTGATGGGCAACTCCTTGGATAGTAGAGCTTTGATCAGTGCTACCTGTGGTACTTGGGGCACTTATTAGTATTTGGAGACTTACACTGTGCCTTATTTACTCATTTTGAGAGGCATCTTGTTCGTTTTGGGGAAAAATCTTTTGGCTTTTTTTGCCAGTGTATTCTCTATGCTTCAAATAGAACAATTGTTTCCTTTTGTGGCTGTATTGATTTGGCAGAGAGGCCTTACAGGTAGGCTGGACTAGAGATGTCCAGTGTGTATTTTCCTAACCATTTGAACTTAAAAGTAGTTTCTTATTTGAATCTCAGGTAATTTTGGAGTTGTAACCATTTCTTCCAAAACTGCCACACTAGTGTGAAGATGGAAAATACAGATAACCATGAACATGATACAAATAACATGAGTTTGGCAGACTCACCTTACGTTAGGATCTCCAAGCATATTGCAGCTCTGCTTCTCAAAGATAGTGAGTGCCCTGAGGCTTGCCTTGAGGGACGTGTTCCAGGACTGCTGCTGCTCTTCACAGTTAATTAGCTGTTTTTTTCAGGAATTGTATAGATATGTACGGTTCATCACTTCATATGCAGAAGAAAATAGGGCAGTGTTTGAGCTTACTTTTAATAGGATAGGTATGGCATTAATTTCTCTGAAAATTGGTCGAGAAGGAAAGAATATAGTATATTTTAGTAGAAATAAGCATACTTTAAATAATTCTTAAGCTAGATGTTGATATATTAAACAGTCCTACCTCGTCTTCACAGTCTATCAAATTAAACCCACTTTGCCTGTATTAAACTGCTAAAAATTGAGCAAGAGTTTCACATGTGCCCTTAAGGACTGACTCTTGCCAGTGTTTTCCTTAATCAGTTGAATCATTGTTTACTTTGTACTTAGTACTCAATGTGCAGCATACTGCGTGACTGTGGTATCTTTTATGTAAACAGCATAGGCATTTTACTGTCCATGAACAGTGCTGTGCATGCCATAGCACCTGATGGCAGAGACTTGCAGTTCTTCTAAGAGGAAACATGACTTCTCAGATCTGCTGTGCCCTTTTTTGGGGGGGGAGGGGAGGGGTAAGGTTTTTTTAGTACATAGTTGTTAATGAGAGAAACGGATACGCTACAGATAGTGTCTACATGAAAAGGAAATGTTTGCACGTCTTACATAACATGAATGCTGAAAAGCCTGTTTTATTATTGCTAATAATTATTGACTTGTAGGCATTATTAAATAGCAGTACCAGTAGGTAAATTGCTGTGACCTACGTAACTAACAACCAAAAAGGTCTATACTTCTTTCTTTACTCCTTATTTTCTAGCGTGAAATCAAACGCTGTGGCTAAAGGATGTGCATAGCCTAGTTATAAGATACTCATTGATCTTCTTCACCTTAACATCATGTAACTTCTAAATGTATCGCTGTTCCTCTGTAAAGCCAATCGTTAACCTTATTTCAGAAATCAGGCTAATGATTGGACAGGGAATCTGTCAGACTAGAAATATTTCTGGAGTCAGTCCTTCCCACCTTTTCAGCTTTCTTTTGTTTCCTTTTCTTTTGTCCTGTTTCATTTTTGTAGAAATTATTATATTGTGAATTCTTTAGAGTTAAACCTGCATTTATCTTTGTGGAACTTGTCAAGCTTTGCATTCCCAATCATGGTTAGGTCTTTTCTTGGCTCCCTGAAGCCCCACGCAGTCTATGGAATTTTACATCTGTTGTGCAGCGGTTTGATTTTATGTCTTCTGAAGCTTATGCAATGATAGGATTTTATTTCATGAAGTGTACATGTGAAGGAGTCTAATAAATTGTGTCAAGTACAAAAGTAATCTAGAAGCTATATAATAGCTGTACGTTTGGACTGATTCCGTAAAATCTACACTTTCCCCACCCCCCTTTTTGTTTTTGTTTCTCTTTTTCTTATAATGGAGGTTGTTTGCCAGAAGCTGGGTATTTTCTGAATCCACAGCCACCGCAGGAATGAGAGTTGTACAGCAGCAGCGTTGTCAGAGAGTGCAGGTTGTCAGAGAGTGCAGGTTTTCCTTGTTTTCAAGGAATGGTACTTTTTAAAGGCGTCTGTTTATGTCAAATATGATTGTGTGCATGAAAATAAGGTATCCTGAGCCCACTTTTTGCTGGACAAATGTTGATATTACAGAAACGCTCATGTATTAGCGGGTAATTGGCACCTTTTTTAGATAATTTAATAGAAAGCAGAGCTTTAGGTAGCCTGGACAATTTGCTGCTTCTTTGGACTGTTTTTATAAGACACAGTTAAACATATTCGTATAGCTAGGCAAATAGTGTTTATTTGGATTTTCCTGTGTTTTCAGTGAATGAGCCTTCCAAACTATTAAATCCACTCTAAAAGTCTCACTTGCACTATTTAAAGCAGAGACAGGGAGAGGGGGAAAAAAAGCAACATTTTTAGGAGAATTTTTGAAACTCCTTTGATTAATAGTCTTGAAAGGAAGTGGGAGGGGAAAAAAAAAGACCGGAAAATACCGCACCAGCCTAAAATTATAATCTTATTCTTTCTTGTCTGGGAAGTCTAATGGCTTGAGAACTTGTTTTTTATAACTCAGAGTAAAAAGAGAATTCATAACTCCCATTCAGACTTAAAGCATATTTTATTTCCTGAGTTATGCAATCTTGTTAAACTATGACAAACTGTGTGCTGGTTTTCTGCAACCTCACTTGTGCAAATAATGAAAGTGTTTTTAAAATAAAAGTCTCTTTTTCTTGATATGTTCAAACTATCACTTCCCATTTTCACAATCTTCCAAGGTAGTAGCCAAAAACACCTTTTTGTTTCAAGAATACCATAAAATTGTGTCTCTGTCCCAGTACGTGTTGTATTTTAAGCGGCCTTTCCTTTTCTTAAAAACATAAAATAATAAGTACGAGTAGGAGTGTATGGTTGTAGTTATCAGTCATTTTGGTCACCCAGACAAAAGTTTAGTGAGCTAAAGAACATGTGCTGATAAAAACAATCTTTAGTCAAAATTGCTTAGACCCTGTATCTAGGAACTTTGACTTAGAACATGTTTAGTGGAAGCTCTCCAGAAACACCAAGATAGGCTTCTAATAAATGGCAAGGCCGTTTCTGATGGAACAAAGCTGCCTTTGTTAGAAGCAGAATACAGACAGCAAAGTCTGTCTCTGCTTTTGGGAGCTCATTGGAATGCCTCTAACAAAGAGGAGTTGATCTGAATAGTTCGTGCAGCATACAGTATGTACGGCCGTGCTTGTGAGGACATCTTGTAACATGGCTTCTAAAAGCTTAAGTCTTAGGCTGTGTATTTGCCTGTGTATGTAATATGAGAATTTGTAAATGACAGAGCACAAAATTGCACAGTTTGCATCCAGATTCAGTGAGAGCTGTTATATTGAGAGGTAAGCTGGTGGGTATGCAGTAGGCCAGCGTATTCAGACATAAAAGCTTGTAAAGGCTGAGAATACTGTATAATCAATCTTACTGGTCAAAAAACCCCTCTCAAATCTCAATATGTGGTGTAGAAGAGGTCAGTTTCCCAGGAAGCTGAACTGGGAAAGAGGAGTCACAGGGAAATTAGCTAAGTGTCTTGGAGAACAATTAGGTCTGACAGGCCTGATCACCAAATTTATAGGACGATGGAAAGCTTTAGTATTTTGCTTCTCTCTCTTCCCTTAGACCAGCAAAAGGCAAGAAGCTTATGGAACATCAAAAGGCTATCATTAACAGAAAAAGGCAAGAACAAAAAAACGCTTTGAGAAGTTCAGGCTATTCGAACTATATATTGTATAGTGATTTCAATAGTGAAGGCTCTGTGGGTTTTTGAGGTAGTTTAAATCTTATCTGAGAATCTTCAGTTTAATTTCATGTGCATGAATATCCAATAGGAACCAGATTTGCTTTTTCATAGCACTTTTTTTTTTTTTAAATTAGCTTAATCTTTCACCTCTTTTCAATGCCTTATGCTGCATATGTTTTTATCTTGGTGCACCTTCTTTTTTTTCCCCAAGAAAATACTTCCTATTCTTTCCTCATTTAGGGAGATTGTGTACTGAGTCAGTTAGCTAGGCATTAAGCATCACTTTTGGAGAATGCAGACAGTTTGGTTGCTCAGGTTCTTTGGAACATTGCAAAAAACCCATGTATAGTAATAAACTTAAAGTAGTGTTACTAGACCCTGGGTGATTCAGGTAAACAATAATGAAAGAGAATTATTCATAAATTATAGATCACCAATTTGATTTTCAGGTAAGACAGCAATACTAGCAGTCACTAATATCCTCTGCTCCTATTAGTGTTGGTGTGAAATGTATCGGTGGTCTTACTCCGCTTTCTACTTCTTACCACAGTTCCTGCAGTTCTGCGCAATTTTTGAAGAAGGTTTAGTAATGACCTGAGAGAGTAACCCACCTGAGCATTTTTCCTCAGCTGGATAAGTGAACACTGAGGAGTGTCATGGGGAAGAATATTTATGCTCTTTGTTTGAAAGTTGTTCATACTGGAAGTTCTGAAGTGGAGAACTTGCTTCCTCATCAGTAAGGTTGAGTAACGGTCCCTTCCAACCTCAACCGTTCTGTGATTCTGTGATATGGCGAACAGACAAACAGGAACAAGAGGGAGAAAAATCCTCCCAAATACTGTGGAAGAAGAAGGATGTGAGGCGCAACTTAGTTGCGGCTGTGGTCAGAAGCTGGTACATTGTGTGGAACCATAGAAGGTGCTGGTAATCACTGGGACCGTATGTCATGCTTGTTTTTTCAGTATGTTGCAGGGCACTTCTGAATTTACCATTTGTGGTTATTGCCTTTCATGCAGCCTTGCTGCATGCTCTGCTTTTGCTGCCTATGGGGCCTTTCCTGACTATCTGGAGATTACAGGGTGTCCAGGACGTGTTGCAGAGCAGTGAATTCCAGCATACTTTTTTTTTCCCCCGTAAATTTTAGGTGCTCACAGAACACATCCTATTGAGTCCTTGGCACGGTGGGATTTATCCTTGTGTTTCTTCAGATTCTTCTTGATGTTCTAATATCAGTGCTCATTGCTGAACTCCTTGGTGTAATATCTAGGAATTATTTGTTTAGTTATTTTGGCAGCTGAAAGAACTCGCTGTATTGACCTGCACTCTCTTTCTTTGCAAATGAGTGGCAGTTTTGGTTAACGATAACTTTAAAGGAGTTTACAGCTGATACTTGGATTCCTAGCCGAGTGACTGTTCTTTTATAAGCTCGCTTGCTTATTTGAGACAGAATTAGGTATATGGCGGTAATAGTCAGGAATAACAACTCTGAACAGAGTTGTACTTTTCTCAGTTACTTTTCTTGAGTGAATAGAATTCAGAGAACGCTTTTAAAAAAGAGTTTAGAAATTTATATATAATATATAATAATTAGTTTAGTAAATACCTAGCAATTGCCTGATGGAAAAAGCGCCCTTGAAGAAAATACCTAGCTTTGTAGAAAATACAATAAGCGTGTAGATTCAAAGTAATCTTTTAAAATCTAGTTAAAAGAATATCCAGAACTCACAGATCTTCATCCATCACTTTCATGCTGTATTTTCATGCTATCTAAGCAGACTAAATTGTTGGCCAGCTGTGGCCAGATGTAGCATAGTGAGATATTCAGGCAGTGAGTTCTAGCACTTCAGTAACTGGAGAATGATCACACTATGTGTTTGACTGTTTTTTGAAAGTGTTTTTCACACTTTTTCTGAATTACTCCCATTGATATCCCTAACTTTGGTCGCAGAACTTCCCTGTCTGTTAGCTCTGAGCCCACAGTAACAGTTGTGACCAAAGCAGGGAAATGCTTTTCTGAGTGGTCCTTGCAGAAACCTTACCGAGCCCAA
Organism: Struthio camelus; assembly: GCF_040807025.1. Taxonomy (NCBI): domain Eukaryota; kingdom Metazoa; phylum Chordata; class Aves; order Struthioniformes; family Struthionidae; genus Struthio; species Struthio camelus. The sequence continues at coordinate 32,918,477 of NC_090950.1, read as the reverse complement.
GATACTAACTGTTGATAGTGATGTGCAGAGGTTGCCAGTAGGATGGATTTTTTTTCCACTTTTAAAACATTTTCTGGGAACAGTCATAGATTTAATATAACAATATAACAATATAACAATATAACAACAATATAACAATATAACAATATAACATTTAATATAACATTTAGTGGAACAAAGAGAAGTGTAGATAATTTTTTTTCAGTGTTTTGTTCTTGTGTCCTATTTAAAATTGCATTCAGATTTCCCATTGCCTTCTCAATTTCAGATGCCTCTCTGAAGGAATGTGATCTAGTAGTTGGTAAAGAGAACTGTTTGTGTTTACAGTTCTCTTGTCTTTGACTTGGTTAATCATGTGTGAAATTAAATATACTTTTTGTGTTAGATGTCACAGTGTCTGTGCTAGCATCCTTACCTTGGCCACTGCCTCTGCTTGGAGGTGTTGTGAAAGGCCACTTCTGAAGAGACCTTTTGAGCATCTTCAGTGACACCATGTATTGCACAGACGTAAAAGGTGTTGTTGCTGCTATTAGTTTTAATAGAAACTAACTTTGTTAGTTTCCACTTTCCGCGATTTCCACTTGCCAAAATCGAGAGTAACAGATGAAAGTCCTCTCATTACAAACTCCAATACTTAACTGCTCAAAGGATAGAGAGAACTTACTCTTTTCATGAGTTTCGTTCATGAGTTTCGTTCATGAGTTTTCTGGAGTGAATCAGGATGTTTTTCAGCACTTTCTTTTCTTTCTTTTTTCTTCGTTAACTTGGTTTGCAGTTCTGCTGTGGCATTAGAGGGGAGGAAGGAACTGAACAGTCCTGCCCGTCTCTCCCCTGTGATAGGGTTGAGTTCACCTGGACAGGCTAAGACACAGGCTACACCTTCAAGCACTCAGCTGTTTTCTTTGTTACTTCTTGTTTTTCTGTTAAGGCCTTTGCAGTCTCTGACATGTAATATTGTCTCTGCTTCTTTCTCTTGTTTTTGTCTCCCCTCCCCCAAAAGATGATTCTGATGATTTCTTACTTCTCTTGAACTGGACTGACAGCAAATGCCAGGTAACGGTGAGCGGTGACATGTGTTTCTGAAGGAATCTTCAGAAAAGCTTCAGTAAGAGAAGGGCGAAGCAGTGTCAGTTACAGATGCCATATCATCTCAACTGCGCGGTTGTATGTATTGGTTTTTCATTGTGGTTACTGAGTATTAACAGTGTTTGTGAGGTAATTCAATTCCTTTTTTGAATTTACAAAAGCAATATTCTTAACTAGTGGCCATTAAAATCTTATTTTGTTCTAACTCTCTCATTATTCAGATAAAGTAGTGCTCTTTGAGAGGACTCAACATTTACTAAAATTCTCTTTAATCTTACCTCTCTGTGTTGTACTCAAAACTTCACCTTAGCTCTGTCCTCTCCGTATTCTTTGTGTGTGGTTCTCTTATTGTCTCTGGGCCCCTCTCTGAAAAATTTGACTCTGAAGAACTGCACTGTCCGTTTATCTTCCCTGTGGAAATGCTACACAGCTGGTATCTAACTCAGGATCCTGGACTTCTATGAGGAGAGATTCACTGTATATGTCCCCTTGGAAGTTTTTCTCTTGTAATCAAATTATATTTCAAAACTCTTCTGCCAGGCCTTTGTCTAGGACTTTGTGTCCTGTGTTTCTTTTGCTTCTGTAAGTACTTTTGGAGAACTTCAAATGCTTTTTGCTTCTGTCTGTGCCAGCTGAGGTTCTCAGTCTAAGAACTGATAGTTCTTTACCTATCTAATTTTCTGCTAATGATTTTTTTTTTAACGTTACCAGTGTATCTTCTTTTCTTAAAAAGTGGGTGGGGGGTGACTTCCGCTACCAGTAACTTTGGGTATTTTGCGTTATCCCACAAGAGATAATTTTGGCATCAAATAAAGGTACCTCAGTTTGAAATTAAATATTGACTGGTGCAAGAATTTAAACTATGTTCTAGGTGAAGGAGCTTAATATAGAGTCTTCCAGAAGAATTGTAACAGCCCTCTCTGTTTTATTCCAGGACCAGTACAGCAGATTTTTTTTACTATCTATCTGCTTTATTTTGTGCCCACTGATATGGAAGGTCCATTCTTGGTGCAAGTGGTACCTGGCGGGTGTTGTTCCCCCCTTCTCCATCACTGCCTCAGTTCTGCCCCCTGTCAGTCAGAGCAGGGAACTGATTCAGCTGAAAAATAACCCCCAGAGCAAAATCAGTTGAAGCTCTTTTTCTCTCACCTTCCTCGATCCCTGTCAGGTCAATTCCCTGAGCTGATTGGTGATTCCCTAAGCAATTGGTGACATCTGAAAGAGCATGGTAGGAAAAGGAATGAAGTTGGGGCAGGAGCTGTGAAAGCTGGCGTTGCTGCTAAGAGAAGTCAGAACTATGGCATGAAGCTGCCACATACCATAGTATTTTTTTGTACTGAAACCCATCACTATATTATTTGAACATACTCTCTATCAATGATGTCAGCAGCAACATTCTTTGTTGAATTCTTGGAGCCTTTGGCTCTTCTTCCTTTGTGGCCCAGCCTCTGCATAAAGAATTATATGTGTGAATATTTGTGTTTAAGTACAGTTGTTGAGTAGAGCAAAAGTACTTAAATAGTTTTGGGGTTATGGCTAGAAAACTTTATCCAGTATGTAGTTAGGCAGCCTTTCCTGTAAAGCATCACTGCCACAGTCTTCAGCTGAAACGTGTTATCCACACAGATCTCCACTAAGTGTGCTTTGTTGCTGGCTCTGGCAGGGTTTGTTCTGATAGCAGCTTATGAATCCTGCACAGATTTTCCACGTTACCATTGCTGCATGCAGCATAAAAAAGGAAAAATGTATTTATCTGCACATTTTTATGGTAGTAAAAGGAATGTTCAGCAGTTATTCAACCTTGGGTCTCTGCTTTCCTTCTACAAAGAAAGACTAATAATGAAAAAAGCAGCCTTTCTTAGTTGAGACTGAGTGATAACTCTTCAGGACATCAGTCCTGTCTCAGAGAACTGCCATTGCCCTTTTTTTTTTTTTTGCACAAAAAGAATGTGTAGCTTTGAGGAGGCACCAAGTTGTTAGTAAGTCTAGAAATAGCTGTGTTTAGGAAGCCTGTCAGGGAGGGAGGATATATGTGTGTTCCCTTGGCTCCTCACATGTATCATTGGGTCAATGTGTTTTGTTTAAATGAGATTTTAAAGCTATATAGTCTTTTATTGGACCACAAATTCATAGGGAGGTGAAAGCTGTCATGGGAGATAGATGAGCTACGTTCCGTTGTTCCACGTTGTTCTGGCAACTGTGAGGTTGGTCTGTGCCGTGTTTATACCCAGAAAACTTTACCTGCCTAGGACTGATGTTTTTCTATGCTACGTATCCTGCTGTAACTTTTAATGTGGATGAGGTTATATCGGTATGAAGATCATGTATACAGATGTACGTTATTTTAACAATTTATAGCAAATGAAGCTTTATGTGCAGGATTATCAAAAACTGCAACTTTCTCACCTTCGGGCGTGCGTGATGGTTCGCTGCCCTGGATAATTTCTTACACTAGTATGTAGGAAAGGCACTGAAGTGATTAAGCCGGCAGTAAGGGAAGTCTGGCACTAGTTAATGCTGCAGTCGGTGATCTCTCGCAGGGCTGCCTGCCCGGGCTCTGTCCTGCCCCTTGACCTTGCTTGCAGCAGGAGTTTCTGCTTTGCCTGCTGAACAGCACCCGCGCAGCCCTGTGAAACACCGGGACGTTACGATTAGCGCTTTTGTACTTTGAACTTGCTTTCCCTCAATTACGGAAGTTAGCCTGTTACCAGCTTGGCCCAGGTGCCCTGTGAGAGCAGGTAACGCTTGGGAAGGTCTGCGCTCTCCCCCGGCAGGGCTGCTGCGCTGCCCCGGGGGCAGCCGGGGGCAGAGTAAAATGACAAACTCCAGACTTCTCCCCGGGCGGTTTCCTGGGCACTCTGTAAGTCATCAGTGTTTGTGGGCTGTGCTGAAGAGTTCTCCAGTGTATATGCTTCCCTCAGGACTAAGCAATGTTTACCTTTTGTGTGGTTCATGTTTTTATATTAACAAAAATTTCTTCCTAAATGCCAAGTTTGATCGGTTATCCTGCATATAGTAACAAAATGAGTATTTGCTAGTATTAACGTTTGATTGTTCATTATGAACCTAGGTACTGGAGGTGGCAACAGTTTTTTAGAGCCTGAGAGAAATAGCCATCCTGCGATTGTTCCTCTGTTCTCCGAGTGCTTTGTTTGCCCTGTTTATTGATTTGGCCGTTTTAGCAAGTGTGTTATGTGGGTAGAGTCTCATTCCTGCTGTCAGAGAGCTTCACAAAATGACTTAGAAATTCTCTGTTTGTGACATCCAAGAAACCATTTCTTTCTGTGTTAAATGAGTAGGTAGAGGACTTCTCAGACACAGGGAAACCTGCAGAAACATACTACTTAATCTATTTAATAGAATAAAAAGCGTGGCTTGTTCAGCATGGGAAAGGTTTTTAAAATGAAGACTCCTGTTGTCGTGTCTTCCTAATTTATCAAAGATTTACATTGCTAGCGCCACAAAGTGCTCTCTGGGGATTCGTCAGCAGACGTTAATTAGTTGAATCATGATTTGTTTCTCTAAAATGCATAGCATTGAACTAGGTGCTATGAACGCTTAACCGTCTTGAGAATCTCCCTGTAACAGAACATATTAACAGAGTTGCCACGGCCTCTTTATTGTGCTGGATTTCTGCCAGAATACTGCAAACAGCTGAAAAGGCAAGCGGCTCGCCGTCAGCGTGGTGCCTAGGGGGTAGGCCTGCTGAAAGTTGTTCCCGTCTGCCGCAGAATGAAGTAATAGCTTGTCAGTGCCTTTCTCGTTGTTTCTCTTTGTAGTTGCTCAGTGGATAATGCCTGATCAGAGATATTTTTGTGGACTGTGGACTTTGTAGTGTTTGGGATTATCTGTGTGCATGCATACATATAAAAGCTATATATATAGCTTTTTTTAAAAACATGCACATGTATTGTTTTCCATTATTGAGACTGTGGTAACTCCCATAACAACTCTGATTCCTTTCAAACATCTGTAGTCCCTGACTTTGACCTGTTTTTTCTAAGCTTTTGCTAAAAGCTTTGATTCTGATTCTGCACAAAAGTTCTTCATAAAGTTCTATGAAAGTAAGGCTGTAATTTCTTCTCTTTTTTACTGTTTTAAATTTTGCCAAAAACATGATTCTGTGCTGCAGATATTAAGCATCTACACCTGATAAGAGATTTGGAGAGGTGAATCAGAAATGTGCATTACTGTTATCAAAAATTAATAATTATTTTTCCAATTTCCTCCAGCTAAATTGCACACTGAATTCCCCTCTGATGACTTTCTTCTGTGACCTGGACAGTGATTAATCAGCATCAAAATCACTGTGCAGCTAAATCTGCTTTACAGTCTTGTGATAGACATAAAGGGAATTATAACTTCAAAAAAATTAAGCAATAGTAATGATAATGAACCAATATTGAAGTAATCCGCAAGTCAGACCACAGTTCATTTCCAGATGCAACATGGCTTTGATGGTGACGGACTGATACTTTCAGTGACTAAGATAGCTGACAGAAAGGAACAGTAGCACCATGTAGAGTAGTTAGCAATGAACCTGCAAGGAAATTTAAAAAAAAAAAAATTTTTTTTTTTTTAAAGCACTGCAAGCAATAGGAAAAAAAAATGCTAGATAAATGTTTCAAAACCTTGATTCTACTACTACTACTACTTACCCATGTGGATAACCATAATGACATTATACCATCTATACCTCTTTCTAATCTGGTAATGCTGTTTGCTATTGTCATTTTGCAAACAGAAGAAGAAAATGCTTTCATAGTAACTTTATCAGAACCTTTTTTTCCTCAAAATATAATGGACCCACTTTTTAGTACTAAAAGAATTATCATTGGGAGACGCATGGGAAGTTTTTCAGTTGTTGTTGTCTTTTTTTTTTTTTAGTGGGAAATGAGGAGTAATGGAGTTCTTCTTACAAAGAGAATTTAATTTGCTGCCGTGAAGACAATGGCAGGAGCTGGCATCGTGCAGCTGATGATTTAAAACTCAGTTCTAGCACTGGAGCAATGTGTAGACCATTTCAAACCGTTTTGTAGGATTGATAGAGTAATACTATAGGTTTTGTGATAGTTCTATCAAATATGAACCATCTTTTAGGATTGGATTCTTTAAAGACTTAAATAGAAAATGCCTATAGCTGTACTTAATCAAGACATTTAACTTTGAATGTTCTGCAAGACCAAATTATTTCAGTCAGCGCTTTTCATATATTTCTGTTGCATTGAAGAAATAGTGACTGCACTACAGTGAAGAGATCATTTAGCATTTAAAAATCACAAATGCTACTTTTTGTTAGCAAACAATTTATGAATTCCCAGTAAAGCATGTACAGCATGTTTCCATGAAGTTGTGTGTTGCTTTCTGCCCAAAAAAGAAAGTTGTATTTTTTTTTTTTCCCAGCTCGGAGGCCAGGTTCCCCCCTCCTCACTTCCCCCTGGCAGTGAGTTTATGGTGCTTTCTCAGGAGCTTGGCACTGGCAATTGAAATTCTGCAGCCACGATGCGTTTTCATTAGTTCTTGGTACTTGGGAGTTCATACTTTTCAGTGCCAAGGAGGTTAATGTGGTCAATATTAAAGTTAGTCTTTTCTGCTGTATGTTAAATATAATTATTAGACTGAAGATTGACAGCTTCAGCCAAGGTATCTGATGAAGATTTACGCTAGCTTATTTTTATGTCTTCAACATTTAATTGATACGTACCTTGTTCTCTCTGTTTCTTCCATCTAAATGGAAGTTGGAAAATATAATTCATTCAATTTCGTTTCATATAGAGCATCAGCTCAGTTTGATTTTATGTACATATAAACCTGGATCTCTAAAATACACCTGGGGAATTTTGCACTATTCATGCTTGGTCATGAAGGAATAAGCTATTATTTCATGCCAGTTATGGATGCTCTGAAGAATCTAGGAAGAAATCAATTAGGGGACAGATAAACTTTGTGCACTGATACGTTGTTACTCTCTGAGTCCTTTCATGTGGAAAGTATGCTAATGGCGTTTTGTTGTATGAAACCAAATATCAGTGCGAAGGAGTCTAGAAGCCGCTACATCAGAAACTTCTGGGTCAGTTTTGGAACCTAAGTATTGCTGACGTTGCTCAAGCCTAGAGCTGATCAGCTTTTCTTCCGTGACTGTGCATGTCCTCTTTGATCTTCAGCAGAGTTAAAAACAGCTTTGTGCTCTCTCAGGTGCAATAAAAATCCTTAATTTTTATAATAGAATGATGCTGCTGCCTGCTAAGGAGCTGAGATTTTTAGCAACCATAATCTGTATTTGGCTGCTGCTTTTGTGGAGAACAGAGGCCGCAGCCCTACAAAGCTCACTGTTGTACAGCTTGGGGAAGGGAAATTCTGTTGAAGGACTCCCAACTTCTGCCTTCTTCCCAGTGACTTCAACGCCCCAGGGATGCTGTACCTGAAGAGGGAAGAGAGAATCTTTTGTTTTTTAAGGTCTAAAATATAACGTATTTAGAGGTAAATAGCCTGACTTGTTATAATTAACCTTCAAGTTTCAGTTCTTTTTGTTTGAATGTGCGGTGTGTTTTTGAATTCTGGTTTCTGAGCACAGAAACCTTTGGGGAAGGAATACAGATAATGTCAATAAATCACTGATACTGGTTTTAATGTAGAAAACATCCCTGTTTTAATGGCAAGATAAGAGATGCTTGTTTTAATATCTTAAGTAGTATTGTTATGACCATGGTTTCCAGCAGCCTTGTGCATTTCTGACAAGTACACACGTTTCAGCCTCTTCAAAAAATGGTTTCGTGGGCACAGGTAAATGTATTTTATTTGGCCTTCAGTTTCTTGTCATGATGCTTTCAGTAGGAAATCAGGATGTGGATGTGTAGGTATGAGAGAGAATGAACAAGAAGAGAGTTGTTACGGAAACCAGCTCCTTCTCCTCTGCCCGCTTTCTGAACTTTTGTCACAGCAAGAGCTTTCGCTCTTTGTGCGCTCGTTATATTCGACTCTGTGTCAATATTGGCAAACTCCGTACGTGTCTATAGTGAGCCCTGATGTAAATAATCAATTTAGATTTTTCTGCAGGAGCTCTGACCTTTCTGTGTATTCCTTTTATATGCTGTCCTTTATGTGCTTTTTGATCCAGAATAGTAGATTTGATTCCTTAAGGAAATTCTGACTCTTCTTTTGGCCTGCCTAATTAAGTAGCTCTTTTAGCTACTTAATTAGAATTTTCTAACCCAATGCAATCTAGTTTTGGAATGTAGTATTCATTTAAATGGATTCCCACTTCTAAACGTCCTGTATGGCTTACTCAGTTAATATGTTTATTTGGAGGAGAAGGGAGGTCAACGTTGAGATGAAAGGTCGACCAAAATGATTAATGTTAGAGAATTCATTTTTGTCAGGGTGTTCGTTGCATCTGTTTAGGTAGAACTGCTGTTAAAGTTTATGATTTTTGCAGTTGTAAATGAGGCATCCTTACAAGGGTGAATTATATGAAATTATTCGTAGCGTTGTGTGCACACTGCTGTGCGTTTGTGTTCATACATCTGAATGAATGTAGATTTTTAAAGAAAGTTGTGGATATCAGTCAGAGATTAAAGCAGTTCAAGGTAGCAGGAAAAATGAGCTTTAAAAAGTTGCCCAAGCAAACGTTAGAACGTTGTTCCTGGTTATGATTACCAGACTATTAATGGCTTCTTAAAGACATGAGAAAACCCTTAGGAAGAACCACCACAACTTCAAGAAGGAAACTCCTGCCATAAAGACAGGACAGACTCTATACTGGTGAGATTTCTGGAGTTTCTGCATCTTGTGCTATAAAAGAAACAAGCAGAAAATGAATTAGGTTTGCATTTTTAGATTTGCACGCATAGCCTTCAGGAGAGAAAGATTTGTAGCGTATTACAAATTTGACATTTGTTTTAAACAACACATGGGCATGATAAAGCAAATCAGACTCTCTTGTGATGCTCGTTGACTTTCACTTAACTGGATCTAACTTTAAACAGAAAAGTTGTAGATTTAAAAGCATCACACTTTATATATAGCCCCTTCTGGTATTAAGCAAAAGGCCAGTCACACACTGCAACCAATTTTTAATTGGCTAAATTGACTGTGATTTATCAGTACTGATCTTTATGACCGAAAACATTTTAAGTATAAGGTTTTTACGATGCATCTGGTTTGCTGAGATGTATATAGTGATGAGCAGATTGGCTGTGCAGAAAGACACCCTGTGATTCAAACTTCAGTGGATGCTTTCCAGAGCTAATAGTTCTTATAGTACATTTTGGGGCTAATAGTTCTTACAGTACATTTGAGGAGGGCTGAGACTGTCCCTGTCTCTTTTCTTTTTTTAATCTTTTATTCAAGACTTTTTATTTTTCCCTAATGGGACTGTGCTGTTTGATGATAATGTCATTGATGAAGCACCAGATAAATTTCAGAAGTGTAAGTTCTAGCTCGACATGATCGAACGCCTTGTCAGCAAGCCATAAAATATAGCAAGAAGAAATGTGGCATTTCCTAATTTCCTGAGCAGAGTAAATTGGCAGTGGGCTACAAAGTTCTTCCAGCTGTAAACATGTCTGAGTAGAGTGGAAATGAATTCCAGTTGTTGTCTGCAGTTTATGGTGGTCAGCAGCTGAAATCTGGCTGTTGTGGTTCAAGAGAAATTGTGGACTGTGCGACTTGGTTAAAGTCTAGAGGACTGCAATGAAATGTCAAGCCAACTGTTAAATATAAGTAGCTGTGCATGTATTGTAGGAGAGCTCATTGCAGTTTAGCATTCTTTGCCGGTTAGTGCTGTTCTCGGTATTAAAAAAATCACATATATAGCATGAAACAAACCGGTGGCATCTTTCAGTATCTCGTGCTTTGAAAGGAGATGAATGGAGGATAGAAGGATTCTGGAGGACTGTGCCTCCCAGAATTGGCAAGGCTGTTAAAAAGTACTGCTGCCCCTCCTAAAGAGGAAAGGAGAGCAGAAACTGTAAACTGTAGTATGCAATGTTGTATCTATTTTTAGGCACTGTCCTGTTTTCCATTAAATGGCGGTAATGATAAACATCAGTCAGTTAAATCTGCCATTAGTAAGTGCCAGACAGAACTTCTTTAAAACACGCGCGCGCACACACACACACACGGAACATTGTCAATCACTTTGTTAATCAGCTCGTTCTAGGCGTGCCTGATGCAAGGTCTTACTTTCAGGTGACCCGTGTTATTAAGCACCCATAACATATATGAGAATGGTTAAAACAAAGACTTTTGTTTCCTGGTGAAATTAGAAGTGCAAAAAGAAGTGGGAAGCTCTCAGAGACCGAAGGAGCTCAGATACGGAACAGAGGAAGACCAAGAGGGAAGATTTCAGAGCAGGCATGTTTAGGTGAAAGATTTGGCCTGGGATTTTGGTTTCTGTTCCTGTTTTAATTGTTTTTCAATCTATATTTGGTTTTAATGGTAAATTGAACTATAGGGTATATGATTACCTTGTCCAGCTCTGTCTCTAATATATTTTTCTGTTCTTAGTTTAACAGTTCACGCTTAACCTGGTGGGAACTTTTTTATTTTCTTGAACACCTCTGGTATTGCACTTTGTTTATTACAAGAGGAAATGATGTAGTGCTCATGTTCTGTTTGAAGGTGTTTCATTTCTTTTTCAACCCTGTTTCTGGAAATTCCAGTCTAACCGCATCAGTAGCACTATTTCAGTTTTGACGGCAAGAATACGGGAAGTAACTTTGTGAGCGCTAGTTAGGCTGAGCTCTGCCAGGTTGCACTGCCGCCCTTTGACATGTATCGTGTAAAGTTTTTATGTACTGTTTTGCTCAAAGGAGGGATGATCTCACCTTCACACAGACCATTCAAATTGTCCTTAGGTAATTAAAACTATGGGCTGTGTCAGGTGAAGCATAAGATGTTGCTGGAGAGGAACTGCTATTTTGGGGGTAAAATTCAGAGTTTCTTTTTGTTTTTGCAGATTCTTTAAAGAACTTGAAGCAAGACATCAGAACAACATCTTTATTGATGATATTAGTGATATAGTTGGAAAGCATGCTTCTTCAACTTTTGATCCATATGTAAAATATTGCACTAATGAAGTCTATCAGCAGCGAACGCTACAGAAACTACTGTAAGAAACAATCTTAAAATACAATTGCAAAATCATCCTGTTTGTAGTAGGAGCCAAAAGCTGGGGTATTTTGGTGCAAAACCTATAGCTTACAACTAAGCATGTAGCTACATGCTAGCTTTCTGTAACGCACAAGTTCCTTTGAAGTAATTAAGAGTGAAACTAAGCCTGGCTGCACAGTCCAATCCTGTTTGCAGTCATGTGTTCAATTCTGTTTCCCCTATTAAGTACAGTTTTATCAATTTGTCAAAGCCATGCTTTTTTATATATTACGTATTTGCATATTTGCACTCCTGCGTGCATGGGAAACTACGAGAATTCTAGATGTCAGTACTGGTCTTCCATGTCTAAATAAAGTTGAAGGCTTAAGTGATATAAATTCCTCATACTGCACTTTCTCTAAGAAATAAAATGATAATTTATATTTTTAAAAAAAAAACAACTTTCATAATTCTTGTTATGCTTGTTAATGCTTGTAATCCTTGTTAAAGCATTCTCTTTAATCCCCCTTCCCTTTTTCTCACCAGAGCTACAAATCCAGCTTTTAAAGAGGTGTTGTCACGGATTGAGTCCCATGAAGATTGCAGGAATTTACCAATGATCTCTTTCCTCATACTTCCAATGCAGAGAGTTACTCGTCTTCCGTTATTGATGGATGTGAGAACAGGGTTTTTTTTTTTTTTTCCCCCTTTGTGTCCATGCATGTTCTTTTAATCTAGGCATCTTTTTCCTCTTCGGTTCCGGTTTTGTTCCAACCTCTTCATACTATCTTGCTTATACCATTTACGGGGCTGTAGATACTGATCTGTTGACAGCAAAGCGTAGTAGCATTTGTTTGCACATGCAGTCAAAAATTTAAACATTTATAAGTTCTAATTTAAAATTTTACAGTAGAGGGTGACAGTGATGCTGAAATCATGGAAGAAGCTAGCACAGGAATTGCACACACTGTTAGGATTAAAAATAAACCCTACAGTTTAAAAACAAAGACTTTCCGTCATATAGATTGGATAAGGGCCCTTTCACATTAAATTCTTATTTTCAGGTATAGTGTCATTGAGACCCTCTAAGAGAGTTACAGTGTAACCCTGAACAAAGAACTCTGTGTACAGGAGTAAGAGTACAGACGCTCCTAGTATTACTAGAGTGGAACAGTGCTTATATGCTCAGTTACCCACCAGGGTGTTACACTGTGGGATGCACTAACCCCCTGCAGGTTAACAGCAACTTAGGAAGTATGAAGAAGTGCAAGTGAAAATTTGTGAGAAAAGCTCACACCAAGATTTGTGGCATTTCAGTTAAGATGCCAGAACTAAATTTATGAGCTGAGCTAACAACAGTAATGTGTGTTAAAATCCAAGCTCAAATTCTGGCAATGGCAGCGTCCAGCAGCAAAACAAATAATTTTCTCCTGTATGTAAGGGAGACATTCCTTAGGGTCACAAAGAACTCTAGGGAAGTGACCTAATGCTTTCTCATTTAACCTGATCCACAGCTGGGACTTCACCTCTTTGATTTCAGCACATATATACTTTAAAACTCTGTGTTTGTTACAATTTATGCTTCTTCGTCCTCTGAAGCAACGGACCTTTTGTTTCAGACTATTTGTCAGAAAACTCCTAAAGACTCGCCAAAATATGAGAACTGCAAGCAAGCTCTGAAAGAAGTGAGCAAGGTATGTTCCTAAAAATTTAATCTGGCTGCAGAATTGTTTCTGTTTTGAGGAGTTTTCTTCCTCAATTGCACTGCATGCTTTGGTTATTTCAAAAATCCATTGCGAGAAATAGCTGCTTTTGGTTTGTGTTGGTCACTTAATAATTAATTTTCATGTTCATTGCTTATTTTGTTCACCTATTTCGCAGTGTTATTGGCCAACGTTAATCTATTTGCTGCCAGTCATTTAAACAGAAAGCCATGTGAAAAACTGTATATATAAGAAGCCAAAAAAAACCCCACCCTGCAGTACGGAAAAGAAGTCTGAATTGCCTAAGAAAACTTTAGCGTTCTTTCTGCTTTTGGCATGTTTTAAGTAGACCATTTCTGCTTCTGTCAGTTGTTCGAAGTTGTTCTCTTCTTATCCTGGAGTCATGCTTTTTTGGCAAGAATCAAAGATGGAAAAAGCGCGCAAGTCCATTCGCCATGTATGGTTTGTAAATGTCAACAGCACTTAATTGTATAATAAATTCCAGTTCATTTCATTTGAAACTGAGCAACCAGATTACCAGATATTTTTTATATTGGTGGGAAATTCTGTCCATCTTACCAAAAAAAAAAAAAATCTTGAAATGGAAGACGCTTCAAAATATAACATTAGTTTGAAAAGAAAATCTGAAGGCTAGTTATAATTTTGCCTTAAGATCTCAGCGTTTCAGCAACTGTAATGTGTCATAGACTGTTATTAAATGTCATGGGTTAGGCATTCTTTATTAAAAAAACTCATTCTCTGCGTGTTGGGACTAGACGTTGCCCTAGGGCCTCGGGCATTCCTCTCGGCTTTCAGGGAAAATTTGGTATTTTCCTTGCATAAATAATGTAAAGAGGAAGAGGAGTGAAGGATAAAAAAAACTAAATAGCTTTGTTTAAGAAGAGCTACTAGGGATCAGTTTTATGCTTAAATCATCCTCTTTGATACTTACCAAAAAATCCTAAACTCGGTAGCGCTGTACTGTCGCCAGCACAGTTGGGTTTTACTGAGGGAACAGTAGATGGTGTGTAAAATGTTCAATCTGGAAAGGAGATGAGGGAGGAGAAACTCCCTGACTGATGATGATTATACTTCTATGTGTAGATGTTGTGGAAACCTCCCTTGATAAGAATGATTTTATCACCGGCTCTTTCTAAAAAAAAAAAAAAAAAAAAAACAAAAAAAAACCCTCCTGTAGAGGACTAAGATTTTTAGTTTTATCCTCTTCTCTAGAAGTTTCTGTGTAATTCTGTATTTCTGTTATCTTGAAACTGTTTTACTGTTACTGTGAAGGCATTGGTGTTTTTTTTTTAATACCACAAAACAGCTCTTTTATATAAAACTTACTAAAATTACAACAACCTGCTGATGACCATTTCTTTAGCAACTGTTGCACCAGAGTTAGAGGTGACTTCCCCACAGTGAAAAACTGGAAAGCTCTTTTGTCCTCCTAGACTTTGATGCTATTTTGGAAAGGCTTCCTGAATGGTGCCTGTTAGCTTGTTTCTAGTCTCAGCCTGCTGTCTCCCACTACACTGGTTGCTGCTCAGATTTCTTTCTTCCTTTCAGCCCCCTAGGAAGTAAGAAATTAAAAAATAAGAAAAGGCCCATTGACTCTTGGTAAATCATTTCATGAGGTTAACGGGAATGCATTTTCATACCTTTCCCTCTGCTTTCTGCCTCCTCCCCTCCCTGTGCAGACTTTCTTTAAACTATAGTATACTTTAAAAGTTTCATTCTGAAAGTTAGGTACTGTGAAACACTTTCTAGAGTACTCTGTCTTAAGTTCTGAATATATTAAACCTGTTAAATATCTCATTTCTAGTTGGTGCGTTTATGTAACGAAGGTGCTCGGAAAATGGAAAGAACAGAAATGATGTACACCATTAACTCCCAGCTGGAATTTAAAATCAAGGTACAATGATACTTCTGACCGTACATCATTTAGCCCCGCCTGTGCACAGCTTTGCCTGCATGTTAAGTTTTGATAGCTTCGTTGCCAGAATAAACAAAGTAAATTAGCTTGGCTTGCTGAGGCTGTAACATTGGCATGACTTTTCAGCGAAGGAAGACAAGTTCGCATACTGCGGGTGGTTGAAGCCCTGGAAACTCAGATAATAACTGAAAACTGTTATATCTAACCGAGGAGATAAAGCTTCAAGGTTGGGGCTTTGCGGAGGAAGCGAATAACGAATAAATTAGCGTTATTTACTAAAGAACTAGGTACAAATGCAGTATGTTCAGACTCCAGGTTTGCCTTTGTGGATGAAACCCTGGCCTTGTTGGAGTTGCAGTACTTAGCAGTATCTAAGTATTGCAATACTTAGCCATGGTATGATTTTTATGCTGTCTTACCTAATGCCTAACACCGTGCATGATGGTCTTGTCACAGTTTATACACAGAATCATATGTTGCGCTGCTGTTTCCATCCGTCTCATCGTTCCTGTCCTCCGGGCTTGTCAGACTTTGCAATACGTTTTGTCTCTCTCTCTCTCTCTTTTCTCCTCACGTAAAGAAACCAAAAGCAGAAGAATGGACAGCATCGTTTCTGATTTGTACCATTGCTCCTCTCCACTGCAAATAGAGGCCACGTCATTGAGCAGTGTGTATTTGCTGCATTGACTGTGTTTTGGAGTCTCTTGCAGACTTAGAACTTGTTGGATGGATTAAAAAAAACGTTTTGGGGAGAGGTATTGCAATTTTTTTAAAAAAGATGCAGTTAGCGCTTAATGTTAAGGATGTCAAGAAAGCTGCCAAATCCAGTGGATGCCAGGGATTCCTCCTCCCCAGCCACTGGAGCCCAGCTGGTTGCCCTGAGACCCCAGAGGCCTCTCCGTCCCGGGCCAACGGTGCAGCTGCTGCTGTTCCCATCTGCCGGTTCAGCCAGTAGCGAGGCTGAGCTGAGTTGGGGTCTTTGTTATTGTCTCTGTTACCACCTGCTTATTAGGTCTGTGTATCTGTGTTTAATGGGCCACTTTCCGTATTATTGTTTCTTTTATATTGAATAGTTCTTAGCCAGATAGTTTAACAAAGCAGGTGCTTTCACATCCGTATACCCTTATGCTTAATATGCAAGAAAATGTAAGATCTAAAACTCCTTGGACCGGGACTTTCACGTGCAGAACTTGTACAGGCTGCTTCACTAGTGGTGTGGTTTGAAAGGCGTTAGATACCTCGACTCCTACGAGGTAACTTCTGAAGCGTCGGGTACTTGCATTGTGAAGCAGTTTTGTTTCTCGCTTCAGATTATTATCTGGTAGTATGTAAGCAGATTCCAATAAAGTTTCATTAAACATGAATTGCCTTTTCTTGCTAAGCTGCAGATAATTCTCAAGTTTTGCTAAGACTTATGACTGAAGTTGAGGAGAGAATGGTATGTTTCTTTTAAACATGAATTAGTATTTGTAATTTTTTTGGTATGGTAAACAGTATAACTTAATATTTATATCACACACTAGTCACACACACACTAATTCTTGCAGCAAAATTGCCTGTTGTGGCAGGATACAAATTAACTTTCCCTGTGAAGTATTTTCATTTTAAATAACAAAGGTTATGTTATGGCAAAAAGGTTTTTTAATATGTATTGAATTAGTTTTTCTTTTCTGCCCATGTTAATTCTGCCTTCAGAAAGGTCTGTTTAGTTATTTCAGCTGAAATAAAAGCAATAAAAATTCTGAGCTGATTGAGCATTTGCGCCCTAGCACATTTCTGTAAATACTGACTGATACCATTACCTAAGGAGTATCTGTCTGTGCGAAGATTTTTTTTGTTTGTTTATTTAAATTATTATACTTGCAGTACATAGTGGTTTATAGTTTTGAAAACAGTTCTTAAAGGATCTTGGTCTGTCTTGCTTTGAGGAAATACTCTCTTTAGAGATGCTTGTCAACTTTTCCAAAGTGTTTTTATTTACATACTTTGAGTAAAAACTGAGAATAATAATAATATTTACTTATAACAACAAGAATAAACGATCTCTTAACGAGCGTCATCACTACATCTGCTAACTGCTGTGGATAATATCGCAAGTCTTTGGATAGTTTAAAACAGAGTTTTAAATTGTCTTTCGATGATCTACTTGGATTCATTCATAGTTTTCAAACCTACATAAAGCCCTAGGAGTTTTTAAAGGAACTAAGTTTATTAAATGGCTAAAGCCTCTTATCCTCCCGATGGGAAGAGGAGGCAGGCTATTGATCCTAATTTGGCAAAAATAAGATGCACTGTATAGTTCTTCTGCTGTATGTGCTCTTACTAGTTTCATGGGAATAGTGGCAACTTTGTTACTCTATTATTTTTACGCGAGCTTTTCTACTTTGTATATCTTAGATATAAATTCTTAGTGGTTTAGACCTTATCTGTGGTTTGAGAGCTTGCCAGCTGGAGTATAAAAGACTGCTTTGGCCACGTTTCAATACATTTTAAGTTCAGACAGCTTGTTTTATATAGGAAAGAGATGATATGCATGTTGTACTCTTTGGCAATTAAGGAAAATTAATATTGAAGTAGAAGCCAGCTGCTTCTGGAATATAGTCAGTTAGGAAAATGTGATGAACTCATTTGGAATACAGATTAGAGGCGTTTCTAGTTCATGCACAAATTAAAAAAAAATTAAGTACTTTTTGACTATAAAACAGTCATCGTGGTGCTATAATTCTGTTTTATCAGCGTTCTAAATTAAGTAAAGCATTTCTCTACTTGCTCAACCTCATACAGTGTTTTGGGATTTTTGTTTATTTTGGTAGTTGTAAACGTTATAGCCTTACAGGGAAACACAAAAGAAGCTGCTCAGAAATCCTGTCACTTCTGCACATATTTTATCTGTAGGACTTTATTTTTTAATTAAGGTTCAGAGGTTTTTATTCTTAAAGTTTTCATCTGTAGCACCAGAAAAGTGTTTTTTTCTGCAAACGTGCTTTTGTGTTTGAGAACCAAACTCCTTTGTGATCCCTCTGTTTGAGAACCATCTAGCCCCAAATCCTTCAATTTTATAAAGTCTTAAAAAACATGACGGCACATCAGAATATGGCCTGATATTTCGTACTTGCATATGGAAATAAGCTATTAAAAAAACCCTTGAATTTCACATCATTTTAAGGTCCTGGCTGAACCACCTGAGTTTGGGTTCAAAGTAAGCCAAATTTATTTATTTATTTTTTTTTTTAAAGCCAAATGCTGTTATAAAACTGAAAATTACATGCTTTGATTTTGGTGACGGAACTTAGGAGTTCTGCCAAAGAGTTCACTAGGGAGCTCTTTTGAGAGTTTCATCTCTGAATACTGATCTAAATTTTAGGCCTTTCATAACCTGTGAGGTTTAATGATGCATCTTTAATAAAATAACTGCCGATAAGAAAAATGATACGATACATTCTTAGAAAAAAGTAAGTTATCTAGGTGCGTTCTTGGGAAAAAGTAAATCGTATAGGTAGAAGTCTGTGTTAGCTGCTGGTCTGAGATGAGTGAGAATGGCAATTAAATGAATTTGACTTGAAATTGCACTGTTGTATAACCAGTTTGATTTTACTCTGATTCACTAACAGGGGCTTGGAAAAACATCTGTTTATGAAATACAGATTTGAAACTAAATTCTGCATTTCTAAACTGGAGAGTGTTGCAGAAAAAGGAGTTTAATAAACTAATGGATAATACAAAACTAGAAGCGTTCAATAACGTTTGTATAAACTGAAAAAGAATGTGTGAGCTTAGATAATGGGGCAGAAATATCTGAAGGGAGTTTGATCAAGATTCAATAGAATAACATGAGCTTGATAGCATAAAAGCACAAATACTAGGAATTATGGCAGATAATGAAATATGCTGGTATTTGTAAGTAGCCACTTTGAAATAATGCAGGTTTTGAAAGGTCGCGAGTGTCGGTCTATAAGTATAGCAAAAGTTTTGTTCCAGTGGGTATCTTTGTTCAAGACCCAAGTGAAGGTGGACAATCATCAGGCCTATTCTGGATATAGTGGAGATAATTTGCAATGTTTCTGAAGGGCTAATACAGTTCTGTAATTTTTGAGCAATCCTCATCTGTCATTCATTTACCTCCTAATAGAAAGCAGGAAGAAGAGGGTGCCAGGAATTTGGTCCAGCCTTTTGTGTTGGCTCTGGTATTACATGGGGGCAGAAAAAGCATCTTGTGAATAATGGTATTGTTGTTTGCTATTTCAGCGTCACCATAAAATCAGGCTTCAAAGCTCAGAAGCAAGGGAATGGCTGCATAGAAAGCTAGGGAGTTAATATTTTGTCGTTCTGCCGGTGAGGTCACGGTTGAAGTACTGTGTTTTGGTTTTGGCATAGTACTATGGGCCAAGTATTGACAAACTGAAGTCAGTTTAGTAAAGGGCAACTAAAGTGATAAAGGAGTGTCAGAAGAATGATTAAGACAGCTGACAAGCCAAATGCAGAAATATTTTAAGAGCATGTGAAAGGTGGTTTAAATGAGAAAAAAGCAGTTGTCTTTATTAGTCTAATCACGATGAGAGAGATGAATTTGAACTGAAACAAAATAAGTACAGAAATCTGGTAAGCAAGAAGTCATGTGTAAGGTAGAAACAAAAATTTGATTATTGTCCTCGGAATGAAGAAAAAATATGTGTGCCCCATAAAATTTAACAGTAAGTGCCCATTGACTGCGATACAGGTCTTAGGCACAAATTGTGGTCAGAGTGGATGCCTCTCTTTTCCAGTGATAGATATCATGTACCTTCGGTTTGAGAACCTGCAAGTTAGAGGTAGCTGAGCTCAGGCCTCACTCGCAGAAGTTGCCCAATGAGTCTAATCCGTTTTGGAACCGGAGGAGGAGGGTACCGGGCATCTGCAGATGCTCCATCCCGCATGTGTGCGATACCCAAAGGTGTCAGAGGAAAAAAGTACCAACGTTCTCACTGTTTAAGTTAGGACCCAAACAGGTCATCATAGAGTTCAGGGCTGAGAGCTATGGAGGAGGAGGTCAGTCTCTCTGTACAGTACTCTTGCCGTCTAGTGACAGCAGCACAGAATTGGTCTATCAAAAGGGACCTGCCCGCTGTGTGGCACTGCATAAACCTCCTTGCGTAACAGCTCCGTGCTAGCAGCAGTCAGCGAGGTCAGTGACTGAGGAGTCTTGGGAATTGGCAGAGTTGCCAGCACTGCAAATGGACCTTTGTTTTTCTGGCATCACGTGTCGTGGTACAGCTTCAGACATGATCTGTTTGTTGCATCACCAGTCTCGATCTGTTTTAAAGAAGAAAATCTCTCTCTAGAAAGGGAGAGATTCATGGCCCAGAAAAACAGAGGGTCTTTCTATGGAATTATACAGGATGGATCCTTTATTAGGACCGATCTGGTCTTGTAGTCTGTCTCCATAATTTGTCTGTTTGTTTTTTTTAGCTCAGATAAGCAATTAGGTCGTGAGTAGGAAGAGTGATTTTTTTCAAATTTTTGTGGACTGTTACTTAATAGTCTATTATATAAACTTAAATCTTGGTATCTCTGTTCTGTGCTTGTACTCAAGATTTCTGAGTTTATTCAAGCATTTTTTCCAGACCTTTAGTACTCTGATATCTGATTAAAAAAAAATCCTAGCTTTGGGGGACTAAAATGTTATTTTCTTCCTTTATAGCCATTTCCATTGGTTTCCTCTTCGCGATGGTTAGTGAAAAGGGGTGAGTTAACAGCTTATGTAGAAGACACTGGACTTTTCTCTAAAAGAACTTCCAAGCAACAGGTGTACTTCTTCCTCTTTAATGATGTCCTCATTATCACCAAGAAGAAGAGGTAAGAACTTCACCAGTGTAAAACTGCCTTTGTATTCAGCTCCTTGAATCACAGAGAGAATAGCTGAGTTATAGCTGTCTCTCAGAATTATCACGACTGTTGTATGCATCACTCTGGGGGAAATGAGAACCTAAACTTCCTGGCTTTGGAAAGGCAAACTCTGTTGTTCAGTATTTCCTCAAGAAGAGCTTATTGCCTCCACAGCATTTTTACATGTTTTCTAGCCATTTGCTTGTTTGAAAAAATGAAGGAGATTCAAAGAGAAGTAAATGGATTTGGTCCATTTGCAGCATAACACAGGTAGAAAGATGGACTGAGCATGTTTTAGGTACAGTCAACTGTTCTTATAATAAACTGTTTTTATAATAGGTTTTAATATACTGTATCTTAAATAAATTATGAAGGTATTTGAGTTTCTAATATTGCTCTATCAGATTGTGTTTAGAAATGACAAGTAACCACTTGTTAAACGGGATTTATTTTTGGCAAACTGAATTGAAATTCTAAATTGTCAAACAAATTAAGAAATCCATCCTTGATCCTTTAGCAAAGGGAGAAGTTCTAAGAGGATATAAAAGTAGTGATTTCTAGCAGTAGTTTCTCCTCCCTGCTCTCTCCCTGGCTGAACTGTTATTGAGAATGACGTATTAGAGACTACTGCTAATAGTCTCCATTTAAATTTTTATCACTAGATTTGAGGGGAGGGTCAGAATAATTTACTGAAATTGACATCTTCCGTTGGTGCTATTGATAGTATCTGACAGATGAACCTTATTCCGGAGGCCAAAAATAGTTTTGAAGAGCAATTATATTGCTTTTGGATTGATCAGTGAAGTGAAAATAGCTATTTTTAAAAGACTCCCTTCTGTGAAACTTTGATGCCATAACTTAAATCGGAAATGTTGAGGAATAAGGTAGAATAATAAAATCTAGGAAGAAAATGTTAATGTTTGAGTGAAAAGAAATATAAATTATTTTCTCCATTTTTGTTTAGCTTTAAGTGAAAGTATTTTTGTGCAGATGGAAAGAAAAGTGAACAGACTTCTCCCCACATCCCTTATTGCTGTGAACATGTTCCTGAGAGTCAGTGTTTATCAAAGTTTATGGAGAAATGTTTTTGGAAGTCCCTTGTTATAACACTGGCAGCACATCACAGAGTTGTATCACGTGATTTTAAACACTGCGTTTCTTTTCTCATGGAACTAACATTAATATATTGTTGTGTTGGTAGCTAAGTAAATGTTTGAGTTGAGAAAACAATGAAAAACCTATTATCTGTGTTGTTACATTGTTTACTGGTTTCCTATGTGATGGCTTGTTGTCCAGATTATAAGCAAGATATTTATAACAATGTACCCTATCCAAACTTCGATGCTCTTGATTTGTAACAACTTCCAGCTGTTGGAATTGCTAACGTCTTAAAGGGCCCAGAAGTTAAAGTTAAAGAAAACTCAGTGTTAATGATGGGATTTATGTATTCACTGTACCAAGACCCTCTGAACAAACAGACACAATCAGGAAGGATTGATTTCTGCAACCTTCCCAGATACTGAGTATGAAGCATATGCGGTGCCCAAGTGAATAAGCTTACTAATAATATTTGAATTTTTTGGTGATATGTTCTCCCATCCACAGTGTGGCCTCTACAGCAATGGGGAGAAATATTTGTTGCTAGTTGAGTTTAAATGTTTGTATTTTCACTTGAGCGGTTGCTTTTTCAGAAGATTTTTATCATTGCACAAAAAAAAAAAAAAACCTCACTCCTCAGTACTGTGCTAAAAGTACTGATTAGCTAGTGTTCCAATCGCACAGCTTTACCCTTTATCAAAACAATTATTTTCAGCTCTTCTGTCTGAGCAGTTTGCCAGATTTGTGGAACTTAGCTCACAGAATCAGGAATGGCTCGATCCAAATTTATTAAAGGCCAGGCTTGATGGTTATGTGTCCAAGTAGTCGTGTTGATAACTGATAAATAATTCTAGCCCAGCCAAGATGTGGTGTGCATCACTATTTACACGCTCATGCAAAGAACAATTTCCAAGTATCAGAAGCATGATGAGAACTACTGTATTATAAATACTGTCACAAACAAGCATTCCAGAGACCTTTTTATAATGAGAATTACTACATTTTAGCTATGAAAACATAAAGGGAAGCCTTGTGATGCTGTGTACTTAGGCTTGTTCCGCAGAGTTTTTATGTTTAATGTAGCTAGCTACATTTCCACCTTTTGATTGAAATTGTAACTATCTTTTCTGCTCTATTAAGTAGGTTAAATGGAATTTAGTTACCAAAAATCACTTCCTTTTTAATGAACGCTGGGGCTCTGTCTTCTTGCAACTGTAAAATATGTTACAGGCTTATGCTTTCAATGTCTGCTGCTGGACAGTCCATCTTTATGTAAGCATACTATACCTACGTCTGCATTGTAGATGTACATTGTAGATGTACATCATTTAGTCTCTGATTTTTATGCTATAAAGCGACAGGATAGCCAGTTGCCTCATCACGCTTGTTCATTGAAGAAGTGGGGCAAACAGCTGCTGAATAATACTCAAGATGGCCATGGGGATTAGCAGAAAAAGGGACACATGAAGTTGTGACCTATGTCTTTCTACGTAGAATTTTGGAGAACAAATAAAAATCCCTGCCTTTCCCCATTCCTCAGCTTTTATTGGGAATATTTTCCAGTAGGAGTATCTTTCTTGTAGTGTCTTCTGTAGTGTAGCCACCATCTGCGTTTTCTAATGTTAAAATATTTTTTTACAATACAAACTTAAATGCATTCCCTCAAAAAGAATAATCAATACTAGTGTGGATCAGGATGTCCGAATCTTGCTGGAAAGTCCCAGATTCCACTTTTAATATAGTTGGTGCATAGGAGGGCATTAGCTAATTCTTGTTATAGGAACACAGATGTCATTTGGATCCTGGCATGAAGCAAAGAGCTGGGTGATGCTCAGACTGCTCAACTTTTCAGTGTCTGGGTCGTCTTCCTAGCTTACGCGTGCAGTCAGTGGAGAAGGCGGGTTCCCTGGGAAGGACCTTGAGTTATCTTGTCTGAATTGGCTTCTAGAAGAGCATCTTTCTTTATCTGACTACTTTGGGTAGCTTTGGGAGGTTAACTTAGGCCTGTGAAGTGAAACGTTGTAAATGCTCTGCAGAGATCTAAGAGTAGATTATGATTTTTAGATGACCTAATTATTTCATTATTCTTTATTCAGCTTTGTGGTAGTGTTGCTGAAACATCACTGGTTTTACTCTTTTGTTTTTCGTTCTCTACTTCCATACTTCTTTGCTCCGTTTTGGCTTTTGTTCTTTTTTATTTACCTCTCTGCTGTGAATTGCTATGAATTGCCACCGTTTTGGCCGTGGCATCCATTACACAGACCAGTAAACCGGTAGTTTATGTTGACGTAGAAGGGTCATTGTTGGATTTTGAAGGTAGTGTTCTGACATGAGGAATAACATGCAATATAGTTAATATCTTAGAGTTGTTTTTTCAGGCTTCCTGACAATTCAGGTAGACTGGAAAAGGAGTGTTATTACATGGGCCATGTTTGGGAAACTTGCTTTCGTTTGGACTTGTGAAAAATTTATATAATATTTCAAGTTCCACAGAGTACAATGATGTTAGTACTTTATAGAAATATAGGGTATTCAGTTTAAATACATACAAACATAAAAGTAATATATAGATTTCCTTCATAATAATGCTTCAGGGCCATCTCCTTCTTCTAAACCACAAATATGGATAAAAGTACTATTTTTCCCATACCTCTCCTGTACAGTTGATGAGCATCGTTGCTGGGCTTAGGTATGTATTGGTCTGTTGCCATGCCTATACAGTATCTATAGTGAACACTTCCAGCAGCCCAAGGGGATTAGAAGAGGATCAGGCTGCCGAGGAAGCTCTGATACCTGTTGCAGGCTTGGAAGCTTACCCTGTAATGGTGTTCTGCTAAGACCAGGGGGCAGCTCAGCTTTGAAATTTACCAAAAAATCAGGTATCTCCTTTTTTCCAAGTACCCTCCTGGGACCATGGAGTTCAGGTTACATGTTTTAGTTGTTAATGCTCAAAGCTGCCTATGAGTTGGCTCTGTATTCTGCAGAGTTCGAGAACTCTAGAACTGATAAAGTTTTGATAGGTACAATATTCAGAAAATTCACCACTTCTGTTCGGAGTGGTTTCAGACTAAACTGCAAAGAGACTTTTATTTTTGTATGAGTGTGCGTTTATTGAATGTTCTGTTTTGTTTTCCATAATCCCCTAAGGATATCACTAGAATCCTGTCTGTTGTAATGGCTGTATGGCTTGTCAGGTCCTGGGAGTATCTTGACAGTGGAATGCAGCTGGACTTCATACACTGGGAATCACCTAAAGGTTAAATAATACTTTGGAATGTTACCTGTTCACAACCGCTTGCAAAACTGGGTATTTCCTCCAGATGCCAGAAATAATCTAATAATTCAAGGCAGCAACGAGTAATTTTTATGAAACACAGAGAATTTCAAAGTAGCACAGCATCTGCAGCTATAATTAGTTCTTACTGAAGAAGATTTGATTGCCCTTTATTTTTTTAAATATAGATGATAAAGGAAATAGGAAAGGAGTGAGTATGTGCTGTATATTGATGTATAGGCAGCCTAGAACGGATGATGATATAGCGTTATAAAATTTGCATGCGCTCTGTGTTAAGAGGTGTCAAATGATCTTCTTGTTCTGGGCTCTGAACCTAAATAAAAGTTTAGTAAAATACAGCCTTAAACTGAAAATGAGTATTGGCATCTTTGTATTATCTGATTATAATAATTTTTAAGAATGCGTTAAATGTTACTCATAAAAAAAAAAAAAAAACCCAAAACTTCTGTTATTTCGATCAGACTATTTTGATTTCAATCAGACTATTTTGTTGGATGGAGATAAGATTTGTAGAGTTACAGCCTACCATCTTCTATTGGAGAGTGTAAATACCGCTTGTGAATTGATGCGTAGCTGACAATAGCAATGTGTCCCCAAACCCCTCAACAAAAGGCGAGAACAAAACCAAAATACTTCCTAGGAGGATTAGAATGTAATACTAATGGAACTTTGTTGATCATTTGGGAATGTACGAAGCTATAATTAAAAAATCAATTACAAGTGTTTATCTCACAAAATAAAAATAAAAACATATTCCACAGAGTTGAAATAAGAACTTTATTGGTTCTTATACCAGATGCACTGGTAGAAGCTATTAATCCACAAATACAATTTGCAAACCTATCACCACTTGAGGAGTACAAGAATTTTTCCAATGTTTTGAGTCTCAGACATCAGTAATAACTAAGGTTTTGAGTCATAATGTTGATAAGTTTTATTTTGGCAATTCTTTTTCTAAAGAATAAAAATAAGAATTATAAATACCATTATATTAAATACTGAGGTATTCACAGGTATTTTTCCTGTCAGTAAGCAAAATGGGTAGACTGTATCTCAACAGACGGTCGTCATTTGTCCATTGCTAATAATAGTTGACCAGCATAAAAGAAGAATATGCTTCATTTGCACCTGCCAGAAGAGGTGTATGTCATCATTAGCATTCCAGCAGACTTTAATTCCAGGTGTTTAGGATTTCGGTGCAGCGAAACTGATCTTCTCAAGCATTATTTTTATTTAAGTTAAAATATTTTAATGAACCACCGTAATCTGAGGCTCAAGCATAGGTTTTCATCATTTCCGATAGAGACCTAAATAGATTTTGCTTCAGCCTGGAGTATGTTTATCGTTGCAGTGCAACATTTGATTTATTTTAAAATATGAAATAAAAATGAAATGTAATGGAAACATTTTGAAAATCATGTTTATTCTTGTCTTCTATTGAGATCTTCTTCATAAGCTTTTGCCCATAAGTTAAGTAAGCTCAGATAACGATGTAATTGTCTTGTATTTAGAAGACACAAGTGGATTTACCTTGGCAACAAATGCTATTCTTATTACCTACAGTTAAAAGAGAAATTACTGCAAAATTTGAAAATCCGAGCAATGTGTGGGCTAGGGGAGAGAATTGATTTTATGCTTGTGTAAGCAGGATATTTTTTTTCTCTCTTTTCCTGTTGCACCAACGTAGGACAATTAATCTGAAAACGTTTACAGGCTTACATGAAACTGAGGGAATTGGTCTGTGTTGATGATGCATCCTGATAAACTTGCAAATACATGCAAAACAATTATGGGAAATTTGCAAAGTAGAAACAAAAAAGCTCCTTCATGTAGCTTAATTTTTCTTTGTTGAACAATTTCATTTCTTCAATATTTGGTGCACATTCTGTTAAACTGTATTTCAGTAATGTCAAGGTTTAAAGTTTAATTGCAATTTAAAGATTTGAAAATGCACAGTTATTTTCCCCTTGAAAACATTGTTTCCAGTATTGCTTTAGATATGAATAAATAGCAAAACCAGTAAACATTGTAACTGGTTGAACTCCTATTAGCGTGCTGAAGAATGCTGCTGAAGGTGCTGGATATTTTGTAGTGGAAACACATCTTGCCATAGATGAATCTAAATGGATTGAAGAAAGGGAGGACCGAAGTAATCGTTCACTGCTAGCATGTAGCACCTTTGTAAATAAGTGAGCCTTGTCTGGATGTTCTCCTGCCTGTGCTGCAACTTTAGCTGACTCAGAAAATCTTGATTAGCTAAAATGATTTGAGACCTCACATGTAGAAATAAAAAAGGCTGTTGTTTAGGGAAGAGTGCATATTTTCATTTAAATCCGTATGTTGAAATTGGTCACTTACAGAAACGGGCTTGTTGAAAACTTAATTTTCATTGCTTCTCTCTGCTTCTCCACTTTTAGAAGCCTAAGCAAAACCAGTGCAGGATACAAATATGAGCATCTGCTCAGGAGTACTTCACAAGTTACTGGTGCCTCGTACTTTGGTTCTCTGACGTCTAATGTGTGTGTGTGTGTGTGTGCCCACTGCTGCCCAGAGCGTCAAGCCTGCTCACGTGCATGCTTTCAGCTACGTGGGAAAATTACCTTAATGTCTTT
Source organism: Struthio camelus (assembly GCF_040807025.1). Classification (NCBI taxonomy): domain Eukaryota; kingdom Metazoa; phylum Chordata; class Aves; order Struthioniformes; family Struthionidae; genus Struthio; species Struthio camelus. The sequence continues at coordinate 32,890,793 of NC_090950.1, read as the reverse complement.
TTGGCATAGTTCAGCATGACAAAAAGAAGCTCTGAGGTCTTCTATTCTTTGTCTTAAGCGTGGTATCGTCAGCTAAGACAAATTTTGTCCGCGCTCTCCAGCTGTATTTCCAGTATAAGGAACGCAAAGATTTAACTTGCATCTTATCAGAGCATTCTTTCTAATAGCCTTGGGGAAATTAGTAGAGCACATGTAGCAGTCTTTCTTCATATCACTTAGGGTTGATATATTTATTTACAAAATATGTGTGTGTGGGGGGGGGGAGGACTTTTAAAAGGTAATTTATACAGTGTATTTTGCAAACGGATAGGGTGTGACAAGAATCTGCCCATTTTTAAAACTCATAATTAATGTAATTAATTTCAGAACCCTGTGAAATAGCTTTCAATGTAGACCTTGCGCATGCAGATTGGCGAGGAGTATAGGAAAAGATTATCCTGTATTTAAAATCACAATCGATAGTGCTTTATCTATAAGCAGTATTCATATTTTTCACAAGCAGAGGAAGAGGGAAAATTGTATTTTGTTTATAAAACATGAAGGTCTATCATTCATCTGAAGTTACAGAAGAAAGCGATACACAGTTGTATACAATTGTTGTGCCTGTTTTCAAATTTACTGGAGTAGGTTGAGCTTACATCATCTCAGTAATGCCAAAGTCATTTAATGGTGTGCCTCTAAATGAAATTCCATAGGGCTAAAAGAATGATCTGTTTTGCATCTTGGAAAGTAGGTAGTTTCAAAAAAAAAAAAAAAAAAATTAAAAAGATGAAATGTCAGAAATATGGTGTCACGTTTTATAGTTAAAAGTGTATTCTATTACTGAATTTGCTGCAGACAAATTTAATGGAAAATTACCAACGCTGAACTTCTGTGGGGGTTTTCTTCTCTCCTTTGTTTTGCAGTGAAGAGAGTTATAATGTCACAGATTATTCTTTAAGAGACCAGCTCTTGGTAGAACAATGTGACAGCGAGGACCTGAATTCTTCTCCTGTAAAGAACACTTCAGCTATGCTCTACTCACGGCAGAGCTCTGCAGCTCACCTCTTCAGATTAGCTGTCCTCAGTAACCATGCAGGAGAGAAGGTGGAGATGCTCCTGGGAACAGAGACTCAGTAAGTAGTCACAGTTTCTGCAACTTTTGATATGATTATTTGCCCCCCTCCCCCCCCCCCCCAAAGTCAGGGTAGTATGAAATACCTAGCTTCTCTTTATTTGACAACTTTAAAAAAAATACAGCCAAGGAAAAAACGGTAGTGGTCCCAAGCAGGGACTCTTTGTGGTATATCTGATCACTAGTGACTAAAGGAGAATTAAGGCAGAAATGATCCTATGTTTGGCATGGACTACTCTTTTGACGAGAGCCCTTACTGTTACACCAGTCAACTGCTGTGATTTACGCTGCTCATCTTATGATGAGTGCATGCCTTTAAAGACAGGCAAACTAAAAGAGTTGGTGTTCTGCTTTCCGATTTCTTTAATAAGTAGCAGGGCAGGAGAATGTGTGTGCAGCTTATATAATATCTCCTAGAAATTATAATAAATATTTATTGGAATAAAACAGGTGCCCTCCAAGCTTAGTCCCATTTTTCTAATATAATCTGTCATCAGAGAACTCAGTGGTTATTAATTGACATCATGTTAGTGTCACTTTCTGTCTTTGATCTCACAGTATAGAGATAATGGGGAATTTAATATACTGGTGAAATTCTGTAAACTGAAGAATCCATTATAAGGTGCTACTGTTTTAGGTCTTCCAGCCAGGAATTTACTATGCCTCAGCCATGGAGATCATCAGCTCTGTTGCCAGTGAATAATAGCGTGGCTGTGCTTGGCAGAGCTTTACTTTATACCATCACTGAGAGAAGTAACTTAAGAATCTATCAGAGGGTAGAACCGATTGAGAAGGGAGACATGACAAACAAAGCTTCACTTGCATATCAAACCGGTATGGTCTGAAATGGAGTTCTGGTCACAAAGGGAGCGAGCGTTCTGATTTTCTGCAAGTAGTTCAGTGCCTCTTCTAGACCTACAGTCAAAGTGCAAAGTTTTTGGTGTTCTTCCCCAGTAAGTAAGTAACCAAAAATATCTTGAAGTAATGCAAAGGAAGTCCACATTGGTGGAATGTACAGGAATTTCTAGAAATAAATTCCTTCAAGGTGTAAAGAGTTATCTGTGATAACCTAACAGCTTGGCATAAAAATGCCTCTCTCCGTAAAATAAAGAGGGACCAAAGGTCTTAGTTGAACACTTTGTATTTTTGCAAACAGGAGTTGATGATTGATAGGACCATTCATAAATGGTGAAGACTTCTGCCACTTTCTTGGTGGAAGGAGTTTCTTGTCAGAGGGAAAGCGCGTAAGTCAGCATGATGTCCTTGAAGTCAGAGTAATGCAACCCATTCACTAACCCATTGAAATTCACAGCCAGTGGCTCTCTAGAAAACATTTAACCTGAAAGCGTGTTTGCCTAATTTGTCTAAATAACGATTAAATCTTTAACTAATAAGATAGTTAAGAAACAATTCATGGCATTAATTGGTAACGTCCAGACATTTAAATACTTGTTATCTTTGCTTTTTGTTTTTGAAAACTTTCAGTTGGAAATGAGAAGGGGAAGAAAATAGAACAAATTGAGCCATCTGTCCTGAAAATATGTAGATATTTTTAAAAGTGCCCTGTTCTGCAGAGGGACAAACTTGTGATCTTAGAAAGGAAAACCAGCTTTGAATGCTGCCTCAGCCTAGCTAGTAAGGTTGTAGTGAGGAACCCACTTGGAAGAGGAGGCATCCACATTCAACTGTTGGTCCTCCCTAATTCAGAATAAAGTGGGGAGATCAGTGATTTTAGTCTGCCTTTCCCTTATCCCAAGCGGGCTTCCTTAAAGTTTCAATTTTCAGTTCCCACACTTTTCTAGGAGAAAAATGTTGACGTTCATATAACCTTAAGTCTTACGTATTCAACTGGGTTCCCTTCTGTGTAGTACATACCTGTCTTTTTTTTTTTTTTAAAAGCTATTTTTGCAGGAGTTTGATACTCATATAAACTAAAGTGATACTGACATGTAAATTCCTGTCATTTGCTTTTTACCACGTGAATTTTTCTAGCTGTAACACAGCATAATTTCTTCTACTTGCATGTTGCTAAATCAAAGAACACTTTACAGTAAGCACCATTCCCGACACGGTCGGAAGCTAAACAGATTTGTAAGTTTTAGTGCAGGACACAAATGTACTTGCTCTATCAGGCCCCATCCAAAGCTCAGTAAAGTTAAAAGGAGTCTTCCAGTCCCAAACCCACATATTTTTCAGACCTAGGCCAACAAACGACCCGAACAACACGCTTGAGTGTTGTTCCACATGAAACACAAATGTTTACATCTGACGTTGATAACTGAAATAACATAGGGTGCTGTCTTCAAAACATCGCAGCCGTATTTTAAATTGAATATAATTACTGTACACCTTAAGAATTAATCGCTGATCAGCAGGTAGTAAGTAATTTACATTAAATAGGTGATTTACCTGGGGAAGAGGGGGAGATGACTGGGGTGCGTTCATATGAATTTAGAAAGCCATAGGAAAGATTTATAAGTATGACTAATACGGAGCAGTGGGGTTTCCTGATAAGCCCTCCAAATAACTACCCCTCCGGCTAATTTGATAAAGCTATTTTTCTTTAAGTACAGCATGAAATGAGAAGAAAAAAACCCGTATTTAATCATGAAAGATTGAAAGAAAACTGATGGAAGTGATTTTTAATAGGAAAATTTGTGTATCGGTCAGAAGTAAAGATTGCAAAAGAGAAAAAAATCATGTTAATTTGTCACGTTTATATTCCTGTCAAAATGATGTTAATATGTTCATGATGTATCAAGCATTTAAAAACTTGTAATGAGTTATAATTTGCAGCTACTGAATGTTAAATTGAAACATTTAATGAAGTTGATGGGACTAATCTTTTTAAAGATGCAAAGCATGTTACTCTGCAACGAGTTTTTGCCAGGCTAGTTATTTATTAGACTAATTATTTATATGAACTGCTTTTTAGAGGAGCCTGTATGTCACGTTGAGTAGCTCCTCACTGGGTTTCCCGACTTACTTTCTCTGCACTAGACATTTTGGAAAATTTTGTTGCCATACGTGTTTTAGTGCTGTAGGTTTATACCCCACCCAACAGTGCATTAAATCTGTCAGCTGGCTCAAAAAGCAATTATTAATGATGTTCATAAAACACATCTTTTCTTGAGAGCTGCAGCGAGGCAGCAGATGTATGTATATTTGCAGCACCTAGGTGAAGAACTGGGAAGGTGTAGTTCTTGCTTTGATTTTGTGCTATCCAAATTGAAGAATTACCCTAGTAGGGATAGCGCTCTTCCAATTTGATGACTGAAGATGCATCAGAGAGAACAGTTTCTGTGCATAATGTTATACTGTGAAATTCATACAAGACTTGATTCATATCTTTGCGCAGCTCATGTAATAATAGGGTTGCGTACCTGAAGCTCTTCCGGTTGTTATTGGTGAGGAAAACAAGCATAGACTGCCGGACAGGGATTAAAGCCTATATGCGTGCAGAAATGAAGTTGATGCTTTTGAAATAGAGCTTAAAGTGCTGCAACCATTTGGATTCCAGCAAAGACCAGACTACAGGCTGTCTGTCAAGGCAAGAAATTTAGGCCTTTCATAGACTTCTTAATGCTTTATAGGAACATAAGATAAGTTGAAACTTTGAGTGCTAGTGGGATGGTCAGGAAGTGAAAAATGAAGTAACAGGGGATAGAAGCTTTAGTAGAAGGAAGAATTTCATGTGTAAGCCTTGCCTTAAGGTCAGGACACCAGGTCAAGCTAATTAAAACAAAGTTAGTACAACTTAGTAATTTTTACCTTTGCTTGCCATATACATAGTAGAACAACTTCATGCTTTAGTCACATGCAGTGTCATTTCTCAAGCTTTTAAAATTATTTTAGAAACCTGATAAGCAATATAGCTGGCGTAACATTTACGTCCTTGCCCTGAAACTGTTTTCTGATACTGAACACATGGTGCAGAGGTTCCCGTGTGCAGGTGCACTAGGGCCCTCCTGTCCTTGGAGCTTAGTTTCTGCAGCTTCAGAAGGTCTGTTCCCACCAGGCCTGACTGCCTGCTACTTTATATGGCATTAAGACTTGGGAATTTTTAGTATGAAGGTGCTGTCCCTTTAATAAACATTAAAATGCCACTTCTTTAGATTCATGATTTTTGTACTGCATATATCAGCCTAACTTTTTTTTTTTAATCTTTATTGCTTATTTATGCTCCAAATTTAAATTGTTAAGTGCTGGGTCTCTGGAGGAGTTTCATTTGACCCGCCCTAAGTCTCTGGATATCACTGGGAGTCCAGAGAAGAATTTGGACAATTATTAATTTTCTAAACTATTATTGTACTGACTCAACACTTTCTTTGGTCAGGTAGCTGCTTCACTGTTTGAGTGACTGGGTTTCCTTTCTTGCAGCAGTTCAGGTAAATCCAGGTCCCTTCATACATGCTTCTTTACTTGTAAACATTTTTTTTTTTTAAACAAGATACAAGTGGTAGTTAGCTGGATGCCTCTCTCAGACTTCTTTTGCAGCAACTTGCTCACCTCTCTGACCTTAAATCTGCTAGCAATAAACTGCAACAATCTAACCGCATAATCCAACAACTACAACATCCATTTTTTGTTTCTATGATTTACACAGGAACACATGCAAGCCAAAGCTATATTACTTCTCCAAATTGTGTGTGTGTGTGATTTTTCTGCAGATGTTGAGTATGGCAGTCAAAAATATTTAGCCCCTTAGGGACGTGTAGCTCTCTTCGTATTCTAGCATGTTAGATTTCTGTTTCTCCACCTCTGCGCTCTCACCAGTTCATACTTGGTTTGACAGTAGGACAAAATAACCTCACTAGTGATCTAAGACCTTGAAAGGCAATCTTTAAAATTCCACTGGCTGAAAAATTGAAGACGCTAATGCCTCATCTGAGAGCAGTCTGGACTTCTTGGTTGGGTTTTTTTGGTTTTGTTTTGTCTTTGTGGGAAAGAATTTCCATTAAACGCAAGTCATTTTCAGCTTGAGTGATAGTACGTGAAAAAAACCCACCAAAGTTCTGCCACATAACGCAAGTGTTATATAAACTACATGGTTTAACGATTACACATTTCAGTATGCAAGTTTCATGTTGTTTTCTTTGTTACAAATGTGACTGAAGTATCCAAGTCATTGTTATTTTGTTGTTGTAGCCGGAATACGTATATGTTTAAATAGAATTACTAACGTCTGCTCTAACAAATCTGTTTCTGAAAACTGGAAGTCAAGACACAGGTTTTCTGCCTAGCTTACCTGTTAACATAACACCTTTCTCTAACAATCATACATCCAGAGCGTAGTGCCTGAAGTAAACTGGAATAGCAAATGGCATGCACGTAATTGAAAGCATTGTATGTGTATACATTCAATAGCCTGCTTACATATATAGCTGTTTTCCAAATAGTTTGGAGCATTACTGACCTCAAAGAGCAGAACGCATCTCTGAAGAGAACTGCAGGTTTTCAAATTTCTAATGAAAGGCCTATTAAAAGCCATCGAAGTGGTGAGAGTGAGAATGTGGGGCCCTCTGTAACAGTGTTCACAAGTTCTGTGGGCGCTTGTCTCGTCCTGTGGAACATCATGCTGCCTGTGCGTGCTGAATATAACTGAGCGCACAAATCTAAGCATAATGCAGGTTATTATGAAGAAAAAGTTGCTTTTACTGTTGTAGTTAGGGGAGCTTTTCTCAAAACTTACCTTGATAAGAGGACCTGGAATAATCTGTAGTGATTCATTTGGGCTTGTTGTGCCTCGGATATTTCTTCTGTGCTGGTTTGCGCCTTACTGTTTTAAACTATGTTATCCTAACTGTTAGTTATTTTAGCAATGTGGCATTTATAACATCAGGTCTAAGTGTAAAGTACAGTATTAGCAGGTGGAAGTGAAAACAGGCGCTCCTAAGCCATAACTGTGGTAGCAAGCAAACATTGCTAGGTTTTTGAATGCGGTTGTCCTGCAACAGTGATTTGTGACTTATTTATTATTAAGTGGTTGGATGGTGCAGAAGTGGAAACAGTACTGGGTTGAACAGGCGGAGGGGGAGTTTGGCAGATTTCTGCATTGCCCTGGGGAAGCTGCCGAGCTATGCTGGGATAGAGGTAGTCCTTGTTCTGCTGAAGCAGCTTTGAAGAGCGTTCTGCTTTAGAAAAGAGCAACAAGAAGTGTCTTGTTCTTTCCGGTGCAAATCTTTGAGGCCGTCGTTTCTCTACGATGCCATTAACTTCCACACAACCCCTCTCAAAAGAGAAAGATTTTATCTGTTTTAGTGGAAGCTGGAGGCGGGACAGAACACACTAAACACAGAATGCTGCAGACATATCTCAGTCTGGAAAAAATTAGTTTTAGGTTTGCTTTCAAAGTTTAGAATAACCCTGAAAGAAACTATAGATCATTAATGTTTTCTATTAAAGATCTCATTATAAAGTGCAAATATGAGTCAGACTTGTTTGGGATGCATACTTGGGGAGGAAACATGCAGTGCATTTTTAGTTGTCTGGATTTTCTTAGAAGACATTTTGTTCTACGGATTTATTATTACTTTGCTGTATGCTGTTTGTAATAGAAATAGTGGTCTAGCAGATTGTCGTTCTCAGGGAAAAATTTCTGAAAATAATTACTTGATTTGAAAGCTATTTTTTTAGAGTATTATGAGTATTGTATACTCGAGGTACAGAAAAACTTAACTTTCTCTTAGGAGAGAAGGATGGGAAGGGAATCTTCCTGAAGGCCAAACTGGTTGGTTTCGAGGCCTTCCTGGATACAGAGCTTTATGCATGTGAAAGTTAAATGTCTGTCCGATTCAAAGATTTCTAGGTGCAGTTTGATCATATCTGGTCACTTTGGTGTGTAGTTCTCAAGTACAAAAATCTTAGCATTATGTCGGGAATTTTATATTGCCCTGTGAATAAAGGGAATAATTGTTTCACTGTGAAAAAGTTAAAATACCACCTAGGCACCACAGGCATAAAGGCTACTGATTACCAGTGTCTGGAGAGCCATTCATCAAAAAAATCCTGATGTGCCTTAGTATGTACTGTGTAATTCCATTCTTAGGTACTGGAATGGATATGATAATTGGTCCTGCTACTGGAGACATTGGGTTAAATTAAATTGTCATTTAGTATTAGAATATCCATATGTCGGTTCTGGCATCTGTTTTTATGTTCATTTTCCAGTTCGCCTCTTGCACAGGAAGCATTATGACTGTCTTGAAACATTATCTTAAAAGCTCCGGGAGAAGATACACAAGAGCTTTCCTACTTCCTCATCTTTTCTGGAGTGGGCTACAGGCTTACAGGAATGTTTTCGTGGCAGGATGTTTCATACACAAAAACATTGCATGCTTGGGGGAGTGGGACTATTGGTGGGAAGACAGTTGTTTTGTTTCCACAAAATGTTTAGTGTACATAGATTAGGAAGAAATATATATTTAAACTGGAAGACAGTCTAACATTATCCCATTTTTCTCAGTTGCCTGAAAGGAAACCTAGTTTTCCTATTAACAGTGGTTGGTTATAGGGAGGAAAGGAATCAAACATGTATCTCTAAGTAACACGCTTCTAAAAAGAAGAACCAATTTAAGCTTGTGCAAAATCCTATATGGACCTTATTTTGGTTGAAACACAGCAAGTTTAGCACAGCCTGCCTTTAATCCCTGAAACGTCTAAACTAGCTTTTATTTTAGTTTTGGCTATCATCATGAGATCAACTGATAGCAAACGTCAGTAAAACAATGTACAACTGTTTCATCTTTGAGGAAGAATGTCTGTTGTGGATTTAAATTAAAAAATACAATTTATTTTTAAGTACTAAAGAACAGCGCAAATATTTCCATCCAAAATAATCACTGAGATTTTCCTTCTGCGTTCTGAATAAAGAATTATCTGAAAGTCTTGAATTCTAAATCCCTCCATTCAAAAGAAATGTTGAATATCTGTAAAAAGAAATTAGATTTCTAGAGCTAGCTGGAATAAAGTCCATAAGAAAACATCTGCCTTCTAGGAAGAGACTGTTAAAACTCTGGTCTTGGAAATGATACCTAGTGGGATGTAGTTCAAGTAATTCCTGTCCTCCCTCTCCTCTTCAGGCCAGGCTCTATAGACTGCATGCAGCTCCTTTGATCAGTTGCCTCCTAGCTTACTGAGTGGTGGTGCATCTTGGAAGGTGTGTCTTAGTTTAGAGAAGCCTCTTGTTATTTGTGTACGCGATGTCCCATTTTCTGTCACTTCTGGAGACGCTGTAGTGCTATTTCCAAACAGATCTTTTTCTCTGTTTTCAGAAGTTTCAGATTTTTACAAAATGTTTCTGCAGAAGCCAGATGTTTTTCATTATTTTTAGTTTAAAAACTCAAGTTATCCAAAAACTACAAGAAACTTCATTATGGTGGAGGAAAGAGGAAATCTTCAACCCTGCAACGCCCCTGCGTTACTCTAGCCTGTGCTGATATTTATTCATAAGGATCTACATCACTGAATGCCCTCAGCAATCATGAGGCAAAACTTAGTTTCGCTTAAATGTTTGGTTTGTGAGCCAAGTTCAAATCTTGATTTGCCGAAAGTTGAAAGTTATACTGGTTAAATTGTATTAGTTCAACTGTTAACTGGGGTGACATTGCATTAGCTCTTTTTCTTTCCTGTCTGCTATCATTTTTGTGTACCCTGCTCCTCTCCAAAATCAGTTCTCTCAGTAATTTATACCTTCTGTGACTTATTTCATGATATTCAGAACCTAGATATTGTGCTCTGCTCTCCTCAGAAATACTAAAATACTCCATCTGAAATTGTTTGTTTTTTTCCTAGGTTATACAAGGCCAGATTCAAAAGAGTAATTTAGGGCTCAGTTCTGTTCTTGTGTATTTATGTGCTCTTTATGATCTCCCAAACCAACACATAGGCGAACACGGGTCCTTTGATAAACACAAAGCAACTTTTATTTCCTTTTTGGGTTCTTGCTTTTCATTCTAAATATACATTGTAGATAATCCTCACAGGAAACCTGTTGGTGTTAAAATTGCTATACTGCCTTTGTCAGCCACTTTGTACACTAGATGGATTCTTTTAGATCAGTAATAGATAGTAGTGACAGACACTAGCGGAGGAGTTAATTTGGATGAGTAATACAGGTAAAGGTGTACAAGATATTGTGCCAGGTAGGTCCCACACACGTAGACCTATTTTCTACTCCAACATACTTAAAATATTTAATTACGTTTGAATAATACATTACTAAAAGTAATATCACACCTTCTGGCTATGTTTTGAGCGGGGAGAAAGGAGGTTATGCGTGTGTGTGTGTGTGTGTGTGTGTTTTTTTCCCTACCGTGAGAAAGACAAAGAATTTAAGATAATACGGTCTTGAAAGCTAATAGTCTTTCCCATTATCAAGACCAGAAGTTTTGGAAACTGAAATCTGTCTTTGCTGTTTGCAGGAGTGAAAGAGCTCGCTGGATTACGGTGCTTGGCAAGAACAGGGACCTGCAGAAAACAGACAGGACAAGTAAGACACAGCTAATAAGATTTCTGAGGGTTTTGACATGAGAACAGAAATACACTGCCCCTTAGTGGAGCCTTGAGCAAGTGTAGATTATAAAAATCCTAAAAAAGTCATCCTTGCTTTTTTCTGGGCTCTGTTGGTCTAGTTGCGTGAATTTGTCCTCTTCTTTGAGCATAGCAAGATTCCTTGAGGACTGCTCTTGTGTGCAGCAATTTCAGCATGCGTTTGTGAACTCCGGTTTGATTAGCTGTTTCGCCTTGTTAGCACAAGTGCAAAAATCACTTACGTATGTAACCCAAGTGTGCTTGAGTGTAATTGCTCAAGTAGAAAACCATTTGCTTAAATTGCTACCTTGCTTGAGGTGTTGTAGAGAATATTCCAAGACGGACATTTTTTAAATAATAGCATAAAGTTGTTTGTTTTGTTTTGGTTGGGTTTTTTTTTTTTTTTTAGTGAAGATAACCTGTTTATTATGTGCACTGAGTAATTCTGCATGGCTTATTGCTTCCACAGCTTTGACTCAGGTAGAGATCACCAGAACTTACACAGCAAAGCAGTCAGATGAACTGTCTCTTCAAGTTGCTGATGTTGTTTTGGTTTATCAAAAAGTAAACGATGGTGAGTGAACGTTTTCCTGTTAGTAACCATCTGTCACTATTGCCGCTGAATCCAGCTAGAATTTGTTTCCCTGAACCTGAACCTGTAGGTTCAGGCTTTAAAGGACAGCCTCTGTTTAGGCAAGAGATGTTTAAAGTAACTCATCATCTGTCAAAACTTTATATAGATAATTGCAGATGGAAAGGATGTGCTGGTTGTTTCTGACATGTGCAATGTCCACAAATAATAAATGGAATTAACTTCTCCCTATAAACAGGGCTCTCAAAGACGCTATAGGGAGTACCAGGTTTGTCTGAGTAACAGCAAACATGCAAGTTATTTGTCATGTCATATACTGTACTTCACTGCCTGTTAAGTATAAGGGTCTAATGAGGCAATGACTCCTTCATAGTAAGAGGAGTTTTTGTGCAAGTGTTCTGTTCAATAATAAGTGTTTTCGTGTAAGTAAGTGTTCCATACCACCAAGTACCATGAGATCTAAATTGAGTCTTGCCGCCTAGATATGCCAGTGATTCCAGTGACCTCTCATAATGGGCAAACTCAGTGACGCTTGAAGCTCTCAGCACTTACTTCAAATATTAAAGTCTGACTTAATGCAGTTAGTTATTCAATAACACATAGGAAATCAACGATCCTGTCTGTTGTGCCTGCATTGCTTGCTTCTTTGGATTGCAGAAATAATTTATTTCAAATGTATGTGAAATATAAATATAATCTATAGCAACCTGTTTATTTTTACTGTTTTGTTGTTCCTAGTCTGCCTGCACAAAAATCCTGTCTAATATAGCTTTGTCCTATACTTCATGCGCTATAAAGATAAATGCATCCTTTATATGATGATAGTAGCAACTGTCTCTATACAAGTGTAACACACACAACAGTTCTGAAAAAAATACCTGTGAAATTGCTTGTAAGATCTGTTATTCCTTGTCTGTTCATCCTTACAGGTTGGTATGAAGGGGAACGATTGCGGGACGGCGAGAGAGGTTGGTTTCCCATGGAATGTGCTAAAGAGATCACGTGTCGTGCCACGATTGACAAAAACATGGAAAGGATGGGACGTTTACTTGGACTTGAAACAAATGTTTAGACAATTTTTTTTTTTTCCCCTTCTTCCTACTATTTCTTTACTACAGCATTTGCACTAACTGCTGTCAGTGGGGGCATGGTTGCATGCACTGCAGCTCTAGCACGGAAGATGTGAGTCAGAGACGCACAAAGTCTAGTAACAGAGGACCGGTCATCTCCCTAGTTTTGCATTTTGAGAGAGATCCGAACTGAAACCTGGCTCAACCAATAGCACATTTCAACTACAAGTAGTTTCTTAGGTGTTGGAGATCAACCCTCTGTTCTTTAGACTTCTTTTTTTTTTTTTTTTCCCCTGCCTCTATCAAATGGCTTACTCTGTATCTCAGCTCATTTCTTCCAGGAATTCTTTTTTCCTACCTATCCTTGACCCCTTGTCTACACGTAAACTACCCTACCAGACTCTCTTATCTCTGAATCCCCTTTTTGGCAGTATAGTTGCTTTTCCAGTATCTTGTTGGATAGGCTGCACTTGCAGATTGAGGGCCCCGTTTTTTTAAGTCTCAGTCATTACAAGCTGCAGAAGATATCCATATGAATCACATGTAAGTATGTTCTTCCAGCTAGTTTCAACTTCACTCTTAAATGCCACAACACTCTGGTTCAGAATTTAATGTCCAAACTTGCAGTTTGTTTAGGTATTTATTTTTCAAAGAACTCTAACTGCTGGAAGTGTGTCCCTTTTGTTTCAGGTTTTCCCTGCGTCTTTAACTAGGACTTCAAATTACGTTATTGCCTGCAGAAAACAAAGTTTGGGAGTGGTTTTGTTTGTTTGTTTTTAAACTTTCTGCTCTTCGGTACCAGAGGCGATGGATTGGTTCTTTCTGCGGAGGCAAAAAGTTCAAATGAACTTGAGTTTACCTTCAGCTTTAGCCTGATCCTGTTGAATCCACAGGCCAAACAAAAACAAACAAACAAACAAAAAAAAGCAGCAGCGAGTTCTTTAGTGGGTGGGTGTGTTTGGTTAGTTTGGTTTAAGCTGCCAGGTCTTCTCATCGCTATTGTATAAATGGTAAGAGGATGAGGAAAGCTGTGGAAGTAGATAGATCAGCACCTTGATTAATTTCGTATTTTGCTATCTCTTTGCCTTCCCATACAGAAATGTGACAATGCTATTGGATGCTTCAGCCAAGTGATAAGGAGGGAGGGAGAATGATAGATAAAATAATACTTGGACCTTGTTGTCAGAGTAGCTCAAATTGGTGCTGCTTCACACATGCTCTTCTCTGCTTTAGAGAAGACTTGTCACAATTGCACTACATGCAACACCAGCACAATTTTGCAAGAGCAGTTTAGCTTCGGAATTTCACAGAAAAAAACAACTACTTAACGTTGTGTGAACAAAATGCACTCAAAAATGAGGTAGATTCCAGTGCATCGTTTCTGTATATAAGTAAGTGTGCCAGTTTGCATGCTCTATGTATTATAAAAAATCTTCATCTTTTTAAGGACCAGCTGATGACTCAGCAGGGTTGAATACTTGTTAAATAAGCAATGAGGCAAAAACTTGTACAAAGGCCTTCTTGTCACATTTCCAGTCCTTTTTTTTTTTTTTTTTTTTAAACAGGGGGTGTATGCTGTTTTATATACTGTAATATGTTGGAGATTTGATTTGTGAATGAATTTGATGTTAATAAATGTATCTCTGTAACAAAAATATACTAGGAAGGCAGTACTTTTGTACAAAAGAACATTTCAGTCTGACAAGTGGGTTATACAGCCTTATAAATTAATTTATAAGTGGACTGACAGAACAGTAATAAAGATAAAACCTGTAAATTGAACAAGGTTATTTAACATAGTAAAAATACTGCTAATATTTTAACAAAAATATTATTGTACACAGGCAGATGTTTAATACATAACTGAATGTGTAAATGCAGACATTAATTATATTCAGATTTTTTTAAATACATTGTATATATTTTTCATACTTAGTTTTTCCAAAAAATGTTGTAATTTTTTTAAAGCTATTTTTCATTTTTCCTGTTCTCAGACACAGTTCTCCAGGAATTAAAGACAGCCTGTGATTTTTATAGGACAACAATAAAATGCTTTTAAATCTTTACTAAGAAAAGTTTCAGTTTTTTTCTTCAGAAAAACACCAGTTTAATTGTTAATGTCCTTCTTGTCATTAAAATTAATTCTCCTCTTTAACCTGAGGGGGATGTGGTCAATTTCCTAATCTGTAAAGATAAATAGGATACATAATGCTGCTATTTTGTAAACTATCAATCCACTGTACTTGTATTCATAAGAATTTGGTGCAGCGACATACAACACTTGCCTCTGCACTAGGTAAGAGTCCATAGAGATGTGTGGTAGAAGACAAGGAGCAAGTGGCCACAGGAAATGGGATAGGGGAACAGGGAAGTAGGAACATGGTCACTGATACGTGGTCACACTCCTCAAGTACCTTTGCTTTCTAGGAGCTTCTGAAAACCTGGCTCTGGGATGAGGTACATCTTGCATGCCTGCCTCTTCTGGAAACTGCCTGACTGCACAGAAAATAACTCAAAATTAACTGGATGGAATGACTAAACAGGACTCAAGTGTAGAGCCCACACTCAATGGAAATGCTGGATCCAGTTCTAACTCTGACTATGGCTGCGTTATTTATTAGTTAATTAAAATACAATAATTGCAGAAGACTAACACATCACTGCAAGCTGTAGGTTAATATATAAAGACAGACCATCCTTCATACTAAGACTACACCATATCCAGGAGGAGCTGTAAGGCTTCAGCTCCCTAAGGTATGCCGACACCTCGCACACAGTCTTACTTCAGCAGCCTCTGCACTACAGCTGTTTCCCTTTGAGCTCTAGGACGTTTGGGAGTATTGTTTTAAAATGCAGACAGGTAAAAATATTCATGCATATTCGGTTACAAAAAGGCAGAGGTGGTGGTGTATTTCAGCCTAAATTCAAAGTGTTTAAATTATACACAATCTCGGCCAATAAATGTGTTTAATCAGAGTAAGAAGCGAAATCTCAGTTTTACACTTAACACTGAGCCAAAACCAGTATTGACTACTGGAGAAAGACACCCCCCCCCCCCCCCCCCAGTTCTCTTCTTGGTGAACCTGTATGCCTAAATTGGGACTGTGGATTCTGGCAGGCCATTAAGCACCCAATCAGACACACAGTGGCCACCTAAACTTAACCTGACTTTAGCATTTCCAAACACTAATGTGACACAAAGAATAGTTACAAATATTGTATTTTCTGCATCTTGCACATATCATCCCAAGAAATCAGTAACTGGAATGCGTGGTATCTTTTTTTTTTTTTTTTAAATAAGGTCAGTGCTCCAGAAGGTGCTGGACACCTCTAAAACACATGCAGAAACAGCCTCCTCAGGTGCCCACTGACCTGGGAAACAGTCATCGTTGGTGGCTAGCTATATGTCAAAACAAAACCAAACCAAACCACACTTGCATCTTAAAACCTTACTTCAGCATTACCTTACAGGTCACTTACTTAATACCCTGACATTTAGAAAAAGCTAGTTTTCAAACTCTTTCAGAAACATGTAAGTTTTGGCACCTTTTTTTTTTTGGGGGGGGGGAGGGTGGAGTAAGAAAATAAAGTTAAGCTAAAAGGCTTAAACAGTCACGGAAGTGCAACTATTTCGCCCTATCATTTGAAGTAAAAGCTCTAATCATGCCATTTCATGACCACTTCAGGGTGTGGTTCTTCTGGTCACTGCCCTGATAACATAAAACATACATAACAATACAATCTAACTCTTGATTCTCCCTTTTTTGGGGGGGGGAGGGGGGAGGAGGGTTGAGGGGATTGAAAGCATTACAGTCTAGCTTTGATTGATTTGCTAAGCTAATGCTATGGTCTTACCGAAGTGCTAGCTACTATCAGTGCTTGTCATCCTTCAGGTTAGGAAGCCATTTTTAGCCATTATTGAAGTATTGCAGAACACATTAACAAGCAGAATAGACCTGACATGATTTGCTAAACCTTTTTTTTTTTCCTCCTCTCCTTTCTGTCTTTTAATTCCTCCCCTTACCAGTAATATGGCTAATGTCAATTCCTCCTCCTCAAACAAAGAAAAGCAACACCCTCCCCCCCCCTTCACCTAACACTTTACAGTTGGGGGGGGGGGCGGCACTCAGGTTTGCGGTGGTAACTGCTAGTAGCACAATCAGCTTTAAAGCATAACAAATTTACATAGGTGCCCCCCCCCGGCCCCAAGCATACACTGTGCACACTTGGGTTTGGCCCCCCCCCCCAATTATATCGGTGCCAGCATGCTATCCTGAGTTTCCAACAGCAAATGCTATCTATCTGCAGAAGTAGGAGCCACAGTACTACAGCCAAGTTATTCCACTTACCTTGATTTAACCTGCATAAAGCATATATTTGGTCACTGTCAGCTGTGATCTGGCAAAAGCCAGAAGAACAGTTGCTGCTGCTACTGCAGCAGTGCAACTGCTGTGGTGCCAAAGTGATGGTGTGCCTACAGTTTGCCATCCGCCGGTAACACTCCAGGAAAGCACGCTCACCACAGGCGGTCTGCCCAAGCACCCCCAGCAAGAGGCTAACTTTTTACAGCACTCTCCAAAAGCACAACTGCTTTTGGTGTCAGTGTATATGTGGACTTGCAGCACATAACATATTTGCATTTTCTAAACCACAGACATATTTTCCGTCAATCCTAAGATATACTACCCGTGCCTCATCCTAAATATGCTACAGATGTTTGAGGATGTTAAGCAGGTAATAAAGCACTACCCCAAAGTAAATTTAAAAAGTCCCAGCTATCTGCCTTCGATTGATCAGTCTCTTCATGATGCACTCTATCAGGGGTATTCTACAGTACACACCAGTCTTCACCACAGTGAAATCTCGTATTAAGTAGTCGATTGGGCTAGAACACATGTAAACCCTAGCGCCAATTCCTGCTGCCTCCTTCATATGGCAGCTGCCCCAGCTACTGGTCTTTGCCATCCGGTCACCAGCCGAATGACGCTCTTCATAAGCGAAGGCGCTGCCGCAGCAGCGGGTTAACGTTACCGAGTACTCACGCTGTGGCAGTGCTGTGCCGCCGGCCTTTTCCTCATCGGATCTCCAGCCCAACCTGGAGCTCGCGGCAGGCCACGAGCCGCTCTCAAAGCGGCTGCCTCAAGGCCTCGGCTGCCCGGCAGCGCTTCGCTCCTCGAAAGGAAGACCTCGCCCGCCCCGCCCGAGAGCGACGGCCGCGCCTCCAACGGCCGCCCCAACGGCTCCTCCCGCCGCGAGCCACGGCCGCCCCCTCCCCCCCCCCCAACGGCCGCCCCAACGGCTCCTCCCGCCGCGAGCCACGGCCGCCCCCTCCCCCCTCAACGGCCGCCCCAACGGCTCCTCCCGCCGCGAGCCACGGCCGCCCCCTCCCCCCCCCCCAACGGCCGCCCCAACGGCTCCTCCCGCCGCGAGCCACGGCCGCCCCGCCCCCCAACGGCTCCTCCCCCAACGGCCACCGCGCACCTGCGGCAACATCCCTGAAGGAAAAAGCGTTCACCTTTAAACCATCTCCGCCCCTACGGCCGATACGCTTTTCCCCTCTCCGCATTAAGATGTAAGGCGGGCGGGTCTGTGAAACGCTCCCACTCCTCCTTAGCGATACAGAACGGTTTCTACCACACAAGAGATGCTTTTGCCAGCTTCACCAATCTTCCTATTCCCCTTAGTTTAAAAATATATTACGTGGAAAGCCTTTCTGGCGGTTAGTCAGTCCTACAGGCTTTCGGTCCCATTTTCTTGAGGATAAGGCTGACAGAATGCTTAGTCCGCTGTTTCCCACACCGGGAGTCACGAAAGGCTTCCAAGAGGACCTCGCAGGGCACAGGGAAAGAGCTGAGGAGCAGCTACCTACCTTTCCGCACCAGCCCGAGGAGAAGCAGCAGCTGCGCTCCGCAAGGCTAAAGCTGTGGAGCGATGGTTGCAAGCGCAGGCACCAAGGCAGGCTGCTCATTAAACCGCTAGTATTTTCAAATCTCTAGTTCCACAGCCGTCAGCACTGCCCTGCTCCAGCAGAGCGCTGCCGGGCTCCCGCCGACCGTCGACCTCGGCCCAGAGCCGCGCGCCTCGGAGAAGGGGCAAAGGAAGGGGCAGCTCCGCCACGCGTTCACGCCGTTTGGTGGCAGCAGGATTCTAAATGCTAAAATACACATCATCAGGCGGATGTTCTTACGTATCCGGAAGCACCCAAAATAGAGTAACGTTAAGAACTATGGACATATAAAATACCACTTTAAAGAAAAGTCTTTTAATGTAGTACTACATAACCTGTACATGTACGGCTTTAAAAAAGAAAAATTACTCCCACCATGACTTTAGATTATCTAAACACCATTCCTGTAGTTTAGTATTTTCATCAACACCAATGGCGGATGGGCACAGAAGGCAAAGAAAGATGAACTGAATGGAATTAAAGAAAGGAGAGAATATTCCTGAAAACTGAATTTGTACTGTGGAAAGAAACTACATTTATTTTCAAATTTAGCTTATAATTAAATTATAATTACCTTATGTGGAAATGCTGGTGAGGAAACTGCTGCACTGCTGGAATACATATATACAGTAGGTATAGCTACTTCCTCTCCACCCCAATAAAACACCTTTGGCGATGTTTCTACCAATAGCAAGATTATGACAGTTTAATTAACCAGTATTTTAGCAGTTCTTTTTTTTTTTTTTTTAAATATCTATTACCTGATGGAAAAAAGCTACTGCTTCAGGGGAATCAACAGGGGCAGGACAAGAACATACACCAACTAACACTGCTAGCATTGCCTTTTCCTCTTATTTTAAAAGCTACGTTAAACACAGAATACCATGCATATACAGATATTGCCAAATATTTTGAAATAACTGCTCTTCAGTATGAGGGAATTAGCAGCTCGCCCTAAAAAGTTTTTCTTCTAGCTAAATAAATGCTACAAAACAAAAAACAAACAGAAAAGGTGAATAAGTTGGCTTTATCAACACAAATGCAACTGTGTCAACTATAGCGTTCATTCTGAAATCGAGGAGCATAGTTCCTGGCACTTTCATTCTCCTGTGTTGTGATTAAGTCTATAATAGCTGTCAGCACTGCTGTATCCCTGGATTTAACATCGTTCCAGTCCACAGGGTGTGGGTTTTCTATTTTCTCTTGTAGAAGATCATCGAGCTCTTGCCTTAAATTCTGCAAAGGAGCGTGGAAATGGAGAGAGAGAGACGCATTTAGGAAACTTCGTGTAACAACGTTACTACAGTAAATTAAATCCCCTGGGTGCTCCCTTTTCCTGATCTTTGTCACCTACTATTCTAATGTCAATTCATTTCACCACTGCTGACTGCAGGATCAGAAGGTTCTTCTCAGAAAGTTCTACCTTTTATGGCAGATGACCATCTCTGGATGCAATGGCCTGTAATAGCTGTTTACTGTCTACTTCTGCCCAGTTTATCAAGTGACAGACTGTTCAGAATGTTTTCACTACCATTTTTTAAATTTACCTTCATCTACAAACCTTCACTAATTACTTTTGTGTTCTGTAGCTTAACAATAAATTGAATAGGACCAGAAAACAGCACTCTACTGGACCCCCATTTTGCCAGCAACTGAATTTGACTCTCCACTTCATTAACAATTTTGCTTCTAGTAATTCAGTAAGGTTTTTAAAAACAGGGCAGTAAGATTTCTTCATCTGCTTCACTGTAACGAGCATTTTATTAGCCACGACTGAGAGACACTGCGTTGAGAGGCCAGTTACGTATACTCTACAACTAGCACAATGTCTTTGTGCTTCAACAGCATCACTTGCTCAAATAGACAATAGTTCAGTCTTCCTTCCCAGAGTCACCTGGTAAGAAAGCCATATACTGTTCACGTGCAAAAACATATATACGTTACAGAAATGTAAACCTAACATGTACTTGAACTACTTAGTGGGAATACATTAAAAATATCAGTTATCTTCCTACAGCGATGCATTAGTAGGTACACAGCAACATCAAATACTGACTGTAACAGTGGTTCTTGTTAGAGGATTTTGTAAGTCTTCCATATGTGTTACTCTTATTATTAAACATAGTCACCTTAACTAAGTGCGCTATTCTTGCTGGAGACTGGAAAACAATCCATTCATCCACAGCAATAGTATCTTGATCTTTATCCTTCTGAATGGATATATCGCCTCCAAAGAACAAGAGACAGTACGGAGAAACCTCTGTACAATCATATAAGTAAATCTGCAACAAGACAAAATTGTCCAGTCACCCTTTAAAGCATATTAAATGATATGACTTAATCCCTAATAAAACATAGTACGCATGAAAGTTCCAGAAGATCATTTTTCAGAGTCATTCATCAATTTACAGAACAGATCTGAACTGACTCAGTTGAAGAAATTAAAAGCAGTATTTGATTAAACAAGAAACCAAACCAATTATTCCGTCAGCAATCAGATAAATTTTTGTCCAGTTGACTTTCTTCCATATATTCTAAAGTGTCGCACTAGATGAATGGAAAAACACCAACACATCTGTCTTTGTCAGAAGCAGGTATTTTATCTTTGGCTTCACAAAGACGTAAACATCTGACGGTTTCGTATATTAGTTGTCTGTGGAACAATGCCTGCATCACACAGAACAGAACCTGATGGCATGTAAAAGGAGCGACCCAAAACAGGAAGGCTTCAAAACAAAGCTGCTGCATACCTTCCAGCCCACAGTAAGAAGCACCTTCAGCCAGCCTTATTACTTAAAGAGCTACAAAAATAAATTACACAAAAATACAAACTTTCACATACACTGCTAGTTCTCATCTTCAAATGGTACACAAGCCAGTTATAATGGAACTCTGTCTCTTCCACATTAACAGACTTAGGATGAATATTAACTGATCCATCGGTCTTGGTGCAAACTTTCACCCTTAAAAGAAGAAAAACGGTTTTTAAGATTGAAATAAGATATTGAAAAGTTAGCAATTTATGTCCAAAGTTAAAAAAGCACTCCATTTCTCCACTACTGGGTTCTAAACTCTGAATACAGAAGGACATTCAAAGAAGTTTTAACTTCTTTCCCACAAAGACTACAAAAGAATACATAATATGAATTTTTAGACTTCCATCTCTCTCCACTTGAGAAGCCCGAATTCTTTGTTAAATATACCTTAAAGCAGCCTGTATTTCTCAAGCAGAAAAACAAGCGGCATTCTTTTCCTGAAAGAAGGGCTCAGTGAGTTACTACATTTGGTTACACAAACCAAGGTTTTTATCTATTTCTTGGAAAATCCACATAAGCAACTTAGATAGCTGAGCTCTTTGCTCTGTGTTAAGAGGTGACAACAACGCGGGAGAACGGACTTTCAAGCCACATCACTTTCAATCTAGAGTTGTGCAAGCGCTTAACACACGCCTGCCTTTGATACAATTCAACTCAAGGGATAACCTTCATACGCTTTGGTTACATTTACCATCTGAAAGCACATTTACTTCCCAATAATAATGGCTTCACGGAGTAAAAAGGAGAAATCAAGCACAATATGTATGAGACAACTGTTTTTTTCCTCCCTTCCTTATTTCAGAGCTGTAATTCTTCAGCTGTGGGTCACAGAGCACTCTACCCCTTGTGTGCCGAAGAAATATTTTGCAGAATACAGAGTTAAGTGTTTGGAACAGAAAGAGCCCACAGGAAACTGTTACTCAAATAGTTATTCTAGCAAAGTGATTTGAATAACAAATCTCTTGCTTAACGGTTGGCAAAACTGAACCTTCCTGGGCAGCCGGTTTGCATCTAGCTCCACCACGTGGCAAAGACAGCGATACAGCATCTTGCAGCAGGTTTGCAAACCTAATGTTACATGAATCCTTTAGGTGATTCAGGCTGACAGAGCCCAATTTAAAACAGATCTGGCTAGTGGTTGTCAGCTATAGCTCAGTTTACGTGAGGTAATCTAATTTTGATATAAGGCAGAACTCTGACTAGCTGTTCTTATTCCTTTCACGGAAATAATCACTTGAGGTGGTGGTGGTGGTGGTGGTGGTGGTGTTTTTTTTAATGAATTACAGACATAGCGATTGCTCCTACCACGTTATTTCCACATTGCACACCTGGAAGGATGATCCAAACGTTCAACCCTTCATTCTGTCCTACGTTTGGTTTACAGACTAGGAGTATCTGTATCCTGAGGAGCAGACAGTTAATGCTTTGTTGACAGAACACATATACTCCTGTGAATGTAAGAAATGGTAATCAACAGACCAGAGTTGCTGGGCTCTATTTGGCCAAATAATAAGAAAGGACAGTATTTCATGTGTTGCTGTAGATTAAAAGCGATGGCTAGAGTCCCTCAACAGTCATGCTGTTGACATATTTGTAACACTACAGACTGTGCGATAACTCACACCAATCACTGCATATACCAGTAGGTATCCAAACGGTTAAACAACGTTGCAGTTTCAGTAAGTAGAAATCAACAATCCCATGTTCTGGTCTGTCATTCACAAATGAAGTAATTCACACCACGACTGAGCTGCACAAAGAACTTCACGCATTCAAGCTGTTGCTTTGCCTTGCCAGACTACTTGGTGTAGAAAACACCTCATATACAAACCAATAAGATATGAAGTCCTTACATTTTTCTCTTTTTGCTAAAGCTTGGCCGGATCTTTGCAACTTTTGGATATAAACCAGCACAGATGACTGCTTTGAGTAACTTCTCATTATCTGTAGAAGACAGCAAAGTGAATAATGCAGTTCTGCAAACAGATTCCAGATATCACAAGTTTTCCGTTTCCTTCCACTCGTCACCTGAATTGGTATTAGATTTGGGATCCTTGGGGTCTCTGCTATTCACAAATCCAGCTGCAAGGAGATGCTCAGCAAACTGTCCTTTCATGTTATGCAGCATCTAGGAAATAAGAAGTGTGACAGAACGATGGTGTGCCAAAGGCTTCTCCCTGTCTCTCCCACAATCCTCTTTTTTCAAAGCATTAAGATGTTACCTGGAGTGTATTTGAAGAGAGGAAATACTCCCAGCAATAATCTTTTTCAGTTCTGAAACCACGACGCCGAGTCTCTTCCCAGCCCTTAAAAAAACAAAAAAACAAAAAAACAAAAAAAAAAACACCCACATCCGGAAAACCCACCATAGTTCAAAAGATTTTAAAAGTGAAAAAATACAAAAAGAGGACAAAGCAAAAACTGGACATCAATAAGCAATATGGTTATATTCTCTGGAAAAGAGAAAGCAAGCCCTTTGATCTCTTTGTATTACATAAAACTGGCTCTCTCTATAAGGAGCAAAAAATGCATAAAAATACAACTTTACAATTTGAATTGAAAAATTAGTTTTTCCATAACGAGGAGTGAAATATAGTCAAGTTTCCCAGAACTTCATTTGCTGTTATCGGCAGCCCTGGGTAGCACAACATTTCCAGGCTATTTACTTCCTCCTCTTCTTAGCCTGACAGAAGTCTCCAAGACTTCTGCAGTCAGCTTCAGCCTCCTATAGAGGCCAGAAGGACAAAAGTCTTAGTGATTTTTCAAGGGCAAATGGAAAATCGTCAAGAAAAGGTTTGACTATGTTCAGCTCACATTAAGCATACATTCAGCAAACAGCCACTTTTAACTATTAAGTTACATCTGCCTGCTCTTCATAAGCCTATCCACAAGAAATTCGGCTACTGAGTCTGAAGACAAGATTCCTTAACACTAAAAGGATGAAAATTAATTTGGTTCTGTGCTCTTGTAGAAAGCCAAGGAGAAATATTTCTGAGCAATCGTTGATCAGATTTTTCCTTAGAATAAAGCATATTGTTTTCTAGAAAAAACAAAAACTAATTAATGAAAACAAGCCTACCGTGAAAGCATTCACCACAGTCAGATGATCGCTTTTAGTGTTCTTTGATAGCTCCTTTCTTCTTGCATCTGCTACTTTCTCTTTGCCCTAAGAACAATTAGAACCTATAAAATATTCATGATTGACAAGCTATTCTTTCTTCCAGTTCTCTTTTCCTAATTAAAGCACACATATGCATGAATACTTCACGTGCAACGTACATGAAAATTAAAGTTACTCTATAAGCAAGGCTAATATCTCACAGTACACCCAGACAATCTTTCACTAACAAATGTAATTAACGTGAAAATAAGATTAAAGGGCTTTTAAACTACAGTATTTCAGTAAGCTCTAAAATCCTTTTGAGATTCTTCATATCTTATGTGTAATTCTCTTAGAGACTTTACCAGAGGAATGACAAAAGGGTCTTTGAAGCTGAGGCTAGCTGCAATTGTAAGTACTGGATCCAGGCAACAAAATAAAGCTCCAAAAAGGATCATTTTTCCGATATGTGGTTCAACCGGTAATCGCGCTAAATGGACACCTAGTGGAGTCAGTTCTTCTTGCCTGTCCAAAGCATTCTGTCAAAACAAATAAATAAAATCCACAAACACTATTTGAAAAGGTGAGGATTTCCCTGAAGTAGCAGTTGGTATACCTAGAGAACAACGGGAGGAGAACGCAGCTAGCTTTCACAACATAAGGGAGGAAAGCGATTATACAAATTACGGAGAACTGTTTAATACTGCCCTTTTTAGAAAAAGGAAAACATCATTAATTTTATTTCAAGCAGCTTATCGGGATCAGTGTCTTTCTGGACAGAGGTATAACATTTTTTAAACACTTTCCAATGTCATGTTCTCCTGATCAAGCTTATTTCTTAAGACTCATACTTTCCCCGCCACATCGCTTTTGTTCTTACTTAAGACTCTCCTTTGCTACTATACAGCCTAGTCACAGAACACTCATCCGAGCACATACAGATTTTTGCCTTCAATCTAAATGATGCCCTGCAACTAAATCAGGTGTTTCAATTTACTACTACAACTGATTTGTACAGGTAATAAAAAAACAACAACAAATAGCACAAATGT
The DNA here is from genome assembly GCF_040807025.1 of Struthio camelus. NCBI lineage: Eukaryota > Metazoa > Chordata > Aves > Struthioniformes > Struthionidae > Struthio > Struthio camelus. The sequence goes on along the minus strand of NC_090950.1, from coordinate 32,865,571 downwards.
GTCATTAAACCCTCGGTCTCCATCATGCAAACAACATGCAGCCTTTTGCAACTTAATACTAAGGGGCTTTTCTAGCTTGTTTGTTTCATTAGCCTCTGCTCTCAGTGATCCCTTCTCATTCACAAGGGCACTGACATACGAGCTCTCTCCCCACCTCCCTTAACTGCCCACAGAAAAAAGGCATCTCAAACTCTTTACTAATCCAGCTGGGACAGGAAGGCTCACGTGGACATAGCCATGAGCAAGATGTTACAGAAGCAGAGAGTTAAATATCTATACAGAACCTAAAGAGACGGTATATTTGTGCTTTGAGTAACTTAGAAACTCCCTCGTGACCTACTTTATGCAACCCATAAAACTTCATCTATTGGGAATGGAAATTATTTCCTCCGTTCACTCTCATGAAGACAGAACACTGTACAACCTTGACATATAACGGGCCTGCAGAAGGCAATAAGGGGATTCACACGTCTAGACCCACACAGTCAGAATTGTCTTTGGTAAGAAACGGTTCAGTAACATGGCTCCAAGTGAGTTTTTCCTAGCAAGAAACAGTACATTAAATAATACTTTACCAGCTCCATTAGATGATTTATGGCCAACATTACAGCATCACGAGATGGTGGATCCATTAGTTTGCTCAGAAAATAAGCAATTCCGCCAAGCTTTAGAATCTGGGTGGGGTGGGGTGGGGTGGGGGGGACAAAAAACAGAAAAAAACAACGACATGATTAGAGAAGGATGGGTATCGAGCTCAAATTGGTGAGTAAGTACTGCACTGATTAATTCACAGCTTGAGGTAGAATGTCATTAGTTAAGGATTAAGGGCAAAAATAAAATATGCATTAACAAAGACATTTTATATATAAAGATCTATTCTTCACTCAATAGGTATGCGCATGTTATATAAACAGTTAAGTCATGAACTCCATTGCTTTTAAGCGGTATCTACGACTTCACTTTGAAGAATGAGTGACAGACAAAGACTTCAGTAACAAACTGCCAAAAAGGAAACTCATATCAGTTCTAAAACTACTCTTTTGTAAAATTTTTCAAAGATACCATGTCTTGTGACTCACTGGCATTCCCACAGAAACTCCTCTGACAAATGATATTTTTGGAGAAAAAAAAGCACAGTCCAAATTTGTGTTAATAGGCTCGAGCTTTTATTCGTACTGGACACAAACTTTTTTGGGGGGGGGCAGGCAAGTATGCACTTTGCAAACTTTGTTACAATTATTAGCTAAGGCTATTGTACTCTTGGTATAACAATTCTGACCGGAAGACCACCTCAGCCTCAGAACTGTATTAAGGTAATCTCTCAACCTCTTATTCCATTGCAAAAGTAAATGATATATGTTTGAAGAGTCACATATTTACCTTGATTTGTAAACACAGCTCTTCCAAAGGCGTCCTCAAGATCTCTGGTAACTGATAATCATCTAGAAGGCTAGCACGCAGTCCATTGTACAGATGGTAACAATGACCTGGCTGAACTCTGTAACATATTAAAAAAAATGTATTTCTTCCTATGGCATTGTGACATGATGACTGTGTTTAAAAATAAACAGCTTTCCAAAACATCTCAAGGCATTAAAACTGAAGTGAACTCAGCTGTAAAGCCATTCCAGCTTTTTGAAATACAGACCAGACTACAGGAAAACAAGAACACACTGAACAACAGAAACTCCCTATCAACTCCTCGGAAGGAGCAATGAAGAGATCAGAGAACAGTAAGTCTGAAGAGCTTACAGGAGAAAATATTCCATGCAGTATTTTAAGGGGAGAGAAATTTCAACTAACTTGGTATATTAGCTAATAATTAATTAGCTATTCATTATTAGATTAATTAGATATTAATTTACAAGTAATTTTTGCTTTAATGTATTGTATCCCTATAAAGGAGGTATGAAGGTAAACACCAGCAACACAAAGAATTAAAAAACAAACCAAAAAAATGCATGACTTGTTATTCCTCTGTAACGAGGAGGGAAACTCCCCGCTTCCAAATGCGGTGCGAGGTAAGTCAGTTTCCTAGAAAAATGGTGAAACCACTCTTTCAATGAGAGCAAGAGACCATCATGCTAGCATCTGCTTCTGAACCAGTGAAAAACAAAGCAATATATTTAACATGCTCTAACGTGGCTATCAAAGTTCTGTGCTCCAAGGGTGACGGAAGCTTAACATCATAAATATTTTCTAACTAGCTTTGTTATTCTTACCTTCCCGCTCGACCTTTCCTCTGCTTGGCATTAGCTTTACTAACCCACTCTGCTGCCATTGTGCTAATGTTGTTCTGTGTATCAAAGTGAGTTTCCTTTATTTTTCCACCATCTATAACGAATACCACATCATCTATTGTAATGCTGTTTAAAAAGAGAGACAAAAAAAAAAAGATGCAACTCCTCATCTTTGCAAGCTCCAACCCAGGATTTTAGAGAGGTTCAGCATCTTTACCCTCCCCCCCACCCCAAACTGCAAACCAACATTAACAATTCTGTGTTGGGAATTGCATTAAGAATTACATTACTAAGCATTTCAAGAGAGAGCTTGATCTATTCTCCTAGGTCTTGCAGAAGCCACAACACGGGGTTAAGAAGTCTGCAAAGAGGACAGATAGCTCAGACTTGTCACATACAACAAGTACGAGTCATTATAATCGTTCATGTTTTGATTGTTGCAAACAATTCTTAAAGGAAAACTTCAGTTTAATCTATAAACATCTCTAAAGATAAACTGTTACAAAATGAATGGTACAAATATCCAAACAACTGTTTTAGAAACAGGTTTATACTTTAGATTACCACTTCTGTTTATTTTGTTAAAAGTATAGCTTTCTTTAGGCTGTATAGCTAGCTATTTACCTAGTCTCTGCAATGTTGGTAGCAATCACGATTTTCCTTACTCCTGGTGGGGTCTTCTTAAAAACCTGTAATTATCCATCATCGTTCATTCACATGTTTGCCAAAACCAAGAGTATGCTGAATTCATTTTTTTTTTTTTTGGTAGTTGTGTAAAGTTACTTTATTACGCAACAATAAAGAAAAAGCATACCTGGGTCTGGTTAACAGTAGGCATCAATGAATGCAAAGGTATGATAATAAACCTATCTGAAAATTAAAACAGTAAAAGATACGGTATAAGCACAGAAACTTTAAGCATCCAGGAAAATTAAGTATAGAGGATAAAGAAATTATGATGTAAGTAAATTTACTGTTTCTTATTCTGAATTATTTTAATCATCAAGATATAATCATATCTTTTTAGATTTTTTATCAGCCATGTTCAATATATCAATGTAAAATCTCCTTCTGACTAGCATTTATCCACCCCCAGCTGAACTGTACGTGTTTCTTTCTGTGTGGTTGGGGGGTGGGAGGGAGAACAACACAAAATACAGATTTAAATCCTGGAATCTCAGAGGGATACAATCTAAGTAAATTCAATATCAGCTATAATGAAAAATGGGGGGTGAGAGAACTGTATTTCTGGGCCATGAACTGCACATACAGCTCAGGATAATTTTTCTTAAAATTCATGTTAGACTTTTACCCGGTCTGTCACCACAACAAATATTCTTTGCTGACAAATTAACTTAAGTGGCCAAGGCATCTCGAAATACGTTCTACTTCTAAAGCAGAAAAGTTTCCTAAGTTCACAGATTACTTTTATCTGCGATACATAATCGTCATATTCCTCTGCTGAAATGGCTTGCATTAGATAGAGGACAGGAGCATTTAAAAAAAAAAACAAACAAACAAACAAAAAAAAACACTAGTAACATTAGTCTTCAAACAAATTCCAGTCCTCCCCAAATGCTAGCAAACCATAAAAATACATGTATCTATATCATAAAAAAACCTAAAACTCCTTTACGGCTTTTTATTTCAGCATTTGCCATTTTGTATTTTGCTACATTGACTTGACAAGTTTAAGAAGTTATACGAAATAACGTGCAGTAAGCTAGATTTCATTTTTAGTATCTCAATTTCTTAGCAGCTCAAGTTTAATAAATAAACTGACAATCTCCTCCCTCTTTCAATAAGTCTGAAGCATCCCCCACTCAGGCTGCTTTTGCTTAAATGTGAAGAACCCAATTAAAGCATTACCGCAGGCAATAGAGTTACCTCTGCTAGTAATATTGCACAACTTATCAAATATAGCCCTTATTTCTGGAAGCCCCACAAAAATCAAGCATACTCCGATGGCACAGACTTCTCATTCACAGAATCACAGCGGTGCCTGGTTAGCCAATTAAACAAATCAACTGATTGTTTACTGAAGCTTTTTGTTTAGAAAGACGTTTTAGAATTTTTTCTTGGCTTAGTCCTAAAAATTCCAGTCCAGCTATGATCTACCGCAGTCTCTACTGATGCTTGCTTGCATTGCAACACGTGGACATTAAGCGTACTTATCATGAATTTTAAGCAGACCGTATCTGAGCAACAGTCAATGACACAGTTAGACAAGTTAGCGCTGAACACGAGCCTTGCAAAGGGGACAAATTAAAAGTGGTCAGGATATTTTAGTATTCTATTAACAAAGCTTCTAGGAATAAATAGCATTTAAAAGAACTATCAACAAAGCAGTAGGCAGAAGTGGCTGAGGAATGAAGAAAAATGAAGTCAACGCAGAATGAAGAAAATGACTTTCGATCTAGGATGAACTCCATCCAGATTTAAGAAAGGACAAAAGGAACAAGATGTAGGTTTGAGATTAATTTCCAGATTGTTCACTCCTATACTGAGAAAAATGGGTAATCATCATTAGTAGATGAAAGATAACTATAGAAGTGCAAAAAAGGCTGAACATACTGTAATCATCTTGAAAGGAAGAGAGGAAAGACAAGGGTGGGGGGGGGGGAAAAAACGGGGAACATCTGCAAACATACACAAAAATTAAAGAGTTTGCCACTAATAGTACTGCTAGAATTTTAATGTAAAATTTTGTCTTTACCTGACTTAAACATGACTTGTGACATCAAGAGATCATGCAAAGTGCTAATGTTGTCCCAGCCTGGAAGAAACACCAGAATTGCACCATCCTATATTAAAAAAGAGAAAGAAACACACGCAGGAAAAATATGTTTTTGATAAATTACATGCTATGTAAAATATTAACTGCTTGTATATTGATGTACATATTTTGGATAAGCAGTATTTCAGATATCATTGACTCAAATCCAGGACAAAGTCTGCAAGCTTGTTTTACAGAAAAGAGTTAGCAACATACAATGAAATTTATCTGACCTTAACAAAAATTTCCTTTTAAAAATTTTCCCTGGCAACGTTTTAAACACTGCCATGTCAACTTATCAAGCAACTTGAGTTGCAATTAAAATAGAACATTGCGAGAGGAAAACTAACATATGATTTTCAAACAGAAAGAACAAAGTGCGCAATAGCAGCAGCTCATTCCTGTTATCCACTGCTTAAGTGGTCTAACATTTGAAATGTAAGAGAGAGTTGACATTTTCAAAAAATTCTCTTTCAAAATTCTCTTAAAGAAGTCAGCCAATGTGTTTTCTCCTCCACACAGTTTTGAACATAGAAACAAATATAAGATACCTATGCTTATGACATAACCCATAACATATATATATAGTTTTCATCTGACAACCGAAGGTATTCTTGCTTCAAATTTGTCACTGCTTCAGGCATAGAAACCTTTGATAATAACGCACACAACAGCATTACAGACAAATCCATCTACTGGGACTTTGAAAAGGATTTTTAGCATAAGAATCTGATGCCATTATATTCCAAGATCTTTTTTCGCTAATGCACAGAATAGAAAGGAAGCTAGAATTTGAAATAAAAAGTACCTAAGACTTACTACACTGGGTCTGACTCTCACAGAAGTTTAAATATTACATTGCATAAGTGAGTGAAGGTCCCCAAATACTTTTTTTTTTTAAATTAAAGGATAATTAACAGAGCTGCATAGAACTGTCATCAGATAAATCTGATTGTGCCTTGTCTTCTTATTCAGAGACAGCTGTGTTACAAATGTAGCTGGGTTAACTACTAAGTTTGACAATCTGCAAGTAGGAAGTGTTTCCTAGCTGTGCCTTTCGTACACACGTGACTACACTTCCATTAGGCAGTATAACAATTCAGTCTTCACAGCACCCAGGTCCTACGTGGATTACTCAAGAGGAAAAGAAACATTTAAAGCCATTTGCACAGTGCAGATGAGACTGTGAGCACCAACGCTAAATAGCATTCTTGCCCTCTCCCTCCCATTGCTGACAAATTAAGAACAGAGATTTAGTAGTATGTTAAAGAGGTTTACAAGCAGTATTTTTTTTTACAGCTATTTCTCAAAATACAACTTTTACTACGTACATACACAATACAAAAAATGCTACCTTTGAGACAAAGACACTCAGTCACAAAAAGAGCTAAAAGTTAAAATTTAGTTTATAATTTTAAACTACTTTCCATCAAATGATTAAGATGTGTAATTTACTTAAAGGCTTTGTGGTATGCAAATACTTATCAAAAACAAGCAAGCAAACAGAAAACAATTAGAATCAAACAGCACCCAAACTTTCAGATGTCTATCCCTGTTTTATTTAAAAGAAGAACTCTCCTGTCAATGTAAGGAGTCTGATTGTCTTCTCTTGTTCAGAAAAGACCATGAATGAGAATTTATGAGAAGTGAATATATTTACAAGTCTTCCGAGTTTCTTATGCGACTTAAGTATACAGCTCTCATCAATGCTCACAATGCCTACTCACGAAAATGCTTGGATATGTGCTCCCATGTAAACGGGGATTGAATCCCATCATTTCAATAAACCTCAACTACCCGTACTCTCAGCTTACGGCTTAAACAGTGATTAGACATTTAAAGCTGGCAGATAACTCCTGAGACAAGCAAAGCCAAACTCTTCTTCCATATACCTATATAATTTACCAAAGTAACTTTATCAGCTCTGACATTCCCGATAGCCACTGACCACAATTCAGCAGCAGTATCAAAACATGGTGATACTAGATAGAAACATACCTCTTCTTCCAAAACAATGTGTCTGATAAGTGCTGCTATAAGGTCAAGGTCAACCTTGTCATCATCCATCATTTCCAAGGCATCTATAGTACTTGCTGAGTACCTACAGGCATCAGAATCATGCATATTAATAACTTATTAACATACAAAGTCACGCATTCATGTCTCTGTTAAAAGGCTACTGCAATCACACGCTTAAGTAGTCCACTTACTCTTCCATATATTTCTTGGTACAGTATTCTGATACAGCACAGTACAGTATTCTGGTACAGTATTCTGATCTTATACAATGTATAAGATGTAGAGAGGATTTTTTATACAGTGTGTAAAATTTAGTTTACTGCAATTACCATCAGTTTAGAATAGTGGTGCTAAGAACTTTCATGTTATGACTGAACTGCATTTGGAGCATTTACATGACGTCTCTCCTCCTCATGGATTATCTAGCATCTGAACAATTTGAGTTTACCCTTCAATTCACCTCCTGTAAACACTGAGTGAGGGATCTCTCTCCTATTCAGCCCTCCATTTTCAAGCAATCCAGTAACGTGGAAAGAATTGCCAATTGGTTCAAAAGATCTGTCAGGAAAGGGACCGAGAGGAGGAGTACAAACGGAGGAGTGGTGCAGGGGGTTGGGACAGAGATAGAGCACTTAAGACTCGTTCCCATGGGAAAGCAAGGTAAAACGGAGCCTCCTACATTCATTATTGCTACCAAACTGGATATATAGAAAGTCGCAAAACACAGAAGATACGCAAGACAGGAGAAAAACAGGAAGATGCTCTTCTTGGCAAAATCAGCCAGGCTATCCAATTAACCAGCTTATCCAGATCGCTAGCAAATTCTAGCAATTTATTTTGGTTTTAAGCCACTCTAGAGCAATATTAAAGCAATCTAAGGAAAAGGCTTCTGAAAAAACACTAGCGCATTTCGTATTGTCTTGATTATAAGACTAAAACACAGTGAGTTCTAACGCAAAGGGAAAAACTGAAAAAGGGGAAAACTCAAAAGAGGATTAAGGACCAAAGCTCAAGCCGCCTAATGTTATGTTGAAGACTGTAATGGACAATACCAAGATCAACAGCACGTGACTAACAGCTACAAGTTCTCTGATAGTTTGCACATGTAAAGGAAGTTAATTTTCTGCGATGACTGTAAAGCATTTCAATGCTCACTACCCAACTGCATTGGTAATTACGTTATTATCGTTTTCCACAATAGCTACTTAACGTCACTAGTAAAAGCACCGTTAAAAATAAAGCACTAATTTATGCTTCCCAGTCCTGAAGTGCCAAAATAACTTAATGTTGAAGAGTAACTTCAAAACAACCTGCCCCGCAGCTGCCTTAAATAGTCCGGCCATCGTTCTTTATAGATTTCCTCTTTTTCTTCTTTTTCTGGTCTGCTTACGTGTCCTTGCATGAAGCCTTTCTTCCACCGTGGCCGACGGTCTGTGTTTTCTGGAGTATACCTTTAAAGTTAAAAATAATTATTTTAAATTTTGAAATTAAAGCCTTTTAAACTCCATAGTATCTTTCTGAAGTATGGACAACAAGCAGCACTGGAACTATGCCATCTAATGGGATTCCTGAAAAATGTTTTCTGTAAGAAGTTTTATGTACTAAAACATTATCTCTAATAAGCATAAAGACAACTAGAAAAGAGTCTGAACAAATAAAAAGATAAGTTTGATTTAGTAAAAAATTCATAGACACTGCACGCAAGAACTGTTTTTCCGTTTCTATGAAAGTTTTCTTTTCCTCCTCAAGATTTCCAAGTTGCTACAACGTAACACTTCACTAAAAGTGCAATACTATTTTTAATTACAGTAGAAGCTAGTCAATCTCCCTTGAAAGGTTTTCTGGAACAAGGTGACTGCTATTGAACTTCAGTTCTCTTTTGAAAAACAAAACCAGCTTTCACAAAGTTAGTTATTTACGCTTTCACAAAGTTAGTTATTTACGCTTTCACAAAGTTAGTTATTTACGCTTTCACAAAGTTAGTTATTTACGCTTTCACAAAGTTAGTTATTTACGCTTTCACAAAGTTAGTTATTTACGCTTTCACAAAGTTAGTTATTTACGCTTTCACAAAGTTAGTTATTTACGCTGAGATAAGCTTTGAAAAGACATAATAAGCAAAACTGAACAAAATGCTATCAATGCACTGGTGTTCACTCACACTCAAAAAAAAACCACACCTACCTCAACTTTTCAATTACATCTTCCAGAAGATACTCCACCACAGGGAAAGTGAACCCAGGTATGTGAATCATTGGACAGTTATCTATTGAGAAAGTGTAACTCAGTTTTTAAATAGAAAATACAGCACTGAAAGAATAGCATTTTGCGTAAGAACAGTAGGCAATAAACGTTCTGTACTCTTTTGGCAGTATAACCGCAACGTCAACTCTCGTAAAAAAACACATCCATCTATCTCACGGAAGATGCCGAATGAACATCTAAATAAAATGGCCAAACGGAAAAGTACAGGTAGCAAGCGCTGTTTTTCCCAGTATTTTCATCTGGTTCCAGTTCCAGGATAAAACCTGTAAAATGAAGAACTAAAAACTTCACTGCGGTCACTCACTCTTACCACAGCTTCTAAAATACGGTAAATATGAGTAGATATTTAATATGACATTCACTCTGAAGATAACGTTTCCACAATATTTTTAATGGCAAACACAGAAGCAACATATGTCCATGAGGAGATAAAATTAAGGGAATAAAAATCTCCAACAATTAGTAAATATTTATAAAAGTTGAATCAACCTCAATAAAAGTCAAACCTAAAACTTGAGAACTGCATTACACTGTACAAGCCTAAATTACCTAAGAAGGAACACTCATAGGATTAATTTCACCTACCAAAATACTCCGAAAACTTCTCAGCGTTTAAAGTAGCACTCATTAGTATTACTTTCAGATCCGAACGAACATTCAACAGATCTTTAATAATGCTCATTAAAACATCGGATTGAAGATTTCTTTCGTGAATTTCATCAAGGACTACATGACTAACACTGGACAAATGCCTAAAATAAGAGAGCAAAAATTAAACATATTTGTTTTCAGCAACAATAAAAAAATAGAACAGGAGCTCGTAGATATTAGAATCAGCTCATTAGTCAAGTCATTTGATAACTGCATTTAGTTTCTTACTACATATGAAGACTTACTTATCTGACTGGAGCCACTGTAGGACAATTCCTGTGGTACAGTATAAAATGGAACCTTGTTTCCTTGGTAACCGACTGAAAGAGATACATTTACAATTCCTGAGTTCTCTCTTTTTATTTTACAAAGTACTTTAAAAGCTTAAAAGCAAAACGCAGATAGTCATTAGAGACATCATGAAGTATACCTCATTCAGCTTTGTTCTCTAACTTGCTCACTTAAAGTTCAGTTGGTGGAACAAGAAATTAGCCCAGAGTTGCAGCATTACTGTTGATGGGCAATGAAGAACTTGTAACCTGACAGAACATCTGACTTCCCAGACATTATTTCTCATCATTTGCACATTTTTCTGCTCATCCCAAACTGTTGCAGCTATTTAAGCGCCACGCAGATGACAGCTGGAGGTTAAGCATACAGCAATATAGCGTTCTTGATTACACAACCCAAAAGTATAAATGAGAGTTGGTAACCTAGTACTTCACATTAAAATGCTGTCGAAAGGACTGAGCTGAGAGCAGTTGCTCTCAACGCTATTTGAGATTTTGTTGTTTACTGGTAATGTTTCAGTTTAATTTTTTGAAGTTACAGATGACCCTAGACGTAATAGCTTTTGCTCTACAGCACAACCCTATGAATTCTTGTCAATGTGCCTAACTATTACCTGATTTCAATGGAACTACTCAATAGGTAAGTGCAGCAAACACATAACTGTTCCCAGAAATGTGGCTTTGAGCATTTTCTCCTTCAGCATTTCAATTCCTCCTTTAAATTAATGAATTCAGGATATCAGTTTTCTCTCTGTCTGTATAGCAGAGCCTTTTAAAAGAGCTGGATAAAGGACTTATTAGACAAAGTACAACTGGGCGCTAACCAAGGCTACGTGGCGTGGAGTTCAGAACTGGCTTGGGATCAACTAACTCGCAACACAGCAGATCAACATCAAATTACCCATTTACACGCTGCATAAAATACAACCATTGCACTCAAACTTTCTGCCGAGCGTCAGCGATTTTACTCCCTACCCCAGCTATTCACGGGTCTTTTGGAGAAAATACCCGAATGAAAGCTCTTGTGTATGTTAAGAGCCAATTTTCAAATATTCACGCTTGATTAACAAGAGCTACTAGTTTATACGCAGACACAAAAGTTGCTACGAGAGCCCTTCTTACCTCTGTAGACGAATTTGGTATCCTGTACTCTTGCCATTACCGCATGCTTCTGCCCTTTCAGCAGCAACTCTCTCAGCCACCTTAAAAGTCAAAACACTGCATTAAAAACAAACAAATCACAAGGGTGATCTACAATTTAGCTACTCATCAATAGGAAATACCTAGAACAGAGATATTATATAGTCAACAAGAAAAAAATACTAAAAACTACTTTCTGCCTTCCATTGACGGTGGCGTTTCCTGGCTAATCCCAAGAACAGGTTTGCAATTTAAACTGTATTTTAGAGGAACACAACCTATTAGGTATTAGCACTAAATTCTCCCAGAATGCATCTTTCATTAAGGCAAGTTTTTCCTCACGGGAAATTATACTTAACTGTCAAAAAGAGTAATTACTGTACGCTTAACAGTCAAATTCTTTCTTGGTCATTAATGTGTTTCTAAAGGGCCTGAAGCAATATTAGTATTCACCTTAATCTGCATCTGCCCTGTCCAACTCCATTAAAACCCTAGTATCGGGTACAAACAAATTCACAGAAAAATGAGGCCTGCTGTGCCAGTACTCTGCTAACCAACAAAACTTACAAAATGCTAGGTTAGTGTACATTAACAAAATTATTCTTGGCAGAAGTATAAGACTGAAAATTAACATAAAAAAGGCCACCTTAGCTGTCCACTATAGGCTGAATTCTGGTCTTGAGTGTTAAATATAGTGTGAGTAGACTGGACGGTGGATCAGTTTCTCCGAGAGGTGTGCACTTTCTATCTCACTGTTTGAACTTTTTCCAGCTCTTCTTTCCTTCAAATAATCTAGCAGATTGCATACTCAGTCCACACAGTTTCCCAGGAAGTTTAGGCTCGATAATAAATGTATTTTCATTCAATTGATTCCGAGTAAGGTGGTAATTTTTTTCCCTTCAGATTTATTGTAAGGAGGAAAAAAAAAAAAAAACCACACCACACACACACACACACACACACACAAAAAAGCAATGAAGTTACTCAGTCTGTCAAAATAGCACTTACTGAGATGGCACTGATCCTCCTAGGTTGAGTACATACAATCCTGCATGTAGACCCTATCCCATGCTCAATGTAATCATCCAAGATGAACTGAGTAACTTGTGTAGTCTTTCCACAACCAGTCTCACCACTAATCACAGTTACCCGATTATTGTTTATCAGGTTTACAAGTTCCTGTTTCCAAACAGAGAAAAAACATTTACAAATATTAGGGACCACAACAGATTTTAGAAGAATTTTGAGAATTCTCTACTACAGTGAAGTGAACTCAAAAAAAAAAATAAAATCTCATAGCATTTAGAAGGCAGGTATTCAACTGTTTCTATTAACATTGAAGAGAAAAAGAAAAAAATAGCTATATGTCTAAAAAAAATTGAATTAAATGCATCTAACATTCAAAACCATTTCTACGAATACGATCTTTACTGATAAAACTGTATATGATCTCAGAATAAGTTTCTACATATCTTGAAGCAATGAACTTTAGAAACTTCAGTACCTTCATAAAAAGGTGAGACCCTCAAACAAAAAAAAACACACCTGCCACAAAAGTTTCCTGTTCTATACTTGCGTATTGTGTTTAGTCCCAGTTATGTAGACAGAATTCTCCCATTTTACAACAGAGGTGCATACTATTTCAAGATAAAAATACATTTACCTTTCTCATCCCATATGACGGGAGTTTCTCTCGGAATCTCTGGTTTTAAAAAAAAAAAAAAAAAAAAGGCAAAAGCCAATCATAAGTATCTGTAAACGCTTTTTCAATACTGAGGTAATATAACAGATTTTATCTAGACTAAACTGAGAAAAAAGCATGACATTCTGTTCAACTAAGACCCATATAAACATAAGCCCACTATAAATAAATTTAATTCAAGCACGTGTTCAGTTTTACTAAATTTAGGAAAATTATTTTAAACTAGCAGCTCAGTACATGAAAAGGTACATATATGCATGTACAAGACAAGGCTCTTGAACAGAGAGCTTGCTTCTGATAAACAAAACGGCTTCACCGTGTATCAGCCTAATCCATCACCTTTATAAAACGTAGTTTATGTTGTTCTAAGAGGTGATTTCTCCAGAGTCCGTTTTCCTTTTAGTTTTAGACACAAATCTGTGGATAAATTCATTTTCAAAGAAGATCTACTAAATGTTTATGCTTAAAGTTAGACGCGCAATTTCTAATGCTCTTAGATTTTATACAATCCAAAATTATCACTAAAGTCTGTTATTCAATCACTGTCCTATAAATGGGCATGTGTTTTGTAAAAAACTATGAAAGTAACTGTTTTAGCACACCTAACATCATGACAACTTCCCAGTAAATAAACTGTAAGTGGTTATGTGTCCTGGTTATGTTAATTTACAAAAAATAAAAGTTAAAAGCTTTCCATTTAACACATTAGAAAGTACCTGCATTTCAATATATCTCGGATCAGATTTCTTCTGTCTTAAGTCTTCTTTGAGTTGCTCATCTAAATCAGCATCTTGATCATTTTTCTCAAAGAGATATTCTGCATCTCGATCAAGAAATGCTTTTTCCAAGATCGGCCTCTGTTTTACCGGAGCTTTTTCCACAGCTGGTTTCACTTTTGCAGGCTGTTCTGGAGTGTGTCTGAAATAAATGTAGGGTACAAACACTTTCAAGAATATCCAGTATGCGCTTGGCCACCAAGAAAAGCATACGGCACCACTCAAGGCAAACCTTGTATCTGTTCTTGAGACATTATATCCACAAGTTACTTGACCCCAATGGGATGGGGAACACAGGGTATGTTGTTAAAACAGCTGACGTTTTAAAAATTACCAGTCATCAAATATTTGACCCTGGTATCTAGAAACACAATGTGCTCCTTTGTAATGAAAAAAAAAAACTAACAAAGGCACAAAACATCTCTAGAAAACTACCACTCAACCTACCGTCAGAGCCACTGCTCTGCATCTGGCTCTTTCAGCAAAACACAGACCCAAGCAATATATTTATTAACCTAATTCACTCAGGGAATCTAGAAATCTTCTGCTGTATTTTCTGCTTCCAACCTGCAGGAAAATCATTTGATCCAAGCTATAACAAAGCGTAAGCGTTTCGTTTTACCCTTCTTCATCCCCAGACCACCAGGACATGGCTTCTTGCTCTTTTTCGTTCTTAGTCTGGACAGTGTTCAGCAACTGCACGATTTGCTCTTCCCTGCGTTCATCCATTCGCACGACAGCTCTCTGGTACAAACGAAGAAAAGCGCTGTTTTCACCAACGCGTACTCAGCAAACCTACGGAGGCAGCGCATCTTTGACCCATGCACCCCGTTCTGAAAGCACAACTTCGGGAAGCGCGCTTAACAGCTTGCCCCGCCTCCTCCTGACGGGCGACGCGCTCACCCCGCTCTCCCGCCGGCTCCTCGCCCACCCCGGCGCCCCAACCCCCTCCCCCAGCTGAAGGGATCCGTTAAACCAGCGGATCCCCGGCCTTCACCTGCTGCCGGTCCGTCTCTTTGCTCTTCTGGCCCTGCTTCCGCGCGTACCACAGCCCGATCTCGCGGCCCTTGAGGTGGCTGGGGTGGCGCCCCCGCCCGCCCCCGCCGCGGCCCCCATGCCCCCCCGAGGCGGCGGCGGCGGCGGCGGAGGAGGAGGAAGAGGAGGGCCGGGGCCCGCCGTCCCGGCCCCAGTCCCTGCGGTGCTCGTAGCTCATGGCCGCCGCGCCGCCCCGGCCGCCGGCACGCAACAGCAGTGCCGCGGCCGCTGCCGCCCGCCTCATCCGCCGCCTCACTTCCGCCCGCCGCGCCCCGCCCCGCCCTTCCGCCGCCGCCGCCGCCGCCGGGCCGCGGGTTCGAGTCCCCGTCCGTCCCCGCCTGCCCGCCGCCCGGGGCCGCCTCGAGCTTGCAGGAGCGGCCGCGGCGCCCCCGCTGCGGGCGGCGGCGGGACCGGAGCCTCGAGGCCGCCCTCGCGCGGGGCTTCACTCGCTCCCGCAGCCTGCCCCGCCACGGCGCTCTTTTCCTAGCAAATTCAGGTGTTTTGGCCAATGTCCTCTCCAAATAGCAATGCGAGCCGCTACAACATCAGCTGTGACAGCCTGAAGGCTCAGAGTAAGATGTCGATGACATCTGTACCAGCTTGACATTGCCAAATTTTAAGATGGTAGCGCTGTCTGAAACATACCTGGGGGGGAAGCATAACGCTCATTAAATATGGTAAAACATTCAACAGAGTATGTAATACAAGTTCATCTTACAGGAAAATCTCTTCTTGTCTCAATTACAGATGTGATTTTCATTTCCCTTTCAGGGACTAGAAATAACATTTTAAGGAAACAAACAGTATTAAATGTTGCTCTCTAATCTATTATCACACACTTTCTGTGTACCAGAACTGCATTTCTGTATTTTTTTTAACATATTGCATATACACATTTAAATAACTACTAGTTCAGGGTATGATGTGTTGATTGTCGCTTCATGTGATTCGCTTTGTCCAAGTTCTCTAAAGTGTTAAATTAAACCTTTTAATTCAGGCAAAATTATTAGCAGAATTATTAGGCTTTCAATGGTAATTAATGTTCCTTTTGTTCCCTTCAACATCATTGTGATACTATAAACGGTTCTTCAATCTCATTTCTTTACATCATTTTTTTTGCCTTTTCTTCCTTGTTGTCACTCCACGGCAATTTACATTCGTTCACAAATTACTAGCACTCAGATCTCTGAAATACACATGCACAGATTTTCAAACTTCTTTCAGGTTAAGCACCGCTTCTTTCAGAGGAAATGAAATTATTGCATTAAATTATTTTCTCTAAATCTCAAACCTGCAATTTACCTGAAATCTAACTACTTGCAGCAGTTGATTATGTAAAAAGGCAAGAAATAGTTGCCTGAGTTAAAGACCTACATCTACATTTTATTTATTCCCTTCCTCTGGAATAATGCTTTCTGCTTCCAAGTAGCCACTTATCTTGCTGCTATGCTTATCCTTCTCCATGCTCTGTTTTTTTCTAAGTCACTGTGCTTATTTTCAGTCCTTGACAGTGCTGCCTCGCTATACAATTTTGGAAGTTCTTTTTTCTTTCTCTTTTTTTTAACAAGTTCCTCAGAGCAAATGAACAATGGAGTTTGACATCCTGGCTGACTGCAAAAGGAAATCAACCTCACGCTATGCAATCGTGCAGAATAGGTGGAGTGGACATAGGCTGCAGAAGTCCTTTAGTGAAAACCAGCAGCTTATGCTGGATGCAGTTAAGAGGGGGAAGTCAGTACAGCATTCATAAAAAGGAAACAGGCTGTACAGACTGATGAGCCTACATTGCTTTTAGGACCAGAACTCCAGTGCACTGCACTGTATCACAGAGATATACCAACTCACCTAGAGCTAATCTGTATGTCTATAAAATGGCCTAGCATCAGGCCAAGTCTCGCACAAGGAGGGTTTGGGGCAGGAAACATCAGGTGGTCCGTTTTAGCTCTCCTGCATTTCGGGTACAAGAGCATGCCAGAGAGGCTGTGATTTTAATTTGAATGAGAACAGGCAAGTCAGGAAATAGAGAGCCAGATCTTTGAGTCATCAGCACAAAGAGAGTAGCTGAACTTCGTGTTTTTGTGTGTGGTTACCCAGAGACATGATAAAGGGGGACAAGGAGGGGACCAAGCTCAGAGAATACAGAAGACTGGAAGGTACTGAGGACAATCATCTGAAAGACAAATCAGAGGAACAAGCATGAGAGAGAAATAAGAAGGAAATACACTTCTTCCTCAGTTCCCCCTTTTCATCCTGCTTCTGTGGCTTAATATGGACTAGAGTGCGCGCTCCATAGTTTCTTACTCTTATCATCTAACACGAACTAACAGCAATTTCACAGTATTCTTGAGAAGTCCCACAGTGGCAACCAGCTAGGGAGTAAAGAAGATTCAAGGAAAAATAATTCTTAGAAATCTAAGAAGGAATACTGAAAAAAAAATCCCACTCTGAAATATGTCACCGGAACACCTCTGTAAGCTAAACCAGGGAAAATGTCACAAGTCCTTCTGAAAGGATAGAGTGGGATGGGAGAGATGAAAAAACATCCTGCTGCTCAAGTATGAATTTTCATGTCAATGGCATGACATTATCCACACGCAAGTGAACTTGACTTCTGAGCGGAGTTCGCTAAGGCCAGCCCTCAGGAATTCCACACCGTGGGGACAAGAGAGGAAGGCTGGAGAGCGGAAGACTCTCCCTTGGTCGAGGAGGATCAGGTTAGAGATCTTTTGTCCAAACTTGACATCCATAAATCCATGGGCCCCGATGGGATGCACCCACGAGTGCTGAGGGAGCTGGCGGATGTTATCGCTAGGCCACTCTCCATCATCTTGGAAAGGTCCTGGAGATCAGGAGAGGTGCCTGAGGACTGGAAGAAAGCTAACGTCACTCCAATCTTCTGAGAGGGCAAGGAGGAGGAGCCAGGGAACTACAGGCCTGTCAGCCTCCGCTCAGTCCCTAGAAAGGTGATGGAACAGCTCATCCTGGAGGCCATCTCTCTAAGCATGTGGAGGACAAGAAGGTGATCAAAAGGTGATCAGGAGCAGTCAGCATGGATGCACCAAAGGGAAATCATGCTTGACCCACCAGATAGCTTTCTATGATGGGACACCTGGCTGGGTAGATGAGGGGAGATGGATGCAGTGGATGTTGTCTCCCTGGACTTCAGCAAGGCAAGCTGAGACACTGTCTCCCATCACCGTGTCCTCACAGGCAAGCTCAGGAAGTGTGGGCTGGATGAGTGGACGGTGAGGTGGCTTGAGAACTGGCTGGATGGCCGAGCTCAGAGGGTTGTGGTGAATGGCGCAGAGTCAAGCTGGAGGCCTGTGGCTAGTGGTGTCCCCCAGGGGTCAGTCCTGGGTCCAGTCTTGTTCAACTTAGTCATCAGTGACCTGGACGGAGGGACAGAGTGCACCCGCAGCAAGTCTGCTGACGATACTAAACTGGGAAGAGTGGCTGATACCCCAGAGGGCTGTGCTGCCACTCAGAGGGACCTGGACAGGCTGGAGAGCTGGGCAGAGAGGAACCTCATGGAGTTCCACAAAGGCAAGTGCAGGGTCCTGCACCCGGGAAGGAATAACCCCATGCACCAGGGGCTGACCTGCTGGAAAGCAGCTCTGCCGAGAAGGGCCTGGGAGTCGAGGTGGACAGCAAGCTGACCATGAGCCAGCAGTGTGCCCTTGTGGCCAAGAAGGCCAACAGCATCCTGGGCTGCATTAGGCAGAGTGTGGCCAGCAGGTCGAGGGAGGTGATCCTGCCCCTCTACTCAGCCCTGCGGAGGCCTCACCTGGAGTACTGCGTCCAATTCTGGGCTCCCCACTACAAGAGAGACATGGCACTGCTGGAGAGAGTCCAGCGGAGGGCTACCAAGATGATTAGAGGGCTGGAGCACCTCTCCTATGAGGAAAGACTGCAAGAGCTGGGCCTGGTCAGCCTG
Organism: Struthio camelus; assembly: GCF_040807025.1. Lineage (NCBI taxonomy): Eukaryota > Metazoa > Chordata > Aves > Struthioniformes > Struthionidae > Struthio > Struthio camelus. The sequence goes on along the minus strand of NC_090950.1, from coordinate 32,846,743 downwards.
GAGGAGACTGAAGGGGGATCTGCTCAATGTGTACAAGTCTCTGAAGGAAGGGTGTCAAGAGGATGGGGCCAGACTCTTCTCCGTGGTGCCCAGCAGCAGGACAAGGGGCAACGGGCACAAACTGAAACACAGGAAGGTCCATCTGAACATGAGGAAAAACTTCTTTACTGTGAGGGTGACAGAGCATTGGAACAGGTTGCCCAGAGAGGTAGTGGAGTCTCCTTCCCTGGAGATATTCAAAACTTACCTGGACGCGATCCTGTGCAACTTGCTCTAGATGACCCTGCTGGAGTAGGGGGGTTGGACTAGATGATCTCCAGAGGTCCCTTCCAACTGTAACCATTCTGTGATTCTGTGATTTAGCCTGTTGGTGAATATAAATCAGGGCAATTAGTATCTTTAGTTCTAGGTTTATATCTACAAACCTATATCTAGGTTCAGATATATTAGAACAGGAGACATGTCTGACATGACTAGTCTGGAGCTAGTGAAGAGCTAGAACAAGATGGCCCCGGGCAAACGTTCAGAACACTTATCACCAATCAGGGATTAACATACGTATCCCCTCAGCAATGTGCGTGGTTTCCCTCTCTCAGATGCTGCTTGATTTAGACACAGCTGCATCTTGGGTTGACTTCTGCACGCCTAGGTAAGCTTTCAGAAAGCTGGTTTTGTTTGCTGCACCTATTCAGCATTACTCAAGAAAAACGTGCTTGGGCAGCCTTGAATTTAGGAATGACAGGATCTTGACTTTGAAGTAAAAACTCTCAGAAAACCCTGATTTTACTAGGAAAAATATGTAACGGTAGTTTCAAAAGGTAAATAAAACAAGCTCTTTGATATGCAGCTATTTACCTAGTTTATATAGGTGTTGTTAGGTAAGATGTTCTCAGGTAGTGGTGCCAAAAATCCCTGCAACAATAAAACGTATAAAGGAGGCTAGAATAGATGGCACGATTCACTTGTACCTTGGGAGCTACCGACAACCTTTAAAAATCTGGAGGAACAAACAATTTCTGCAGTCTCATTTTACTGTTCACAATATAAGAAGCAGACTGAACTCACTATCATAAAAAGCCCCAGAACCACACACAGGCCTTACAGAGAGGGTAAATCTGATGCTAGGACAGACACCACACCAGTTTTCAGTTATTCCTCCATTAATACCACTAACATTTGAGATACTTTCCTCTTCACAATTCTGAATTCATTATGTGGGATGAGAGTGAGGTTACAAGGATGCACTTTGTTTCAAAAAAGATGCAGTCCTAAGAGAGTAGGACGCCCTAGTAATAGAATCCAACTGTATTATAACCGAAGCACAGAATATGTAGTTTAAGAGGCCATTACAAATAACTTATAAGCAAACTGAGAGGAAAGAACAATATTTAACAGATTTCCTCATCGCTTTACAGCAAATTCACTGAGGTAACTTCAACAGATTTGTTCTGTTTGATCTGGTATGTCAACATCATACTGTATCTGGATGCTCAGGAAGTGCACATGCTTGAAGTAGATGAGATTTAAGCGCACAAGGAAAGCTTCCATCTGCATGTGACCACTGCATCTCAACCATGTCTTTTTATCACTGGAAAAAAACCACATGTTCTAAAGAAAACTTTAAAAATGCAAGTATTTGTGGCAGACTTGTAGATTTAGATGCTGAAAAGATAGTAAATGTGCATCTACTCACATAAAGATCTTTTTCTAACATGCATGACATGAAGTATTTCTTGAAATAATCTCAATGGTTTGCAAATTACTGGGCCTTTTCAACTTCTTTTAACCCCTTTTCATATTCATTTTCGTCCACTTCAGTAGCCCATTTTCCTGATGTAAAGTAATGAATCTGCACACAACGGCTTATTTATGTAGCAGCACGTTCCTAAAAAGGACAAAAGATAGTGCCTTCCTTTTGGCATTCTGAAGTGACATTCCTAATGAAGTCAAATTCCTGAGGAAGAAATGTGAAGCTACTGACGGTTAAACACTGAGAATGAGATGACACACAACGGGAGAGGATCCAGTGTTAAAGGCTTTCAACCCCATGAGTGAATCTTGCTACTGCAAAGTAACAATCCTGCATTCAACAGGACTTTCTCTGTGATTAAAGGTTACTTGTGTAAGGACTGAGGATCTTACTAGACTGTTTTATAAAATACACAAGAGCATACAACATACAGGAGTGTACATATATAGGAATTGTAACACATACAGTAGCTGCAGCTCAAGTCTAGAAAAGCAGAATTTATTCTGCCCTGAGACAACTATCTCAATCTATAAAACATATTATGACAGAGAAACATAATACTTAAACACTAATTTTTGAAATCATTATAGCGATACATACCAGGAAGTGAAATCATGTTCCAGAATCTATGCATCAACCCCAAATCTATAAAGGTAAAATAATGTACAAGCAACATTTAATTATTATTTTGTATGAAATCACTCTACTCTGAAGTAATATGATGTTTAAGATGTATTTTCTATCAATATTTTTATAGGAAGACTATGTTTCAGTACCTGGCTATATCCGCTCTTTCAAGAAGCACAATCCTTTGAGGCATATGTGATTCACGGGCCTGACCCTGCTTATAATAGATTTATTTTTCTTGTAACTCTGTTAATATAATGTTATTCTCAGTATACCTGAGTGCCACTGAAAGGAAATTTTGACCCACTGGTTATACTGTTTACCAAAGATCATCGCAAAAATTATTTCCCACTTTCCTATTTTGTATCCTTTGCATTATTCAGTAGTCCAAGTCCTAACAGCAGGGGAAGCCCCAAGTGCAGATTCAGGTCATCTTTTCCAAGGGATTTTTTTCGTTCAGTCCCTGTGGTGTCTGAACAGAAATGAGCTCTCTTTCAAGTCACCTTCAAATGGTCACTGACAACCACCACTTTGCCCTCAAATGTCAAGCTGTCTCTGAAATACATAAAAAGGTCAGACGGGAAAAACAACAGAAGAAGAAAAATGTTTTCCTGGCAAACTACTATAAAAGAATTGTGTTTAAAAAGAGTTCAATTATATTTCCAAAAATGATGTAAACAAGGACACCCTAATAGTGTACATGAATACATAAACCAGGAGAGCACGCAGCTAGTTCTCTGGTGCTTTGTGCAAGGAACTGGTATCTACTGAATAATTACGACTTGGGTTTTCAGACACTTGACAATGTTTAATTATATAAGTCATTTTAGAGCAAAACATAAAATAATCAGACATTTGTACATTAGCAAATTTACAGATTCATTAAAGAAAATGTAATTTTTATTACAGCAGCAGGACAATATCCTACGATTAGGTCAAGCTCAGGGTCACATCTATGCAGAATTTTAATGCCTCCAAATTTTAACTCTTTCTAAATATACCCCTCTGAGATTAACACATCAGCACTTAATCCTCTTGTCAGCATAGTCCCCACCACTTCTCAGGAAAAAAACACCTGACAAAACTTTAAAGCTGTGATGCTGTGATGAAGTGCATCTGTCGCTATAAATCCACTTTTTGTGTTCCTTCTACAGAAGGCAAAGAAAAGCAGTATCTTCAGAGATAGCAGGATGCCTCTCTCTGCTTTGTACAAATGGATATCACAGAATGATTGAGGTTGGAAGGGACCTCTGGAGATCATCTAGTCCAACCCTCCTGCTCAAGATTTATTCTATAGACATAGCATGGATTACTCAGACCTTCTACTGTAGTTTTCAGCTAAACCTGAAATATAATGTAGCATCTTAGTGCTACTAAGAGCCTTACGTACTCTTGTTTTCAGCTTGGAAAGGTAGCACGTGAAAAGCACAATTTGCAGAGAGTGACCCATCTTTATCACAGCAACCTGCAGTCTTTGACCCTGATTCCCTTCACATCTACATCACTGTCACCCTAACAGCAGTGATTCAGCGACGTCATGCCCGATATAGTTTGCTGAAGTGAGAAGGCAAAGTGGCCGTTTGTTGTCATGCCTTCGTACTGAATGTTAACTGCAGAGACACAGTAGTCGGCCCTTTTGCTTTGTCTGTTTGTAATCCATACAGGAATCCTGAATGAGTTTTGGCTTACTTTCCCTTGCCTGTTCCTACTGAGTGGAAAACAGGATGACTGCAGACACCTAAATGATTATGTCGTTGCACATACCACTGGCAATTAAATCTATTAATTAAAAAAGTAGTGTGACTTTTAGTCAAACAGCTGAAAGTCTTGGGAGTCTATTTACCTCTGTTCAACTGAAATGAAAGACAAACCTCTGAAGAGGAGTTTTCAGTCAAAACAGATCAGCATTTCAAACATTTGCAACATATTTCATGTAAGACTTGAGGACTCCATTGACTGTTTTGCCTACTTCTTATCTGAATTTGACACAAAATACGGCACTCACTAGTTTTGGGTTGGTTTTAGGCTTAGTTTTAGGCTTCCAATAAGTCAGCAGAGAGACAGATTCCTCTTGAGGGTGCTTCAGGGCAGGAACCTATTTGCCTCTCTCTCTGGAGGCTGATGTCTCAGTTAGGTCTCTAAGACTGGCCACTGTGAACAGCTCCCTTCTCCCATCCTAGAAGTCACAAATCAGTTGTAACCCCAGACTCCTGACTTTCTCAGTTCTAAAGCATGAGGGTCTGTCCAAAGAAGAGTGATGATAGGTTTACTGACAAAATACATACGGCAGGAACAATGCTAGCGTCTTCGCTGTGAGCCGCTGGGACTTCTGCAGCAATCTGCAAGCTTGGCCCATTCCCATCGTTGTGCTGTGAAAAGCATTAGTTTCAGACGGGCCTTGAAGAAGACCACATTGTGAATCACTGTTCCTTGCTTAGGGATGCCTCTTGTCTGAAAATCTTTAAACAGGAACAATTATTCAAGTTAATTTTGATGTTCTAGCTCTTCAGACGTTTCAAATGTTACCCTTATTTGGATCGAGTGCAAATATTCTGTAAGGTTGGGAAACCTCTTAACTTGGCAAGATATCATGGAGGCGAAAAAGGGGACTCTCTAAACTAACCAACACCTGACACGTTTGACCAAAGAAATGTCAAGCCATGAGAACACTGTTAAGTTTCATGATGATGTACTTACAGAATGTGCATGCTTACATTTCAGCCATTCATATTCAAAGATCTAACAGTGGCCCATTACATAGGAATTACATATGAATCACATATAGAACAGTAGAAACCTAAATCACTTAGTTGTTTTTTAATCCTTTGCTTAGTCATATAAATGAGTTTGTCTTAGGCTTTTGCTACATTTTTGCAGATAAATGTTTCAAGTTTTGCGCAGCACTAAGAGAAGAATTGCAACAGTCAGTCAAAACTGTTAAAACTTCACCTGGATGGAGCTTTCCCCTTATTTTCCGCAGGTTCCCACGGACAGGCCACCCAGTGCCAACAAGCAACCCGAGCAGTTTTCTAAGACTTTATTCAGAACTGTTCTTAGACATGAGTGTTCCTCAAATAAAGAGATAAATAAATAACTTGAAATTCACTATGTAAAGCTGTAAAGCACTTAAGCATTTCTGTTTTCCCATCTATATGTGATTAAAAGTTTTGTTCTCTTTAATAGTGTACCCACACAAAAGTAATTCATTTATTAGGAAAAAACGGTTGTCATGGTATTTTCTAGGACAACTTGAGTCAAGAGGAGCAGTGTCCGTCAAACCAGTTTAAATGTCTAGATTCAATGTCTTTTTAACTGTTGTTGTCATCTTCTTCACGTTTTCTGTATGCTTTATTCAACATTTGTATTTCTTCCTGATAACCATCTCTTTCCATATGCTGTTTTTTACTATTCTGCCGATGAGCTTCGACAGTGTCCGGAATTGATATGTTAATGTCGCTGTCAGGATTGTTTGATGGTATGAAGAGTGAGTAGGAGGCAGTTTCCCCTAAATCACATGAAACAAACCTGTTTTCTTTCCGCGAATACCGTAAGGATGGAGACCTCACCTGTGTGGAGGACTGGCTGATATTACTGATGATTGACACAGTATCCAGGGCCTCTTCATTGTCACAAATTTCAAGAACCTCTAAATGAATTTTAACGCTTGTGTCAGCAAACGTATTAGGAGACTCCTCTGGGTTTGGCTCGTGACCAACACTCTTAGATCGATATACTTCAATTTTCTTTGACGTGGGTGTTATTTTTTGCCCCTCAGTGCTTACCTCGTATGTAGATAAAGAGAGGGTTTTCCCTGTGGGTGCCTGAAGAGATACAGTTCCTTGAAAAGCACACAAAGGAATAGCTAAGGCACCACCTGAGCGCTGGAAAGAAAAAGAATGACCATTATCTAATGTTAATTTTTCAAGTCAGAATTCATTATAAACAAGACAATTATGCTTAGTTTGTTAGCTTATTTTACTTCTGCAGACTTTTCTTTGGAACATTTTTGAAAACTGGTATTTAAATTAACATTATGATGTTCTAAAGGGTAAAAATAAGTGCTTTACAATGAAGACTGTATGATACGCTTTAGTATAAAAAGCAAAGTCCCGAGCAACTGTGACTCAGCTATAGCTTATGGACACAGACCCTTCATTATAATATGTCGGCAGACTTAACATTTCATTTAAGCCAGTCCACAATGAGATAGCTGCTATGAGCTGGCCCCTCTGAAAGTGTTTTTACTCTGCTTAATTTTGATCAGGATACTGGTCTCCCAAGGCTTCTCATATAGTTCGGTTTATTTGGTGGTGAAAATTATGCTTGCTGATAATGATATCAGTTGGAAATCTATAATAAAGACTTACAATGCTACTATCCTGATAGCTACAGGAACCGTCTAGAATCTTGCTCCTAAGCCCATTTATTTCACAGTGGTTCTAGAAGCCCATACGGGACTTTTTTCTAGAACAAAACTGAATTTATCAGTAGAGAAACGTTCACAAATTTGAAGGCAGGGAAAGAAAATTCAGCTATAGTTGTGCAGTACTAAAGGTCACGCTCAAACTACACGCTTTTAGCAGCTGCAAAGAAAGTAGTTGTTCCAAAGGCTGTAAATAAATAAAGGCGTTATACAAAGAAATCAGACAGTGGTAGCTAACTCTGCAGTTAAGTTGTTACATGTTCCCTTCCCCTCCAGCCTCCCCCCAACACTCCCCAGCTTAGCACCACATAATCTTCTGGAAGATTAGGGAATAAGAAACAATATTATAGCAATCAATGCATGAGGTGAAAAAAAAAGACAAACACGATATGGGTACAGTGACTAGAGGAAGAAAGACAGACGATTTTCAGGATGCGTGAGTTTGAGGGATTTAAAGAGTTTGGATAGCACTCCCATTTCTTCCTGCCCAATGCAAGGGAGGGGTAAAATGAGGGAGGGAGACAACTGTCTAGGAGAGCGAGATATTCTTCTTCGTTTTGAGCGCTGTGATTAATCTACCTGCAACCAACACATAAACCACAGAAACCCCCAGCTTCCAAAAGAACCAGTCTTGCCCGTGTACGTTAGAGGGGGACAGCCTCCGCAAATCTGCTGAAGCAGAAGCTCCAGGATCCTCCTCATGGGCTACTAATTTGTCTTGTGCAAACAGTGTGAATAGAAAGAGAGGAAGAAAAGGAAGGGTGATAGAAAGAACAGATCTAATAATTGGCGGCATGGAGATGCGCTAGTGTTACGTTAGCTATTGAAAAGACCCCATTTTGGCCAGTTCTGTTTTTTTGGCCAGTTCTGTTTAATATTTTCCTTCCAGTAAAACTGAGAAAGTGAGTAGAAACGGATAGTTTAGCACATTAATTTGAAAGGTGAAATTGTTCTTGGGCAACTGGGAAAGGCAATTATTTGCTCATTATTAAAGGAAGATCTTGTGATGAGACTTTTATAGAGTAAGGCAGAACTTTACAATCGCACAGCTTATCAAGTGACTCAGTACCTCACCTTCACTAAAGAGCATGAAAAGGAAATTAGGTCTTGTGCCGAAGAGTCTCGATAGACTGTGTGACTTAATATGGTCCTTGGACAAAGGAATTTGCCTGAACAATGCTAGGAGTCGGCTTGTCCTGCTGGAAGGAAATCTAAGTCATATTAGTCTCCTCAATCGATTTGTAAGAGAAAAGTGGTCCTCAAGTGTTCTTCCAATACAGAAAGTTGCAGAGGCAGCTACCGTGCTGTGTCACTCAACCAGCAGAGAGGTCTTAGATACCTCAATGTTAGATTTTAGCAGCTTACTCCTAGCTCCTGATTCCCAAGGTACCATGTCAGGAATACCGGTCCCCTTAAGTGCAGCTCTCCTAAGGGTAAATACCAGAAGCCTCTGTTTCAGAGCAATGAGTAAGGCTCACTTTTGTTTTTTTATTGCACAGTTAGGTGCTGGCACCTGAATCTTCTGCAGTAATCAGTAATTAGGAGCATGCCTCCAGAAAAGGAAACAAATAGGAGTAACCATTTTCTCATCTTGAGGAAGCTCTAGTCCACTTTTCCCCCATCCCAGGTGCTTCCTAAGGTCACGAGGCTACACTGGAGAAAGGTCTATTTATTGCTCCTGAAGGACTGGAGTGTTCACATCCAAAGAAAGTGAGTTCAGTTCCCTGTTTCAAAATACTGTATTTCACACTAAACATTGGCTAAAATGTAGATCCAGTATTGGAGTAAACCAGACACCCAGGCTCCTGCCTTCTCACATGCCTCCTGTTAGGCTACAACATCATGTTCCCTCTTGTGTATTCCCTCTACAACACACAATTCACGTTTTGCAGTGGCACAGCTTTTCTTAGCAGGGTATGGGCTTAGGTGTGTGATGGCTGTGGTGTTTCTCGCACAAGACAGTTCTGGTAACTGCAGGGGAATTCTTGCAGAAGCTCTGCTTTGCTTTGGAGCGGGATTCATTGTAATATGGACTTCTGAATTCTGCATAAGACCTGCTTAAAGTGATTAACTTCTTCACTGGCTAATTCTCCTTACAAATGCACTAATGGGCAGGTCACACTGATTTTAAATTAAATTCTTATTTAAATAAGAATTATTATGCAGAATAGTTATTGCATCACAGTACCTTTCCATAGGGCAGGACGATCAGACCTTATGGGTGAAGAGCAAGGATAGGAACCTACACAGAAGCAACCTCTCCCTCTCACTAGCCTTCTGTTAGCCCACCCAACCTGATCTCACTGGAAAGACCAAAACTGTTCATGGGGAACCTGCAGAACAAAACAATGTTGGGATGTCCTTTTCACTCCAATCCGCTGAGTACAGGGTCACTTACTTAAGCCTAGAGTCTTCCCAAGATCAACAGATTGCCTCCTCCTCTTCACTGAGCACATTATGCCGCAGCTCTGCTCCACTCAAGCAATTCATGGAGGAGGAAGGGAAACATCATCAGCTCAAGGATTCCCATTGAGCTTGCTTCCCTCCACCAGAGGGCAAAGCAGATCTTATCTTATTGAGTAAGATAAAGTAGGCAAAGCCTAGTGGTTCTAAGCAGTGACGGTGGAGGCCCAAGGTGACTATCTGGGATATTGCAATAGATTGAGCCTGGATAAGTAATAATTTTGGTAACACACATTTAGACTAGTGCTTATATTGGACACTATGATATTACTGGATACAAGTCCTACAGCTCCGTTTTCAGCCCCCCTGTACAGCTTCTTCAGTCAACACTGGAAGCCCTTTGCAGGGTCAGTTAGAGCATCTGCATTTCTGGCAGTTAATCAAGCTCGGAGTCTGAAGAACAGTCTGAAACAGCGCTAAGATTTTACAGAAAGACATTGAAATAATATGAAAAAATAAGTTAAACAAGAACAGATTACTTCAGTGCAAGGTTACATTCTACTTAATAAAACAGATTTCAGATTGTATATCAAGAAGATGAAGGGTATCTCTGAAGCACCTGGTGCACGAATGAATAACTCTCACCCACTGGAGTGAGTACTCCAGTTCTGGAGCAGCCACAATAAGAAATTTTCCCCTGACCACAGATTTAATGGCTCTTTCTATGAAGTCTGTTTTCTGTTGAGAAATCAACATTCATCTTTAGAAGTAAAATGGACATGCCAAGTCTTCTCTGTCATTTCCTAGTCACTAACTAGGAAGTCAGTGAGCTATACAATTTTCTGGCAGAAAAATTCCAGCAGAAATATTGTTCATTTACAGACAAATCCATCTGTTTCTACAAGTAAGAGAACCCATTTTTGTCTTTGCAATCCATGCATCATAATGTCATGTATTCATGACTGTGAACAGGAACTACCTAGTAACTACTGCCCTGTTACATAGCAGCTTTCCAATCACAGCTTAAACTCACTCAGTGTAAGAACTGAATAGCAAGGAAAGTGGACTATTGTCTCCAAGTTTTGACAAAGTAAACGTGTATGAAACAAATCTATTCATCATCAATGCACAATATTAAGAAGTTAAAAAAATCAAACTAGCTAGTAAAGAAAAATGAGCAGCATTTACATGATGCTATAAAACTTACTAAATTATACACTAAGCTGAGTTTATTAAAAATTAAATCAAAATCTGGAACTGCATGATGGAGGAAGAGAGAAATAAAACCAGAGCAGAGATCTGAGCCACTGAGCTAAAAATTCACTGCTAAGCATTGAGGTGAACTAGCACTAACAGGGCTGGCCCTGAAATGCCAAAGCCCCAGGAGACTTCCATGGTCCCCACAGGAGTGGAGCCTGTGCGGACGGTGACGGTGCTTTTGCTGGCCACAGTACCGGAAAGGACCATGCACCTGCGCCCCTAAGGGGCCAGCAGTCATCTCCTTAGTTCTCAGCTGTGTGAATAAGATCTGGTCCCTCAGCTTGCTCGCAGGGCCCAGCGCACCGAATAACAGGAACTAGGCACTCTCATGGATTCAAAGCTGTCACACATATTTTGCTTGTTTTGCGAGCCTTGGTCAAGAGTCAAATAGCCCAACAGAAAAATGCTACGAATAAAAACACCGTTACTCCAAATGAGGGAAGAATGGATTTCTGGTTATACGTACAGCCAGGCAAATTTGATCATCCATGGAATTACTCTCAGCAGGAATTAGTGTAAATGAGAACAGACCATGACCCTTAACTTGATCTTGATAACCTTATTTAATATTAATCTTTGCGTTTTAAATGGCCATTAACACCCCATTACCTTATGACACGTTCATGGCAATAAACAGGAATCTACCTAGCAAATCAGACTATACTGATACATCCTGTGCAGAAGGATTTTATCTTCCATTCCCACTGTTACTTACAGCTCAGCTCTCTAAGTCTTGTAATGTAATTTGATTCTAAAACAGGAAGAGGAAGCAATCTGAGTAATGCTAACCAGTGGCCTTCAATTTATCCATTCAGGTTCTTGTGTCTCATCTGTGCATGATTTTAGCATCCACAAGAGTAGCAGGGTTGTGATTCATTTTTTACCTCAGCCCAAAATGTTTTTTGGAAGGGTTCTGCTTCACTGGTCTCTCCACATGCTTTTCCCCCTACTCTTTGTATTCCTATATTTAAAAGAAAACTTGTGGCTGGCAAAAGAAATACGCGTATTAACTCCTCCCACACTACCTATGCTACGCATTCACTTTTAAAAGCATTATTACAAAGATGCTTTTAAGAAGGTACAGAAAGCTCACAGCTACTGGTTCCTGGGATTGTCTTCAGAAAGACAGTGTTTTGATGCCGTCTTATCATCTGAATGAATGCAGGAATTATGCATGAGCAGAAAGGTGAAGAGCTTTGTGAAACAAATAAACCCTGTCTTTTAAATCAAAGTGCCATTTTGCAGCTTTTGTGTCTCAGCAGTTTAGCAGCATATCAGATACACACATACAGTTATCATGATTTCCAGAATAAAATTTAGAAAGCTTTCTACAACTCTAGCTTTGTATTTATCAGGATTAGTTACACTGCGATTTGTTGTATTAACACAAAGATATGGCACAGTTTAAGTACATTCTTTCTAACTGTAATGTCTCCCATACCTGTCTGAGGTTCACAGTAACTACCGAGGGCAAGGAAGTCTTGCTATGAATGATTCTGATGCTATGAAGTAAAGATTTATCCTTCTGAGACTCCAATCATGCTCAACACCTACAAGAGGTGAAGGAAGGATCAGGCACATGGCTGTTCAAATGCAGATTTAAAATCAAGCCTGTTCTTTTTCTTTGCATGCACACGTGAATATATTACATAGAAGTATTTTTTATGTTTCATTGTACATACACATACACGTATATAAAAATATTTATCTTATTCATAATTCATTGTTAAAGTTCGGGTAGGACTGATTGGGGAGGGGAAGCATTGGGACAGATTTATTGCTGTGCCACAGGAAATCCAATTATTTTGATAGCTGAGAAATCAAAAAACAAAAAATCCTGAAAAGTTTAAATCTGAAAATGCTCAAATGTTCCAATAAAAAAAAAAAAACATGGTAAAACATTTTGTAAGGCAAAACTAAATCCAGCAGAATATTTGAAGGGTCTTATAAAAGTTGCAGAACAGTATAAGATCTGAGCTATTCTCCTTAAGAACAACCTTAGCAGCATGTATGGCACATCCCTCTGGAGGTCTATTTTTTGCAGCTTTGCAAAACAAATAGCAAGAGAAACAGCTAGTTGATAATTTTCAAAGTTGCTTAATATATATCCACATGCATTTCAGCACTCAGGAATACTGCAGGATCTCTAATGCAGTGACACCAGCCGTGAGTTTCCTGCCAACAGGAGTTGGCCCTTCTCTTGCCTAGCTTTACTTTTTGTGAAGAGTGTTCATTCATTTCCATCATGTTGTATCACAGGGCACTTCCTCCGTACAGTTCCTGTCTGAGATAGCCGAAGGCTATTCTGTCAGTAAGAATCTAGGGCATAGTTTTCACTGGAGAAATACATGTACCAGCACATTAATTTTTTAATAAGCAAAGACAAAAAAATAACAATGAAGTAAATCACAAATGTACTCATTCCTTAAAAGAGTGCTGTTGCATTCTGAACAAAGACATCTTTGCATAATTGATACTGCAAGTCCTTTTATTATTCACTCATCTCCCAGATTTCATGGAAGACAGAAAATAGTTGTTATTGCTATGAGGCACATCTTCATCATAATCCTTGTAGTTTAAGACCAACCTCTTCTGTCCAGTTTTGGCTATCTGAGCAGAATTTGAGCCCAGTTCACCAGCTGAGGATATTATCGTGTACGGGAGGCTTCAGCCTGTGCAGAGAACACAACCAAGTCCGAGGGCACCTGGCCAGCGGGCCCTGGTAAAGCAGTATGAAAGGGCCCACCAAGAGCCATCTGACTTATGGTCTTCAAGTAATCCTAGTGAAGGCATGTTGTAACTTAGAAACTCTGCAGTCTCGCTTGAATACAAAGTAAGGGTTTTACCCCTATGGCTTTTCTGACGGGGAAGAAAAGGAAAGGAGAAGATAACTTTCATAGAATCTGTCACTGTATTTCTCCTTGCAAACTGGTAGAAACCAAAACAAAACACCCTTTTCTGTCTTGTTTGCCAAACAATGGTTATACTTGTGTTAAAGATTAATAAAGAAGTATTAAGTAGCTAGTACACTTGAGGGAAATTGTAATTTCATCACTTGCCAAAACAGGCATGCTTATTCTGCATGCTGCTAAGTGTCTCCCAAGGACGTATGGCATTCTCTCTGCTTCCCCTTAGTGTCTGGAATTGATCAGGCAATTTCCAGGGCTGGGTACTTCTGGAGAAATCAGGAATGTAAGACGGTAATCAACTCTGAGTACTGTTTTTGATGGTGTTTATATTTGATTACACAGCAGGGAAAGGAAAGCATGAACAGCTCCTTTCCCCAAACACAGTTAGCAATGAATACTTCCTCTCCTAAGAACAAAGCTGACTCCGTTCCGAAAGTAGATCCTTGGCTAGTAATACTGGTTAGCAGTTGAAATCCAAAGAAAAATGATGTTTGTTCAACAAGTCACATGACCTGAATGGTGGCTCAAGCAGTTCACAGCTCAGTTTGATTTTAAAGACAATAAATTGCTACTGCAATACTGTGAAGGCCAATGGAGAAAGAAAGGGAATGCTAAATTGACTGGGAGGAGAAAGGAAAAGCCTAAGAGCCTGGACTTCCTACGCCATCAAAGGAGAGGAGTAAAATTGTTTGGAGGATACTCTAGCGCACCTCCATTAAGAGCTTCCCTTCACTGATTATGCAAGAAGGCTGTGTACTCAAAACACACATCCACAGTTTGATTTAGTTGCCCAGACCTGGTTGACTAGTGCCGTCTGAGATGACATAGAGGATCTGTGATAGCCTCAGAAGACTTTCAGATATAGTCAAGGACTAATGGGAGACCTACCCCCTCCTGAAGCAGCAGCTGGAGGCCAGGTGCGACAACTTGTGACATCTCAAATGGTTCCACATACCTATGTCTGGGCAAGAGACTGAAGCCTAAAAGTTAGTCTGTAGACTCTCCCTCATGGCTCCTAGCTTTGAAATGTCATGAAGTACAGACCCTAAAATGACAAGATGGGTGTTAAAAATCTGATAGATAGCATAAGTGTTATAGGGAAGTAGGAATCACACTAGAGTTTCTATCTTGTCTCTTGAAAAGGCAGCAGTGCTTTGATGTGAGGCCTCAGAATGGAAAATGACTCTCCTAAGACTGCCAGATAGCACCGTGGTAGAGCCAAGAGTAGCAAGGCAAGTTTTGCTGTGTCCCAGTTCAGTGCCACTTCCACTGGGCCATGCTGCCTTGTCAAAGAGAATTATCATTAATCTGAATAAAGCTGTAATGAGTTTGCATTCCTAATTACTTCAGTGGAATCCAGGCTCTGGCTGAAACGTTTTATTTTTAGAATGTCTCCAGTGAGAATCCCATCATTTCTTTTCACAGACAATGTGTTTTCTGTTTATTTTAAAATAGAGGCTTAGTCTTCCGCTTCCCTAAAAATAAAAATTAGCTGAAGTAAAATTAATTGCTACAATGATTTGCCCTTTGAGAGGCTGACTGCAGTAAATATAGAGCTAGTAGGATATGACAGGAATAGACAAGTTTACCTCAAATGACTTGTAAACTAATACTTGTCATTGGGCTGCTCAGTCTGGACAGATCTTTATTTGGAGCAAATTAATAAGAGAAAGAGCAACAGAGGCATCCAAGATAAAAATACTAGCATCTACATACCAGAACTTTTGTACTCAGTTGTCCGTGGCTGAAGCAAATGAATTCAATAGAAAGACCTTTAATATTCTGCAAATAATGCATATGGTAGCTTTTAGTGACCCCTTGTATAGGGGCAGCATGGACAGAAGCTGAGAAGGTGCTTTGCTTTAAGATCTGCTGGAGGCCATCCTGTACCTGTTAAAGATGAGAGGAGGCTTTGGCTTACTACTGTGAAGTAGTCACCTAGGCTCATGGTCATCTTAGATAACAGGAAAGTGTAAGAACACTTTTGCCATATGCCCATAACCATAAGTATATTTGGAACTGACTCTTTTTACCTTTTCACCCCCAGATCTAGTTCCCATACTGACATTTCAATGACATTAAAGGGACCACGCTCATCAGGCTTTACTTTCAGATCTATTTCGTTTATGTGAAGATTTAAATGAAGATAAGACAGGATGCTGAGAAAAAGATAAAAAATCTTCTTTCCTTTGCTTCAACTAAGGTAGATAAAAAGACTTGATCACTCGGAGGAGCGCATGGCTTTCCTTATTACTGGACTTCCTAAGAGTCATTTGCCATGAGCTCCAGTTTCTCTGTCCTACAGAACTCAAGGTGCTGTACCACTAGTTCTGTTAAAATTATTATAAACAATCTATATTTTTATGTAAAGATTTGCATTTTTCAAATCTATTTTATTTAAATAGTCTTCTTCACAGAAAGAACAGCTCATTTCACATGAAATATCTCCCTGTAGCATGGAAACAGACTTGCCTAGCAGGATTGCTGACATGTCTGGCTTTCACCAAACTTTTCCTTTCCTTCTGAACACCTGTCTCACATCCTACAATGATCTTTGAAAAATAACCGGGAAAACAGGCATGTCCCTCATAGTTTGCATGTCTCTTATTTTTGGATAGATTTATAGAACAAATACTGACTTAATGATCCTTTTGTACTTCTGTGACTTTGATTTCACAACACAGTGTGAGAGAGTTATGACAATCCATAATAAATTATTTCCACTTCCAGGTCAAGAAGAGGGTGCAGAATTAAAATTTGAATGTTAGTTTTAATCACTTGCATGTAGGAACATTTGAGATGTGCGCAAAATCTACATTAGAGGAATATTTTAACTGTGCAGTCATGCACCTTGAAGTTAATAAACGCCAACACCGTGGCTACCCACGCAAATGAATTCCAGCTTTTGTATTTTAATCTTGTGTGTTTTTCCTGATGTAGCACAGTGAAAGTGGGCAACTGATCATCTAATTGATGGCTAGGGTCACGGCCTGCGTGTACAGCTATGCTCATACAGCAGAGGGGCAGGTGGAGCAGCTCGCTGAGGTTTCAAAAGCTTGACAATGATGCTAGCACTACACTAAGGCAACCACCCTGCTCCTAGCCTTACAGATAGCTCCATCCCCACATATCCATTATACAGTATTGATCAGTCCTAAGAAATAAGGGTTTTGTCAACAGGAGCACAATTAAAGTAGCGGTAGCGTCTACAGAACTGGCATTTCCTGCTGGAGAAGGGTGTTGCTCTGCAACCCACATATCCCTCTTTAAAGAACATGCCTTTTGCAGGCAACAGCTTGGCTTTTGCATAGTTACACCTACCTGCCAAAACTCTCCAGTCACGAACCTTTTAAAATGACTTTTTTGTTGTTTTGACTGACCGGGCTAATTACATTATTATCTGACTGTAGAAAACTGGTACTGCAGAACAGAGAAGAGGTCTGCTGGGCAACCTGTGGTGGGTACAGAAGTCTGAGTCTGGTTAGTCTGGCCCAGCTCTCTCCGTCACCTTGCTACTAGGAAGTGGTCGCTCTTTGAATGGGAGATGACCCACTGACGTTCATTCTCATTTATGTAACAGCTGCAAAATTAGGCCTTGCCCTTTTCACTGGACTTGGTGAACTTTATTTTATGTGTTGCCTGCCACCAGACAAATCCACTCTTGGAGAAAAGGCTTTAGTTTATCTGCAAGCCTAATATTAGCAGGTTTTGAGCTGAGCAGAAGGCACTGTAAAGTTAAAATGAAACTCTTTTTGTTTACGAAGAAAATGTAACGACTGATTAATTTGTTTGAAAAACGGTACAAGCCCGTAAGAAATGTTCTCCATTTAAGCCTAGAATGTAATGGCTTTATTGGAAGGTCTCTAAATTGCACTGCTTTTGTAACCCCTATTCCATTAAGTGGCATTAGGCACAATGTACAAGGATGCCTCGCTCAGTGTGATATCGATCTTGTTTTCACCATTGTCTGTTCTCTCAAAAGAGGAACACTGCTATCAGTCAGTGGCAGCTTTTTGCCAGATTGATTCCTGTAAGAGTCTGTGACATACAGTGTCCATGGTACAGCTCTACAAGGCTCACACATTTATCCTTATTATTTCCCTGGTATTTTCTTTCTTTCTCTACTTGTGTGTGTACATGCATACTTGCATCTAGCATTCATAAAACCCTACTTAAGCAACAGATTTAGAAGCTATTATTTAGTTATCTGAACAAGACAGAAACAATAGCAGCCATAAAAAGCTAGCTTCCTCACATGAGTGTGCCAGCATGAGGGAAATGTTATAGGATCTTGCCTATATTCAGCCTTGCCCTCCAGGGCAAATGTTTCTCCTCTCAGTGTTTCTGCTACTGGTGCAATTCAACAGAGTGCCAATTGCAGTTTTACTGCAAGCAGACTGTCAGGAGGCCTCTTAAGGCTTGCACCGCTCTGTCCTACTTTGAGCAAAGTTAGGAGATGGTGGTTAAATCTGCACTGACTTTCCAACCAAGAGAACAGCATTTGCAAGAAAAGATTGGACTAGAACATCACAGTAAAGACTAGATAAACAGATATAGTAGCATAAGCCAGGGGAAAGCAATTATAATCTTGAAGTCCATTCAGATCTCTGGCTTCTGTGCTGCACCTGGCATTTTACTGGAATGTTTACAACCAACCTGGGGTGAGAAAGATCCTGTATCACTGCTAAAAAACTTCAAACCACAAACACACAGAGATACACTGCTGCTCCTCCTACGCGAAATCATTTAAACAGCCTCCCTCTCCTTCTCTTTGCAGGGCACATAAATAGGTTCTGTACAGAGAGTCCCTTGAAAGGGTTTGCTTGAGGCAGCCAGTAGATGAGGAAGCAAGTCAAAGGGAAAAATCAGTGTGCAATACGCTGCAAGCCTGGCAGATTTCTTTTGCCTGAAGGCACCTAACTAGAGGCAAAAAAAAAAAAAAAAAAAAAAAAAGAGACATATTTACACCCGGTCTTTCTAGAAAAGGAAAAAACACCTCTATTGTCTAAGTTGTTAAAGATATCTTTCATCAATGCAGCTGAGAAAGAATTAGCAAATGACAAGTACTTTTTTTCTTTCCCTCTCAATTATAGCTAGCCTATATAGGTACTAAATGAAAAAGGCTGCTTCATTCTCCTTTCATGTCACTTTTATTCCAGAAAAATGCATTTGATGGAATTACTCTTTACTCACAGAAGTGACAACGAGGGGGCAATCAGCTATGGTATTTTCCAAGGCAGTACCTTCTTCCAATCAGGACAGAGCTTCAACGGAAAGTCAAAGGCCTCCTTTATGTTTTCTGGCACCCTATTCTCCAAAAAGCTAAATGAAAGTGATTAGTGCTTTTCTCACCGCTTTGTTAAGTTCTGACAATAACAGGAAAAATAACACTGCTGTTAAAATACAAATTAAAATGGGCATCCCTCTGGAAGTATCAGGTGTTGCTGAAAGAGTGAAAAAGAAAGTAAGGCAGGGAGAGATTATTTACCCCTTTGTGTTCCCTTTAACCATTTCAAGTAAGCGAGCGTTGCAGGCCAGCTGGCACGTGCTATCGCTCCTCTCAGCAAAGGACACTAAAACATATTCAGTCCTGTTGTAAATTACTTTCCTCTGGAAGTACTGGAGGGGCTGTTGGCATCAAACAGATGAAATACCAGCAGTTCTTTTAATGAAAGTTTTGGGCACTGTGAAAAAGCCCCGCTAAATATAATGGGGTATTTACCTGACTAAAAACCGCAGTGTTTAGATTTCAGGTACTTTGAATCAGACTCACTGTTCACTATCCTCACTATTTACAAACTTGTGTAAAAAGCGTTTTGATTCTTTTCCATTTTGACAGAGCTTGAGCTGCTGAAGATAAACTATCCACAACTGTTTCTGACCTTCAAACTTCCAAATGCTAACTCAAGTTTATTACCTGAGGTAATAGGTTAGTTTATTGGAGAGTATTGTGCTTTTTAACACCATTTCAGTTTCACAGCTCTACCTGTTCGCATGCATTCAGCACAAGGTCAGAGAGCCTACTGCTCTCACTCTTTAAAGCTATACAACATACCATGTGTCAAGATGCTGGAATTGAGGACCACCTCTACAGTAACTGAAGGACTGTGTGTTTAATTATAAAACTGTTATGCCTTTATCTCACTGTGTGAATCAGACAACTATCTAAAGCCAGTAAGGAAAGTCATTGCCATAAAGATTCAGTTGCATGGGTCACTGGCAGGGTTTACATTTTGATCGGCAAAATCTTCAAAATCGGCCAATTTCCATTCAGCTGAAATTAATTATCTTTCGTCATGGTGGTTCACAAGCTTTTACCCAAACACATAGATTTTCATGTTTGAACTCTGAAACACAGTGTAGCTGAATGGTTCAGTCATTCAAGAACAGCAGGTACTATTTCCAGCTGTATCTGACATAACACTGCGAGAAGACCAGCAGTCCTATTTCCCTGTTCAGTTCATTTTGATTGGAGATGGGAAGTCTTTCACTGGATCTTATCTAGCAGCGCAACCTTCTTCCAGCAAGATGGAAACCATACCATAAAATTCAGTAACATTTCAGCAGGTCTTTCATCTCATGAATTTCTTGGAGCATTAGGAAGTGGCATGCACATTGGGCCAATCTGCCCAGTATCTGCTGCATAAGTTTGGAGATAGAAAAAAAAATGAAAGGTGAGGACTGGCATTTCTTTGTAAGTGAGAGAACACCACATGTAGCCCTCAGCTCTAAGCACCTCCTGCTACAGAAACAGAGCTGGGAGGAAATGTACAAGATGGCTTTGCAGGACAGAAATATAAAGGCGTACATTTTCATGCATGGTGTGTGGTTCAGCCTCTTGACTTCCATTAGTGTTAATGGGAAAAACACAGCTATGTCCTTACTCTGAGGATGCAGCCCAAGAGGATATTTTTGCCTTGAAAACACTGCGATTTAGTACACAACGCTGCAGCTGGTATTCCCACCTCAGTCCACATTTTATCAGCACAGCCATTGCCACGTGCTAGCTTTGCAGCACAACGATCTTTATGAAAGCTTTATTTTTGTGCTCATTTTTCTCAAGTTGAAACAGAGGCAAAAGCATAACTCTTAGGCCAAAGGGCTTAGTAAATCTACTGGAAAATGTGAAAGAAAGATCAGGGGAAAATATGGACATGGCAATGTAGGAAGGAGCTTGAGGAGAGCTTGAGGAGAGGGACAGGAATAGGAAAGAGGTGAGGTTTCTCACCTCTTCAGATACTGACATGCAGAAAAGCACATCAACTCAAAGTCACATAAAAAGTAAACCAGTATTGCAGAAATATATGTCCTCTTTAACGTGCTTTACACTTATTATGTCATGTTGCACTTTCTACTTGCTTTTCTTGCACAGAGCCACATTCTCATGTCCTCTGTCAGCTGCCATTAGGTTTTGTTCTGCTGCAGTGAATGGTGCTGCCACCTAATCAGAGTGCAGTACTCCTACAACGGAGCAATGTATCAGGCTCTGGCTATGGAAATAAAAGAAAACTAGAAGAAAGGTCAAATGCAAGCCAAGAAAATTGTTGCATTTCTTTAGAATTGTGGTAAGAGTGGGGAAAAAAGGAGTTCAAGGATGTATTTACTGCAACAGGTTAAGGGAGTGGCTGCTTCCTCCCTTGCCTTGCTAGCACTTCTTCTTGGTGTATGTGTTCTCATATTGCACAGAAAGCCTCTGCCAGCAACCAGCCCCTCTTCCTCCCAACCATATCACAGCTCTAACTCTTCTTCAGAACGACCCCTGAAGCTCTGACAGGGAAGTTCACAAAGAAGCCTGCCTTCAGGCTCAGTCTTGGAGTACATCTAATGATACATCTTCTTCCTGCTCCACCCAATGGACTGTTGGCTGACAGGACAAAAAAAAAAAGGAACAAGCAAAAACTACGTCACTACTAGTTTTTTGTGGCATTAGCGTTGGGGCCCCTTCCAGAAAACAAAGTGAAAACTGGTCCTGGGAGGATACTCTGAACAGGCAAGTGGCAGACAAAGGATCTGCTGTTATCCAGAGCCCTATCAAGCTTTAGTTTAGCTGCAGGGCATTACAACTCTGCTGTGACTGGGAAGTGCAGCTAGTAGCAGCTCCTAGTACATTTTTTTCCCCCAAACTTTGTGTAAACAAACTTGGACAGAATAAAATTTTAAAAAATGGATGACTGCTTGCAAATATTATTTCTAAAGATTCATTCCTCCAAGAAGAGGTATTCTGTTGAGACTTCCAAAACTGCTTCCAGATCTAGATGCAAAGCTCTAGTAACGCCAATGAGTACTATACACCTATATCCTACTAACAGATGTGAAAATTTTCAGTGTTCCTGATTAGATGTAAAGTGAGCAAAATTCCAGTAAGTCAAGCAAACCGCAAAGTTCATGATCCATCTGAGTGTTCCCTCCTAAAAGAGAGCAGTGGCCTTGACTTAAAAAATGGGAACCTACTATTTCTTTTTATAAAAGCAAGGATGAATTTACAAAATTGTTCTCTAAATCTAAGAAATGGAAGAAAGTGCTTTTTCTCACTTTTCTGTCAGATACTTTCATTTCTTGCTGTGTTTTTTGCTTTCCACATAGAAAATGGTGTAGCAGCAGTATCTAAGTAGTAAAGAGCTGAAATTTGAAAAACCTATTGGAACAGATGTAACACTAATTACCTGTTTTCACTGGGACTGTTCCAGAGGAACATCACCTCATATTGCCAAAAGGCACTAGCACATGCAAGATAAGAGTTTCCGGAACACAACTCAGACATGGTAGTGTTATCTGGGTTGTATATTTCTTTATACCTTTTTCAAAGAATAGTAATTTCACATGTCTTTCTGTACCTTACGCAAACCAACACGGAGGATGTATGTTGCAAAAAGAGTCCCAACACAAAAGGCATCAGTAGAGTGACAGCAGCACAAAGCTGTGAGGGTACTGGAGTTGGCCATGGATCTCAAATCATGACCTAAAATCCGACTGCAACTTCAATTCATCTTTTTCTAAGACCAGAACTAGACTCTGACCAGAAGTACCGATAAACAAGGATCAGTTCTCAGTGAGAGCTGCACTGTCTATGAGCAGGCAAGGGACCAAGTAATTTCCATGAGAGTAAGGCAATTCTTTCTGACGGCAGCCTATAAAAACTGCAGAGAACTTCAATATACTGTCAGTAAAGGCAGAGCTCATAACAGATGTATTGTGAAATAATCAGCCATTTTGTTGGTAAGCAGAAGGGAAAAGACAGTCTGCAGGTATGGACTGTTTCTGGAAATGAAAGCAGATGGCTTCATACACTGCTCTTTTGCAGTAACATTTTTTTCATGGTCTGCTGAAGGCTTGAACAGCAGCAGTCATATAGTCACTAGAATTGGCTGACAAGCACAGGACTGGATGAGGAATGGAATGATAAATTAGTGACTGGTAAATAAATAAATATTAAATAATGATAAACAGCAAATTAGGGAATCTTCAAAAAAGAAGGCTAAAAAAAGAAGACTGGTCATTCTTGAACTATGTTGCATTTGACCAGCACTACTTAAGTGGCTTTGGAGAGTTGCCATTGGCACAGCAGACATGCAGCTCTTTCACTCTAAACTCACTCATTCATGCATGTGACTGAATGTTCTTCTCTTTCCCTTCTTGCTTTTCCTCATTTTTTACCGCAGCCCTGAATAAGTAGAGCCAAAAAATCTAGCAAGACTAACAGGATCTCTTCACAAGTTCTCTGGTAACACAACTTGTGAGGCAAAGGTTGAATAGTGTCAGCTCTATGACCCTATCAGGAAGCAGTATGCGGATCAGACTCAGAGAGCATGGAAAACAGTTGCATACCATCTCTTGAGTAAGATAATCACTTTAATGTTACCAGATTAATGTAGTTCTATCTCCAGATCATTATGGCTACATACAAAAATAGCATAACGGACTCACTAGCTTAATAAAAATAAACTAACCACAAAACTATCCACAAAAATCTATTTAAACAATGTCAATTTTATAAATCAGTGCTTAATACGACACTGTAAACTCTCCTACATTGGAGCCATTTTTATAGGATTCCTAATCACGAATGAAGCCTGATTTTGATCAACCTTAAACTAGTTTTATACTCTGCTGGAACAGTTTCAGGTCATGTCAGCACAGATTCAAGTCAAATTATTCACGAGGTAAGATTTTCAAAACAATCTATTTATAGGACGTGCTGAGATAACTGAGGACAAGCCTCATCCATTCCATCATTGCCCACTGACGTGTCTATGTAGCTGCAAGACTGGAGCTGGTTTACAGCTTGCTGGATAGCAAAGCAGAAGCAAGTGTAGCGACAGGGCCATAAAGTCCTCAGAGCAAAGTCTTTCTGAAAATGAGACTGAAGTGGATTGTAAACATCTTGCTGTTAGGAACTCTAGAATTTGACATGGCCTTACAATAATCTGTGGCAGGAAGTACTTACGTTTCCTTAAACAGGCAGTGCTAAATAACAGGGTCTACACAGAGAGTAGACTTTGGAACAATTTGCCTTTAAAACATCCCACTATTTTTTCAAATGAATGAACATACAGCAATATATCTGTGTATTCCAGATGCATTCTTCAAACAAATAATGAGTATGCACGTGCTCTCTTTTGTGGGAGAAATCCTCCGTGCCTTTCTTTTCTCCCCATGTTTATCCCCGTATTAATATGGTGATAAGACCACTTTGCATAGATCTCTGTGTTCTTGCCATGGGGCACTTATCTTAACAGCTTCCTCAAGCTAGGTTCTGTCCAGGTAACCTGTGGAATTTGAAGCGCTGAAGGTAGCAGGTGACCTTGAACTGGACAAAACGTGTCAGCCACCCTTACTCCCTCTGAGCAGGATGTGCTCTAGGTTGTTTGTAGAATACAGCGTGTTCAGAGTGGATTGTTCTCCAGTATGTTGCTTCTTTTCCTCATGAGGTTTCTCAGAAAAACTTAGGACAATTATTTTTTCACAAAACTAGGTTCCTTCAAGATTGCTTTTTTTTGGACACTACAACTCCCTTTTCTTTCTCCTCTCCTGCAAAGTGCCTACGAAAAGAATTAATAATAAGGCATGACTGAACAGGCCTTTAGAAAGTTGATGACGCTGATGACACTCAGCTCCATTTTTGCTGATCTAGACAATATAGTTAAACGCCATAGCTAGCACCTGGCAAAGACTGAGGCAGTTACTTGGTGCTTCATCTGCTTGATAAAATTAATGATGATGCACTGATGGAAGCAACAGCATTATACTGTAAAGGTTTTACTTGTCCTGCTGATAGGAAATATTTGTCATCAGCGGAAAATCTGGGTGCCTGGCTAGCTGTTGTTCAGAGATCAGGATTAGATTACTGCAACTTTTTGGCCCTGACCAAAATGTTCTGTGCTTTACTGTGCTTGCCAAAACAGTTTTGGTTCCAAATGGGACACCTGCCTGCTACAGCAATGCACACTACATTACTCATTCAGTAGCAGCAGCTCTCACATTGATTTCTTATAATATCTGTAACTGGCTAAAAGTTTGCTGTTGTTCTCCAAAGCCTAATCTCAATCCCCACGGCATTTTTTAGTTTTGATTACCTGCAATGCTCTCCATGATTACTGCAGAATGGCAAATTGTTGGGTTATGTGAGTAAAGGCTCATCTCCCCAAACATAAAGTAAAACAGAAGAAAGACGACAGGAGGAGGAGCCCCGATAAACCAATCAGAGAAAC
The DNA here is from genome assembly GCF_040807025.1 of Struthio camelus. Classification (NCBI taxonomy): domain Eukaryota; kingdom Metazoa; phylum Chordata; class Aves; order Struthioniformes; family Struthionidae; genus Struthio; species Struthio camelus. Next base: position 32,821,663 of record NC_090950.1, on the reverse strand, counting down.
AGAGCCCCCTGGCCCGGCTGCTCCCAGAGCAATCAGCCCATTCTCCAGGTCTGAAACCCATCAAGGTGAGGCAGATGGAGACGCCCTCCAGATCACCTTACAGACTGAGGGGGGTTACAGCCTGCAGGGGTATGGGAGTCATTACGGGATGCAGGGGAAATGTATTTTGGGATTTTACAAGACCTATTATGGGATGTTTAGGGGAAAGACCAAAGGTGGGGAAAGAGAGGGATCAAAGTAGTTTGGGGAGAAATAAGCACGGGAAAATACACTCTGCCAGGTATATCTTCTCCCCTGCTACTATAGTGCCATCTGTTAAATTTCCTGGTACTTACTGTGCTCTAATTTTAAAAAGCTCTCAAGCCTGATAATAGACTACAACTGACAAAAAATTTCTATATAAGTAAAAATGCATTCTAATTTTTGATAAGATAGCTCACTGTCAACTATCTCTAGAGGAACTGAGATTCTGTTTTTCTTAGTAAGTTCTCATGCTGAGCAACCATGCCCTTTGCTCTGTGGAAATTCAGCATGTGAGGACACATTTACCACACCACTTGCAGCTTACAATTTTACAGCAGCTTACAGAATTACATTTTCTGTTTATTAAACAGAGAGCTGGAATATTCTAGAAAGAACATTTATGTTTATTTCTGTGATCAAACATGCATAGTCCGACACTACTGAAAGTGAGGGACTTGCATCCCATTAGGGTAATCACCCATTTCTTGACAATATTTATTATCTTTTCCCCAACTGGTTAGCTTAATTGGCAAATTAAGCAGAGGTACATGGCCAATAATGCTACGGAAAGATTCTTTTTTTTAACAAAGGCGACTAATGGGGAGAGATGAGGAGAAAGTGACTTTTCTTAGATACCTAGGGAACTCCAGGCAAACTGAATAAAAGGGGTGGCTTTCAGCTTATTTAATGTTTGGCCCAAATCGATCTTTCCACCCAACATACGTCCGAGAAATGCATTAAAGTTCTTTTCACAACACTTGCAGGAGTTTTAGATTCTGCCCTTTTTCACCACTAAAGCAAATGTCAGCACTGTGGAGCTCTAGAAGCTCATACTGAATGTCAGAAACAATGAGATCTGTGGCTTAGAAGCCTTGAACTTTTAGACCATAGAAGCCTTATTGCCTGGCAAGTGCATAGTGTGCTATAACTGGGAAAAGGTCAGAAAAGGACAAATTAGGATTCCTTGTAATGAAAGTAGTGAAGAAGTCTGTCCAAAAGTGACATATAAAGCCCCAGGGCAAATAAAGCCAGCCACACGCAGTCACTGCCAACTGCTTCACAAAAAGATGCAGGTACCTGCTGTAATGGAAGTCACAGGTCCAGCAACTTGGAATGGCAGCTGTTGGAGGTGGGAGAAGGAATTCTTGTTTAAAAACAAAGAATGTCTGGAAACCTGGTGACATATTAACTTTGTTAACTAAATTATACATGACACTCAAGAAGGTAACAAGAACTAGTAGATTAAAAACAGATTCAGATCATCCACTTTTGCCCATAGACATAGTCGTTCATCACTGCATACTGTAAGAGAGTAAACATTTGCTTTTCAGTGAAAGGAATGATCAATTCAATCTGAAATATCAACTGACATTCCTATTTTGACTCATTTTATAAACTTTGGTATTTCAGAGAGGAGATTCCTTTATTTAAATTTAAAATGAATCTCAGTCATCTTAGAAGGCAGAGTTATTGAATGCTGCCTTTGCTTCAGTCTTCACTGCTAAGGCCAGCCCTCAGGAATTCCACACCGTGGGGACAAGAGAGGAAGGCTGGAGAGCGGAAGACTCTCCCTTGGTCGAGGAGGATCAGGTTAGAGATCTTTTGTCCAAACTTGACATCCATAAATCCATGGGCCCCGATGGGATGCACCCACGAGTGCTGAGGGAGCTGGCGGATGTTATCGCTAGGCCACTCTCCATCATCTTGGAAAGGTCCTGGAGATCAGGAGAGGTGCCTGAGGACTGGAAGAAAGCTAACGTCACTCCAATCTTCTGAGAGGGCAAGGAGGAGGAGCCAGGGAACTACAGGCCTGTCAGCCTCCGCTCAGTCCCTAGAAAGGTGATGGAACAGCTCATCCTGGAGGCCATCTCTCTAAGCATGTGGAGGACAAGAAGGTGATCAAAAGGTGATCAGGAGCAGTCAGCATGGATGCACCAAAGGGAAATCATGCTTGACCCACCAGATAGCTTTCTATGATGGGACACCTGGCTGGGTAGATGAGGGGAGATGGATGCAGTGGATGTTGTCTCCCTGGACTTCAGCAAGGCAAGCTGAGACACTGTCTCCCATCACCGTGTCCTCACAGGCAAGCTCAGGAAGTGTGGGCTGGATGAGTGGACGGTGAGGTGGCTTGAGAACTGGCTGGATGGCCGAGCTCAGAGGGTTGTGGTGAATGGCGCAGAGTCAAGCTGGAGGCCTGTGGCTAGTGGTGTCCCCCAGGGGTCAGTCCTGGGTCCAGTCTTGTTCAACTTAGTCATCAGTGACCTGGACGGAGGGACAGAGTGCACCCTCAACAAGTTTGCTGACGATACTAAACTGGGAAGAGTGGCTGATACCCCAGAGGGCTGTGCTGCCACTCAGAGGGACCTGGACAGGCTGGAGAGCTGGGCAGAGAGGAACCTCATGGAGTTCAACAAAGGCAAGTGCAAGGTCCTGCACCCGGGAAGGAATAATCCCATGCACCAGTACAGGCTGGGGGTTGACCCGCTGCAAAGCAGCTCTGCCGAGAAGGGCCTGGGAGTGCTGGTGGACAACAAGTTAAACATGAGCCAGCAGTGTGCCCTTGTGGCCAAGAAGGCCAACGGCATCCTGGGCTGCATTAGGCAGAGTGTGGCCAGCAGGTGGAGGGAGGTGATCCTGCCCCTCTACTCAGCCCTGGTGAGGCCTCACCTGGAGCACTGTGTCCAGTTCTGGGCTCCCCAGGGCAAGAGAGACATGGCACTACTGGAGAGAGTCCAGTGGAGGGCTACCAAGATGATTAGAGGGCTGGAGCACCTCTCCTATGAGGAAAGACTGCAAGAGCTGGGCCTGGTCCACCCGGAGAAGAGAAGATTGAGAGGCGATCTCATCAACGTGTACAAGTATCTGAAGGGGGAGTGTCAAGAGGATGAGGCCAGACTCTTCTCCGTGGTGCCCAGCAACAGGACAAGGGGCAACGGGCAGAAACTGAACCACAGGAAGTTCCGCCTAAACCTGAGAAAAAACTTCTTCACTGTGAGGGTGACAGAGCATTGGAACACGTTGCCCAGAGAGGTAGTGGAGTCTCCTTCCCTGGAGATATTCAAAACCCGTCTGGATGTGATCCTGGGCAATATGCTCTAGAGGTCCCTGCTTGAGCAGGGAGGTTGGACTAGATGATCTCCAGAGGTCCCTTCCAACTGTAACCATTCTGTGATTCTGTGATCAGTCATTTTACATAGGAATGTGCCAAAGATCCAGAGCAAATAGATCTAACTTTGAAGTTATCCTGCTTGGAGCAGGAGGTTGGACCAGGCGACCTCCAGAGGTGGGCTTCATACAGGCTCCAGCCCCATTCCCTCTGAATGCAATGCTAAATGTCTACTGAACTCCATAGCACACACTTAAGCCCTCAGATTTTAATTAACACTCAGTCTGGCAGGCAGATTGACTTTGGCTAACTTCATCATGCCCCAAATTCCTGCCTCCTGTATCACCCTGGAGTTGTAGGGGGGAGGAAGGGCTGATATTCTAGGTATCAGCAGGTGTCAGAATTCAAATAAACAAGGGGAGACTGTATGCACTGTAAAATTTAACAGAAGCCACAGCTCTGTAGGAAACACTACAAAAACATGACAGTGTTTCACCTACCCCATTCAGCACTGTTTCCTGAAGGTAGGGTTCGCATAATCTAGGTAAGGGTCTATTTAAACCTTAAATTTCAATTTCCTTAACTTAAGTTTCCCCTTCCAAGCACAGTCAGGAGAGCTTGGGAAAAACTAAGCCATCCAGGAAAAATATTGACCATCTTCCATTGTGCTTGAATAGGGCATAAGCATCCAACTACCTCACCTGGAGAAGTGTTTCTCAGGTTTATAGAGCCTTGTGCTTATTTCAATGGAGACACTTAAACCCCTTTCACAGGCAATGGGTATTTTTGTTTGTATGACCACTGGAGGACAGTGGGAGACTTAACTGCTTCCAGAGCATAGTGACTGATGCAGGAAACATAGCATTCCCCAAATGTTAACCATCTCCCTGAGCACTTACTTCAAGTTCTCAATTTTAGGAACTGTTTAGGTTCTTTCCCCTCAAAAGAGATACGCACGCTCTCGTTTCCTCACAGCCTCTCAGTCCTAGAGAAAAACTGAAGAGATGTTTTTCCTATGGCCAACTATGGTCTGTCCAAATATAGAAAAGTAGTAATTTGGCTACTTACCACACAAGCTCCTGAGATTTAATCAAATAAAATGAAGACTCAAACTGAATAGTAATACAATAACAATAAATATACTGTCATGTCCTTTGTTTTCATCCTTTTGCCTGTGTTTCGCAGTTGCTTATGAACAATAAACGGAAAGCCAATACTGGCTCCTTTTGGATTCTACCAAGGGAAACCTTCGAAGGTGAGTGAGCAGAGTTGACATTTACATTGTCTCAGAGTCAATTTACAGCAGGAATACAAAACTGTGACTGTGTCGCATATAAAACATGAAAACTATGTATTTGTATGTACAGAGAACTGTCCTGGTTTATCTTGAAAATAGGTATATATCTACGCTGCTCTAAGATCACTATATACACTGTTCATGCAGACAAATTGTGTGGTGGAGCATAAACAATGTATCACATGAAAGTTGCATACAGAATAGGAGTAGATAAGTGCACAATACCGTACTACCCCATTCGATCCTTAAACCACCCTGAGATGCTTTTTTAGAAGCCAGTACGTGAACAGACCAGCATGTAACTTCTACAGCTGTGGGATAAACAGCTGTCGTTCATTTCAGTTTCCACTGGAGATGTCACATTACAGGCTTGCCTGGCGCCTCATGCCAGTGTTTGACCTCTAGTTCATAACCATTCATTTTAGGAGGTGGAAAATCTTCATACTCCTTGCCCATTCAACAGACAGTCTCTATGTTCAGTTCAAAAGGGAATGGTTAACAGTATCGCCTTCCTTCCTTTAAGAGCAACAGTATCTTTTTCAGCATTCTACCTGCATTAAATCTTGTGACATTCTTCCTCTTAAAAAAACACTGATTATAGAAAATAAAAGGAAGCTTTGGCAGTTCCCCTTTAAGCCCCTATTCTTATACGACAGTCAGTGAATTAAGTTCAACTCACAACTGACCTTACAAATGACACTTTTGGGCAATTCTCTTTTACAGCTCTTCTTTACTTTAGTGTTGAACTCAGCTCTAACCAGAAACCAGTGCAGACCCTCCCAGTCTACTTTAAGTAGAGGCACTAACAATAAGGCTTGTCATGGCAGAACCAAAATGCCCCTGTGCTGAGGAAATCGTTGGCCCTCCTGCTCTTGATATGCCACTATCTGCATGGCGAGGAGCATGTGAATGAGGACTGTGCACTTGGAACAGACAATACCACTGCAATATGATAACTGAAAGCGAAGCCCAGTTTTTGTGGAGATGCTGGTATGTTTCACGGGACATACCTACAGGCGAACTGTAAAACTGTAGTTTTATGTACTAGTTTCAAACGATATGCCCCCTTAAAGCCTATGGTTTTTTGATATTCCTCTTCTCTTAAGCTGTGAAAAGCTTTATAGGATTCAATAAGGTGCCCAGCAAATGCGAGAGAGTAGAATCAGAACCTCTACATAAAGAGCTACACAAGCTAAGTTTGTGGACATCTTTAACAAATCCTTAAATTGAAGTGCTATATATAAAAAGAATCCATCTTTAATAACTTCTCTCTCACAGCTCTAGAAAACTAACCTGAGCGTTTCTTTTCCCTGATAACTGTTCACATTCTAAGGGAAAAGGTTTTGATCATTTTAATACTTGGAATCTTTCTCTTTGAATCTAATAGGAATCTTCACATCCAGATTGAAATCCATACTAACCTGTGGTGCTCACCCTTCACGTTCGCTTCTCATGTTTGTTTTTCCAGTTACCCTTTTTTCCCCACCCAAAATGTAAGCACGACAGAAAATGTCACCAGATGTTTGGAAATACCCTTGAAAATGCAATCTTTTGCAGTCTTCCGGAGAGAAAATTCCTATTCATTGAGATGAATTAACATATTTCATAGTGAATCCTTACCATACCCAGATCATGCAGGTGCATGTAAAATAATAATAATAATGAAAACCCATGATTAAGGAGACAAATGAGAAATTACTGCCAGATCAGAATTTGCAAATAGGTGTGAGGTTACTAAAATACAGAATGCTAAGTATGATTTTACTAAAAATAACTATACTGTCAATAGAACTAATTGCAATTTCAACACAAGCACAAATCACTTTAAATTTCCAAGTAAAGTACTTCTCATTATCCAAAAAAATTTACAGTAAATCCTTGTTTTACCTGTCGAGGGGTCCTCTCTGATTTGCTCCTGCACCATTCCCAATCTGTGAGTTCAGGTTTATGGCCCTCCTCATGAGACAATCTTCTTTCCGGTCCTTCAAAAAGAGTTGACTTATCAAAATTGCTGGCCTCTTCTCTTTTAAAGACCCCTAATTTGTCAGAAAGGAGACGGTCCAGGTTCTTGTCCGTGCCAGGATCTTGCCCGCTCTCCATCCCTGCCGGGTGTGCACCGCCCCGGCCAGCGGCCAGGCTGGAGCTGTCCGCCACGGCCGCGGTGCTGAACTCTGCGCTCCCGCACTTGGGGGCATCGCCACTTGCTTTCTGGGGCTCCTTGCAGTTATCACAGTCATAGCTCACCAGGTTGTGATATGGCAGAGATTTATCACCATCATCATGGTGGTGGTTTTCATGGGATATTTTGTAGATTCCATAACCTTGCTGGAATGACAGGCTGAATTCAAAACCTCTCCGTCTGGCTAAATAGAAAGGAGAGAAATGTTATATTAAAGAGCCAAAAGCAAGCACAAAAATTAGATTACATATACAATGTAAATTACATTCCAAGATACATAATAATTTATTTTGTTACTATCAACAACAGATCATTTTCTATCCATAAAAAGTATGAACTGTTGAGAAGAGAGATTTCTTAGGCAGTAAGCTATTGTGTTGCTTGCTTAATGAATTCAGAAATGATACGTTCCAAAGTTCATGGATTCCCAGAAACTGGTAGATTCATCTGCCGTTTTCAAAAACACATTGGTTATGATGTTTATTGGGTTCTCACAAGAAGAAAGTAGTTAAATTAAGGCTCATTTTGCAATATCATTTTTTCCAATCCTGTTTCAGCTATATGCCTAAAGGAGAAAAATTGTACAAAGTGATAAAATGTATTTCTGAGAATTGTTAACTATCCTTCAATGCTAACAGTCAAGTAAGAAAAACAGAGTTCTACAATAAAAAATAAACAACAGCTGAAGCACACAGTGAAACTTTTGTATATTCATTCTAAATTCAGTGCTCCAACTAATTAATCTTACAGAGTAACTGAACAACTAATTAAATTTCTCAATCACCATTTATAACCCTTCATTATAACCCTTCATGTTTCCTTGTTTCTGATACAAACCACCTTTGATCCTTCACATTCATGTCTCCCTTTTATCCTGCTTTATGTAGTAACTAAAGGAGTGCCTTTTATTCAACTCATGAAATCATCTTCCCCCCAAACCTATCGTATCTATATTATAAAATAAAAGGTACAGAGATACATTTATGCAACATGCATCTCTGCTCAGCAGTTAGACAGTGGGTTGACAAGATCATGTTTAATTATGGGTGAACTTCTGACCTTAATAGTCATTCTGTTAAAACTTGAGAATAGCCTTCAGCATAAAATTCCAAAAAAGCACGGTTATTTTAAATTGTTTTATAATGGTTGCTTTTCCATCTGCCATACGTTCTCTCTCTAAATATTATATTAGATACATCTTGAATAAGCTGTCTTCTCCAGTCACCCTCTCTGGGAAAGTGGTTCAAAGGTCATGAGTGGCAGCAGAAGTCTTTCTGCGTTTTAAGTCAGTGGACTTTCACTGCAGAAAACAGGGAACAACACTCAGATCCTCAGAAGTATTTAGCTTGTATTTCCCTAAATATAACTTGCCAGCACTTTCAATTCACCTTGGATCAAGCCTGAAGGGACAACTTTATCAAACCCTACAACTGCAACTCATGCTGCTGTAAGTCTAATGCAGAAATCTATCATTGTTATATATGAAAATGATTGTAACATTATAAATACTAAATAATAGAAATTGCTTTCTGTTAATATATTCTTGACAATAATTATGCAAGTAAATAAAAAAAAATTACTATTTCTCCTTCTTCCCTTCTTTTTTGGCTTTCTTACTGGTATTTTTACAGGAACATATTTATTATATGTTAAGAGAGATCTAACAGGTACAGATGTGTTCAACATCTGCTTGCAGATTTCTATCCTTTAAACTTTTCAGAATTACCTACTGCTGGACAGCCTAGGTTTTTTTCGGTTTAAGTTTATAAATTTTGTGGTTGCTCCAGAAAGCAAACATGTATGAACACATATGCATACACTTGTATGCAATTAACGCAATTCAAGCATTAGTAAAGAGCCTGAATTTATATTAGTAGGTACATTAAGCTTCCTTAAACCATTTTAATAAATACTTTGGAAAAGAACACTGGAAAAGTCCTATTTTCATTGTTAATTCAAAATGCAATCCCACTATGTAGATTATGTGAACATTGGAGATTAAGATATTTCATAAATAACAGTGACCAAGAACTTTACAGGAAAGCATTACACAACATTTTAGCCACAAATCTGATGTTACTACTAATGTTTGCAGAACCCTAAGTGTGTATTTCTTCCCTAGAGGTAAGTTCATAAAGTGACAGTTGTATTTCTTTGCCTTCCCTTTCTCTGACTGAACATTAATACATGATCAAGAAGTTATTAATAAAAAGAACAAAGGTCATGTAACTGCAGCAGACAGGCTGGGGCTGAGACAGCAGATGCAGTGACTCCTTCATTTGTTTTTAGACGAAGGACCAGAAAAACTAGTTCCAGGGCTTTAAAATATTCCAAGAAAGTCATCAGTGAAGGTCTGGCATCCTCTATTTCACACGTATATCAGGTAAATGTGATAAACATGCAGGAAAATCTTTTTAGGAAAAAAGCGTGTAGTAGGTCCTCAACTTTCAACAACTTACATAAATGCACGGAGACAACTGCCCCCCTGCCCCACCCCGCCAAATCACGCCCTATGGTGTTTGCTTATTGGTATCACTATAATTTCTGTTCAGTATCTATAGGACAGGTGTACAAACAAAAGATACTCTCCTTCTTTTAATTCAGGAATGTGAAGTTGCTCACAATTGACCTATTTTTCCCCCCTCGGCATTAAATATATTTAGCATGGTCCATGTATTTGATTAGGAAAAGCCAGACTTTGGCGGATATAACTTTCTCAGGGTAGGACAGGAGAGGGAAACTAGGATTCAGAGTTCATCAGTTCTGCTAAAAGATCTGCCAGTGTCTTGGGAAAATCAGCCAAGCAGTGTTATTGACTCTAACTTCCTATCCTATTTACTGCAAGATGTATTCCAGCTGCGAGTCAGCCTCCTATACTTACTTTTGAGTTCTTCTGAAGACACAGCATACACGTTTCTCCTGCAGTTAATGATGCAGCCGCAGGGCAGGTGGATCCAGTGTTCTGACAGGACAAATATTGGGGTGACGGTGGCAGCCAGCAAAGTCAGCAGAAAGCTAAGGGTTTCGAATGAAAGGCTTTGAAAACTGATGATGTGCTGGACAAACATTTGTATCTGAAAGGCAGAGCATTTAGAAATTTACATTGCTTCAAGTGCATATTTCCAGGAAGAAACAAAATATCTCACTATGAGCGTGGCACAAGTAAAAGCCACAGGCTGTCACCAGTGATCGTATATTGAGCCTAACAATTGTTCTTTCTAAAAGGGCGTAAACAAACACAGTGACAAACTCTCTCCTCCTCATTCTGCATTTCTCAGGAGATCCTTCTTCAAGTTAAATGGTAAATACAGATACCTGAAAACTATTAAAAGAAGCAACTCACAATCGAAGCAACTTAAAAGTTGCTAAATCTCCTGTGGGGTACTGAGAAAACCCAACTCCTGAGGTGGAGCAAGAGAACACAGGACCATACAGAACTGTGCTGCAGCGGCTCCGTAATGCTCTCTTTCAGTTGAGAGAAGCTGAGATGCTAAATCTATATACATCCAGAGGACAAGGATAATACTGAGCAAGAGCCACGTCCATATTCTCAACAGATTCATTCCTAAGTATATGAGAAAGTATCTGTTCCCAAAGGTCCTAGTTCATGCACATGGATAGCCCCCCCAAAATGCAATGGAGATTACAAAGATGCAAAAAACCCCTCATTTTTCAAACAATTCCTATTTCTTAACCAGTCTGTGACTCACAGCTGTGAGGAGGGGCAGAAAAGCAAGCTTGATAAAATTCACAGACCCCATAATGCTAATCAAATGCTTATCAGAGAGCTGGAAACATGAAAGGATGGACCTCATTCACCTCCGTATTCAGGTGATACGAATGATGTGAAGACAGAGTAGCATACTGATCTTAAATAAGGCTCTGCCAAACCTGCTGAAAGCCAGTTAAATGCATGTAGTGTCACACAGACCTATTTAAAAGGACTTCTGCTAGCACAAACTATACTACAAGGAACAACTGCTACATCTACAGTTCATCTGTTTCAGTTCACGTCACATCAACTCACATCCCATTTAAACACATGTAAATATTAAAGAGTAAAGCAGTCTGACAATTTACCATCATTGGAAGCCAGAGAATGACTTTTGTCAGTGCAAGAATCAGTGAGAATCGTTTCTGGGCAAACCCCACTGTGAAGCTCCTGCTCTGTATGTTGTTCACGCAATGGGGCTTGAGTCCACTGCTCTCAGCCACACCTTTCCTGAAAACTGCCTCTGAGCTGGCACATGCATTTTGGAAATGCTTCAGGGTCTTATCCACAGGGTCCTCTGGTGACAGAGATGGGGTAGCAGTACTGCAGCCTGCAGGTGTTGCAGGGGTGACATAGCCTCGAGAGATTTCCTGGTAATCAATGTATAACTGCTGTTGCTCATCTGAACACAACAGCTGGTAAGTCAGAGGGACAGAAAGCACTGTGAGAAGGCAAAAGCACAGGGAGTAGACAACAAATAAAAACAGGATGTAGGAACTAGCACAGTCAATGAAGCAGCCCCAAGAGGTGGGGATATAGCTGCCCCAGCCACAGAGAGGCAAAATGCAGATTAGCAAACTGACAATCCAAATGGTGAGAACGGCCCACATCATGCTCACTGGTCGTTTGGAAGTGCTGCGGCTCATCGTCACAGTTTTGCTGACGGTGCAGAAGTTGTAAGAAACTATAAGAGATGCTTTCAGGTTGCCAGAAATGCCCTGGAATAAATACATAAGCGCTGAGGTGGCGCACAGAGGCTGGGGGAGCACATCACTTGACCACTGGGTAAGCATGAAAATAATCACTGGCACAACGCTGATTAAATCATCTACTGACAGTGAGGTCACAATCATTGCAATCGTGGTTTTGTTCTGCATTCTCAGCAGGAAAACTAGTGAATAAATGCTGCCCAGAAGCGCTGTGAACGTAATGATAAAAGTCAAGCAGAAGAGAAAGACGTTCAAAGTTCTCTGCTCGCGAGGCTTATCCATAATGCTGTGATTTTCAGCAAAGAAGCTTGTCCCATTGAGTGATAAATTACTAAGCATTACCGACATTGTCCTTGCCAATTATTGTGTTTGCTGCCTCACTGACTCTGCAAGTTTCCACTAGCAGAAACCGTAACTGCTAGCTCCATTTCACAAGTTTCTTCTTTGCTTTCCTAGACTCTCTTTTGTGGCATTTGATGAAGAAATATTCAGATGTAAGCACCCTTGATAACCACAGTAACTCACGCTCTCCAAAAATCAGGCAACAATCAAATGCCGAAAAAAATGCAATTCTTCATTTAAAAGACACTTAGGTTTGATGTGGTCCTTTATAATCCTTTCAGTACTAGAAGACGGTTAATTCAGGCTCTTCAGGTAATAATATGCCATTCACTTTTAACAGATATCAGGCAATGCGCCTTACTCACGAGTTCAGTTGAAATGAAGGCAGAACATCAGGTAGGTTCAAGCCCTACCGGCTCAGGGAGAAATACAGTAGAGAATGAGAGGCTGTTTGATTCACCCTGCACTGTGCTGAGCTGCAGGAGGGAGGAGTCAGATGCGAGCAGGATAGCAGAGAAGAGGGAAGTGAGTATCTTCTCAGAGGGCTGCCTCTCAGCTGGATCAGAAGACTGAAACAGTGTCGCTGCTAAGCCACACCTCCGATGCTGACACTGAAATCCAATGCAAATACTCAGATCTGATGTCAGCCATAAATGTCATTCCCGTAAAGCCCATGGCTGCTCCACGGCTGTGCATCACAGGCTGGAACGCTGCTTTTATTCTTTTTGCATCTCTGTACGCTGAGCTTCGCAAGGGGAAAAGCTGCAGGAGTCTTTTATGAATATGAAGCAGAGGGTGTGTGTCTGCTCTGCCTTTTTGTATTCTTACTCCTACTGCAAGCGTGCCTGTGTTTGAGCATACACAGCCTATGGACACCAGTTGTATAGTTACTTAACGACAACATTTTAGTAATGACAGATAACAGCCATGCAAATTAGCAAGGTGTGATATCTCAGCTCCGGTAGGGGGTTATAAAACTTCCATTCCTCACATGATTCAGAGCAGTATCAAATGCCTACCGTCTGTTCTAACCAAATCCATTGAAATCAGCACAGCCAAGTGCATTTTGGTATGTATGAATGTTTTCGCTTCACAAAGTGCAATACTGATCAACCTGGCAAGCCCACAACATTTGCAACATTCAGATGTTAAGTGGGCAGGTAAGTTCAAGGCTATCTTCTTGAAGAGTTCTGCATCTCTGCTCTGTTCAGCACCACTTGGTATTCAAGTACATCATGGGGACGCAGGACAAATTTTCCAATTAATATTGCAAGGCTGCTGTGATTACAGAATAATTTGAGTGAAATTATAAATCCATTTGGCTATCAACAAACGGATTCTAGCTCAATTCTACCCACTTTGTATTGCTTTAGTCATGTCAAACCAACAGCTGGATAGCTAAGGTGTTTTCCCATTTTTCAGGGTAGGGCTTGGTTAGAGGCAGTCATTCCCAAAGGTGACTCTTTCAGCCCCAAACTAAACAGAGCAGAAGAGAATGCACAGCTGCAGCTGTCTCCTGTGACAAGAGTCCTCAGTACAAAGATCAGCGCTAAGGAAGGGAGAAAACTTAATAGCAATGCTAACTTGTCCAAATAAGCCCTCCTTCATTTCCAGTTCTCCAGCTGCCCTGGCACTGAGAAGGCATATGTCCCCAAAGCAGGCCAGGCTGTCCACACAACTGCATGTGCCACACAGAGCCAGAGGATGGTCCTTGTTACACGACCTGACATAGAGATGCACTCCCCCTATATGGCCTGACTGGGAGGCCTTTGCCTTTCCTTTCTCTCATTCACATTGCAGCTTCCCCTGTTTTGAGGGGGATACATTATTTATCACAACAGACTGTCTACCCTCATGCCAGAAATTTGCAGAAGAAGAGAGTAGCATCCATCCTGCTTTCCACATGAAGCACAATCTGGACCATCTACCTGGCCTTCAACTGTACACGATTTGACTTTTGTGATTTATCTGTCCTACTAGACTATTGATTGTTAATCTGTGCTGTGCCAGCTAAAGAGCACGGCTCATTTCCTTCTATTTACAAATCACAGTAACCTCTGCCCCTGTAAGTCAACTTTAAATTAAGGACAGTGCTCTAAATCTTAAGATTAACAGTGTGAGCTTGGTCAGAAGTACAGCCAAGAGACAGGAAGAGAAAGAAGCATCATTCACCCTTGTTTGGACCCTTATTTTTCAGTCTGGTTTCCTCAGAAAATACGCCACCACGCTGCCTCTGAGTGTGGATATATGCATGTGTATGTTTCTGTGAAACTCTACATTTTCTCTCTTCCACTCCCAGTCCTTCAATACCTCTTGACAAAATGGTCAATTTCAACTAAATCTGACACTGTCAAAGCTATTAAGTTCCCACAAGTTTTGTGAAAATTAGCAGCTGATCAGAGGAGACAGATCACAATAGGCTCCCCAACCACGAGAAAGGATGCAGCGTTGAGTCCACTCTTTACTAGAAACCCGTGACCATAAAACAGAGACTACATAAATACCACAACCATTAAGAAAGCTTCAACCGAAATTTTTACCTTCCTGGGTATCAAAGTCAATTAACTTGGTTGCTGAACGGTGGGAAACCCAGCTTCACTCCTTTTGGCATCTCTTAGCACTGCTGGACACGTGATCAGTTACTTTCATTTTGTAAGTTCCCTACATGTTTCCCTTGTCCACGTCGTCTTCATTTGCTCTTGCCATCTTTCTACCGGGTGTTTAGGAATAATTTTAATGATGCTTGGTAAAAATATTTTTCCCCACTCTGAAAATATTTTGCTCTCGAATCATTATACCTACTCTGGATGTGCAACAGCTGACTGCTGTCCTAAACCATTCCTAGCTTTGACATCAACTGCAAATTTTGTGAAAGTTCCTTTAGTACTATCTTTGCATACTTCTTGACTGACCTTGCGTTATCAGTTGTGCATATATAGCCTCTCTGCTCTCTGTAGACTTCTGGGCCCTTTGGTAAAAATGGTCCATTTTGTGTATTCCATTCATATTTGGAATAAAATGCTCATCAGCACTTCTAAGAAGAAAGCTAGGTTTACTTATTACCATATCCATCCAAGACAGATAATTTATTTCACATATCAGCTTCCCTTCCCACAGAATATTTTTAATTATATAAACTACACCTTGTCGTTCTCTGTGGCAATTTTACTGCAACTTACAATATGGTGAAATGTTCTTTGCTCTCCATTATATATAATATACACATTATAACCATTCCATAGTTACAAACCGAAGGTGTTAGGAGTGATGCATTCAAGCAGGTTTCCCCTCCTATTTATCCTTCTTTAAAACGACTGATAAATTCAGGTAAAATAAAACAAGTACAAAAAGATCTGTTTGATATTAAAACTAATGGCAGAATTCAGCTGTAATAAGAAACAAGCAGTCCTGGGAAGGCCAATGACAGAAGCCTGATTTCCAGCAGAGCTGTGCCTCCAAGTAATTGACTTGCATATCCAGCAAGGTCTGAGCTCTGAAACTTTTCTTGTGGCTGGGGCAAATGAACCTTAACTAGATTTTCTGTTGTCTTCCCAAGGACGAATTTATAGTGCAGTTTTTCAAAACTTACAGGAACGCTGCCTTTGCAATTGCGATTTCTCCCTCAAGTTTCACTGAAATTTGTGAACAGACTCACCTAGGGCTGGGGCTGGGGAGGACATGTAGGCAAGCAGAGACGTAGACAGTGTCATCACAAAAGAAACCCTGAAGTTTCTAAAGAAACAGTGCTAAGGTGGAATAATATAGCACTGACAAAAAAACCATGGTTAATGATCTTGCAGAAACCAAGAGAAAGAAGACGACACCTTTCTCTGTCGCTATGCCCTTGGCTTCGATCAGGAAGGCAGGAGTTGTAGGCTAAGGTCCTTACTGCTTATTTCCTTTATTCTCTGCATTTAACCTCCCAAATTATGGCAGTTCCTAATACAAGTGCTGTCTTCTGCAATATAGGTATATATTCTTTTCCATGGTGTGAATTCACTGTGCTAAAGAATGATCGCAGAGAGAAAATACATTAGGCATGGAAACCTCCTCCTTGGCCTCATTTCAAACAGCACTGCACAACAATGTCTCTCTCCTTAAAGAAAGAGTCAGCAGCACTCAACAGTCTATGAATGGATTTCTAAGAGATACACTGTATGTAACAATTCAGGAACACTTGTAAAGAGAATCAAATATTAATCATTCATAAAATACAGTGAACAAATAGGTTATTAAAAATTTATCCTATTTAGTGTGTGAGTCACACTGTTTTCGTATCTTGCAACAAAGCTAAGCTTTGACTTATGATTTTGCTTCCTTTTGTCACTCAGGAGAGACAAGGTTATTATAGCAGCTGTATGAATATTTCATTTCAGAAGGTGATATAACCTGTGTCGGGCATAAATGTATATATAAAAGTCCATAAATGTCTGTGTAATTTAATTTTCAAAAGCATGCAAAAGAAAATGGTTTGGCAGATTTTCTTTTAATAGACTTTTAAAAACATGTCTGACTAAATGACCATTTTTGGTCTACTGGATTCAGCTACAAAATGGTTAAACTGCAGCTTATTAGTTCATCTAACTATTTGTCCCAGATGAATTAAATCAAGGATGACTTCTAATAAGAGGCAGATACTCTTATATTTAATCCATTTCCGCTGCAGTTGTATTGCTGTGCTGTAGAAAAATGGTGCTTACCGATTTGGAACAACTAGAGCAGTGTAAATTAGGAGTAATTCTATTAAACCTAAAAACATGATTTTAACATATATGCTCATTATGGGCTGGACTGCAACAGCTTTAACTTGAGCAACACAGAAACTTGCTGTGCAGCTGCTCCTTTTGAAGCCAATGGATTATCGTTACTCTCAGTTATCTGTCACAATCTGGCCCTCTGTCAGCAGCACTCCTGTAAACAGATGTGCTACTGTTAAGTAGCACCCATTTTAAGATCTCAGTAACTTTTGACTTTTACTTCTGTGCTATAAATATTAACAGTAGATGGAGAATCCAGTGAACTGAACACTTTTGCAGAGAATTACAGAACGAGACAAATGGAGCTAGAAGTGCGTGATCCCTAAACTGTCCACCAGGTAGGGTATAACTATGATGTGCACGTCTTTCCCAGACACTTTCACAGATCTATAAATAGCACATTAGTGAAAAATGAAAATTGAGTGAGGCTGGCGTTAAACAAGATGGCTGACAGATGAGAATAAATCCACCTAGGCTACGCTGTATATACACTACCAGTGATCATTATATGCTGTTCTTCAGGAAATGCTGAAAGTGGCATCAGCTAAAAGAGGAACAGGCAATTATAAAATCAGTGATTCAGGACGGCAATGCTGAAAGGGAAGAGGCATTAAGGAAGAGGCAAACTGTAGTGTATGCAAGGAGGACAAAGGGACAATTACACTCAGGAAGGTGTTATTCCTCTAGGGGATGGCAAGACAGAGAGATAGTAGCAAAATCTGCAGCTGCCAAAGTGAGGAGAAGCTCTGTTCTAGATAGCACGGGGACTAAGACATTCTGCTAGGTGTGGCATGAATTGCTCTCTTGAGACAAGACACTTTACGACGTCACTTTTATTGATCAGGCACTGGCTCACTGGATTGATAGGAGGAGACAGACAGCTAGCAGGGAGGCAACTCTTCAGTACACTTCCTCACAGTAACTGGTTTCTAATGCAGAGCACAGCATGCTATGAATATAATTCATGGAACTGCACGGTATGAATGCTTTTAATTTTGCTGCACAGCTCTACCAGCAATAGAACACTCATAACACAGCTAATTAGTATGATCAGACCTAATCATGGGACAAATTCAGTAAATGTAATATTATGCTCTACAATCACCCCTATTTTAGACACTGTGAAGCGTATCGAGCCTGTTGGAGAAACGCACGTGTTGTGCAATCCAGCAGGAGCTGGATAGCAGCAATACCACACAACTGTGGAAAGCAGCACTGAGAGAGTTAACTAGAGAATCCAAACAGCTGGGAAGAAACAATTATCCCTTTCTGAGGGGAGAGGGAAAAAAAAGGAAGACGGCATCTGCCTCTGAGTGACCTAGCTATGACCCCATCTGGAAGCAGCAGGAAAATCAGCTGAATATGTAGAACTTTCTCCAATAGTAATAAAATTAATGACCACAAGAGGCATTTGTAATACTGTCTGCACATTTCACTGCCTCCTGTATAGTCTCAGCAGCCCTGCAGTGGGTTGTCTTGAACTAGTAAACTAGGAAAATTCAGCCTCAGGAGTTACAGTGACTGGGACTGGGAGCGTGTTTTAAAGAATTCTTGCAAAGACTGAGAGCTTTGGAACCAAATTCTGCCTATAGAGGGCTAAGAGTTTGCATTTGCTGATTATGACTGCTTTTACCTATACTGACAAAACCATTATCTTATCTAGCCCTGACCTGTTCCTTGAAAAGATGCTATTATTCACAAAATATTTCTACAAGGAAGCCAGGTGTTTTTTACTGCTGCTTTACCCTGAAAACACAAATACAAATTCTATCGTAAATGATTCCCAAAAGAATGTGGGAAAAGCACAAGACAAGGCTTACTGCATGTGACCTCAAAGATAAAATCTTTAAAAAAAGAAAAAAAGGAATGTCTGTTCTGTACATATATTAGAGTGACTTCAGCTGGCTTTACTTCAAGCAAGGAGATGGCTTTTGTGCAGCAGACTTCTCTTCCAAGTAAGCACAGCAGCAGAAACCTGCTGCTGTGTCCCAGAGAAGGAGTCCTGAGGACAGGAGCAGCTCTGCAGGAAGATGACAGCCTTTATTGACTCTAACTGAGGAAGAAAGGGCAACAGGGAATGTTCTTAAGCTCCCCCATTAGAGAATGAGTGCAGAGATTTTACTGGGACTTCCTTAGGATGACTTCTACTCTGACTTGAAGCTTTGCAGTAGCCAGCTATTACGCTACATAAGCTAATAGCAGAAAGTCCAAGCTATTACCAATCTTTGCACACCTCTGACTTCGGAAATCATTTGGAAATAATAATAATTGCATCAGAAATCATTAATTCAACACCTGAATTCACACTTTAAAAAATCCTAAGTATGATTTGGTGTGCTAAAAATTTTATCCTTCAAATATTCTGTCCAAACACCTTATTGATTGCCCTAACAATTAGGTTAGAAAAGGTTTAGAAAAGGTTTGGGGGGGGAAAAAAAGTCAAGGGTAAAACTGAAGAGAAACAAATTACATTGGAAAAGAAATACAGGATATAAGGTAAGTTGGCTGGATTTCAGATATTTTACAGAACTATTGAAAACAATTTTTTTTTCTATAGCTTTAATAAATCTGAAAGCACTTTAAAAGTCAGATGGACTGAGAATGCATGTGCGAGCTCTGGCTACTGTTTTTGTGATAGCTGTGTTCTCAAGTCCCTAAAAATCCCACTCCATAACATAACCATATCCTCTAACATCTACCTCAAAGGGAAACCAAATGTGCATGCATTTTTCAAGTGTTTTGCAGAGTACTGAATAAAGAAAGGGCTGCTAATTAATTCTGAATGACAGTAGAAAGGCCTGTTAACTTTGCTGATGTAAAGGATGACTGAGTTTGTATTAGAAAGGGTGAAAAAGGCAGTGAAAGAGGATGCAAAGAAAAAATGTAATTCTTACTCTTATGGAAGAATTTCTTCTGATGGAAAGGTTTAACTGAAGTATGAGCTCATCAAAAGGAGAGTGTTTTCATGAAATATGAAGGACTGCAAGGAAGGAACAAAGTCGATTACAAAAGAAACCAGTTGTACCTTCCAACTATCTCTCACCAGATGATATATGCATGAGAAAGAAAATGTTCACTTCGGATGATGATGTTTTTTACTTTCAGATTTTTCTAAATGGACTTCATTTTTAAGTAACCAGATTTGTCTTTATGACATTTACAAAAATCATTTTTCAAGGCCAAAAGTCACCAGATCATGAGGCAATGCAACGTGAAGAGATGTTTGGCTTTTCCCTCGCTCACCTTCCTCAGGAGTAAGAAGCAACACAGCCACACTGCTTTGCACTCTGTCAGGACAATCACATCTTGTTCTGTTGGATTCCTGTGTCTAGCTCTGGTGCTTCTGCATAGCATTAACATTCTAACGTTAATGGACATGGACACTATCTTCCTTCCCCCATGAAGTTCCACAAAAATTGTGCATAAGCAGTTAAACCCCAGATCTATCTTGTCTTGCTTTCATGCCTCAGAAATATTCCCCTAAGACTATCAAATTACCATCAATTTTAATATTCCAATGTTGGGCTGATCCTACCCCCCAGAGCAAAAACAGCAGCAATTTGCTTTAGAGATGCTGGGAATTGCCCGCCTCTCTTTATCCATAACGACCAGCTCAAAATTCAGTACACATACAGAAAAACAGAATACCTTCCCTTTTAAAATCTACTGTATAATCTGATGTATGGCATCAAATTATGTATTTGCACAACTTAAGTAAACTAAGACGGGCACTGGTTAACAAACCTTTCCTGGTTGAACTAAAGAAAATGCATTAACTTAAAAAAAAAAAAAAAGCTTTTCCCCCAATCCACCTCCATTTCCAGTCAGTTCAATAACATTTGCAAGTATAACAGGGAGTCTAGTGCCTCTCAGTAAGGTTATTTCTCACACAAATAAGTGCTGAATTAATAGTGTAAATAGGACAAATCATAGAGCTTAAGATCAGAAGAGAAACTTTCCACAAACCTGAGAGATAAATCCATAAAAATGGGTATAGTCAAGTATAATATTCTACCCAAGGAGAGTAAGATACTGGTACTGCCAAAAGATGTGCAGACTGAATAACCTGAAATCAGACTTGTTTAGCTGAAGCAACAAAAAATTACCTATTATTTAAGAATGGCATATATTTTTAGTACTTGTTTCAAGTTGATTTTATCTGCCACAGTTTCTATTATAAGCCTTCAATATAGGCTATAACTTGTCTGATACAGTATGAAAAATTGTTCCTCTTTCTTACTAAAAAGATGTATGGACTTCACAAGAAAAGGAATTATACTCTTTAGGGATACTATATGAGCCAAAGTGGATTTCATTTCTCAAGACCTGCTCTACGTACCTGGGTGTTTTCTGCATAGGAAAACTACGACAGAAACCGTATATATAAAACGCCCATGCAAATAGTTTGCACAGCAAAATGCCAACTCTTCGGCCAAATTTTTTTTTTTAAAAGTACAAAATAACAAACAAGCAAACAAACAATCAGACAGACAGACAGACTAGGGATTCTGTGACAAAATCTGCTTTCCTTATTACATTCCTAGAGAAATTGATACTATTTAGATATTACCAAAAGCCCATCATAAAAGTACTGGAATAAAAGGATTTAGTGTAACAACATGAGACAGGGACATTGGCCTGTTTTATATTTTTATGACTATGCTTCACGCTACTAGAAAATAGAGTAGCAATTATATTAGGCTTAACAAAGAAATTAGTAGGTAAAATTAATATGGCCTGTGTTACATAGACAGGAAGTGAAATGAACACAGTGGTCTTCTCTGTAAATCCACTCATCCACTAAGTTTTCATAATGAACACTTATTTTTGTCAAATACTTTCCAGATTCTGATGACATTTCTAACCAGAGCATAAGTTTCTAATGCAGGTGCAGAAAGCTTCTGCATCTTGACCCAAAAGATCTGACAGTTGTTGTAAAATCTATTAAAAATGCTTTTTTGGCGTTGAGGAAGAATTAGATCCATGGGAAGCATCAGATGCTCAATTTGGAGATAATAGGTCATTTTCCCACCAACTTCAAAGATGCCCTCTGAATAAAGACAGAGTGAAAGCAAGAAGGTCATTCAAAACTGACACCCTAGGCATGATGATGACTGAACCTCATAATTTTCAAAGAATTTGTCTGGATTCAGTCAGTAACTCCAATAGTTGTTTAAAGTCAGAACAAGTTATACCAACGTATGGGAGCTGAAAAATATTGTTAAAGAGTTATGATAAAATCCAGCTCTCTTGCAAGATGTCTGATACTTTCTGTGTTCAGTCTTGGAACAGAATAAGAAAAATGTTTTCGTTTCTTTTTTTTCCCCTCCTAATATAATATTAAATTTTAGAAGAGAGAAAAATGAATAATCACATCTTCATGGCCCTTGAAATATCATGTCAAATAAGACTTTGACACATTTAACACAATATTGACAAAGGATGGATATAGGCTCATGTGCCTTATGCAGCCAGTTTTCCGCAGGCCTATGAAGCAAAACCCAAAAACCTACAATAGATTTTAATGACCTTTGATCAGATGGTTTTTGTGATCACAGCCTCACTGTGAAAGCTCCTGGGCAGTAACAAAAAGTAATGCCACTACTGATTCACGCTGCAAAGGCATCATGTTACAGAGCCCCTACTTCACGCCTACTGTCAAAAGGGCTGGCAAGACATTTCACCATGGAACACCAGCAAAGGCACAGTAAATTGCATGGAATAAGTTAGACTAGCACTACGGAACAGGTGGCATGGATGCAATTAATACCTCTTCTGGGAGTGTAAGTTAGGGAGGGAAGCTAATTTTAAGAAGAGCAAAGATATAAAGCACAAGAATGAGCTGAGTAAATCAAGGACTAGAAACCTCTCACAGCTAGTGTGCCTCCTGATATTGTGCTATTGTGCACTCTAAAATTGAGGTTAAGAATGCTTTCACAAACTGAACAAAACCTGGGAGTGAAGTATTCGCAGAGGTAAGCTGCTGCAACCCCACTGACTGGCCTGTCACAGGGAAGCAGCCTTCCAAGTGCTCAAGATTCTGGGGCTTCCATTTCTTGCTGTATGTGACCCAAAGGTTCCCAGCAGTAAGGCTTCACCTGTGAACAGTGTACACTGAACTCTCTTCACATCACTGGGAGTGGTCTCCATTAGGTGATAATCCCAGCAAAATATACTTATCCTATACAGTGTATAGACAACACAAAAGGTAAAGAAGTCCTGGAGACACACTTCTCAAAATCTAACATAAAATAGAATGAAAACTTCCAGAACTGTAGACAGTAAGAGCAAAAACTCCAGTGAGGTACAACATGAAAATTAGTATGTTTGTATTCCCTACTGATGGCTTTCCTAGGCTTATGGCCCTTCCCTCCCCAACCTAATTTTGAACTATGGAATGTTTTCAGCAGGTATCTCCTCCAATGAGTAAAATAATACCTGGAATGTGAACACCAAATCGCGTTCTTCTTTGACATTCTTGCTTATCATTAAGGGACTTAATATTCACCAATTCAGAAAGAGTAGATTTCAACTTCACCACATTTTCTGCTTTTTGTGTCACCTAATACTATTATTGCCTTTGGTTCTCTGAAGCAGGACAAGAATATGCCCAAAATGCAAATCCAAAAACTAGTAACAGCTCAAAAACAAAGCAAAATGAATCAGGTTTGTTCGATCAACACCATTACAGAAGCCTGTTAAACACAGGAATGGTCATGTTTTCACTTGCATCATCAAAACCCAAAAGGGCATGAGCCGCATTATGATTACCCTCATAGAATTTTTCTATTCTATTCTTTAATCAACGTGTTACGCCACATCCTCCCTCCTCCAGCATGAAGAGCCGCTGGATGCAAAGGTTCTTGTCAGCTTGTGAGAGAAGAGCATACCTATGAAAGTGATGACTCAAGACAGCAAGAATGGAAGTATGGAATGGTTAAATGGAACACAATGGAGATATAGAAGAACGGAACAGTTAAACAACTTGAACAGAGTCTTCTTTCCACTTACAGATACAAACTAACAGGGTAAGTCAATACATCTCTGGTTTCCCATCTCTTATTTCAAGAAGAAAAACCTTTTTTACTGTGAGAGTGCCCAAACACTGGCGCAGGTTGCCAGTCTCCATCCTTGAGACACTCTAAACCTGACTGGACGTGGCCACGAGCAACCTGCTCCAGGTGACCCTGCTTGAGCTGAGGAGATGGATGGGATGATCTCTAGAGGCGCCTTCCAACCCCAACCGTGCTATGATTCTGTGAAGTGTGCGTGTTCCTCAGTGAAATGCACTGACAGGCACAAACCCCACTATCAGTGTCACTACTCTCTACAAAGTTGAACTCCCACATATTGTTTGAGGAAGGGATGCATGACAGCATAAAAAACAGTACTGGAACGTTTGCTGGCTCTGTGATTTGCGAGCACATATGAGTATAAGATAAAGCTACCTGCCCTGGTGTGCTCTGCTGCATGAAGCTGAATTTTATGTAACACAAATTACATGCTCAACCTTTTAAAAAATTAATCTGGCTGAAGTTGTGGTTTCAGTAGGAGCAGTCACACATTATCAACTTCCGTATGTTTTTGACAAAGAAACTCATCTTTAATTTTAAAAGCAGCAATTCTGAATCATTTAAATAAACTGATCACCAGTGAAGAAACTAAAGACATGCAAACCAGATGCAACTTTTAAACTGAGAAACTTTTCAGTGCAGATTCTCTGATGATCTGTGCAGCTTCCATTGAAATATTACAGTTACAACAGTGAGTCAGCAACCAGACCTGAGCTCATGGAAACAACACATTCAATCAGTCTCTGACACAAGTTGTAGCTGACAAGCAGAGACAAGCTCAAAGTTTGTTCCTTTCCACACTGGAACCAATGATTGTGCATGTTCTTGTACTCAGAGGTGATTTCTCATTGAAAAGTCATCACACGTTCCACCTAAAGCCATTTGCATGTTTATGTATATAACCCATATATCCTCTTTACTATTTTTATATTTTTGTATTGTTAATTATGTAGTCTGACTAGAAAAGTAGCTCAATGTATCACAAATATTTCCTATTCTTTTCTCTAGCCTGACAGGTGTCTTAGCTGACAACATTAAAATAGAGACTCAAACCACAGCACCAGTCAAATTTATAAAGTAAAATCAGAGACGAATTTGGACTAGAGTACCCATTCAAACCAATGGGAGAACCTGGCCAAAGCCTGTTAGACTCGCACTGATTTCAGTAGGCTTTGGATGAATATCTATCAGACATCATCCTGCAGGCATATTACTACAAAGTTTCTAGCTAGAGCTTACTGAAATACTGCAAGAACTTTCTCTGATATCCCATTTTTCAAAACAATTACATTGCTTTTCGTAATCTATTTGAAAACTATTCAGTTGAAAACTATACAGTGATGTCTAAAACACCAAACTATCCCAAGTGGGCAAACCTTTTATGTAATTGTGATTGTCGGTGAGCTCTCTTATTTAAAGAGTCACCTGGAGGTGTAAGTAGTCACCATGGATGAAGGCAGCCTCTGTTAAAATATCTGTGAGTGTAAGGAATTGAATGTGTCCTATTTTCTGTTGACAAAGGAGTTCGGTCTTTTGAACTGCTCAGCTGATAAATAATTTCTCTTGACGTTGGGAAAACACTGAGTCATTAGATTATAAACCCTTTCAATTTGTCAACCTTCTTCTCTCAGCTGTATGAAAGACAGATATTTTTAAAGGACCAATGTGTCCCTGAGAATTAAACCCTCCATAAACTTAGGTCACATGAGTTTTTCTCCTCTATGATCACTTTTACCTCGTAATTTCATTTCACAGTTTAAGTCCTTCCAGCTTGCATAAACTTGCCAATACATACTCTTCCTTAAGGAGAGATGTAAGGAAGAAAGGATAAAGACAAAAAGTTTCAAAGTCTTTACTTTGCTAAGAATGCCAAGCTCCCTGCTTAATAGAGGATTTAAATATCCATTTCCATCTGTATTAGCTATACCACTTGTTGACAAATTCATTGTAGATGTTCACCACCGTGTTCTGGGAAAGTTACTTACACTTTAATTACATTAATTGAATGGTGCCTAAACAGCAAGCCACTTGATATTAACATGTACAAAGCAACTCGAGCCAGTGAAACAGGCCTTGATACAGGACACAGTATCTCACGGAAATTAATGAGACTATGTAAAATTTTACATACAAAACTATTCACGCTACGCTTCATAATTAAAAAGGGGTAAGTCTTGCATTGAATTACCACCAGACACAGCCACCAATGTTATCAAGTAAAAGTAACTCTAAAGTCTTTTTTATGTATCTAAAAAATATAGACCAATTTTCAAAATTCGTCTGCAAGGTCCTTTTGCAATCAGCACTTTGCACACGAGGACAACTTTCATGGTGATACTGCAATATGAAGTTGAGGCAAATGTTGAAACTTTTGCCAAAGCTAATCTTACTACTGCTGCTTTGCTAGTAGGAGGCACATTCTGCTCTCAGTATACTGTTTATATATTTACTCATTAACTTCTGTGGGATGGGAAGATATGTAACGTGGAAGATGCGGCATCTGCCACACGTTAATAAAAGCAGAAAGTTGAGAATTTCTCACATAGATTCAAAAATGTGTTTCTTTAGTAACAAAGATTCAACTTATTTATGTCTACATCATTACAAGAGCTTTTTCAGCACCGCCTTGTCATCTATACTGCTAATTCCTTTACATAGTATTTTGCTACTGAAACATAAAATGCCTGAAATAAAGCAGTGCAAGGACCTGACCCTGGGTTATCCACATCTCAGGAAAGTGCTCTAACAGTGCTCATTCATGATGAGCAAAAACAGGCTCCCCAGTTCCCTAAAACAGAACAAAATCAAACTCCTTGAGTTCCTCAAAGTGCCCATGCAGCTAAGCACAAGAAATTCCTCATTTTGTTATTTCTTGTTTTTAACGGGAGTGTAGAAGCCTGCCAGCTCACATTGGGCTGGTGAGACTCTGTGAAATGCAGCAGGACAGTTAATACCTATGGAACGCACTTCAGCGGACCAGGTAATGTTTTAAGAAGACGTTTAAATGAGCCACACACAGGAACCCTATAGCAATAACGGACAAGGCAGCTACCTACACTGACACTTAAAACCATCGTTTGGCCCAGCTCTAAGTAGCCGTTTCTGTTGCAAGACTGACACATTAGATGGGAGATAAGCATGCGGGTCTGTTCACAGACATCATTTCTAGGTGGCAAGCACTGGGTTGGAAATGGAAGTACAAAATACAAAATAAGCATCCATTATCCTTGCTTCACTGGAAGTCCACAGTGCCAGTGAAACAGGAAATTAATGGCACCCGGGTGCTCACAAAGTCAATTTACAGCGTATATAAAATATCCTTAAAATGTATGCAACAAGAGAGCCATTTTAAATCCTACAATACCTGCGGAAAATGTGGTGATATAGAGCCATGACAGAACGTGCTGAACGCTATTCAAGAATGTTAGGAAAAATTCATTACAGCAAATGAAGGGTCTAACTATAACTGATTTTTCTTCCTTCGCAAAACTGACAGCAGCCATATCAGTCAAATCTCATTAGCCTCGTTGTTCACATTACTTACAGTGAATAAGGCAATGAGAACTGTCTAACAGTTTAGAGTAGCTTTCAAATCTGCAAAAATTCACAACCATAGCACTGAAGCATACATACATCTATTTATCTTGAGATCTCCTTCATTTATAGGAACACAAGTAATTTGTTCACCTTACTTTAGCACAGTAATCCTGCTGCCTTCATCAGATTTCACTGGCTGAAACAATAGAAACATGTTAATGAAGCTGATCTAATCAGCCCACTTCAATAAGAGAGTTAACAAACTCTTAATAGGAAGTCACACTGGAGAATATTCTTTACTACGCAATTTGTAAATCTGATGTGTTATTTTAAAAGGTATCTGAGCAACTTAAGAATCAGAGCTCTGTTATAAAAAATAGGGGAAAAAATGTTCATCTTAGGTACTTATGAAAATATTACACCTTATCTTAGAATTCACAGCACAATAATAAATCCATAGAAGAAATGACAGTACAGTAAAACAAACAAAAAAAACAATCTACAAAGATCCGACTGTAACTACTGAGTAATGGATATAAGATAAAGAATACTAAATGAGCTTCAGAAACTTTACAATATTTTGATCAAAATTACAGGGTAATTTTATAGCCCCTTCACAACACTGTAAATAACATGGCTGTGTTATTTTGGACTTAAAAGCTATTTTAACACTTTAAAATTGTTAAGATTTGAAATGAATTTTAACTATCTGTGCAGAATTTAGTTTGGCAAGAACCATGACAAGGCATCATATAGGTAATAAAACTTTGCCATAAATCCATGTATTTATTAAACAAACTCTTTTAAACAGTGCTGTAAGAAGGACAAGCAGGCATTTCCAAATGCAAGTTTGAAAGAGTAATAAAAAAGTGTTCTCAGAAATGTTTTCAGACTGTACCAAGCTCAGCCCCAACTACAAAGCACCCTAAGCATGTGTGTAACATCTCACAAATAAGCAGTCTTATTAATGTCCAGAAGTTTACTTCATGGTGCAGAATTTATGGATATGAAAGTTCTTATGCATGGACAGATCATTGTGAGGGTTTTCAGTAGCAGTCCCAGGCGAGAAATTACTTCTTCACGTGCAGGTTGCAACTTATTTTTGCAGCTTAGATACAGTATCTAGAATACAAAATGACATACTTCTATGTCTTTCTCCAGAAGACGGCAACAGTGAGGGGTTACTTTTACTTCTTATGTCTTGCTCAAGTCACAATATTCTTATTTATATGCATTTGAAAGCTAATAAATGAAAAGTAATTATGGAAAGTAATGGAAATTCCGTCTTCTTTGTTATAACTCCTCTTTTGGCCCATTTCTGCACCTGCTGAAGCAGGGAGGTTTTGTTTATCAGCTTTCGTGAATCCTGAGCTAAGAAAGCCCAGCAGGCTTTTAAAACTCTGCTTCTACTACCAAATTATGAATATCATAATTCCACTTTACAAGAAAAACAAGACAACAGAGGTATAAATATACCCTATAATTTTCAGTGCACTTAAAAGGAAGATTTACTCTTTATATTGCAGTTTCTCTTTCTCTGTAATTAATACTGCTAATTTAGAAAGGTAAAAAAAATGAACAGATAAATTAAACTAAATTCAGGAACATCTGGAATAATAAAAGATCCAATCAGAAGGGAAATGTAGAGCTATATCACTGAGCATGAAGTATTTTCTTAACGTTTCTAGTCAGTAGAAAAAGTTATGAATATTTTAACGAGGCTGTGATGGAGAACCCCCCAACAAGATAAAATCATATTTAGAAAACAATCTTTCAAACACAGTGACAGGTCCAGCCTGTCTGACCTGCATATTCTGGGATTCAAATTCTTATAGACAGCAGAATACAGGCTCAGCATCAACAGAAACTGGATATACTGTGAACACAAGATACTACGGAAAGCCTTGCCAGAAACACCCTACTTGGGTATTTATGCTAAATGGAAACCATGCGTTGCTCCTCTCAGAAGGATGAAGGTTTCAGAGAAAGAGAAAATAAGAAAGGGTGGTCACAATGTTGGAAAATAATGCTAGACTATTTTCAAGCATTGAATATTTTAAATTCAAATGTTTATCTTACCCCTGGGGGCTGATGTAACTATGTATTAATAGAGCAAGGCTGAGTTTTCATTACACGCTCATGAATGCTGCTATTGATATAATACCAGCAGTGTTACATCATCACCTGTAACTGGGAATATGACATTCCTCACTATACTGGCCAGTACACTTTATTTTAGTGCAGCTGATCTGGTAAAGCAGGGGAAAACATGGTAGTGGGCTGAACTGCTGCCAGCTTACTTCCCTTGAACTCTGTACAGAGGTGCTGGAGAGAAGAGACACAAGACAAGACTAGCAGTCCCAGACAACAGGAGTCCCAACAGGGCTGTTTTCAGCTCTAGTACAAGTCTGAATTATGTCCCATTAAGTTAACAGAAAACCTGGCTTTGGGTTTGGTTAGCTTGAACCATTTGGAAAACATTAAGAACAGGTCCAGTCTTGTTCAACTTAGTCATCAGTGACCTGGACGGAGGGACAGAGTGCACCCGCAGCAAGTCTGCTGACGATACAAAACTGGGGGGAGTGGCTGATACCCCAGAGGGCTCTGCTGCCACTCAGAGGGACCTGGACAGGCTGGAAAGATGGGCCGAGAGGAACCTCATGGAGTTCCACAAAGGCAAGTGCAGGGTCCTGCACCCGGGAAGGAATAACCCCATGCACCAGGGGCTGACCTGCTGGAAAGCAGCTCTGCCGAGAAGGGCCTGGGAGTCGAGGTGGACAGCAAGCTGACCATGAGCCAGCAGTGTGCCCTTGTGGCCAAGAAGGCCAACGGCATCCTGGGCTGCATTAGGCAGAGTGTGGCCAGCAGGTGGAGGGAGGTGATCCTGCCCCTCTACTCAGCCCTGGTGAGGCCTCACCTGGAGTACTGCGTCCAATTCTGGGCTCCCCACTACAAGAGAGACATGGCACTACTGGAGAGAGTCCAGCGGAGGGCTACAAAGATGATTAGAGGGCTGGAGCACCTCTCCTATGAGGAAAGACTGCAAGAGCTGGGCCTGGTCAGCCTGGAGGAGACTGAAGGGGGATCTGCTCAATGTGTACAAGTCTCTGAAGGGAAGGGGTCAAGGGGATGAGGCCAGACTCTTGTCACTGGTGCCCAGTGACAGGACGAGAGGCAACGGGCACAAATTGAAACGCAGGAAGGTCCATCTGAACATAAGGAAAAACTTATTTGCTGGGAGGGTGACAGAGCGCTGCCACAGGTTGCCCAGAGAAGTAGTGGAGTCTCCTTCCCTAGAGATATTCAAAAGCCATCTGGACACATTCCTGTGCAACTTGCTCTAGGTGACCCTGCTTGATCGGGGTGATTGGACTAGATGATCTCCAGAAGTCCCTTCCAACATTAACCATTCTGTGATTCTGTGTGATTAAGTGCAAAGGTCGGAAAAATCCAGCTATCCAGTTAGATCCTGAAGTCTGCATTTATACACCAAAAGTGACCAAACTCTCGAAATGGCTGCGCACCTTTCCATGCAACTGGCATCTTGCAAGCTATCAGCGGCAGAAAGAATATGTAAATTGCATTTGGAGCTTTATGTGACTCTCAAACAGCCAAGAAACACATATTAAAAATGTTCATAATCCATGTATTTTTCCAGTGAACAGACATTTGTGATTGGCTTGGAAAAGTCAATCTCAGTATAAATGTCATCCTTTCCCAGTGAAAACAGATCTGGATAAATAAGCACAGTCAGTCATAGTGCATGGCATATCAGGTGTAGAGGGAGCAGATTTCTGGTTGAATTGCTTGATAATTACATATGAGTAAGTTGTTCTCAATCCACTCCACACACAATCTTGCATTCTAAGCATTTTTAAAGGATCAGTGCATAATTTCAAGAGAAATTTTAAACACGTTACTTCACGATTGCATTCACAAGCTAAAAGTATTTCTCTCTGCTATGCCCTACATTCTTGTGTGTGTTTGAGCTTAAGGGGGGAACATGAATGGTGTACTTCTCACTGAAACGGGATTTGCTTAGCAAAATCCGTAAAGTAGCTGATTTTATTTATCATTGTCTAGTAACAAACATATGACAGAAAGCAGGGGTTAGGTTCTTAGGTTCACGTAACTCCATCAAACTCAATTTCTGTGAAAATATCTAGCTATGCTGTGGGTAGAGAAAGCACTACAACCCTTTGTATTAACAGAAAAGAATATTTGCAGACCACATCCACAATGATCAACTAAAGAATCTTAGTGGTACTTCTGGATTTACTCTGTCTATACTTTACTTCCTTTACTATATGATCCAGCTCTTCCAGAATACTACAGCTAGAGTATGTGAGTGGTTTTTTTTTTCTATTAGTAGTATATAAAGATGTAAGTTATTTCATATTTTTTCCTAATCAGTTCTCCTAATTTTGTGCTCCTGTCATTTCATTCTGTTGTACCATCCTTTTTTTCATGGACCTGAAGCACTCAGAGTGCATATCCAGTGTTCAGCTATAGCAATGTTTGGAGGTACTTTACGGTTTTTTAAAAAAGGCAAGTCTCAGCTTGTTTACAGAGGCTATAAAAGCAGACCTCCTCAGAGAGCGCAACAGATTTTTTCCAGTGAATATTAGTCTTCATGTTATATTATTCACAAGTTAAGCATGAGCCAGCAGTGTGGCCTTGTGGCCAAGAAGGCCAACGGCATCCTGGGCTGCATTAGGCAGAGTGTTGCCAGCAGGACGAGGGAGGTGATCCTGCCCCTCTACTCAGCCCTGCGGAGGCCTCACCTGGAGTACTGTGTCCAGTTCTGGGCTCCCCAGTACAAGAGAGACATGGCACTACTGGAGAGAGTCCAGTGGAGGGCTACCAAGATGATTAGAGGGCTGGAGCACCTCTCCTATGAAGAAAGACTGCAAGAGCTGGGCCTGGTCCGCCCAGAGAAGAGAAGATTGAGAGGCGATCTCATCAACGTGTACAAGTATCTGAAGGGGGAGTGTCAAGAGGATGAGGCCAGCCTCTTCTCCGTGGTGCCCAGCAACAGGACAAGGGGCAACGGGCAGAAACTGAACCACAGGAAGTTCCGCCTAAACCTGAGAAAAAACTTCTTCACTGTGAGGGTGACAGAGCATTGGAACAGGTTGCCCAGAGAGGTAGTGGAGTCTCCTTCCCTGGAGATATTCAAAACCCGTCTGCATGTGATCCTGGGCAATATGCTCTAGAGGTCCCTGCTTGAGCAGGGAGGTTGGACTAGATGATCTCCAGAGGTCCCTTCCAACTGTAACCATTCTGTGATTCTGTGTGATTCATCTCAGAAGCCTTCGATTATTTGGGTGCATCCCTGACATCTTATGGTGTCTCTTTCCTCCTTCTAAGGTGCTGGAGCAGCTGACATTTTGTCACATAAGCATCCACCCATTGCTGAGGGTATTGGATCACTACAAATGGGGGCAATTAATGTAGACTGAGAATCCAAGCAAGGCTTCAGGAATGCAGCCGGCCAGCAACACTTCGGCCTGGCTGCTGCTAAGCTCCAGCTGTCCCCAAGTACTTGACTCCAACATTCGTTTCCCATTAAATGGCACTGCGATCCTAAAGACACAAGACTAGTTGTTCTGAACACAGACTCTTCTGGCACTCAGAGATGCATGTAAGAGTGGCAAGTGCCTGCTGTAACTGCAAACAATCTTCTCTGGTTCACAACAGAGAAAATCAGTGTGCTATAGAAACGATCATAGTCTGCTATTCGGTCAATAGCAGAAGAAACCTTGACTTTTAACTTTTACTTTCCTGCAACCCTTTGCAGTATATGAGGATCTCATTACCGATGAGATATGGAATAGGGCTGTTGAAGGGACCAGCATCTAAAGCAGGTGGAGAGGTAGTTATCACTAGCATTTAAATCTCTGCCCTTTCTCCTGGAGCTATCGTCAGTTCTGACTATGGTTTTCATATTAGGGGTATCAGCTATCTGCCAGGTATTAAACTGTGTCCTCCATTCATAATGAATTTTATATGGGTAATAAATGCTGATCATTCACCAAACGATACCAGGGTGATCATCAGGCAGCACTAATCTGTATCACTTTTGACCTATCTAAAAGGCCCTTGAACCACCTAGACTCCCCCAAACTGATTTTCACTTAATCATGCTATAAACACTTATGTAAACTGATACTACAGAAAAAGTTTTCTTTATACATTCGGTGGCTTAAGCTGTTATATTCACTCTTTTTTCCTTTGTGTTAATTGATCAAGAATTTTCATCTGTCAAATCTCTGGAGATTTCCCAGTTTCTTTTGAAACTGTTTTTCATACCTTGTTTTTCATTCATGTCCTGTGTTTCATCCCAATTAACATCTCAATTTATGGCAGTTGTCTAGAGTTCAGTATATTTTCAGCATTTATCTTTCATTTCTCTATTTTCACATATCTAAAAATTCTGGTCGTGGTTCCTTTCATATCTGATATGACGTGCATTAAGTCTCTTGCGTAATATCTCCAGGAGAGAGAACACCAATTCCTCAGAACAAGCTAGGAGCCCAGCATGCTCCCTAGGGCGTGTATATCTGGCTCACAAAGAAAGGCCCAAGAAATCGTACTCCACTTGCAGTGGCAGTTAACAATTCCGTGAGGACACCGTGAGAGTTTAAAGTGTAGGACATGACATTACAAACTGAGTAATCCCATCCTATTAGTTGAAACACTGAGCCAGAGAGGCCACGGACGTATGCAGGGACCAGGACTGTGTGACAGGTCAGTCGGTGGATTGGGCCATGCGACTGGAGAGAAGCCGTAGGGTTTGCAAATACCAGGAAGGCATTAACATTTCACTGAAAGTCATTCTGGGGATGGAACTATTCTTTATTTCTCACCACTGGATGTTTGGTTGTTTTTTCCCTCAGGGTATTAAGACAAAAAAATACAACCAAAACAATCAGTAAGCCTCCATGCAGTATAGCACGCTCATCAATCGTTCTAGTAAGTGTTTTAACAACCGTGCAAATAGTAACTGATTAAACACCGATCCATAAATCCATATTTTTAACTATTTGACCTACTGCATTTTGTTTAGAAGGAAGTATGATTTTGATCTCAGACTTTTTAGTGTGTAGTCAGAAAGACTACAATGCCAATGCCAAAAGGCACTTATTTGATACCACTGAAAAGACAGCATAATTTAATAAGCTTAAGTAGTCACGTTTTATGATTGTGTAGTCTATACCTTTGTAGCAGTTAGCCTACTTTATAAGTAACTCAATTTCTTGAGATGAAAGAAATGAAAGAATATGTTTTTTCTTTCTATTTGTAAACATAGGACACAGTATCATAACATCATGGTTTCAGCAAAGCCCTACTATTATGCTCCAAGGATGAATGAATACCGAGATTTTTTTCTTACGAGAATTCTTTTATATCAAGCATGTTTGCTAAAATCATTTTGCTAAAAACCTATGAAATAGTTCAGTATAAATATGTAGAAACAATAATAAAAAAATCTCTGTATTCAAAACGATGGTCATTATTTATGCAATCATTTATTCAGAATCCATTAAATGTAGGTCACCCTAATTATTTTGTCATAAGAGAAAAAACATTCAAGGAAAATTAATAATAACGTCTGAAAGGCAGTAGTAACCTGGCAAAACTGTCATGTGAATATATAGAATTTAAACGGGATACGTCCATCTAAAAAGTCCCTTGGGCCATGTGGCTTGCCACACATTGATTTTCAGTCATAAATGTTGAGGCGTGGTTGATTTATTATAAATATCCTCGCCTGAGGGTTAATGCTAAGCCAGAAAGTGCCTGAAGACTCCTCTTATATATGCACAGCAAATCTCTCTTCTCATATGTATTTTACTGTTAAATTGAGTTTGCTAACCTGATTCTGAAGGAATATTTTAAAATTCCTCCAATTCCATTGTCTAATGTACAAGGACTCATTCAGATCTAATGAGGAAAAACAATCACCGCCACTATCTGTTCAAATCGTGCTTCTTCAGTAAGCACACCACAGAGCTTTTTTGGATTGAAGCAGAAACAAAACACAGGTAATTAACATGAGAACTGACTCAAGGTCAGACTCATCACCTATTTCTTATTTAAATTTAAATTATCAATAAATTATTTAATGCCTTTTACTTAAAGATAGAGCAGATGGCACATTCACCCCCCAGGGAATGTATGAGGGTCTGAACACAAAGACACCTATTTTGAGTATTTTTTTCTTGCTAGCATCAAAACTGGAGCAGTCTCACAATTTCTGCAGGTCTTCCCCTAAGACAGATAGCTCCTTCCCTACTTTCACAGGATTCTTCTAGTCTAAAAGGCATTAAATCAGGTCCCCCTGCTAAAATATCATTTATAACTTCCTGCAGATCACTGGAATTACTAAGAGCTTTTAATGCAGGGTTTACGTTTCCCAAGGAAACAGACCAGGCAATACAGATTCCCTGTACAAGCCTTTTCAGTTAAAACCTTTTCTGTTATAAGTCTAAGTTGGCAACATAGAGAGGAAAATATGAATTTACCTTTTTTTCCCAGTCAAAAGACCTATAGTTCTATTTCTTCATGATTCAATTAAGAATGACAGACAATGCTGGTTTCTTCTATTTCTGTTATGAATATATGCAGTCTTTTAAATTATCCGTCTTCCTAGCTTAATTTTGCAGTGAAAAAGCTGCTGTCAGCTATCTGCCTTGATCAAACATTGCCTTTGAATGTTGTTTATAGGAAGGACAGAGAAAAACAAAACAGAAGACATTACAATATAGTAAGAGAAAGTTTTAAAATATAGGGACCATTACAGAAAAAGAAACAGGAAGAAAAAAGAAAACTTGTTCTCATCCTTATATACTAACAGACTTTTTCCTTTCACTTTCTTACTTTCATCTTTTTACAGTTGTTTATTATAGGTTTTCACTCACTGCTGAATCACTTTTGGTTTCACTCCCACCTGTTTTCTATTCTTTTCTTTTTTTGACTTGTTTCCTATT
Source organism: Struthio camelus (assembly GCF_040807025.1). Classification (NCBI taxonomy): domain Eukaryota; kingdom Metazoa; phylum Chordata; class Aves; order Struthioniformes; family Struthionidae; genus Struthio; species Struthio camelus. The sequence continues at coordinate 32,785,432 of NC_090950.1, read as the reverse complement.
GATACTTTTTTGCCTTGTCTTTAGCTTACGTCATATTCTTTCTCTACCTTTCTGCATTCTGCTTTTTCTTCTTTCTCCATGTTTTCTCCATGCCAATTCACCCCAATCTATATTTCATGGCTGCCCAACAGCCTCATCATAATTTAAACATGCTTATCTGCACAAAGAGACCTTACAGTTACCATTTGTCAGTAACTGGTAACATATGTCTTCAATTAGATCAATTTACAACAGCATGTTGTAGTACCACAATCCAACATCATGTACTATACACAGTTCCGGAAAGAGAAATTGGTAAGAAGGTTTACAGCTTTATTCTGCAACTTTGCATTTAGGAACCATGCTGCCACCCTTACTGGTGAAAAGTCTTTTTCTGAAAGAAATAAGAATACTAATTTTAGTAGAGATCGCAGGGTTGGGTCTATCTTTCATTTATATGCATCGGTAATGAGGAACACCGTTTTTCCCTACCAGTAAAATTAAACTGTATGATCGCTATTACAAAAATTAATCACGCCACAAAAAGGAAATAGTTTTTTCTAAGCCTCATATATGCTTAAAAAAACTGTAAGAAAAGCTACAAGGTTTATATTAGCAAAGACAATTTTCTAATGTGGCTAAGTAAGACTATAGGCCATTAAGAAGCTGTGAAAACATTCAAGGTAGTTTGGTTTCATAAAACCATGATTAAAGAGGGAAAGACCAGAAAAATTCAAGCTTACTGCAGAGCCTTACGATTGCAGATTTCAAGCTTACTCAGACGTTTCTCTGATTTAGAGTAAGCACTGTTATCAGGCCACACTGGCAAAAGCACCTATTAGTTAAGCTCAAGAAAGTTTTTCTAAATAGTCTGATATAATTATAATGCTTTAATGTGGAACTGGAAACAAAAACATTATTTTAGGAGTTGTCTTTAAAAGCCCAGGAACAACAGGAGAGTCCTCTGTGTAAGGCAGTGAACCACAAAACCTAACAGCCTTTTCTAAATTCATGTTTCCAGTGACGAAAGCCTGGAGCTATATACAGTTCCCTGCCTCCCGGAGCTGCAGTTTGCTTTATGCTAGGATTTAGGTGTAGCATTATGAAGTTCTGAAATAGTGCAGCCCTCTCATCTAAATTAGTCAGTAATTTTCTGTGAGAAAGGTAAATTAATGAGGTGGAAATGCTCTTCACTCACAGTCAACAGGACATCATTAGAAAATGAAAGGAAAATGAAGCATCAACAAACGGCTGGTAGTTACAGCTTTCCATTTTTTAATCAAATGGTAAATATATTTCACCCATCAGGTGTCTAAAAAGGGAAAAAATCTGTCAGCAGTCCAGGTGACAGCGAGAAGAATATTTTCAAGGGAAACCATCTGATGGCAGATGAGAGAGAAACAATTGCAATCACTCTTTCATTGCTGAAGCAAGAACCAAGGCTGAAGCTTTGAGCAAGCAGTGCAAGATGAAAGAACAGCCAGTGAATACCTACTTTCTGACATGTGTATTTCAGACTTCAGGCTCCTGTTGTTTTGGTCTGTAAGCAGGCACCTTTCACTGGTATATCTGGAACTTCCTTCTCCACACAACAATGGTGTGATGTCTCTGTCTTTTTAAAGACTGAAATAGGACCTTACCTACAGGATTTCCAATTTTTCCTTCATTACAATTGGTCAGATCACTTAGTTTTTTTTTTTTTTTTTTTTTTTTGGATGGTGGGATACTGACAAGATATTAAGCAAATTAACTCAAGTTTCAAATAAAACTCTTAGAGTAACGTTTAGTTCCATATTCCTGCAGTCAGGCAGATCAGCTGGGGAGAAGAGGAATACTCATTCCTTGCCAGTTCTCTAAGTCAGGGGACTGCCTGAAGGAACCCCAAGAGGGAATGTGAAAAACACGAAGAGAAGAACTCAGATCTCCGAATCTTACCTTCAGCACTTTCATGCTTAACTGAATGAGTACTCTCTCAAAATACTAAAAACAGAGACATGATTTTGACCCCAAGCATACCACTTTAACAAGAATCAATCCATAGTATGATTAGGTTTATTTCTCTACAAAGTTTAGTTGTTTCACATAGATTTGGGGGTTTGTTAAGGCAGCAAGTCCAATGGAATAAAACACTCCCAAAAACTTAGACTTTCCACGCTTTTTTCCTTTTCATGTAAATGATATCATGATCCAAGAGCCTTATACAAAGAAAGACCCAACTTCACTACCATTCACCATCACAATATATTAAGAATGTCATTCCAATTTGCCTGGCTTATATTCCCAGTCAACAATCTCCAAACAGGAACAGCAGAACAATATTGTGGAATAACTGGCAGCTGGACTCCACTTATCGGTTGACATAATTTGGTTTTCAGTTTTGCTTCTTCTGGGTCCATGTTACTTACATTTTAGTCTTTGCTCAAGACTGAGCTAAGCACTTTCTGAACTAATCTTTTTTTTTTTCTTTTCTAATATTTTTTTCTCTAAAAGGTATTCTAAATTAAAGAAATAAGGTTAAACACGGGACTTAAATAACTCCAATAGCAAATGAAATATTTTGAGCTGACCCACAATGAAGTCTTTCTTTGTTTCTGTATAGGTAGAAAATACGTCTTTCAGCTCCATCCTAATTGAATCTTTTCTCCGATTGTTTGGATGAGGCCACCGAACTGCAAATACTTTGACCCGCTGTATTTTCTGCAAGAATACTACTCATACGCAGGTAGGCTAACTGCTTACTGTTTGCTTCCGATACTCTCTAGACTACACCTTACCTCACAAATTGATCTCCACAAGCCACCAATAATACAGAAGTCTTCATTTAGATTACAAAACATTCTGTAAAGACATGTTTACTAAAAAAGTCTAAAACATTTATTTAAATGAATAAATGAACAGGATATTCTTAATTAAACTCTATTTTCTTCTGATCAGGGTATTATAAAGAATCAACCACCACAGGATTGGAGAAATTTCTCTCTGAATAGATTTAAGAATTTTCTTTATCCAATTAAGCAGAAGTGCTCACAGACTAAGAGAATTGCTCCAAAAGGTTGTCTGTGTTACACCTCTGTTCACTGTTAGGTTATGCAGGAAGTACTGAGATTGGCCCCAACTCTATCCCAACCCCTGACCTATGAACTGCCTTACACCAATCAGCACCAAATTCTTTTTTGTGACTTCTTGTCTATGTCTGTGATTTTTACAGAAATAGAAATCTTCTCAGATCTAATAAAATTAATATAGCCCTCAGTAAAGGACCTTGCAGGGGAGAATCCTACAATGCAATCTCTTCTGCAACTCTACAACCCTCTTTTTTTCAGGAGGCACCACTCATTTCTAGGCAAATATGCTATCTCAGCTGCTTCCAAAAACCTCTGTTTCGTTCACCTGGAAAACAGAACCGCTCTTGTCTCGATGCTTTTGGTTTATTTCTCTGTGACTAACTTGAGCATCCTGGTGAAGAAAACCAGCGAGACCCATTGCTCCAGGCCCAGCTTCGGGCCCTCTCATCTGGACCTTCCTCAGGTACATAAGGTATTGCTAAATGTTCCTTTGCCTTCTGTTTTTGCTGGGTGTTTGTCACAATGCCCCCAACTTTTCTCACTGTCTCAGAATTTCTGGATAGAAACAAAATTCTTCCAGTCTTTAACTACATACTCCTTTTCATTTAAGTTCATTAGATTCTAAACTACTACCTGGAAAATGTAACATTTCTTTTTTCGTTGGTCTAAATGAATGTGGTACATGACTTCAGGTCTAACACTGTTTTTTGTATTACACTCGGGAGTTTAGAACTTAGCTATTTAAGAGTGTTTACACATATTTCAAGGCAGAAAGAAATCCCTTTGTCATTTGAGATACTGTTGGTAAAAATAACCAGAGGTGGCGTACAGACATCATGGTGCATTACTGAAAATTTACTTTCTGCATAAGCAGTGAATTGGATCCTAGGCTACAGCAGTTCACCTTTTCTTCCTCTGTTGTCTCTGACGTTATGGCCACATGCCACTGCCTGTTTGCATAATGTTGTTTTGAATTTACGACAAACTGCAGTGACCACTGAGGATTAAAAACACCTGCTAACCAGCACAGATCTAAGCCATGCCAGCCACAGGCTGAAAGGTTGACAGCAATGCTGGCAGCTGACATCCGAATGTCTCCGTGATGACAGACAGTAAGTCTTTAATAGTGGAATGTCTTTCTCTTGGTGCTAACTCTAGTACTCTCAACTGCTCATACACCTGATGCAGCACTTCATAAGGAGAGCTCCTCAATTTATTTCAGGGAAATTAGATTGCTTAGCTTAAAGTAAAGAGATGACTGGAGTTAACCTGGCTGGTTCTGCTGGGAGTGGCCTGGAGCACTAATGCCAGATCCTCTGCTGGCAGGTCAGTGGTTGCAGTTATCTGGATCCATTCATTTCTTCCAATAATCACTTATACTCGTAGACATTTTGAAAATAACAACTGTAAGGTGAAACAGGCTTACCAAAGTGTCACGCAGAGATTAAATTGCCCTTTCCTTTATATTTGAATTCATTATTTTCTTATCCTGAAAGTAGGAGCATAATTTCAGAAATATGATTCATCACTAAATTACTCCAAAGCCATGTTAGTACAGTGACTAACTCACAGCTATAGTAAAGCTTCATCCCTTCCCACTTTAATGTTAGCATGCTGCTATTTTCAATTTTAGCACCTATGCGCTAGCTCTCTTGGACCTGTGATTCAGCCTGGTCTGGAGCCTCTTTCCTCTGGCAGTATGGAACATTTCAAATAAAAAAACAGAGTGGACTAACAAGTACAAAAACTTGCTTAGGAAAGAAAAATTTGACTTGATCATATCCTCAGGTCTGTTTCTTTGTATTTGTCTTCTTTCAGAGACATTTGTATCTACAAACTTCAGTTCCTATCAACCCTCATCATCTATTTCAGGCTCATACCAGAGAGTTATCAAGATTATAAAGCAGATTGTAATTAAACTATGACTTTTTTTGTTGCAGACAAAAAAGTAGAAGCAGAGTATTAGAGCTAGATCTAGCTTACAGCAAGTGTGACTAATTACAAATGACATACTAAACTCAAGCACCAATTCATTTTCCTAATACGAGTCACAAATATTTCTCAGTTTTGAAGTATTTTCAAGTATTTGCTTTACTCTGCCAACATGAACAGCAGAAGAAAGTTTTGTGCGGTTCTGTACATTTATTTAGTTTCTCAAAATAAAAAATCTGGGATATTCAAAAACTCAACTGCTGTAAGAAGAAAAAGTTCAGAGGAAGAAAAGATGGCCAAGATCACCACTCTGCAGAACACTGACAGGGGAGGACAGAAGGCTAAGTTAATTAAAGTCAATGACCCTTTTTGTTAGAAGTTTAAAGAATAAAAGTTTACTCCTTTCAAGTCACTTAACATTGATATTTTGAAAAGAGATTAGCAACATTTGATGCCTCCATTTTGTGATCTCAAACATCATGTGGAAAAATAGTATTTCAGATAATGGTGGAAAACTCTTTTCTCATAAAAGAACACGATTTTGAAAATGTCATGACTACAAGTTTTTAAATGCTCTGATGCATCTCCAGTTAGAGGTCCAAAAATAAAACATACTTAAAATATCTGTTTATTTTGGAAAATATTGTAAAGATAATAATACTATAATCATGTAAGTGTATATAATGTATACATTATATGTGTGCATATGTATGTGGATATGTTTGACTACTGGAAACCTAGTTATTCTTTGTTCCAGTAATTATGGTTACTGGAATAGAAGGCAAGACATACAGAAAATATCTTAATATAACTCGAAACACTTCCTCTCTAAATATCCACACTCCAACTTGGGAACATGCATAATGTTGAATTCATGTGTAAAATCAAAGAAACAAAAAATAACTTCTTGACGAGTTGTCACAGTTATCAAATTTACGTAAGAATCCAGAATAATACCCAAGGCATTAATATGTATCTACTACAACCCCCATAAAATTTCCAAATTCAAGAGTTAACACTTTTTTATCCATAAGCTACCAAGTAGAGTTATAATGATTTTGCAGCTCCACTAATTTTTTGCATATCTTCAATATTTCTTTCATACAAGAAGACTGTGTTGATTTGAACTGAGAAATCTATTTATAAACATACGGACGTCTGAATAACTCAAGATTCCTTCCATCTGACTTCGGAGGTAAAATGGATGAGCAATTACCAATTAATTTAGTCCCACCAATCTGCACAGAAAAATTTTTCTTTTCAAAATCATCAACAGATACATATCTTCAGTGAGAGCCTGCCATAATATAGAACTTCAGTCATCCCTTTCCTGGAGCTTGCTGTATTAGAAAGAAAAATAACAATTCACCTCAGACTAACTAACAAGGGTGAACTGCCTTAAAGGTTTCCAAGTCCACAGGAATCACTCTTAAATCCTAGTGCTTGAAAGTTTTTATTCAATTTTGAGTCATAATGCATTAAAATCAGGGGTCCTCCTGAAACTTCCTCTAGTATGAACATTATTCAAAAATATACATTCAAATTAACATCATGAATGCAGAGCAATTCTGCTTGACTCATGTCAGATATCCTGGTTATTCAGTTTTGTAGGTAGTCTGATTATACTTTCGTGTATGAGATACAAAACACTGAACAGAACAAAACAGAAAGAGATGGGCCCTCAGTCAGAATTATTTATGTGCTATTCATTAAATACTATTCCCGGGGAAATAAAATAACCCACAAAAGTATGCAGTCTTTCCAAATTTTATATGTGTGGGCTTGCAACTCTCTTCAGGTTTAGCTGGTCATTAAATGGTATCAAGAGATAATATAGGGCTAAGAGCGATTCCTTGGCTGGCTGCATTTCTCTGGAAATGGAGTTCCCCAATACACTGCCAACTCTCTGTAGACTGCAGACACTGAGAAATGGGACAGAGTGCCCCAAGTCCCCCAAGCCTACAACCTTCAAAGGCAAGGCCTTGGCAATCACTTTCCCTGCTGCCTTTGCCACTAGAGCTATGTACAAAAGATGATATGATTCATTATGATAATGGAGCTACCTAGCTTGTAGGACTAGTCACCAGAGTCACTGTATCTCCCAAAAAAATACTAGCAATATCTGGCTGCAGAAGAGCTGTCTTGTCGTGCGTAAAATCAGTGGTACTTAGTAAAATGTCTGTTTTATTTTTGAAAGAAATCGATGTCACTGGATTAGCATAGTTTTACAGTCTTTAAGCATCAAATTGAATATGAGGATTCCTGCAGTTAATTCTTTTTTGCAAGATTTTCAGTAGTTAACATTTTGCGGTTCTTTACCTGAAATGGCACTCTTTCAAACACAAACAAAATACTCCTGTTGCAATTTCCCTGCTTTACAACAAAACAAGTTTAACGGAGGAAGAAGGTGCTGTACACAGCTTTGACCAATACACACAGTGATTTGGTAAGGAAGATGAGGACATACATAGCAATAGCTGAAGAGGCAGAGAACTCAGTGGGAAGGAAAAACAATGGCACTTGGTCCTGTAGGTTAATGAGGGGGCTTTATGGGTCTTTTCCACTCATTATGTGTTATATCAGCCACCACCGATTTCTTCTAGAAATACTTCCACACGTCAGGATTTTTTTTGTTGTTACCTTCAGCATAGGCCCATTCTGTAGCATAAATAAGTGTTTCAGAATGGGGTAGGGTCTCAAGAGTGGCTGGCTTCTGAGCATCATTAGGAGGAACCAGGCAGTAAGGCCGGATAACAAAACTAGAATAAACCATTGGGAGGCTGAATACGTTATAACTTTTTTGTATGGACAGAAAAAATTGGAGATACGTAAAGAAAGTTCTGGACAAATTCATTCATGTAACAGAGAACAAGTACCTCAACAAGAGAGCAGCAGAGGAAGAGCAAAGCAGAGAAAGGCACAGCTGCATAACAGTAAGGAAAAAGAGTTAATTACTACAACTTCTTCTGGTTTCACTTGAGTGTTCTGGTCAGACCCTTACTTTCTTAATATAATATGACCTAGCAAGATTTAAGAGACAGAGAGAGCACTAGATCATTTCCCTAATACAAGACTTTGCAGAATGCAAACTAAGTTTAATGAATCTCTCAGAGCATAATATTTCACATTCCATATCCAGCCTCTGATAAGTTTAAAGTGCTTTAGTTTCAGAGCTTTCAATTTCAAGGACTTATGATTTCCTGAAAATATTTTTTTTTCCCCAGAGAAAGTGGCAGAATCAAATTAAGGTAATTAAATTTGCTGCAGTCAAATGTGAAGTGAAGTATTCTGAGGGCTGGTGAATGCCAACACATAAATTTGAGTGACAGAAAACCCCTTTATGTCTCATTGCTGGCCACGCGCATCAGCACTGCTTACTTCCTCCTCATCTTCTGTGTTCTCAGCAGTGAAAGGTGGTAGACAAAGTTCCTTCTAGTAGCTTCACACCAATGTTTTCACTTGTCTAATGAAAAGTAGGATTTGGCCATGTCAGTTTAGTTGTAGAAGGTATTTGATTTTCCCTATTCCAAGTTGGCTTCATTTACCACATGCTATTCAAGACTCCATAGTACGCAGAAGGCCAATCAATTTAGTAGACTGAAAACTACTATTATTGATTTTTTTATTTATTAAAACTCTTGGAAAAACATAGGAAAGAGTGAATAAATGTAAAATCACTTTTTTTTTTTTTTTTTTTTTTTACTGTGTTTTCTGGTCCACTCAGCTAGTCTTATTCATTGGTTGGGAACCAGACATCTTACTGTCTTTGATAGCTAATTTACAATGATGGACTATTCCACGTTAATTGAACTTGTAAGTATACATTTCAGCATGCCATGAACAGGACACAATAGCTCTTAGTATGCAGAGAACTATTAGTATGCAGAGAACTATTAACAGGCATGTAGTGAAAACGAAAATGAAATATTAAAAAATTTCCTAGGGGCTCAGCACAGGAATTGTTATCTATCTTTTCATTTGAGAAAATGACAACTAAATCAGAATTGTAAAATAATAAAATCACAGCACATACTATAAAGGTAGTCCACAAATTCTCCCAAAGCTGATTTCACATGAGGCCTTATTCTCAAGTACTGAAATGCTATTTTAGAGAGCAGTGGAATGCAGGTGCCCTCTTCCCCAGGTGAACATCTGAGTCAGCAGGCTGTAAAGCCATCCTCATTCTTTAGCTCAGTTTCTATCTATCTACACCATATAAAGTAGAACCGCTCCAACAGAACAGACTGAAGGCTATCCACAGCTGAAAAGCCACTCGACTGCATGAAGTGTTAGGAAGTCCCTAACTGTGAGAGCCGGTGACTCTGGTTCACATCCATTCTCAGGCTGATTTAGCTGGAGAGATTCAGAGCTGCCTTCAAACCAAGAAGCTCCACAGCCTAGCATTGAAAGACGTGATTTCAGATCCATTCAAGCAGATAAAGTACATATACATAAATACTATCTGTCATATACTCAGCATATACTCAGTACTCAACCACCAAGCCTCAGGTAAATGCATCTTACCTCCCTAAGAACTTTGCCAATCTTTCATCTCCTCGCTTGCAAATTATTTTGAAGTTAAACTGCCTAGCAAATCTGAGAAGGCCTAGCCTCATTTTTAGGAAGTTTATTATTCTCTCAAAAATCTAACTGGCTATAACTAAAGAGTTTCATTTGTCTTTTTCTAAATACTAAATAAACAGACCCAATCATAGCAAAATTTTGAAGAAGGCTTCAGGCAGAAACAAATTCTGATGGATACGTTTCAGTTGCAGAGCACAAGCAAACAACGGAAATGTTAAGAGACTGTCGGCAAGAACATCCATTTCCTAGCACCGCTGGAATATAAAAAAAATTGTTTGCTGCTGTAAGATGTTACTTGGAAGCAAAATCACCTGAGCTGCCTATTTCAAACAAGCCTTCGTATGAGGGAAATTGTAGATTTTCTTAAAGACATATCGTAACATAGGCATTACAGCCTATTCCCATTTCCTTATAGGATGCAAGGAAAATTTGAAAGAACAGATGTGAAGATTAATATCTATTTCTAAAAGATCAGAAGCTGCAAAGTGGTGATGTCATGGCTTTCTCCATTGGTTGACCAGCATAACTGAAGGTAGGATATCGTGTTTTCCATTGTATGAATTGCATTTACTGCCCGGGAGTTTCAAGAGATTTTTAGAATGTCTCTGACAGTAACATTTTCCCCTCTTCCCTTCCTGTCTTTTTCAAATTTCCAATTACATTATGTCAAAAGATAACTTTAGATCAATTCTGCCCTCAACACACACACACACACACACACACACACACACACACACAGCTACTATGCAGCTCAGAAGAGAGAGTCTATGTCAAGGTATTACTTGTCTTCCCTAACTATCCTAACATGAAAGATTCTGTCTCATTCCTCCTTTTATCTGTCACATGGTGGTATCTCATAAAATTCTCAGAAACCACAGTTTTTATAGTAAATAAAAGCTACAAACAAGAGCTTGCTTTAAATGCACACAATTAAACTGAATAATTTGTGAAAAAATGACAAAAAAAAATAAAGCCAAAAATGTGAAATGCTTTACTTTACTAGACTATTTTCCACATAAATTAAAAAATATGGATCACATTATTGTTAGTTTGTGCAGTGACAGTTTAGTTTGTGATGAAAAAGCTAAGATTAGAAAATGTATAACAGCAGTCTCTTACACTGTATTTGCTTTGCAGAAAATATACTTATGAAATACACATGCTGAAATGTGATCAGGAGGTAGTTCTTCTTCATTTTGATTAAAATGTTCCTTCCTTTATGTTTATCAAGCTTCAAAAAAACAACCTGATTTGTATGCTTATATAGTATCCTCTGCCTTTTTTTTTTTTTTAGCAGGACTAAATTTAACTTCACTGCTCTGCTTGTGGAAATGAATGCAAATGAGAAACTTTCTTTAACTTATAATGATTACCCTCAGAGATAAACTAGAAAAGTATTAACTCAAAGCCCGAAATGATGGCTACTTCTAATAACAGTAACTCCAGGAAGCCCCAAACGAGGTCTGCAATCCACTGCAGTCACCTCTGAACAAACACTTCATAAAGAGATGTACCACCTCCCTAGAGAAGATGAAGCCAACTAAGGCATGGAGCAATGTTTGGATCATGCAGCAGGTAGACAGACCCTGAAGAATTCCACTTGTCTACGAGCAGAAAAGCAATTGCTTTTTCCTCAATATTTACTTATTTGGAGAATTTGTTTAGTACTTTTTGCTCACGTTAGCCCTATGCTTTGGACGGTTACCTCTATAATATTCAAAATACGTGTAATGTTCTTAATCATCATTAATTCTTAGCCACCAAGCCATGACCAGCCACCAAGTATTTACTATGCAACATTACATGGCACTACTGGAGAGAGTCCAGCGGAGGGCTACCAAGATGATTAGAGGGCTGGAGCACCTCTCCTATGAAGAAAGACTGCAAGAGCTGGGCCTGGTCCGCCCGGAGAAGAGAAGATTGAGAGGCGATCTCATCAACGTGTACAAGTATCTGAAGGGGGAGTGTCAAGAGGATGAGGCCAGCCTCTTCTCCGTGGTGCCCAGCAACAGGACAAGAGGCAATGGGCAGAAACTGAACCACAGGAAGTTCCGCCTAAACCTGAGAAAAAACTTCTTCACTGTGAGGGTGACAGAGCATTGGAACAGGTTGCCCAGAGAGGTAGTGGAGTCTCCTTCCCTGGAGATACTCAAAACCCGTCTGCATGTGATCCTGGGCAATATGCTCTAGAGGTCCCTGCTTGAGCAGGGAGGTTGGACTAGATGATCTCCAGAGGTCCCATCCAACCTAAACGATTCTGTGATTCTGTGATTCTGTGATTCTTTCAGTTCTCGAACCAAGTGAGTGCAGCTCTGTGAAACAATCAACAAAGTTTTGATTCTCTGATGTGGGAACAGGACTTGAATTTGCGAGGGGAAGGTATTATTTTTAATCACTTGGAACCTCTTTCTCTCAGGGCTACATGCACAGACACTGCCTGAGGCATCAGTCCTGGAAAAACAGGTTATCGTCAGATTTACTGGCTGGATGAGAAGTCTAATTTTAGCTTCTTTTCACCATACTGCCGCAAAATAATTCTGTGGGTGTGTGGCATGGTGGGAGGAAAGAAAAGGCAATGGGAGATAGGGAGCTAAGTTTTAAAGCAGGCAGAATATCCTTGTCTTGAGTTCTATTTGCAACTCTACCAGGGTTCTGGCAAGCTAGGCTCAAAAGAGCAGCCCTGCTATCGTGTCAAGAAGAGTATCTTCCTTACAAAATATACCAAACACATTGCTCTTACTAATCTTCTGTTATTACTAACTTCACTGATACAAAATAATAGAACATGAATATCTAATTCTTGCCTTAATGTTGCCTTAATGATCAGACCAATTTATTATGGTATTTGATTGTCTTAATGCACACAGAAAATGAAGGTTCTATTTCCCCCTACTAAAAATAAACCAGGATCTGCACAGACCTGGTAGGCAGAAGGAAGAGATGAGAGATCAGAGATCTCTGCTTACTAGCTCCAGAGCAGTTTTGAGGAAAAAACACTGATGATGAATCCCCTCACAGCTCCTGATCCAAAGGCTTCCAGGGGATGTCAGAGTTCAAATAAGGAGACTGGAAAGGACTTAGGAGCCTGAGTAAGTTGGCTGTCAAGACTCTTACCGTATTTTCATCTCAGTCCTGGAACTGCGGATGACAAAGTATCCCTTCACTTCACCGCAAATGTCCACATGCCCTCTTCTTTCTGACCAGTGTTTATATGAAGACATAGAGCTTAAGTAAGTGTTTTAAGATGATATATTCAAAAAATGAAAGAAATCGTAACTTAGAAGTATGGAAAGATCATTTATCTGATGAAAAAGGTAACTAACTGGGCCTTTTACAATTAGCAGTAAAAACACAACCCGGAAATGCAGCAGAAGAGGTAGCAGCCATATAGGAAGTAAATCTTGTGATCTACAACTTCCCATTGCCGGGAGGCCTAGAAGTCTCCTCACAGATCCCTGAAAGAGGCGCTAACGTGCTGTTACAGCAACATACACTCCCATCTTTCCTGAGAGCTGTACAAAGGGTACTGTACCTTATGGATTCTCCAAATACAGAGAAAAGGCCCCATTATACAATCTACAGTTGATTTTCAAGATTAAACATTTTAAAGCATGCAAGACAGACATAATTTCAAAGGATAATTTGTACAGCACTTGATACCGGATATGTGCTTACCACTGATCCATTCCAAAAACAGGAACAGCACATGGCAGTAACATCCAGAAAACCCCATTGATTTCCCACATTCACCTTCACTCTAAAAAAGTCTCCTCTGATGTGAAACTACTACACTGAGACCAAAGATGGAAATTTAAAAAATACTTTAGGACGTATCCAAAATCCATTGCGAAAAATTTAAGTAGATGAACTGGGAAAACACTGTTCCCTTTTCCCAAATACTACATTCCATTCGGAAAGCTTAGTTTTTCTTGGAGCAAAAAAAAAAAAAAAAAAAAGCCGCAATTCAGTGGACGGTAAGAACACGGTAAGAGCTGCTTAGCTGAATGATAAAACATATTCCAAAATAGTGAACTGATCAATAAATCATTTTAACCATAACCAGTAAAGAGTTCCTTTAGGATTTAGTCATAAATGCATGATTACTTTTATGTATTGCTTTTAGGGAGCTTAAGTCAGGTATACAGCCAATGAGTTCTGCTGCATTCAGTGAGGTTAAATGAAGTTAAGCATCAGCATAAGAGAGAGGACTTGAACTGTGCTTCTTGGATATACAGCAAACCTAGCTAAAATAAAACTGCTGAACACCTCCAGAGTGTCACCTCTTTGAAGGAGACAGCGTTCTTCTAAAAACTAGGAAAATTAAATGCATAAATCCCAAACAATCCTTTAGAAAAAGTATTTTTCACAGCAAACATAAGGGAGATCTGATAAGACTACAAAGAGCAGCCTGCACAGCACTCCCAGGAGATCTCTGGAGCACCTGTGTGAACAGCATGTGCTACCTCCCACCCTCTTGATGACCACTTGGCTGCCGCCTGCCTGTGCGGGTCCCAAGGGCAGGGGGTCCCAAGGAGGGGGCCCGAGGTTGCACTCACCTGCCACACACAGTGCGATCCCGCACACATCTCACAGGTGGCCTCCAGGCTGCCAGCAGCAGACAGTGCATCTAAGATTCCCATTAAGACAAGGTGCAACGTATCCTGAGAAATCCTAGGAAAATGTGGCTTGGGGAAAAATCTTAGCTACAGTGGATCCTTTATACTAGACTAAATAACTAAAGCATTTAGTTAAATATAAGTTATCATATGAACATAATTATGTAAAGATGATAATACTGGCAGGGGGATTCAAAATGTAGAAACATTTAAAAATCAGTGTGACTTTACTATGTTCTTCCACTTGTTTCGTTGAACTCTGTTTTTTTGTCCCTTTTAAATGTAAAAGCTTCATTTCTGCTTGGAAAATTCTGGAAAAAATCATCACCATTGCTATTCTATGAGCCTTCATTTCCAACCAAGTTAGGTAACACCATTTTCAGCATCCTGTCAAAAGCCTTCTCTATTAGACTTTCTGAAGTTAATAAACGCAAAAAAATTTTCATAGTACAGAGAAAATTAAAGGTTATTTGGTGGAAGCTGCATTAGATGGCAAAATGGGCTTTTCTTTCTCAGAAATGACATAAAAATAAGCCTTAGAAAAGAGATTTTTTCTAGGAAAAGGAGTGATGATTTTGTTTTCCTAGCAGATTTTCCAGTACTTACATTACAGCTTTTGTATTATTCACTCTTGTGACTACATTCATCCAGGTAACTGATAAACATTCAGTCAGCATTTTGTTCTTAAATTTATCTGCCATCTGAATCAGTTCTGTTAGAGAATATTTTATTACTTTAATATGTCATAAATAAATGCCTCTGAAAGGCCTGCCACAAGCCTTTTAGAGAGCAGAGATGTCTCTTGTCTTAGAGCCCCTAGCAGTCTGCTCTCTGCTGTGCAAGTCATTCCATCCTAAGTGTTCTGAGCAGAGAGTATTCCACTTCATATTCCTTTGACACTGTGCCCAGTTTCCCTTCAGTCCTCTATTTAATTAAAACAGAAAGTCTTAAGGCAAGTTTGGTATTGCTCACTGAGTATCTCTAACTTTCAGCGATAGGCACCTGGGATTTAGGCACTAGACTTGTTCAGCTTCAGAAAACACTGGAAACCAGACTTACATATTCCCAGCTGGCGACAATCTGTCAGTTTTTGTTTTCTTGATGTGATATCATATCATCCATTATATTTAAATAAATCACTTCCTCCAAAATGTTCTTACATTACTCTATATGCCTACATGTAAACCTGAGATGCATGCAGTACAATTTATGAAAAATTTAAGATTTAATGTTAGAAATTTAATGTTCTGAATTTACACAGACATTTACATCATATTATTCACATGGGAGCAGAAATGTATCTGCACAATTGTTGGGAAAGGAACAGTGAAAACTGGTAGCCAGTCAAATTTGGCATTTTTTTGGTCCAAATGAAAAAAACTATTTTTAAAAAAATCTATTCAGACATAAATTATCCCCTAATCCTTTGATGGACTCTTTGTATTTATAGGGAATTTTCAGAGTTCTGCTTAAACAGTGGTCCCTAACCCCTATGAACCGCTTCCAGCTACCCCTGTATGATTAGGCTACCTGTATGTACAGAAACTGCGTGTCTTCAGATTTACCAGTCTCAGGATCCACCTTGAAAACATTTTTTCTCAAGTACTATTCAGTCACATGTTCTTATTCAAATACCGTCTCTCAGTTTTTGAAAACATTATTCCTGCATCTATTTTTAGGTGACTACCAATCATTTCTAATAATATAAATTGATTATGAAGACAGGCTTTTTTCCTACTGAAATTTAGATATTTAAATCCAAATACATCCTTCATTCAAACAAAGTAGGGGTTTATAACTGAGGGTTACACTGTCTTCAGTGGACTTTGGGAACTTAGAGCTATGCATATGTTTATGGTATATTACTGAAATGGGGACCAAATCTGCAGCATTCTTCTATTTCCATGCTTATATCACCTCTGGAACTGATCTTATAACTTTTGATAATTCCAACATAATCCACTCTCTGTGTACTCAGCATTTAAAATCTGATTTCTTATTTTGCCCTGGGTGTACTGTAGCTCGACATAGTAATGCTAGGATAACATATAGCCTAAATTAATGAGGAAGGTGAATTTGAATAACTTTTTCTGACCAGTATTTAGCACTGATCATGTCTCGTAAAGCGTGATCCTGTTAAGGACCACTGCTTTAATTCCACTCCTAGTCTAAGACTTTATCATTCACTCTTCTCATTTTCAGAATGACAATCCATTCATCCCCTGATTTGGTGAATAAAGCATGACTGGGCTATAAAACTGAAACAATATCATGCTGGTGCTGAGAATAAACTAAAAAAATTATTCACTCTTCCTTGCCTTGCATTTCTATGTTGGTGTGCAGAGCTATTGGTATTTCTCTGAGCCTTTCGTGAAGTTTCAAATACAGAGTCAGAGGAACATCCAATTCTTTCACACTTGCTGATACTCCTTTTGCTTCTAACATCCACCACCAAAGCTGGATTAAAGCCATCCTCCCATAAAGTGGAGCAGTAAGTAGAATAGTTGCTGTGTTAAAGGATGGCATTTTCTCATTCTACACAAAGTTGTCTCATTTTTCTTTTGCATCCCTTAGTAACTCAATAGGATTTGTAGTCTCCAACAGGGCTTCACTATACTTTGCTATTAAGCAACAGATTTTGAATATTTTGGAATGATGAGGACAGACTAGTACGGAAAATACTGCGATCTGTTTCATAAAGAAATCTTTACCTTTGTGTATTCTCTATTTGTGCCAATAAGTGCTTAATGTGATTCAAGGTTGCAAGACCAAGCTGAAAAGGATGTTTTTTCAGAGAGAGAGAGAGAGAGAGAGAGAGAAGGAAAAAGATAAGAAAAATAGCATGACTGTGAGAAATTCAGTTACCTGTATTAAAAAGGTAATAAAAGGCATTTTATCAACCAGGCTACACAGACTATTTTGAGTAGCCATACAAATCTGACATGCTGCATTCTCTGACATAAGCTCCCATTATACTCTGTGTATAATGCAAACATCCTGAGGTGACACGGAAGACAGTTTTTACAATAAGACTATCAAGTATGAGGCAGTTCAATTTGTAGTTCACAGAGGGTTCATGGAAGACTCCATTCAGTTCAAACTCTGAAACAGACTAATTCTACAGCTTTAATGATAATAGACTCAAGGTCCCTAATTTACTGCTGGCTTTACACTTTCTTTTGAGTAGGAATGCAACAATGGCCATGAACGAGGCCTTTGCTACATGTTCAGTACACAATAATGAATTTCTCTGGTTCATTTACTTTTTCTTTGGTATGATACTAGATCTGTTTAGAGAAAAACTTCACAAATAACACACTATGCATACTAAGGGAAAAAATCTACATTACAGATCAGGATGAATGTTACGTGGATAGCAGTGATATGAAAGTACTGTTTTTTAACATGGCACTGAAGCCCTATTGTAACTTTTACTTGTCCCCATGGCTAGTCTCTGAACAAAACAGTTCTCTTTTATATGATGCCTTTAAGTGAATTCCTTAATGCTTGAGATCTGGAGTTCCAACAAGATCCAAATTTATCTAAGGAGTACAGAAAGCAACAGTTCATAATACGATACTTCATACTTTATATAACCCCACAATTCTTTTAACAATCTTTTCAATATAATTTCTCGTTATTCTCAGACCACATACATCAAAATAGCATCTTTCTGAGACAATTAACTAAGGTCTTACAGTTAAAATAAAAGGTAGTGATTTCTTCCACTTTTAAATCATTTAAGTCAATATATTATCACAAGCAGAGAGATAAAGAACAACTGCTAACTTGAGTATCTCAGATCAACAGTCTGAGAGAACACATTCTCCGAAAAAAAATACTGAACCAAACAGCCTTTTTGAATCAGAAAAACACCTCAAGCTTGGGGCTGTGCACTATATTCATTACAAACTGATGTTGGTGCCAGGCATTTTCAAAGCAGTTGATTTTACAGTGCAAGAAGCCTTACTTCCCAAGAAAAGCAGGGGGGACCAAATTGGATGGTTTCCTCACTCATAATCTCCAAACCTCTTTCAACCAGCACACAGCCCTGAAGACCTCTCTCAGCTTTCTCTTTGTGCCCTGTTTCACAGGACCACAGAACCACTGAGGTCGGAAGGCACCTCTGAATCCACTAGCCAAATCCCCTGCTCAAAACAGAGTTAACCTGAGAAAGTTGCCCAGGGCCTTGTCCAGCGGGGCTTTGCACAAGTTTGTGCCCACTGCCTCTTGCCCTTTCACTGGATACCACTGAGAAGAGTCAGGCTCCCTCTTTAATCCCTCCCATTGGGTATGATAAGATCCCCTGTGAGCCTTTCTCTCACTGAATAGTGCTTTCCCTAAATCTTTCTTTCTTTAGTTTTTCTTAATCTTTCTGATATTTCTGTCACAGTACAAAATCTTCACTAAAGAACAGCTATAAAACTACTGTACTCATTTGGAAGGTAGTACCACATGCCTGTGTTTGGAGTTGAGGTCATCATTTTTTTTCAGTTACGGTTAACAGTAAAGGCTCCTTATAGCTGTCTTAAATGAAGTGCAAAGTCAGTTATTGCAGTCTTTAAAAACACAGCAAGAATTCTACTTTACTGTTAACTACTTGTTCATGCAGTCTCAATGTAGAAAAGCTCTGCTGATGACAAAATGAAGTTGCGCTTCCATTGGGACAGGGCCTTTGCATATAAAATAAAAAGATTGCTGTTTCTACAGTATCAAAACGAAGCAGTGCAATAATTTTTACAGGAAAAGCAATGAAAACATTAACAGATCCCTTTAAGAATTTAGTAGTAGCTGGTACTTCCATTTTGCCTAATGGTAAGAGAATTCATAAGAGTAACTATGTGTTTTTATTTCAGCGTTTTTCAGTGGCATATCTATGCACCCACTTTTTTCTCCTCAGATCCTCAGAGAGTTGTTATATGCTTTATCTATTGCTAGAACTGCATTAGCAAGACAAGAAAGGTCACCATCGTAATGGTAACTGCAAACTGTTTAATCACAGAATGTATTTCATCACGAAATCAAATTCATCAGCAGATATTGCATGAATATTACAAGTTTTTCGGTTTATCTCCCATTTGAAAAATATATGTGCGTGAGGCTAAATATGGATCATTTCCAAAATGTGAATTTTCAGAAAAAAAATATTGCAGACCCCACTGGTACCTGGATCATACTTATCTTGCATAAATTGCTTAAAAATACTTGCATGCAAACATAAAATGATGGCACATGTCCTAAAAAATGCAGCATACATACACATACAAACATATACATACGTAGTTGGGCGCTGTCAGCTGTCTCTCTGTTTTGGAACACTTGTATTCTGCATGCTACGTGGGCAACATAATAAACAATTGCAAGGACCCTAGAGCTTTCACTTAAGCATGGAGTCTTAAGACTGCCAACAAGTATTTAGAAAACAACTTCGCTGTCAGCCCGAGGTTTTATGTCAGCAGTATGTTTTGCTGAAGTTTCAGGACTGTGAATAAGTTTGGCTGTTGCATGTATTAGCAAGCAACATCTCTCCCACAGAGTTGCAAAATGGATGAAGGTTATGTTTGAATTTTGAGTAGAAATAAATTTGCAGCAGAAGATCAAGCATTGCTTCACGGGCTTGGCACAATCAGAGCTGGAGCCTTTCGAAAAATAAAACTTTTACTGCAAGAAGATCTTAAAGCTTTTACTCTGCAAAGTGTAGAGCTAATATCCTCCCAGATGCCAGTGCCCAGGGTTTACACATATTTCTGAAACACAACCCAGATTTCATCGTTTACACTCAGCTCACTGTTCCTTCTTTTATTCAAAGAGACACTTGTCTTTTGCATTAACTTGGGGTCCAGACAAAAAAAATCGGCAAGCAAAATCAGCAAGTGATTTACTCGGGGCACCTGTTTCATGTAATGTCCAAATAAGCTGACTCAACACCACAATAATTCTGGCAGCTCACAAAATACAGATCTGAAGGTACCTCCTGAGACACAAAAGTTTATGGCTGCTGCATGCACTGCTTCCTGCAGTCCCCGATAAAGTGATCTGAATCCATGTTTAAAATCCTCTTTCTTTCCTGATTTACATCTATTGGAGAAAACTTCAAATTTCCAGCCAAAAGGTATTCAATTCCAGTTTATCCTCGTTCATCGTTATGTTGTGTTTTCCTTTAAATAGCTCTTTTGTCTCTCAGGCATTCACCCGTCAGTTTGCCTCACTTTAATATTTCAGACTTTATGTCATCACACATGACCTTTTCTACCAAGGTCATTAATAAAAACTGGTCTAAAATAATATCAGCTTCTGATGATTTAGTAAGTTAAGAAAAATTTGTCTCAACCAGGACTAAATAATAGTACTTATTTTTCTTCTTCTACCTATGTCTATGAAATTAAAAACCCTTCTAAAGAAAATTCCTAGTACAGTATCTCTCTAATAACAATAAAGATACCTCCACCCATATTGAGTTCTGCCTCTGCAGACCTACAGTTCTCCTCCAGAGTGCTATAGGCTCAAACAGATTTTGTTTGATCCATGCTATGTTCTCATGTAACTTTCTGCGTTATGGCGACCCACTGTGGGAAACCACGTGACAACATACATAATAAAATAAAAATATGAGAAAATATGTACTTCACACAGATAAACAGAAATGATTACAGATATCGTATTAGCATTGATGTAATCTAGGAAGGATATCTAATCTGATTAAATAACAATCCAGAAAACACAACCATATAGATACAGCCACATAGAACAGAACGTCCAGATCAAAAAAGGGAGGTTTTGCTCATTTGGAGTCAAATTAAATGACTGAAATAATGTTGTTCACATTTTCAAAATTTTATATCCCTTAAACAACAGTTAAGAAAATCTCCAAATTAAATCTCTGAAACAAGTTAAAATGTTTAATATTGAAAACGGCAAAAGAATTCATTCAAATCACTGACCTGCTCTTTTCAGTCAAGCCTCATATCTGAATTTGGTCTAAATTAACAAATAAATTTTGCATTAGCATGGCATTTTTAACTGTTAGTATGAAAAACTTTACTCTAATTCTGACCACTGCTTGGCCAGACCTTTATCTTAAGGTTGGCGTTTTGAAACTTAATGGAATTATTAAGGGCATGAATTTACACTGGCACATGGTAGATTTAAATTGTGAAAACATGTGGCTACTTCCGATTCGTACTAATGTCCCCACAAAATGTGTAATAAGACTGTGATTTATCTCTTACCTAAAAATAATGCAAATTATAAAGCTGGAAGAATTTACTTGATACACATATAATTTCCTTCTTAATATTGAGACTCATTTGTGTTATAAGAGGTGTTTTTTAGAAACGGAAATTTCAGTGTCTCCATTTCTCACAGAAGAAGAAAAGAACACAAGATTAAAAAGAATTTTAACATTTCACTACATAAAAAATTTATTAGAGGAGAGTGCAACATTTGAAAGGCTATTACTGAAGTACCCTAAAATCTGTTTCTTGAGTCTAAAAAAAAAAAGGCTTGAAAGTAGACAGCAAAGTGCCAAAGCCTCCGTGGCCTTTTCCTCTTTTTATTCACCGTGCAAATGACCAGCAGCGTGCAAATCCCAGCCATTTCTCATGCAGTCATGGCTATTCCTTTTCCCCACAAGCTTTACAGCTGGATCCAAGTATCTCAGAAAGGGGAAGACCAGTAAATGAAAGAAAACAAAAAAACTCAAAACAAACAAAGAGAAAGGAACTGAGTAAATTAACACAACTGAAATGATAAAGTTTGAGCTGGGTTTGTATGTGGGGAGAGGGTTCAAGAATTCTCCAATTCACTCTGACAGGAAAGGTTTAGAAGTGAACTGGGAATCTTATAGAAGGTCTGACATGAGATACGCTTGGAATATGGTTCTCTTACTTGCCCTCTGCACAAAGATAATTAACAGACAGAAACTCCACAGAACAAAATCAGAAACAATGTTCTGTGGAGGAATTGTCGGTAAGGGCTTTCTCAAGCATGCTGTTTATAAGAAATAGTTCCCTACTTTTTATTTCTGTCCTAACTCTAATTTTTTGGGGGAGGAACTTAACGAGTTCCCCCCCCCCCCTCGTTTTAGAACAGAAATCAAGCCTTGGCACATGGATTTTCCTAATGTGTCCTAGTCTCATTGAAAATAAATACTTCATTTTCAACTCACTGAAACATAGCAGTCACTTCTAGTGTTTTGCAAAGCATTGGAGGACTGGAGCCAAATGTGCTGCTTTGAATTTAATTTAGAGAAAAAAAATCAAAAATAAATCAACAGTCTTGTTGGATAGCTATAGTAGAAATCATATTACATTATGTCCTGGAGGTATGCAAATTCCAGTTCAAATTTTCTCTCCTTTAACATAATCACTTGTTTCATGTTCATCCCTCATGCAGAGCACCACTAATTACAGAACGATAGCGCGTATCAGCCTTTGTGTCACAGTGATATATTCCTCAGTTTGAAAGACTTGCGATATCTCTAATGAATGTTTAAGATAGGACACTTCTCTGCACCGCATTTATCTGAAAAAAAATTAACATGTAATGCAGCGTGGTGCTGATGTCATCACCAAAGTGGAAATCCCATCTGTTTAAAATATAAATGTCACAGGCAGATGTACTGAGCTCGTGCAGCATGTGTGAACAGAAGAGCACATGTATAGATCATCGTTATCTGGGACACCTGACTGAGTGCAGAGGGCTGTCATTGCCCAAAGCAAGCCTTTCCAAAACCAGTGATAACTAAGAAAATACTAAAGCAAGAGCTTTATGCCAATAACCAATGCAATCCTTGGGGATGCATGGAGTTCATGGCTATGTGAACACAAAAACAATTAACAATAATTCAGGAGTGGATACGCATACGAGTTGGCTCTTAGACAGCTTGCAAGTGAACATGGCCAGGTGACTGTTTTAACAATTAGCTGTTTTTATCTTGTAGTAAATGTTATGGAAAAAAATGTTCATTAACAGATGATACCTAAATCCGTGTCAGCCTACAAGAGTGACACTAAACTATAAAGAAAAAAATACGTCCTGCTCCATCTTTACTTTTCCCTACCTCTAACCACAATAAAGCAATATGTAGCTCCAGATGGTTAGGGTACCTGATTAGCGATGGCAGGTTAGCCTATAGTCACAGGTGATGGGCATGCGAACACATACACCGAGTATGAAACTCACTCAGATTCACTCCAGGACAGCATTACGTTCTGTGTAACTTTCACCAGCAAATAATGTCAGCAAGCACTACACAGCAGTGTAAAATTGTATTTGTACTTCAACACTGAATGTACTTCATGTCTCTAGGCCTCTGAGTTCAGTTCAGATATGGATAATGATTCTTTGGGGGATAATCATGCCAAGAAATCAAACATGCCAAGAAATATTTTATATTCCCAAATGAAAATGATCTATATAAATAAAAAACAAAGTTAACTTCCTCACAGACTCCCAGCATACAACCACTCTCTTCACAGCATAGCTGTGAGGCATCGGCTTAAGCAAGCTACAGTGCAACGTGACTCAAGTGACAAACCCTCTGTTGCAAAAGAAGGGTGAAGTAATCTTCAAGCTAATTATTAAGCCAAGCTTCTTTTTCAGGTTACACTGTTCTTTATACTAAAATTGTTAATGAAAGCAGTCTACAAGCTAAACATTTGCAGCTATACCATTTAAGTTTTGGCAGGAATACATGTGAGGACACAGAGTTCTCAGCACAATTAGTTCTGCAAAGTCCCAAAGCTCCTTTGTTAGTCATACATCTTCGGTGATAATGTGGTCTGAATGCCTGTCATAGTACACAAAGACTTACCTCTGGCAAAATATAGATTCAATCCTTGCTCTCCCTTTCCTAATGAAAATTTGTAATGCTTTCCGTTTGCTACAGATTGCACTTCCACAGAAGCAGAGGAAAGATACACATTTCCAGTTCTTCCACAGCACACTTGCAGAACCTCATTCCTCATTTTCAATAATCATTCTTAAATAACATATGTAGTGTGCTGGCACGGAAATGCAGGAGACAATAGGTATGACAGAGGAGGAAAGCTGTGCCAGCATATTACAAACTAGCGGCAAGATCAGTCTGCTTTAGGAAGATACATGCATTCCAACCTGACTAAGCACACAGTGAAGACCCATGGATAAGGTTATGTATTAAGATTACTGTGGTGTCTAAACTAAATTTATATTGGCAATTTATTACTTATTTCCAGTACCATGGACTGTAAGAATTACAGGAATGAGCATTTTGTGATCCAGAATTTGACTGACCACATTTCTTCGACTAGATCATGCCTTGGTATCCTGCTTCAGACCTGTGAGTATGCTTTCCACAAAAATCAAATGTTTGGTAGCTAAAACACTACATTTCTGAATTACGTTGGATTACTACTTTGCAAATTTGGAGCAAACAGCATAACTGGAGGATAGAGAGAAGTGTTTCAAAGTCTGTTTAAATGTAAAAAAGTTCTGAGATACAAAACCTGGTAAGTACTGCATCCTGATCCACTCGTGACACAGAATGGCTAATGACTGCCTCCTCCCTCCAGAGGGAAAACACTATCAAAAATCACAAGACCAAATTAGCAAACACTAGAAGAGCGAGCCCCACACAGATGCCTTATTCTTTGATCTCATCCTGTATGTGGTTCTCCTAGTTTTATTTTCCTCCAAAAGGGATGCTTGTTCTAAGAGGCAGAAAAATAAAAATTCTGTGGACATCCCCGTTTTGAGGCTGAAGTCACAACTTCTCCATTTGAAAGATGGTGGCTTGAGCAGACTAACAATTAGGGCGCTCACACGGGCTACAGACACAAGTTTGTCCATTCTTCTGATTCAGAGTGATCCAGGGTGAACAGTTACACCCTCAGACAGAACAGGGCTTTGATCCAACCACCTTCTCCATACTGTATAACCAATTTACAAAATATCTCTTATGGATAAGTAAACCCAAACTTGCAAAGAATGTACAACTAGTTACAATTAATTAATTAATTAATTAATTAATTAATTTTATAATTACAAAATTACAACTAGTACAGCAGAGAAAGTAAGTCGCAGAGAGAGGATTCTCCTACGACTATGTTTTAGACCTTTCTGGAAGGAAGCCAGTGTTCGGTGTTGGACTGGCTCCATCACTACATGGACCACCGCCTTCAGGGGCACTAGAGCCTGTGCACTGTCCTCTCTCTTTTTTCACCCTCCCCTCCCCACTTCTTCTGACCACAATGAAGAACTTCTCCCTTGAGGAAGAAACTTCAGAAGGAATCAACACCAGACTGAAGCCACCAGGAGCAACTCCAGAGCATTTTACACAAGAACCAATAGAATATTTTAGAAAATTTGAATTTACCTCATGCATGCAAAATGGCTGCTTGTTCAAGCTTTATTTCACCTCATGAGCATTCACCTCAGCTGCTTCCGCAGCAGCAGCCCATACTTCTGCTCTTTGATCTCACCTACTCTGTTCTTCTGCTCTTTGATCTCACCTATTCTGTTCCTTCCACACACTCTGTTTAATTTGCAGGACAGATCATCACCCTTCACATTCATCCTCCTTCTCTAGAAAGAAAGTGTAAGAGGTTAAATAGAGTGGGCAGCTACCGCTTCATTCATTCCACTTACATTTTACACTTCTTTAATGAGTGTAAAATAAGTGTAATGAACCTTTAACTTCAAGTAAGATAAGTGTAATGAACCTTTAACTTCAAGATGAATTTTGGATGCAAGTTGGAAGATGAACTTTGGATGCAAGTTGGAAGAACAGAACTGATGACTCAGAGGAACTGAGTTCAGAATGCTCTAAAGGAAAAAGAAGACATAAGCAGGAACAGCACCGAAGAGAACGTACTCAACTTAGAACAAACAGAAACTGAAGTTGAACACTGATAAGGAAGAAAAATATCTACTACTAAATAACTTAATGTAATCAGCAATGTCAAGAATGGCACTAATCAGCATTATGTATTAACCAATAGCTTTGTTTAATCAACCATGATGTAATGCTAGCAAGCATATAAAAGAGGGAAAATAAAAATCGACTGGGTCCCTCTTCGGAGGCACCCAGCTTGAGCTGCTTTTTACTACGCGTCCAACTCTTTATTCTTGAGATCCCAAATTTTTCTTTTACACCAAGTCACTCTTACCTATTTAGATTTCAAGTTCTTTAATAACGGTGCTATATATTACTCCTTGCCTGTAGAGTACTCATGATTTTGTGGTCCTGATCTTCACTGATATTAAGGCACTGCAAAAATTAGCAGTTACAACAATAAATGTTCCACTTAAAGTCCAAAAAGACATGGCTATGCATGTATATGTGCTTTATCATCCGTGACTGTGGGACTTACTTCTTTAGCCTAAGTTGTTTTTTTCTTTAAACTTTTCCTTTTTTCTTCTGTTCAATCTCTAGTTGTAATCAAGATGGCCGTCCTATACAAGCCAAAAAGAAAAAGCTAATCATCTCCCTACTGGATTAATCTTTGTGGCTGCAGGCAGGCAGGCAGGCAGCTCCTGGGAAGCCCAGTCTCACTCCCATACATATGTGAAACATCTCTCTCAATAGACCGCTGGTTAGCCAAGGCTGTCAAGAGTGGAAATTCCACGTCCACCTGGGCAACCCTAGCCAAAACTGAAACTTACCCATGCAGGAGCCTCAGCTTCCCAAGGAACAGGCAATGTACGAGGAAACAGCTGGGATCTACTCTGCCCTAAGTATGTATCTTCCTGAGGTACTGCAAAGCCTTTTAGTGCAGGCTTTTAGGAAGCATATCCTGCTGTTTTCCTGGCAGCTAGTTAGTAACTGTGGTGCACATGTTAAAGTTGTGCATTTATTAGTTTATATCACAGACTTCAAGTGCTCTGCAACCGAATTTCATGCAATCTTCCAAGCTCCAGAGAACATCTATTCTCATTGTTGGCCTCTTACAGCGTCTAACATGCATGGGGCCATTCATAATTAAATCTACCACAACAAAATGAATTTACAGGAAATTTCCTTTTTTTTCTGTCCGCACTTATTTGTAAATAACAAGTAAACTGCTTTTATTATCTTGTCTTATTAAAAGAAAATAGGTAAAATTTGATTAAAATTGGCAGTGCAGTGCGTGTGATTTCATGGCAGTAGTTGAACATGAAAACCACCTAGGAAAGGGAATAAATTTAACTAAGTATATGCATACCAAATTCTTTGAAAGACACCCTTAGGTGCCATACATTGTCATAACTCCACTGGTGTCTGATCACCAGCAAAATGGTGGGAATCTATCCATTATGAATTTATCAAATATACTGCTTTATCAAATGCAATAGTTAACACATTTGCTTAGGAAACTCTATTTATTATGTTAAGTCTCCTGACAAATACTCTTTCTACAGAAACAGTGGAACAGTCTTTTGTGAATTCATACGCAGAACTTCACCATGAAACAAAAATGATAACTGATTCATTTCCATTACTACCACTCTGCATTTTTTGTGCCAGGAATGTCAAATCGACATAAATATTCTGACAGACAATCACAAGTAATTGTACATTGAATCTCACTGAAATATGCACAGACTAATGAAACAGTAATAGGAACACACTACAGAACAATATTTTTAAACCCATTTGAGATCATTTGTAATGCTGATTTCTATAAATTCTGAATTATACAGAAATGTGGCATTAAAAAGAACATGAAAAGGTAGACCAAGAGCTGATTATATTGGAGCAGCTATGATACATCAATGCTGTGCATTATAAATTGTCAGTATTCAGTACTATGTATTATAATTTGATCCACAATATTATAGTAGTTCCTGTATTGATTTTGGCAAATGTTTCACCAATGTGTAACGTTAATTGCAAATTAGTGAGGTCTCATTTCGTAAATCTTTGGTCAAACAGAGATGGGCCTTAACAAAAACCATGAAAATGGTATCAGTGCTATGGCATTAGCACTATGTGCCAGTAATATAGCATAGACGGGAGAAGAAGCTTGAAATATCCCTTATATCAGGCTCAAAATCTCCCCACTGTTTTTGTCACAGATGTGTGAAGCAGTGCCACATGGGCTAATGTGTTCGAGGAGGCATACATGACATCAGATGCCTAGCATAGGCAGCTGTGTGAAAGGGAAGGTCCCCTCCACGAAGCGTGTGGCACATAACAGACGTGCGTAGGAGCGGGTGTTTTTTAAGCATGTGGTACACGCGTGCCCCCAGTTTGTTTCTTCCTAACTGATCCACTGTGCCAGCCACATCTGAAAAACAGTTTAGAAGATAAGCCTATTAGCTAGTTCTTTCTGATGGTGTCATGGAATGGACAGAAGCCACAGCACTGCTAACACGTGGGAGGAATCCCGGCATAGGAACCAGTTGCCTGAGTTTGACCCTCAGTGCAAGAGATTTAGCAGGTTCATCAGTTTGAATTTCTTGAGTGGTCCCTTGTCTCTAAATTTGGCTAAAGCAAAGCTCAGCATCCAAACTGAGATAGGAAAGCCCAAGAATCAGATACCAGCAGGTATTTAATTTAATATTTAAGCTTATTGATTCCATTTTCACTAACCAAGTCACGAGCGAATAAAGACTAACCTCCACTGACTTCTTCAGCACTGATCAGCAGCAGTGCATATGGCCTCAAAAAGTAGAACTGAGATGCTCACACAGGCTCATACAAGTAGCAGCACAGCCACAGCAGCATTTTTGGGTTTTACTTTGTAAATAAGCAAATAACAAGAAACTAACGACTGGAAAAATTAACAACAAACTTAAAAGACTGGAAAGGACTGTATCTCACAATCACAGAATGGCTGAGGTTGGAAGGGTCTCTCTCGTACTGGGAGCCCAGCACTGGACCCAGCACTCCAGGTGTGGCTTCACCAGTGCTGAGCACAGGGGAAGGATCACATCCCTCAAACTACCGGCAAAGCTTTTCCTAATCTAGCCCAGGATACCATCAGGCTTCTTTGCAACAAGGGCACGTTCTGGCTCGTGTAATACATATACAGACAGATCATGTAACCAAAATCACGAGAATCCCTCCTCATGAGACTGATAGCTCTTGACTATCCTGAGGAGATGTGACTTACAGATTCCTGGAGACTAGTTTTAACGTTGCTTGGAGAGTCAGAACGTGATTTTATCCTTATCTTTTGAAGGGGAAAATTTTCTGAATTTTAAAGAGAAAGTAACTTGTACCAAAAAAAGGTACAAATACATACAGGAAGGAGTTTTTATTACTGTCGATATTCACAAACATTTAAAATAGTCAGTGAATTTAATAAAATGTTGATTCAAACATCCGTAAATCTTGAGCAGCTAAATGAGGTGCATCTGAACTTTAAAATGGATGGGGAAAAACATCTGTTCTAGGTTTATATAGTTAAGAAGGAAAAATATGGCAAAAAACTTCCACTAATGTATCCAAAAAGCAGGCTGAACCAAAAGAAGATGCATTCCAGTGAACTGGGAGGGAATACATTTACAGTAAAGGCAATTCAGGACCATAAAGATGCATACAGGAAAAAAAATCCTGTGTCTTTCCTCCTTATCTTAAGAACGTTGCCATTTTCAAATAAACTGCTGAAAGAGTTTACCTCCTCTAACAAATCGGTAAATAAGGTACGTGGACCAAATTCATCACGGGCAGCAGTCAGTGGTAGGTGAGTTAGTGCTCAATATTTGCAATTCAAAATTTCTATTGAACTATCCTATGACTGACACTGGTCGCAACAGAGCAAATCATTTGGGGGCTGGGAACGATACATTTTTCTTAAAGTTGATGGCTCAAGTTCTGGACAAATCCCCCAGGAATAGATTTACAACAGATTATAGCCTACTAACCAATCCAAATCATAGTGTGGTCTCCAATGTTGTACATTTCATTGCTCTTCTATCATGGTTTTGTCCCTATATTCAACATCCCTGAAAGTATTCATTTAGCTATCTTCACTATTGTTGGTCATGGCCTCACTTCTTTCATTATTCTCTTCTCATTTACATGACTATGGACTCTCCTAGAACTTGTTTGAATTTCCTTTGCCAGATCCAACTCAGCTTGGCTTTTGACAATTACCTTTATCCCTAAACTTCCTGGACTCTATGATGTAGCACTTTCTTCTAATTAATTCCTTTTTCCATTCCCTGTAAGCTGTTTGTTTACTCCTAACAACCTTTCATCCCGAAATTTCTCTGCCTGGTGAAAGTCCCTGTCAACGAGGGATTACTAGCCCACCCTACATTTAGGAACATGAGGTGATGCAGTACAATCATTGTAAAGGGACCTCAAATCCATCTTTATGCTGAAAGTATCAGCATTCACAGAGGGGAAAAGCACTCTAAAACATTTAGCTTTAAGAACAAAAAGATAATGGATGATAACAGCCTTCTTGTTCCCTCGGATTAACCACTGTGCTGTCCACAATTTCTACCAGAAGTAAATGCTTTTATTCTGTACTTTTCATCTACTCTTGTTTTTCCAGGATCCATCTATTTTCCTGGAATGTGTTGCCTGTATCTGAATATAAAATACAGAGCAACTTCAAACCACAGTGGTAAGAGCTGCTGTATCAGGCACAGAATTACTTTATGTCTCATTTTCTCCGAGTTAAAAAAGAAGCTAATTATACAGCAGCCAGGGCGAAACCTGGGTTCCAAAGAAAAACAGATGCCCCATTTATTAACCTACAACAGCCTTTTCAGAGATCTCAGGCATTTGGCTACTCCTTGCAAGTCTAGTATCATTTGCCACTTTTATCTCAAGCTGTGGCAAGTCATAGGGAAGTCTTCAGTGGAATGGATCTCGTAACATCCCTTTGAGCTGGGAACACAGGGCTTTTGTAAAAATCATGAAAACACAACATCCCCAAACACACCTTGACAAGCACATTCAACTCTCGAAGTCTGCCCACTGTTTGGGTGGACATTCACAATAGCTAGACACTGTGGTAGAAACTGATGGAGCCCGGACGACAGTACAGATCATTTGGCTGCAGAAAATCTGTGATGGCTGACTTCCAGTCTAATTTTCTGCTTAAAAAAAAAAAAAAACTGACAGTTTCTAACATTCATGGCTGCAAAGGAAAAGGTCCACCAGCTCTTGGTCATATGAGACAGATGTAGTCAATACAGTAAAATGAAAAAATCTAAGACAGTGGTCTTCAGCAAGTACGCTCTGTTCAGTGGTGTCTTATTCTAAAAGACTGTGCTGCACATTTATTACAGGTTTGACCTTATTCCTGTAACTCAATTTATCTTCCATAGCTATCGTCGGTGTATTAAGTAGATGTGCTGCTTGGTCAGAGCCACAGCATTTGACCCTTTTTCTGTCAACCCATAGTAGCACATAACTGTGATCACTGAAATACAAAACTGCCTGGCATACTTCACAATTGCATGCATCCTTGGCAAGTACCTGACAACAGTTCTTTGATACACTCACTCACCTGATGGACAATTCATAATCTTCAATAGGGTAACTAAACAAAACCAAAACCCAAACAACCTCGCAATTTTAGGAAAAAAAAGTTATGATTGAAAGTACCATTGACCAAATGACCAGGTGGGGAAAGAGAATCAAAAAATGTTTAAAGTTAGTGGGATTCCAGAATAGGCTGCTACAAGGTGGATCCTGGTTTTGGTTTATTTATTTTTAGTCCACTCCAATATACTATTAAAAAAAAAAAATCAAGAAATAATTAGCTTAGCTATTTTCCAGGAACGAGCAACTGCTGCTTTCCTGCTCAAAATGATCAGACAGAAAAATCAAAATAAAATCCCTCATTATGTTCACCAACAGAAATTATACTTAGTTGAAGGTATACTGAGAAACTCCACCAAGAAATCTGAAATGTTTTTAGTGGTGCCTAGTGGCAAACCCCTATAAAAGCATATCTGAAAAACTGTACTTCTGCAGCAGCTTTTTGACCAGTTGCCAAATGAAAATTGACTATATGCTCTATGCAGCCATGAACAGTTTGACTCACTTTTCCTTTTCCCAAATGTGCCCTTAAAAAGGAAAAAAGAAATAATTTTTTCAGATATGCTGTTACTTTACCAATCTTCACCTGAAACTGCAGGGTGAAACTGCAAAGTCTATTAGCTGTAGAATTGCAAGAGATATTTCCATTAAAGAAAGCTGTGGTATCTTATCCTTAACATAATAAAAAGCATCAAAGGAGTCTACAGAAGAAGTACAGTGAATGCACATTAAAAATAGACTAGGTCAGTTTCAATATTGTTCATGTTCTTAAGAAGTAGCGGGGAAGACCTTCCAAAACAAGTGAACTCCTAGTGAAAACTTTTTCAAGTTAAGAAGAATCTGCAAGACTTGAGTAGAAAAGACCTGGCAGCACTGCTTAAAAGCCCATATATCTTTAAATCTTTATTAGAGAGGTAATATTATTATTAAGCTGTAGGTGAAGCAAGAAATCTCTCTTGTAAAATAAAATATATGCTGCAAGTGTTTAGAAAATACTTTGTTTTTGCTTAGTAAGTGCAATGTCTTCATGTTACCTACCTCTCACAGCATCATGTGAATTACGTTCATAAGTTCGACCCAAAGAATGTGAAGAATTTGTTTAGGGAAGGACAGTTTCTAAAATATATTAGCATTTGCAATGATGCAAAATTTCTCCGTCATAAAGACTTAATGTAGGAGTATTGTTAATACCTTGCTCTTCTTATAAAAATAAGAACATCCTTTTTCCTAAATCCTTCCTCTGCACAAACTGCTCCAGTTGCAGGACCTGCATTTTCAGTTCTCAAAAGTGAAGGAAATAATAGAGAATATATGAACATCTGAGAGTGTCTTATATCTCAAATAATGCAAAAAGTTCCGGACTCTGTAGACTGAAGTACTGCTTTGGCTACTGAATTCCAGCTATCTCTTTGCTTCCAGATAACATTTCTTTAGAGTATAAACTAGAGAAAAGCATTGTTTTATTCTGAGAGTTACCCTTGAAAACTAAACGGAAGATATGGGAGTCTAACCATGTCTGTGTGCATGTGTGAGGGAGCATGTTACTGAGATGGTTTAAATTTAATTGAGGTGCTAGCCTGAGATAAGACTCTCTGACTAAAGTAAATCAGCAGTTCTGAGGTCATGCAGGAGGCACAGGAAATCCTGGTATCCCACAGCAATATCAGGTCAGCAGTGTTTACAGGAGTAAAGAAGAGTGAAATGTTATTTTTGTACCAAAGACAGAAAATACAATTCCAAACACAGAGAGGAAGTGGTTTATATTGACCACAGAGATGTTATTTGAATGTTATCAAATGTCTAATCCTAAATTCACTTCAATATGAGTAAAATCTAATTCTTCCATTTTAAAATAATTGTCCTGTATTTAGCTGTGATAACAAGGCAAAACAAAGTTCCTAATCTAAGAAAGAATCTCAGAAAAAAGAGAAGGAATAA
This sequence comes from Struthio camelus, assembly GCF_040807025.1. Lineage (NCBI taxonomy): Eukaryota > Metazoa > Chordata > Aves > Struthioniformes > Struthionidae > Struthio > Struthio camelus. Next base: position 32,751,851 of record NC_090950.1, on the reverse strand, counting down.
TTGCCACACATAGATCTTCCTCTAAAAGGTCCGCGATGTCACATATACAGTTTTCGCTAGGAGGCTCATTATTGCAGGAACGAGGAATAGAAATTACTATGAGTCATTGAACACATTCCTGATACCAGTCAAAGCCACACACTCTGCAATTTAGCAGCTAATCCACTTCTGTTGATTAATACTTGTACTTAGGTAGCAATTCAAGGTCAAACAGGTCAGAATCAAGATGCGCTAGGTGCTGCGCTAATACAGTCAGTCAGTGACGGTGTTGTGCTGCAGAGTGGGCTGAATAACCATTGCTAGGAAACACACCATTGTTAATTGTCCATAATCATAGTAATCTCCCTGTGAATTAGCAATTTACATACCATATCTACAGAATAAAATGTACCAACGTATACTGCTGTTAGCTTCATACTTACAGGGTTCAAGCCCTCTTTTTAATAAACGGAAGAGTCAGAAAGTGAAAGCCGAGCATGTAATAGGTACTATTGCACATGTAACTCCCAAACATGAAGGCAAAAACATTTATGTGAGTTCCTTCACAGCCGACCAAGACTCATTTCTTTGACTATGGGCCTCAAGAGGTCTGCCAGCACTTTTCTTTCTCTAAGAGGATATTTTCAAGCCTAGGAGAGCAAAATGCCCACTTGTTCACTGGCTGAACTTTGGACACTTCCAAAAGCCACTGTCCGATAACTATAGTGGAGGGACCGTTCTGAATGCAAAACAGGATCCAGCATGGGGTCTATCTAGATTGTCCCCCTTTGCATGCTCTGGATATTTGCTATTGTTTGGTTAGGAATAAACGTCTGTGGGTCTCCTTGTGTTCTTATGCCTTCATTTTTGGTCAGAATTCCTTGAATAGAAAAGAACAAACTGAAAAATCAGGAAACAATAAGACTCCAAAAGGTTCCTACTTTGACCTGTAATCCTTAGCATCCCCAGGCTCCTAAGGATAAAGGGCACTAGTATGAAAAGCTCTAGCAGCTGTTTTGAATAATCTTTCTGGAGAGCGTCTAAGGCCACCAGAGATTTTGTATGTGTGAATGGAAGGAGAGGATCTAGCAGGTTTGAAAGTCAACAGCAAAGTGAAAAAAAAAAAAACAGTTGAGCAGAATAACAACTGAGACAGAAGACAAAGAGCACTGAACTGAAAAAGCAATGAAGAAGAACTATTACATTGCAAGAGCGAAAAAAACCCACTGACTATAACCAGACAACAGTACATCTCAGGTGCAATGTGGAAGCGAAGTAGGAAAGTACTAAGAATACTTTTGGAGCGTATTCTTCAGAGATTCTGCTTCCCTTCTACTTAGAATATGAAATGCAGAAGCCACATGAAAAGGAATGACCAAGTGTGTCAGCCACTATACCACAGCATTATTTCGTCTAGGAAGGAGTCAGAAGAAATAATGTATTTTTGAAAAGTGCCAAAAGCAAATCTGTATCAGTATCTGGCCCTCTTCCCACAGAGGGTGTGAGACACCTATTCTGAGATTGCCACTAATCGCAGAGGGAAACAGAAATAAGGGTATATGGCATTTGCTAGACCACCCCTTTGTCAGAATTAAATTCACCAAAAAGTTCACAGACTCGAGTCAAACAAATGCTTCCTTCAACTGTTTCATCAACGTAATTTAATGGTTTTAAACCTATATGGAAAACATGAGTGCATTACATCCAGTGTCTGGTGAGCCCATGGCAAATAACCACCTCTCTTAAGAGAGTTTGTATTTGAATCTACCTATTGACTGAGACCCTTCTCCAACCAGGAAGTTCGTTCTAGGCTCTTCAATGATGTGCAAGGGTGCAAACCCAACCTTGCCTGAGAACAACCGTTCTATCTAGATATTCACCATTCTAGGACAAAAGCTAGCAAAAAAGATGGATTTCATGAATATCAGATGCAAACCTGTAATTCTGCTCTCTGACACTACAAAACTTGATCTCAACTGGGACCCGCCCAGCCATCTTCCGTTTGCACCCAGCTAAGAAAATTTGGTATCAGGTCTTTATTTGTCACTTAATTTTTACCTATTCCATTTGCAAATACCCTAAAATCTCACTTGTCCACCTGGTAGGAAAAAGCAGTTAGAAGTTTTGAACCTTTAAAGTTTTCTGGTCATGAAGATCTGGACAAAACCTGACAGTTTCAAATTCAGGTTAGTACGCAGGATTTGATTATCATAACTCACAGAGATGTCTAATTTGCATTAGTGTGCCCATTCAAAGTGGGCTGTTGAAATGCATCTGAAATTCTAGCACAGCACTGGATTCAGCACAGTAATACTACCTTCTATTCCAAAGATGCTGTTAGTAAATTAAAATAGAAGGACTAGAACAAAACAAGACACATTCGTAAAGAAGAAATAGACATAGCTCACAAGAAAATAACAGAAAGGGTTATGGGTTTTTCACCCGAGTAGTTTTCCTCAGAGATGACTGGATTTTGTAAATTCCACAGAAATCTGTCATTTATACAATAATTAAAGAGCCCAATGGAGAGTTCTGAGCGACATATTTTAAATATCATAAATTAAAAATTGCCTGCCTAAAGCTACTCACATAGATATTACTGAGGTAAGTATGGAAACTCAGCCAATAAACATAGCAAAAAAAAAAAAAAAGGAAGGTAGAGGACTTCTGTCCCATCAGAACAGCATTCTGCAAATAGTTCAGTACTGCAAATGTGATTCTTCTCAATAGGACAATGTGAGAAGGTAGTACTGATAAAATTAATTGCAGGATCAAGATCTAGAGGGAGGCAGTAAATGTATGAAGGATAAACAGAGGATTTAATTTGACAGGCAGACAAGAAGTCACATCTCATATTTTGAGACAGATCAAGGAACAGTCAGAAAGGAGTTCAGTACAGAAAAGGGGAACAACAGATCTTTAAACAATGGATGATATACTCTATTTTAGAACTGGTGAACCGTGTAGAAACAACATAATAGCAAGGAAAAAAGGAGATGGAAAAGGCAGACGCAAGCAGAGCCATCACAGACATTCAAGGTAGTGAGGGCTTCTGAACTTATTACAGGAATAAAGAGAGCTCATGAAAACATTGAAGGCAAGACAAGACAGATGTTTTAGCTGCTGAATTTTCACTGCATATGCAAGAGAGAGACAAAATACAGAATTTATGACAAAGTGAACTGTAGTAATAAGATGGGTTGTGTGGCTGAAGATGGAGAGAAGATAGTATGTTTGGAAAAGGTAAAGAAAAAGAAGTGGTAAGATCTAGTAAAAGGTTTAATGTGACTGTTCAAAGGAACTGCTCAAAAATTATCCTGACACAACGAACTGGTGGACAAGGGAAACAGTGAAGCTGTCATAAACGAAATGAGTGAGGGAGCGGCCCAGGAAGGAAGTCATCCCCACAGCACCATCAGGAGATACTGACAATGAGATAATGAGATGAGGGATTTAAACACTGTAATAAAGCTTTCAAAAATGTTGACTGCTCAAACATAGTATTAGTACAAGTAATCTGATACCTAAACATATGCAAAAATATATTGCTACGTCAGAGATACAAGAATAAGATGTTGCATCTCTCACTATGGGAAAAGTAAGAGATAAATAGGTCTCATTTTGTGCCATCGTATAAGGTAGTCTGTCAATAATGCAATTTGTCAACATTTTTGATAGGAGTGTTCCGTGCTGTGAAGTATTTGCTTGGGAAAAAACATTCTAGGAGATACTGTTCTATTTCGTTTGTTGCTTTCATATAAGCTAAATAAAACCTCAAAAAAATCACTGCACATTTAAACCTTTTATTTTATAATTGCCAGAGTTGTCATTTTCTTTTTTCAAACAATATCTTTGAATGTACTAAACATCCAAAAACTCATATTATCAAGTGTTTATGTCCATAACAGCCCTTGGAAAACTGGCCCTCCCTGGTAACAAAAGTGGTAAAAATCATCCTTACTGCCTCTGCTGTCCTGTATTCTCGGAACAGTCAGGAAATTAGAAGACAGTTGTCTCATGGGTAGAGGTGAGTTACAGGTGACATGCAGTCAATCCCATGGTAACTGTATTTACAGCATTCTTAATGGTCTTACATCTGCAAATCATTTGAACAGAATTACTACACGGTTTTAACAAGGTCAAAGTGACTTTTCTTTCAATACCATTCTTGAAAAGATCTGAGTCAATATCCTTCTAGAAGAGAATAGTAATAGAGAAGGTTATTATTTTCATTTGTATGAAATAAATGCTGTACAGACACAGAAAGACAGCCTAAGCTAAGGGTAAGATTTAACAGGCAGTCAGAATGAATGGGATGTCAGGGTAGGGAAGATGAGGCAGTTTCACAGATGAATTTTCCTACTATCTAAATGTATATATAGAGATTCTTTTCAAAGACACAAGGAAATTCTACATTTTATATGCAATGAAAGTATGTCCTCAAGAAAGTATGCACGACACTTTAACTTCTGACTTTACGTAGATGTTTCAGAATGTTTCATTCAGTGGAATTTTCTTGATTTCAAAGGGATCAAATCAGCTCCAAAATCAGAAACCGTCTCTGAGCTTAATTATTTCTGTCACTGTTTTTTGGAGAAAACAATAAAGAATATGAAGGTCAGAACTAATGAGCTGGGATGTGATTCTTTGTGCTGTTTAATTACTGCAAGTATTTCCCTGCCAGGGGTTTTGGGTAAAATTATTCCATGCCCCTCCTCTCTTCTCTCTCTGCTTAAAACGTGAAGAAATAGATTTTTCAGAGTAGCCAAAACAAATTTACCTGTTGCCATTTCAGAAGCTTTTGTGGGTGGAAAAAAAGAGTTTATTCTGTCAATAAGCTTGTACGACCTTAAAAACATGTTTGTCAATGTGAAGAAAAGGGAAAGTTTTACTGCAGTATTGGTGCTATTTCTTTTCAATATTTGGTTTCATTGTATGATCAGAGCAACAACATAGTGTGATGTACATCAGCTATTTATGTAAGTGCTGTAATGCAGTCACAAGCAGACAATATCTTTCCATATAAATGTTATAAAAACATTTAAGAGAAACATGATATTCAAGTAGGAAAAAAGAAAAAAACTAGCACAAAATCTGTTATCAGTTATAATCTGAAAGAATAAATTTAATATCTTTTCAAATTGAGAGAAAATGGCAGATATTTTCCCAGAGTAATTCAAAACCATGAAACAAGTTCAGTCATGACAAGAGAAGCAACTGTAAATACACATCTATAGTGAAAATGAATGAACACTTGTCTGCAACCTTAGGGCTTAAAGAAAACTCTTTGCCTGCTAGAACAGCAATGATCCATCCTGCCTATTTAATGAAAGACACATGCGTCAGCATGATGTAGGTGCGTAAAGAATTGACCTCAGTGAGAAATTCAAACTGTTCCCTTGATGGAAGCTGTCTTAAAGATGTGCACGTTGCACCTTATGTGAGGAAACCGCTGGGCAGACATGCTTCCGATACTCACAGCCTGTGCCCTTCCATACTCCCTACCCAGAATAAAGGACAAAAATTAAATTTACCTCAACATACCAAGAAAAAATTGAAAGAAAGACACTTCAGTTATTTACTGTCTTCTGAGAAAAGAAAAGAAAACCTGCTTCATAAAACTGTTCTCTAAACCCAAGAGTAAACTTATTTAAAAGAGGCTATGATGGATAGGAAATACTCAACTAATCAATTATAATGGATATATTTTTTCTTTCCTCTTCTGTTCACAAGCTGTGTAGGAGCAAGTTGTATAGTCTCTCCCTAAATCACCACACCCACACTAAGTAGGGCTTACATTGTTGTAAGCGTAAGACGGGCAGATATTTTTACTTCTACTTGGGTTTGCCTCCACTGATTTTCCTATACTGTCTGCTCTGTTTTCTCCTATTTTACTTATTTTGTAAATTACAGGCCATAAAGATACTCCTGAGTTCCAGAGCTCCTCCACCTACTTGGAATACAACACTTCACAAAAGTGAACGTAGCACAGAGCTCAGGAAAGCCTGTCTCCTAAAAGGAGCTCAACACACATACACTTTTTGTGTCAAAGAGAAAAGCATGTATATGGTCTCCTCAGTTCCCGTATTTGTTCTGTGCATGTTCCTGAGCACAGGTAATTCAATTTACTAGCACAATAACCCCATTCACAAAAGTACGACTAGAAAGATGTTTCCAGGGTTTTGCATTACCTGGCTTTGCACAGGGTTGGTTACTACCTGACACCAGCAATTTCTTAGTAAACACCTTCTTTTAATTACCTCCCCTGAGCTGGGATTCGGGGTAAGTTCTTTCTGAAATAAAAAAACAAATAAAAACCCCAACAAAACAAAAGAATAGTACTGTGTTGGCTTTACTTTGCTGGGGAAAAAATTAATATGGGAGCTTTGTGGTTACACTATAAGAAGGTGACTTACACTCTTACGCTGCCACCTCTGCCAAAGTGAGTTTGTCCTGCAAAAGGTTCTGCATATAAGCCTGACCTATGAGGAGGGAGGCTACTGCAGAGCAGACAGGACTGGTAACCCGTAATACAACTGCCAAATATGACATATGTTCCAGATCATGCAACAGGGAGAGACTGAAACGAGTAACAGCCCCCTTCATGTCCTGTATCACACCTGCACACAATCCTGAGATATGCTGCTTACTTCTATATGATCTAAGATGTTTTCACGGCTTTCAGTGTGCAGAGCACCCGGAATGTCATGTCTTCAGACTCAGAACAGCAGGAAGTCAGAAACCTACTTCTCAGCAAGGGTTTTACTGCAACATTCAGTAGCTGGTGCTTAGAATTGTACTGAAAGGTTAGTCTTCAATGAAGCATAGCATATTTTTGAGAAGTAAGCACTTGAGATTTTCTGTAAATGTCTGTAACTGAAAGTAAATCTAGGAGCTTGTATTTACTCATTCAGTTTTCAGCTGGTAAGTTGGATATAATTATGTGAAGTTGATTAGCTTGTTCTGAACATGATTCATAGCAACTGTAACCTAACAAAAATTTATTTTCAATCTTTATTTACAATCTCAACTCTTGATGGGCCGTAAGAAGGAAAATCAAAATTGGGTTTTTCAGGATTTTCTGGGGAACACTCTTTCTTCAAACGGCTTACCGTGGTTGATGTTATTAACCTTGCTGTACCGTGGTTTTACCAGTGGTCATAACTTATGCTAGTAACTGAATCAGGATTCAGAACAAAAGTCTGCAAGTTAGTGCTGCTGATTCTTTTCTTATCACTCGTAACTGAAAACAGGTGGATGTACGGGCTAAAGTAATCATAGTTTCATCTTGCTAAGAGATTAATGTTATCACCTCTAAAAATACTCTGGTATAGTACAAACCTCTGTTTTTTTTAATTAGCTCTTTCATTAGCTGTTAAACAACACTTTACTTTGACAGCATTACGCAAACATTCATCAGTTCATTCCCAAAGCCATCCTCTGAAAGCAGGTATCCTCATTGTTATCCTCATTTGGGAAAATATAGCTGAACAGACTTAAACTGAATTTAAGTTTATAGTCCAGGAGCTCACTTGTCCTCCAAACCAGTGCTGGATTCATCCTGAGGTCACTCTCTTTACAAATTCCTCGCCATTAAAGGAGGTTATCCTTCTTTCAGTACATGGGAATATATAATGTGCTATGGTCTGCAACACTTGATTATTCTACCAACCTTCATTTTCAGTATCACAAAACATTGATTATCCTAATAAACACAAATGCAATTTTTACAGTTTTTTCCCCCTCAGAATATTAATCTCAGCTGAAAAGAATTTAGGAAATTCATTGTGCTGTGCAGAAACGTATCTGAATGACTGAACTTCAGTAAGGTAACTCCTTATAACAAATCTGTGATATAGTAACAGATCCGTGCTGTAATTCCCTATTCCAGACCTGCAGGGAGTGGGAGGAATACAAGTGCTGCTAGGCTTGGGATTAAATTCGTTACAGGAGACAAAGGCAGGATTTCCTGTATCAACTCAGTGCTGAACAGCTGCCTCTCCACAGAATGTGTATTAAGTCAGTTTTATGTCTCAGCTTCTTCATTCTGGAATAAAATGTAACAACTTGAGAGGCTCCCAAAAATGATTCTGGAATCCATGAATCTACTGCTTGTTTTATTCAAGGAGTGGGTATCTTCAAGCAAATGGCAAGACGGGTACCAACAGAGAAGAAACTGAGATGTCTTATTCTTGTTGTTGAATTATCAGCAACATCCTGCACTGTTTGCTACTGATGCTTTGGCCAGTCTGGGGTGCTTATCTCTATGATGTTTGAACAACATACATGAGTTGGTGTGGACCTATATATACCACAGAGATGAAAGTTTCTACGTATTAATTTTTGCCCTTTGTCCCACAACCCATCATTTAATTCAAAGGAGAAGAAATCTAAGAAATACAATATACATTATGTGTAGTTTGCTGTTAAAAAGAGAAATCTTTCCACTTTCTAGTATCAAATAGATCATGCATCAAAAAAAGCTATGCTATTATCCAGTTCCTTGTTTCCCTAAAATGCAATGGCCAATGACTCACTGTAGATCTAAAAATAGCTTTCATCTTGAATAAAATGTATCAAGCTGCTTATTTATACACAACTCCATATTTTCAGCTCCTCTCTCAATAAAAATGATATGCTGGAGGGAGAGATCTATAAAAAGCTTGAGTAAGACCTGAAGCAAAGGATCCCTCCCGCTCCTTCTGATCCTGCAACTTCAGTAACGCATATGGATACGCAAGTTCATAGTCTTGATGAGAGTGCAATCCCCCAGGTGCATATCTAGGTTTAACTCATGGCTCCATGAAGTTGTGAGGGCAATGACTATGGGTAGGCAGAAATTCACAGGAAATAACTTCCACTGATTGCAATCAGAACTGGATTAAGCACTTTAACCATCTCTTATGCTGATGCTTCACTTGAGAATGTTTCCTGTCACCACAGAGTGCATTCACGTAAATCTTTTATTTGGATCAGCACCGTACCGTTGAAGAGAATCACCTGTCTTCTCCATCTACTGCTCTGTATCACAGAGCAAGATTGGCGTGCACAAACTGAATTTCTTCAGATGAAACTAAACTGAGAGATGTGCTCCAAACGCTAACTGGCTCCTCACCAAAAAACAGTTAGTGTGAACATAGAGTCCTTAGATACAATTGATTTACACTACAGGTCAGCCCCTACTGCTAACATAATCCCTGTTCGCTAAAGCAGACATAACTCAAAACAGCTGTGGAGCACCACAGGGTGGCATATCAAGAAAAAAGGAATGATACTCTGCATGTGAAACTAATTGCTGCATCTAGAGCTAGAACGGATTGGTGTTACCCTTCAGAACACATTAAGATTGCCCTCAAAAGATTTACAACTTTACCATATATCTGCCATAATTAAGATTTAGCAGTTACAACATCTTGTTACATAATTACAAGTATATACTTCTAGTATCGGGAAAAACAGTATTTATTAAAAATAAGGTTAAATTGAACTTTCGATCAGATGTTCAATTCTTGTTTCTTCAGAGAACATTAAGCTACTAGTGGTGGTGGGGAACAATGTTGTTTATTAGCGTTACCAGACAACGCGTCAAAAGACACAGCAGTTCCAAGAGCAATGTAAGTCAACGAGCAATGGAGTAAGTAGTTCATCTGGCAGGCATTAAGATTAATATCTTATCTATATCAACTGTGTTTTCACTAATTCAAAAAGAAATAAAGCGACATCAATAACATGAGAACAAAATATAATTAACTAAGACCATTAGAATCTGCATAGTCAGGTTTTGTTCCTCATTATGTTGCTCACCCATATCTTTGCATTTGGAATGGAATCCCTTCTTGTTCTTGATTATCTTTTAGTTTCTGGTTAGGTGTTACAAAGGAGAGATTTAACACTCACTATGCAGTTCTGGCAGGGTGAAAGCCCTGTCATTCTCAACAACTATGTATGGCTTTTGTGCAGACTATATAAGGGTGAGCGGAACTGTCCTTTCTTTTTCTTACAAAATCAAGCCATAACCTGCCCCAAACTAGGTAAATCCATCTGCCAGAGACTTATGTTACCTTTTATCCATACACTTAACTTCCTTTCCTGCATTTTTTTTTTATTCTTGGCTGAAGGACATACAATTCAAAGACAGTAAAAAGGTGGTGGTAGCGTGAGCTGGTTTAAGTGAGAGGGGAGAAAAGAGCCAAACCCACATACAAACGATCTGAGGTTTTGGACACAACTGGTTACAAAGCATTTAGTAAGTTATTTAACTCCTACTAATATAATATATTCAACACCATCACAGGCCTTACCTTTTCCTCTACACTGCTCTTCACAACTGCTCTACACTTTAAGGTAGAACTGTAAGATCCTTTTAAAGGCAAAGGACCAACAATAACTCCAGCTGCATGGGACTGACATGCTTTGAAAAAGAGAAGTCACTAGTGACTGAACACATGGGGTCTGCTGCTCTGTTACCCAGAAAGTTCTTGTGCCTTTTGCACAAGGCATAACAAGTTGTGCGGCGCAGCTGATTAACTGCATACAGGTGAGTATAAATTACAGCTGTCTGACTGTCTCACATCCCTGTATCTGAGCTAGGAATATTACTGGTAAATTCACTGTTTCAATAGCAATTCTTACAGGAAACTAAGGGCTAGTTCCTCAGCAGCATCACTGCAACATTATGTAATCCTATCTTTGACCCATTCATTTTATTAATAAGCATTATCTGAAATCATTTTGTGCAGAATTCTGTCTCCTTTGAGTCCAGTTTTAGCAGTTGTGGACCATCTGGAGGAACAAAATAGGAAATAGGTGACTTGCTTCATCATGCTTGAATTTAAGAGAAACAATATGCCTTGAGTTTTCAATAGCTTCAAAGAGGCAAGCAAGCAGTGTCCCCCAGTGTTCAGGAATGCAAAAACAAGGTGCAGAACGCAGTCACAGCAGCTAAAGCAGCCATCTCAACCTGAGGGTCAACCATTTCATTGTATTGTAGCAGACAACATTGGCTTTAGAGGGAAAACAAGGCTCAGGATGACAAGGACAGTAAACCGCATGTTCTAATGCCACTCAGAATGAAGACAACAAACTGTAGAGCTGCCCGAAACTGAACCTCAGAAGGAATGACAACATGTTCACTTGCCATTCACTTTTGAATACTTTCAGCATAAAAGGAATGCAGGAATGGATAAGCTTTCTGGGATTTCAAACATTGCTACCACGTTTAGTAACAATTATCCCAGAAAAAACAAATGTCCTCACTTGGATTACAGAACAATGAGGTTTGTGTTCTTAATGCAGTATTTTCTCAAGGTACCAATCAAAGCCAAAATCAAAACCAAATCCCAAATACAAAAACCCCAACAAAAAAGTTTCTCTAGTCTCAGTACTGTGCAAACAAGCAAGAAGAAACCATGCTCTGTTGCAGGATAAGTTTATCAGGACAGATGAAACAGAAAAATGGAAACAGAAGGCCAAGGGAACAGTGAAATGCAACACTTCGCACTGTAGCAGTAAAATCAGCTTCCACGTTTTTAGCGCGACAAGTTCTTTTTTCTAGATCAATTTTCTTGGTGTTGCTATAGCTGTGTGAACCACACACTTTTTACAATGAATGATGCCACTGGGGAGCAGCATTTCCTTCTGCAAGAAAGTGGGCATAAAGCAGCTCCACTGGTTCCAGGCTAAACTTGATTAACTCAAGACAAACTTCAGCAGCTGTCCAGGATTACCTCCCTGTCTGGGCTGACAGCACAGTGGGACACAATGGGGTGTTTGTTTCTTGCTACCCCATGAGAGAAGGTTCATAATATACACTTGCCAAGAACACAGAGCTATGAGAACTGTTTGTTGATATGCTCATCTCATATATGGGCATTCTAAAGAACAGAGGTAAAATGAAAGGTCTGAAAGCAGAGACAGGACTGGAACTTAAAAGTTTTGACACGTAACTGTTCTTCTAATCATTAGTTAATACTTTCTGCCTTGAGAGGAAGGCAACTCAATAGCGGTAAGATTTCCCCATCTTTACCCTTTATTTGCTGAGATATGGTAGGGGAAATATCTCCACTTTTTTTGTAGTGTCCATTTAGTCCTGCTTAGTTTGGTAGAAATGCTTTTGCAAGAACTTCCTCTAATCTGTAACCAGAACTTCACTGTTTCTTTTTTCTTCATGTTACAGTACTTAAATAGACAGAAGAAATTTGGTTTTCTACCCGTTAATTAGTAGTGTGAGAAGTAAAAATGAGCTTAGCAAGTGTGGGCAACAGCCCTCCGCTACAGACTTGACTACTGTCAAGTATGCTGACATATATGACATCATTTATCTGCTAGCTGTCAGGGTCTCTTCCAGAATCTCATACTTATTCCACCATTCTGAATCTGTGCTTTTCAAAATTATTTGATCAGGGCGTAATCTTGTAAAGCACTGACATCTTCCTGCAGAATTCTCAGTATGCTCAGTTTTGATTGAAAACTGGTTGGTTAGCACATTGTACAAGCAGATTTGTAGAGAAGCTTTTCAATTGGGCTTTGTTTGAAACTTAACCGCTAAACAGAAATGCAATTAAAATAACAGAAAAACACTACTTCTCTTTGTCATCCAGCTCTTTAGGAGTTTGCTCTTTTCCACAATGGTTGCTAGATTCCTCTGTGCAGCTATTTTTGTATTTTACTCTCTCAGGTGCTTTTATGACAACCTAAGGCTCTATCACAGAATTGTGTGCATTTACATTCTGTGTATACTGCACATGTGTAGATGTATATACAGTTACCGCTTTGGGGAAGAAGTAAGTTTAGTGAGCATTTTCAACACATGAAGAGGAGGTTATCTATTTAAATATACATATGTTTATGGAGGAGAATAAATTCTTCATAACTAGATAAAAGGTCTAATACAGTATGAACGTTATTGCAAAAGGTAGTGTTAGCCACTGACTCAAGCAAAACATCGCATCTCCTTTCCTTTCCTTAAGGGTGGCCATTCTGGCTGCCCTAACTGCAAACACTAGAGTGGACTGCCTGTCACCTCTGGAGCGCACGGCAGGTTTCAGCAGAACAGAAATGGCATCTAGCACCTGGTCCTTACAAGGTCGGGAGTCAAGAAGGCACTAACAGCACTTAACATTCTTGGTCATAAAGAGTAAAGAAACAGAATTTTTCAACAATACCTTACACAGTCTTTCTGGTCAGTTTTGAAAAGGTAATGTTCTAATTCTGCATTTGTTCAGGAAACCTCCATTCACTTTCATTGAATTATTCCTGATTTATATGGCTGAAAAATCAGAACTTTTCAGCACTAACTACAAACATGACAGCGCTCGACTGCTTCTGAATGTTTGCCTTAGATCTCATCTGTGCATCTATCCCCACAAGCAGATAGGCAGATCAGCAGAGTGATGGAACCTGACCTCCTTCCCCATAACAGTCCTTGATACCGTTTAGTCTTCCAGGCCCACAGAGCCCACCTCAGAAGTTAATTCTATCCCAAGTGGCTCCCAGGTCATTCAGAATGATCTCTAATTCTCATGTCAGCCACAATTTAGAAAACTATAAGGTATGTATGTTACAAGTACCAATAAGAGCAGCAGTAGTCCAGACTGATATTCTTCTTTCTGTTCTCCATATGGATACAGTCACTAGAACAGAGAGAAACTTTTCAGCTAAAACTGTTTGAGGGCAAAAAAAATAAATGAAAAGTCCAAGCATCAGAGTATGAAAATTTTTGCCCATCTGCACCAATTTAACATAAGCATTAGATCTGAAAAAAATAGGGCAAATTTTTAAAAAATATATAAACACTGCCGCATTTCTAAAGTTACATTTCTTGAGTTTCCAGTTCAGAATGACTTTGCATTTAAATTCTTTCAAGCTTATCTTAGCATACATTTAAAAATGCTAAAAAAAAGAAGGGCTGCTACTGCTAACACGCAGGGGTGCAAGAGAGAGTTAATGTACCTCAGTGTACTCCTGCAAAGGGCAGCACAGACACAACTGGAGCACTCCACGAGGGCCTGGGCCCCTGTAACACAGACCCAACAACAGGCACCATTTGTCTCAAGAATTCAAGCGCACAGGCAGGCACTGTTACCAGGGACAATACAGACACAGATAATATGGGTAGTGGATGGCTAAAGCCACAGTCTTTGTATAGAATTCCTTATAGAAGGATACTACAACATAAACTAAATTTTTCAGGCTCAGTCCACAGAACGATAATCGTTAAACACTTTTTTCCCAGCTCTGACACGTCGCTTCTTTATGTTGAATTCAGCATAGACCTCATAGCAACTTAACAAGAAGCATGAAACTTTTCCTCAATTAATGCCAAGGGCATAAGAGACGAAAAGGATATTCGTAGTCCTCTCCCACAACAGAATTAGTTTAGAAAGCTTCAGAACTCACCAAAGCTCACAACTAGCACATGGAATAAGTAGACATTGTTCTACACTAGGACAACATGACTAGATTTCATTACTTATTCACATTCTTACATCGGTCTGAACATCTGCATTTTGTTGAGATTTCAAATGTGCTTGTTCAGCCAGGATTAGAAAACAATTTAGCATGTGTGAGAGAGGGTTCTGGTATGACACAAGGAAAAAAACCAAAGCTTGATAATATCTCTTATGATGTCATTTAAGAATTTTTACTTTTCATTCTACTCTTATGCACCTTATTTATCTCTTTTTACAACTCGCTCATGGATGTGTAGTTCATAGTTCTCGTCTCATTTTCACTCAGGTAAAATTCCACTGACTTCAGATAGCGAGGTTGATTTGACATTCTGAAAAGAAAGTACTGTATACTTTTAAGCAAAGGTTAGAACAGAGTGATTAAAGATATATTGTTCTTCGTTGCATACAGATACCTCTCTGCCAAAAAGCTGGAGATCATGTGAGGGGGAGTGAGATACAAGCATATTTCACTTCTGCTTTGTTCAGTCATGATATATTAAGTTCAGTTTTTCCTGATAATACTGAGCAGTTTGGTTCTATTTTTATTTTGTCAAACATGGGATAAAGATAATGTCCCTAAAAGCAGAGTAAGAACATCAGAACACCTTTTGCAGCCAAAGTTCAGCCACTGGAATCAAGGAACCCAATCTTTTTAAAAGGCCCCTCAGTACATGCACTAATGCCAGAAAATAGGTTTTAGACTTGATATTTTGGCATGCTAATGCATGAAGCAATGAATTAGAACTCTGTATCCTGTCTAGAGATATAATGCTATTAAAAGAGTTCAGGGAAATGGAGCCAAGATGCCTTAGCCAAAGGAAAGGTTTCCTCTCAAGAGACAGTTTGAGATAGTCTTGAATTAATTATAACAGAATTTGGAAGAGACAATGAGATTTTTTAAAATATGGAAATCCTTACTCCTTAAATTAACTGAATTTACCTAGGAAATAGAGGCAAAAATTAAGGATGTTAGGAAGCATTTGGCAAGCTGTCCTTGGGAATATTGAAGGATTTTGCTTTAGGAAGAGCAACCTTGACATCACTCTGCACTTGCTATTAAGCAATCACTTGACTATAAGTTTTGGCGCTACACAGCTGTCTCTTTTGCAGCACAAGTAGAGGGGATACAGGTGGACCGCTGATCTGCAAGACTGCTGCTCCTGTACGTTCAGGATGGTGGGTGAGGTATGAGAAGATGAACATCAGCCCATTTTTCTTGTTGTTTTAATTTCTTTCGCAGCTCTTGATAGCTGGTAGTGTCAGGTTAATGGAATGTTTGTCCTCTCCTTTATTCATTGCCAGGGTTACTGTAGCACAGGATATGGGGGGCATTGGAAAATTACAGAGAAGATGACTTCTATTTTTCCGACTTGCTTTTCTTTTTTCTTGTCTTTCTTAATTACTTGTAAATTTATACTGTCAATGTAACCTTTCCTCTCTGAATGTCTCCCAGTTTCAACTTAGTTGCCTTCACTGGAGAGCCTAGCAGCAGAATTATTTTAGATAGCTGGACATACATGCCAAAAAAAAAAAAAAGATACTATAAATAAACAATCATTCTTTCTCACATACAGTGTGCTAAAAAAGCCAAGTTCTCCTCTTAGTCGCACGTTAGTGTGTTCACAGAAACCCCCACTAAGCTCTCATACCACCACTGAAGACAGTGGAGTTCATGTTAATTTTCGTGATTAAGCGGTAAGATCAGGCTGGAACACATCTGGCTGAATAAAGAGAGTGAGATGTAGGCATATTTCTTCACTAGAGACAACTATTCCTTAAATGAAATCCTCCCATCGCTAGCGAGGTCTGAAGCTGATAAATATCTTGAAACACAGAACACGGTTAATAACCCTGTTAATAAAATGTTCACATTGCTGGGTCACATTAATTTTCCAAGTGCAGATTTCCGATTGACCATAGTCATCCGACATTCTGAATATGCAAAGTGATCTCCCCAGTTAAAAATTCTTTTCATGTGATACAGCCAAGACAAGTGGAACGACTGCCTGTAAAGTTCTTTGAATCCTACAAAGCCTAGATGTTATTTCCAATACAGAAGCTTCACTTCAAAGGACTGGAATATAGGAACTACTCTGAGAAATGACAAGTGGCAATCAAGCTAAAAAAGCAGCTCAGATCAACTGGTTGACTTAAACGCACTGGTGTTTCCACACAGACAAATAAAGGGATATGGATAACAGTGACTTTCACATTCCACTGTATAAGTTGTTGCCTGGAAAATACAGAAACCCCCATCTCTGCAAGCAGTATAAAAAGCAGCACATGTTATGTATTAGAGAAAGCTGCCTTAAGAAATGGTCAAAGTGATGAGTCAGTGAGTCTCAGTAACGTATTCTGTTAACTGCCTCTATAGCTGTATGCATCCATTCTCTCCAGTGTAATACATTAACTAATTTACTAAGTAATAAATTCATTAGACTGACATAATAACGACTGGGTAAATATCTTCCCCTTACTGATTAAAAAAACCACATTACTGTAATGAACCGAGTATACTTATTTTCAGACTACACTACAATCACTGCTAATATCCATCCTATTAAACTCAATGGAATTACTTAAGAAAGGATGGAGAGCAGAACTCACCTTTGGAATTAATACCAGTTTTCAGTATGTCCAATGTCAAGTGTTTTGAGTGATTTTACCACATATTTGCTGTCTTATATTTTGCTTTATGTAATGAAACAAAAATGATATCTTGACACAGTATGAGACAAAATGCTTTCTTTCCCAGTCTCTGCTCAATTCAAGTATTTCCTGTGTGCATTTTCCAGAGCAGGTACTTGATTAGATTTTTCTCTCAAAGAAGCAGATTTTTCCACATCTGCTTTCCAGAAACAAATTTTCCTGTTGTTCAACAGTGAATAATCAACTGGAAAGCTACAAAAGTAGAGGACTAATCAGCAAAGAAAAATAATGATTTAAAGGGCTGCCAAAGAATATATGAAGTATGAAAAAATTGCTTTGATTTGGAAGAAACTAGGCTAAGTACAGATCAGTTCCTGTGGGTTTCCAATAGCCAGGTTTTTCTCAGATAAAATGCTCCCAATATTCATGAGAGGTCACAGAGCAAGAGCCTGACAGGAGAATAATTTTTCTCATGTACAAGCAGCCCTAATTCTTGTTACGTTAAGGAAAAAATAAGAGCAAAAGTAACATCTCCATGACAGAGGAAGAGAGTAAAAGTATTTCTCAAAATCATATCAGCATTTAAACTTCACCACCTAAAAGAGAAGAAACTGAAAATTTAATGTAGAGTGAATATAATTTCTAGGAAAAACAAGTTCAGACTGTGACTTGATTCATGTTTAGAGCAGAAAAACCCAGGCAAACAGAAAAACAGAAAAGCAACAGAAATTGAAAGTTCCACATAGACACTTACATGTACCTTGCAAGTGGTATTGATTTGAGCTTCAAATGTTCAAGGTTAAAACATACTGTGTAAATATTTTTGAAACCTCACAAATACTCTGTCAACATTACAGGGCATTTTAAGAATAACGAGAATTTTCCGCATAAGGGCAAAATGATCCTGGAAGACAGATCCACACTCTGTCCATGATCAGTTTTACAGTCTTATTAATCTCAACCAGCGTCTTCATGTACTTGAAGTTAAGCTAAACATCACAATTGAACGGCATCTAACTGCTTTGCTGGAACCAGGTAAAATGCCTAGCACCTTTCAGAATCAAGTCCTCGACAGTTCCCCGAAGAGTACGGAGTGGGCTCAGTGCTTCATGGAGAAGGAGGATTTGTAATTTCAGACAATTTCAACCTCCACAACACACTGAGTGAGCAAACTAGCAAAACTTAACTGATTAATTCTGCAGTATGAGGGTTAAAACTAATTGAGTAAAGTAAGATCACGAAAACACAAGAAAATACAAAGGGGATAATGAATTACACATTTTTTGCCCTAACTCTAACGCAATTAAAATACCATTTTAAGTTATTTTTAAAACTCCATTGGCACAGAAATACTGAACTAATTAACAATGAACGGCACGAGCTCTTGCGTTTCAGTTGAGCAATGCATGCAAGCAAGTTCATGAAAGTAACTTACTGAAGTTAACATTTCTCTGAATGAGATATACATATGTATTTGCTGAATCAAGGCCACAGTTTGCAAGCTTTTTGTTATTCAATTCTATTTGCCTTGGAAAGACAGATGGAAATTATGAACGTTTCTTATCACTAGGGGGAGCTACTGTCACGTAATAATACACTGCTAGCCAAATGCAAACACTGATAAAAAAAATTGGATGCTCTTTGCATAAATTCCACAAGCAAGATCATACAGTCGGGTTCACCAGAGCTGAGTTAACTCGCAGGTCCAGGGATATATTTTATGTTTCCAGGCTTTGCAAAGGGGCCTTCAGAAGGCAAAAAATAGTTGTCTTTTATGTCTCAGATCTCTTTTCTGCTTAGTTTAGTTTAGCAGTGAGCAATCTACCATGGCTGTCTGTCCTTCTGTGTTGCGGACAGACCATTTTTATTCTTGCTGTGCCCAGATATCACAGGGAACAGCATATAATAAGAGAAAGAAAAGAATGTGGTAGAATAAAAAAGAACTTCTATACTTATTTCTCAACCTGTAGCCCAAGGCCTGGCTCCAGCTGTTCTGACAACAGTTCCCTCTGTGTCCCTAATCCTGCCAGAGGTAAAGATTTCTCAGGGATTTGTGGAGTTAAAAGTGCTACCACTGAATTGACGTGAGTGGGTTTGCATGGGTGTGAGAGGAGAATCTGGCCGAAAGCATGTTTTCTTTTGTTTCAGTGTGGCATTTATACTACTTACCCCATTGCAAGAGCAAAACAAAATCAACCTGCGGAGTTACCTCTTAAAAATCAGCTCTGCCAAATTAGAGATGTCTGTATTGTTCTGGCTGTGAAGGCAGCAACATAAGAAAAAATGTTTTAAATGCACTCCCCTTTGCTTCAAGAGAACTTAATGTCAATAAAGATACCTCTTCTCTCCCTACCGCAAAGGTTCTGATAGGGGAAAACAACTTTTCATTGCCGCTGGGGCTCAGTAGATTACAATTGCCAGGGATGTAGGTCTCAAATCAGGTCTCACAGCCATCTCTGGGATACCCTCTTATGGCTTTCACGTCCTAAGTAGAAGTAAAGTTGCCACAATTTCTAGACGGACTGTCAGCTGCTGGGAACCCAGAGCAGAGGGTGTTTTGTGGCAAAATTAAGTAAAAAGAAGAGCTAAACTAAGCCTGGATAGTACAAGAAATTTTTTTTTGAAATCAATGTTTTCTCTGTACTTGTTTTTTCTCTGTGCGTGTTTTAGTTCTTCTGGATGAGCAGATGAGAAAACGTAATTTTCTGGCCCTTTTCTTGGCAACACACTGATCTCTCTGTGATGGAGTCCTTCCCATGTCTTGCCATGATATCCATTATTAGCTAGTATTTATGTTTTCATCTTTGTGAGAAACTTTATATGCTACAGAATAAACCTTACGTCTGAGCTGTACCTCTCATGAGAAATATGGGGAAAGACAGCTTTCAAACCCGCCTTCTGCATCCGCCTGCCTCCTAGCTTTACCTCCTCAGGCTCTCAGGCTTCCCTCACTTACGATACTTCCTCTAGCTGCCTTTACGCTCTTCTGAGCCTTAAGCAGAACTAAACATAACAGCACTTTGAACATCCCTCCTCCCAGTTCCTGTCATGGTACTATAAAGAAACTCGCATGGTGGGATTAACTCATGGGATATATGACATGCTTGGACCTACTTTGGAACTGGGGTCACAATTTCTGCCCTCAGAAGCTTAGAATTTTTAATGTTGTCAAGTGGGTGGTGGTAGCAGATACCAACCGTGAAGCATAAAATCGTGACAATAAAGAAATGCTGCCTAAAAGTATGGATTTTAGCTTGGCTCTTCCCAAGCCTTCAGTCAGCGATTAAGTCTTGTCTGAAAGCTTAAGTCTACTGAAATGATCGCTATCAAAATATTTTTAACAGCTGTTTGCCTCACGCCACCCCCTTTCCCTCACTGAGAGGACACGCTGTCACATTAACATTCTTCATAACTAAAACAGCAGTTGCAAATTGCAAACGTTAAAAGATATAGCTGCACCATGAAAGTTAAAGGCAGATCAAATACCCTGCCTCTTAACAACGCCTTTAACAGAGCAGAGCTTTTCCTGCCTCTTCAGTGATTACACAGATAATTACTGCTAATCCTGTTTGGCTCTTTATGTTCATTACAGAACGTGGGCTGCAGTTACTGCTACACATCATACTATGTCTGCTGAACAGATAGATGTCTTTGTACTTAAAGAGATTTCATTGTGACCACCACCAGTGACTCAGGGCTAATTAGCATAAATCCAAAAAAAAAGAAATATATATCACAGATAGAATGTGTGGGAAATAATGCTGCATATCTATAGCATCATGAGGAAGCCAGCTTATTTTCCTCTTTCTCTTTAATGTTGTGATCTGTTGTTGACTTAATATAATATTGCCATCAAAAAAGGGAAATAGTTTAGTCCTATTAGTTTAGTACTATTAGCCCTGTAAGGACAGCATCTCCAAATTCAGTGTTAGCTCCAAAACCACCTGACGACCCAGGAAGTCTGCCCAGTTCACTGCTGCGATCTCTACTAGCCATACCAAACTCTAACCTGTGTCTATATGTTTAAATGAGTTGCAATCACAGGTATATTCAAAATTAAGTTACTTTTGATCTCTTGTTTGATAGCTCTGGAAAATCTATTTGAAACCAACAGTCTTGGTAGCCATGTTACAAATAATAACAGGATTTTCAGAACTCTGTCTCTCAAGACTGTATGTAACACCAGCTCATCTGAGAGAATTGTCCCCAGGTTCTAGTCATCTTTCTTAGTAGGGAGTTTACTTTGAACAACACTTCTAACTCTGCAGGCATACCAAGTGGTGTGCTACGAGTTCAAATATGCAACTTCTATTTGCAGTAGAATTAAGGAAGATTTATGGTTCTACCTCCTTTTCCATTAGTGGATATCAAAAACTTCCAGCCATGAACTCGCTCAGGCCTGCGAGGAAGACAACTATTTATAATTCTCCATGAATAGGTAAGGAAATTGCAGCTCAGAATGAGGAGGAGGTCAGCATAGCAGAGTGCAAACAGAAACTGTGAGCTTGCAAGCAAGGACTGAATGTAATCCTTTTAAAGCACTATAGGCTATTCTTTAGTAATGTCCCACCATCATCCAATGGCCAAAATTTTTAAGAGGGTGTTGCCCTGTTTGGGAGAGTGAAGTGAGAATTTCTAAGCAAGTTATAGGGAAGACAAGAAAGATCACTTAGAAACCTCTTTCACTCACCCATGACTATTTTGGCTACATCTGATCATTTTCCAAAAGGAAATAAGAGCAGAGCTGGTCAACATTGCTACATTTTCATTTATCAATTTACAGAGAAAGGAAAAATACTGATAACAATTTTTTGTTATTTTCTCTTCCTTCATATTCTGATCAGCCTTAAATGGGGACAGACATGAGTCTATACCACACTGCACAAAGATCATGTCTCACTGCTCTTTTTCAGAGGGACTCCAGTTAAGCCCGGGTCTACCCCACCTACAAACATATGCAAACTTGTACTCTAATGTACCCTTCTGATTCCCCTCCTGTGCAGACAGTGACTTGAAAGGAATCCCTCTGGCTCACTATTACATAAACAAGGTCAGAGTTACACCATGTGCTTCTTTCTGCACCTGGCAACTTTGCAGGAACGAGAGCCAAGAAGCTGGTGCAGACAGCTCTAGCTGCAGCTATCCACACTGTGAATGTCTCTGCCCAGGGGTTCAAGTTAGGAGAAGGCACCTCAAGCTGCAATTTGACCCATTTATGTGTGGCCGAAGCGAGTACTGTCTGTGATTAAATACTACACGCTGCCATAAACTACTCAACTTCAAAGAGAGATTTCCACAAGAATGTGGGTGTCTGTGGGAGTCGGCATGTAGAAGAATGTACATGGATTTGAAAATAGGATGAATGTTCAACTTTACTTCACTTTTAATTCCAGCTCATCACTACATGCCAAAAGTCACTGCCCTTCAACACCTGTTTCAAAGCCCAGATAAAAAAGAGTTGGCAATTTCAATCCAGCCAATGCTGACAATGTTGACAGCCACCGTTATGAGCATCATGCTAACTGGCAGCTTCAGCGGATGCTCAGAAACCATGTGTCTGGAAGTAGAGGCTACTCAATTTTTCTCCTGAATGTTAAACAGAAGAATTTCAGCTAATTTTGACGTGAGCTTGTTTGAGAAAGTTTTAAATAAAAGCTAAATTAGGAAGTAAGGGCTGTGAATGCAGATTCCACCCAGGATCCAGCTCAAACAGAGGCATGTTGACTGAATTGTGAGAGAATGACTCCCCAAAGCTATTATCTGTGTAAGGAGATTTCTATTCTCCAGCACTGTGAAATCAGCCTTCACTAGCATCAAATGCGCTCCACTGTTTTGAGGGGGAAAAAAATAAAAATTTGGAAATAAATTTTGCAGGGAACTCTGCTAGTGTGAATGATTCTCCATCATCCCATCTTTTACATGTTTCTAGTAATGGGATATATATTCACCTCTGTAAAGTTAAAGAGGTAATTACCACCCACTTAAAGCTCCATTTGGAGAGGAATAAAAATAGCCTGGTTAACAGCAATCTGGCCCATTGTTTAAAATGATTATTAGAAATGTAACTAGAATAATTATTTTAGTTTCACTAATAATATGAAAATCAGGTACAAATGTGCCTTTGAACATTCTGTGAAAATTTCCTCAGCCATTAGAGCTAAGAATGTGGTTTTCTGCAAAGATCTGTTCACTCTTTCATGATACTCCTTCCCTCTTCAACTGACCCAGTCAAAAGAATATAATAATTCTGGAAAAAAACAAATACTCCCTGTGTCACGCACTCTGTGACATGCAGATATTTTGCCTCTAATCATACAAATTTGAAAAAGGGTGAGATATACATTTAAAATAGGAGGCATAGTCTGCTGTGTGATTTGTAGCGATATTCTGGAGGAAACCATTATCACCAACTTTGAGAATTTCAGATCGCTGTAGATTTTCAGACAGAACCTATTTTCTCAGCTAATGTCCCAACTCCTGTGCAAAGTCTCAGGCCATTAATTTTTCCATATTTAATAGAATGACTTCTTCCCTGTTTAAAAAATATTTCTATCAGACTGATTCTTTGTGAGAATGCATGTAAGGAATTCCTTTTTCTTTTAAATATTAAAAATTTAATCATAGAATTATGTGGATGTTGTTTACTTGACTGTAGTAAGGCTTTTGACACTAACTCCCATCACATCGTTATAGACAAGCTGATGAAGTGCGAG
Organism: Struthio camelus; assembly: GCF_040807025.1. Lineage (NCBI taxonomy): Eukaryota > Metazoa > Chordata > Aves > Struthioniformes > Struthionidae > Struthio > Struthio camelus. The sequence continues at coordinate 32,728,060 of NC_090950.1, read as the reverse complement.
CTGGATAACTGGTCAGTAAGGTGGGGTTGAAAACTGGCTGAACTGCTAGGCTCAGAAGGTTGTCATCAGCAGCACATCATCCATCTGGAGACCAATCACTAGCAGTGCTCCCAAGGGGTTGATACTAGGGCCAATACTGTTTTGCATGTTCATTAATAACCTGGGTGATGGGACCAAATGCACCCTCAGCAAGTCTGCAGATGATATAAAACTGGGAAGAGTGGCTGATACACCAGAAAGTTGCTCTGCCATTCACGGGCCCCGACAAGCTGCAGAACTGAACAGAGGAGGAGAGGAGGAGAGGAACCTCATGAAGTTCAACAAAGGGAAATGCACAGTCCTGCCCATGGGGAGGAATAAACCCATATACCAGCACAGGCTGGTGGTGCCAACCAGCTGGAGAGCAGCTTTGCAGAAAAGGACCTGTGGGTCCTACTGGACAAGTTGAAGGTGGGCTAGCAGCGCACCCTCGTGGAAAGGAAGACAAATGGCATCCTGGGTTGCATTAGGCAGAGCATTTCCAGCAGGTTGCCCGTCGTGTCACTGGACACCATGGAGAAGAGCCTGGCCCCATTCTCTTGACACCCTCCCTTCAGAGACTTGTACACATTGAGCAGATCCCCCTTCAGTCTCCTCCAGGCTGACCAGGCCCAGCTCTCGCAGCCTTTCTTCAGAGGAGAGATGCTCCAGTCCCCTCATCATCTTGGTAGCCCTCCGCTGGACTCTCTCCAGGAGTGCCATGTCTCTCTTGTACTGGGGAGCCCAGAACTGGACACAGTACTCCAGGTGAGGCCTCACCAGGGCTGAGTAGAGGGGCAGGATCACCTCCCTCGACCTGCTGGCAACACTCTGCCTAATGCAGCCCAGGATGCCGTTGGCCTTCTTGGCCACAAGGGCTCAAGCTGGCTCATGGTCAGCTTGCTGTCCACCTCGACTCCCAGGTCCTTCTCGGCAGAGCTACTTTCCAGCAGGTCAGCCTCCAGCCTGTCCTGGTCCATGGTCCATTCCTCCTCAGCAGCAGGACCTTGCACTTGCCTTTGTGGAACTCCATGAGGTTCCTCTCCGCCCGTCTCTCCAGCCTGTCCAGGTCCCTCTGACTGGCAGCACAGTCTTCTGGTGTGTTAGCCTCTCCCCCCAGTTTAGTATCATCAGCAAACTTGCTGCGGGTGCACTCTGTCCCTTCCTCTGGGTCATTGATGAATATATTGAACAAGACTGGACCCAGGACTGAGCCCTGGGGGACACCACTAGCCACAGGCCTCCAACTTGACTCTGCGCCATTCACCACAACCCTCTGAGCTCGGCCATCCAGCCAGTTCTCAAGCCACCTCACCGTCCACTCGTCTAGCCCACGCTTCCTGAGCTTACCTGTGAGGATGAGATGGGAGACAGTGTTTTCAAAAGCCTTGCTGAAGTCCAGGGAGACAACATCCACTGCTCTCCCCTCATCTACCCAGCCAGTCATCCCATCCTAGAAGGCTATCAGGTTGATCAAGTATGATTTCCCTTTGGTGCATCCATGCTGACTACTCCTGATCACCTTCTTGTCCTCCACATGCTTAGAGATGGCATCCACAGAATCACAGAATCGTTTAGGTTGGATGGGACCTCTGGAGATCATCTAGTCCAACCTCCCTGCTCAAGCAGGGACCTCTAGAGCATATTGCCCAGGATCACATCCAGATGGCTTTTGAATATCTCCAGGGAAGGAGACTCCACTACCTCTCTGGGCAACCTGTTCCAATGCTCTGTCACCCTCACAGTGAAGAAGTTTTTCCTCAGGTTCAGGCAGAACTTCCTGTGGTTCAGTTTCTGCCCGTTGCCCCTTGTCCTGTTGCTGGGCACCACGGAGAAGAGGCTGGCCTCATCCTCTTGACACTCCCCCTTCAGATACTTGTACACGTTGATGAGATCGCCTCTCAATCTTCTCTTCTCTGGGCGGACCAGGCCCAGCTCTTGCAGTCTTTCCTCATAGGAGAGGTGCTCCAGCCCTCTAATCATCTTGGTAGCCCCCCGCTGGACTCTCTCCAGGAGTGCCGTGTCTCTCTTGTACTGGGGAGCCCAGAACTGGACACAGTGCTCCAGGTGAGGCCTCCGCAGGGCTGAGTAGAGGGGCAGGATCACCTCCCTCCACCTGCTGGCAACACTCTGCCTAATGCAGCCCAGGATGCCGTTGGCCTTCTTGGCCACAAGGCCACACTGCTGCCTCATGCTCAACTTGTTGTCCACCAGCACTCCCAGGTCCTTCTCGGCAGAGCTACTTTCCAGCATGTCAACCCCCAATCCAGGATCAACTGTTCCATTATCTTTCCAGGGATGGAGATGAGGCTGACAGGCCTGTAGTTCCCTGGCTCCTCCTCCTTGTCTTTTTTGAAGACTGGAGTGACATTAGCTTTCTTCCAGTTCTCAGTTACCTCTCCTGTTCTCCATGTCCCGTCAAAGATGATGGAGAGTGGCCTAGCAACAATGTCTGTCAGCTCCCTCAGCACAATGTCCTCTACATAAAGAAACACCTAAAAACATGCTTTGCAAGTGCATGTCCCCACCGGAATCTCACAGAAAATAAGTTAAGACCTCAAGTAAAAGACTTAAACTACATCTGCGCTGCAGCAGAATGATGGTGGTCAATCACAATTCTGTGCTAACTGGTATGGCAGTGATGTCATAGCAAAGGCCTACAGTTTCACTGTGCCATTTGCTGAATCTACTATGCATGGTCACAGTGCCAGTAACACTATGATTAGGGAGCATTCACAAGTGTTTCTTTTGACTGTAAGACTACTGTTGGTGGGCATTTAGCACAAGAAACATAGTTCATCCTCACAGTTTTGTGAGCAAATCTCTGATTCAAAAAGGCACTTTTTTAATCCACTCATTTAAGTGGATCCTGACAAGTGTAAAATAAAAGTAGTAAGAGAATCAAACTTCATTTCAGCCCCAGGAAAACAAATCTAAACTTTCTAAGAATGTCAGTTATTGAAAATTTTATGGGACAACATTGCCATTTCTTGCAATGCTTGATTTACAAAAAAAAAAAAAAAAAAAGATCACTTCATCAAAATCCATGCTTGATAATAATAAATTTATGAGATAATAAACGTGCATCAAATCAATTTATTATCTTGCAGTATACCATTGCGGTGACATAAACTAGCGGAAATGTGGTCTTTTATTCCAGGTCATGAAGAAAATCTGTTAAAAAAATGAAATTTTTCTTTTTTTGTTTGTTCAGGTTTCATCAAATATATCAGCTTCATCAGCTACAATTCAAGAAATTAGAAGTTGGAAACATTATCCATATCAAAAGTCATTCTTTGAGCAATGGCAGAGGAGTAAATGCTCTGTCTGGACTTCTCTAAGTGTTTGGTAATAATTTACATACCACTTACTGTCACCAGATTGGCACGAGAGCAAATTCCAGAATCTGCTTTGGTGTTCTATGCCGTGTACCATTCTAGCGTACGTAACTGTAACACACACTTCTGTAGGGAGTGGTATTGGTTAGTTTCACAGAAAGGTCACCTTATTTGATGCGGAGGGGGAACTTCCCAAAACATACTGTCAGGGAACAATTTAAAATTGAAAAGTTTCCACCACAGATTTAGCAAACCATTCAAGAAGAGAACCTGCTGAGATTTAACTTTACCTTCTATTTATGTGGGTACTGACATAAAATCTGGAGAAAGCATATGAAGAAAATCTATATTGCTATCAAAATAAAGATGAAATTTCTTATTATCATGCAAAATCTTCTAAGTTTTGATACAGATCTAGTGCTTCTTAAAATGAGAAGTTCCCATTCAGCAAATCTAAAATGCCCAACGTTTTAAAGCCAACTGTTTCTAATTGGGTTGCTGTACTACGGGAGCAAGAAGAAGAATATACCGTCATTAGATTGCAATGAACTTCAGAGGCTTTCCTGTGGAGGACTGCAAGATGCATCTAACTTCATTCACTCTGAACCTTAGATTCAAATTCAGCCAAAAGCTTATAGTTAAATTTAGTCAATTAATCTAAGAAATACGCCAATTCTGTGAAAAAACATCAATTTGGTTGCATGCCAATACAGATTCATAAGCCTCTTCACTGGAGCCCACTTAAGATTTAGTTCAAGAAATAAAAAAGATTTGTGAAGTTTCACAAAACTTTTATCAAGCATGAGCTAAATGTTGAGCTTCTGATAAAGTCCGAAAGTAAGTCAGCAGAATATGAGTTAAAAGGCTTACTGTGAGCACGCAGAACAGTCTGAGCTATAATTATTCCACTGGATTTAGAAAGCCAGATACTACTCAGATCTCTAGGACCTTAAACGCATTAGCAGAATTTTATGAGAGCTTTTACAGAACTCTCTATACTGCAACTAGCTACTTCCAGTAGTCTAATTTCTATAGGAACCAAATATACCCAGTTAAAAGAAAGACAATAAAAAGTAAAAGAGAAAAGCGTTATTAAATTATTCCCATTTTTAGTAATGGTAAAATAAAAATCCTTCAATATTCTAATCTTATTGGCTTTGTGGAGAAAAGTCAACACTAAGCAAGGCCCAGCATTAGGCCTACGTAAGAACTGAACTGCCAGTGCAATTGGAGTTTAGGATGTGGACTGACTGGTCAAACAATGCAAACAGATTAAAATTAATGAAATTTTATATTAGACTCTGCAGAAGAGGAAATTTCCCTTCCATGTTTGGAACTCCCCTTGATGTTCTATACAGGGAACTAATTCTGACCTGTTCCTTTTGAGATCCAAGGGGTAAATCTAATAAAAATAATCTTAACGCAAAGTAAGTATCTATGATGTAGTTTTTATTCAGAAGAATTTAAAGATGGCCTTCTACCTCAAGACAGAAGGTGTAAGAAAACATTATGATAGAAGTGAGGGGCAGAACAGAGATTGTTATTCCCAAATCTAGTGATTCTAACCTTAAATGCCTTGGTAAAGTGAGCAGCATTGTGCTGAGGAATCAACCAGAATTCTGTTTTCTCTTCCCATCCTGCCTGAGCAGCTGAATGAAGAAAAATATCAAGAATGGCCAAAAATGCCTTTTCTCAGGCCACTATGTGTGGATGCTAACCATGACACCCAAAAATGTTTTGCAGGAAAATAGACGCTGGATTGTCATAATATCACTCTGATTTCTATGGCAAGCTTATTTTGGGGTTTTCCCTCGGGAAATTTCAGGATCTGGTCTTTCACCTTTTCCAGGTACAAAATAACCACTAATTTCAGTGAAGAGGTTTAATGATAGCCTAGAGCTAGAATTGGGGGCGGGGGGGGGGGGGGAGTTTGTTTTACTTCTTAAAATTAATCTATGTTAACACCTGCTGAGCAATCTCCCTCATCTTTTGTAAAAAGGTCTGCAATAGGTGCTGACATCTGGGAAGATAAACATATCACATACGATAGACATGTGGGACAGAGAGAAGCTGCAAGCCTGCTATTTAATGCGAGTGGAGGAGAGTATTTCACTCATAAGGGCTCAAGTTCTCTATTTATAGATCAAATAAAGAAGAAGCAAGCATAATGCGATGCCTCCTCATCTGCCTGCCAATGACATCAATGATTACCCAGAATGGCGACTCCTTCCGGGTAGATGGTTAGGTCACTTTAAATTCTCTCCTTGGCAAAGCCAGCCAAATAGGCTCAGGAGAGTATTTTTTTTGTACCTAAAAGGAAAAACTGTTGACCAAAAGAAAACAGAACACAGTATTCTAATGAAGTGAAACTTCTTCACATAGGCCTTTAATTGTAGCTAACAGAGATGGCAAATAACTTGCTTATTACACCCAGGAAATCTCCCATTCTCTCTTAAACTGAATGCCCCGTACTTTCCTGTATTTCAGAGAGTCTTGCAGGTGTGTACAGAAAAACGGAGTTTGTGTGTAACATAATGTAACTAACCAGTTTTACCCTTTGAAAATCATCATGAGCCATGAAAATTGCCTGACTCATTTTTTTTCCCCTATGTGTAAGACTTTACAGTAAAATTATCCATGAAACCCATAGTGAAACACTGCTGTTTGTCAAATTTCAAATATATATGAAGATAATTCTTAAATGTCCCATTCCCTTTATGTACTGGGGTATAAAAATGTTGCTTTACCAGTATATGGAACATTTATTTAAGCATTTTAGAATAGCTTCTGATGACAGTAAAATTAGTCTTTGCCTTACTGTTTACTTTTTAGAGTTCACGAGTGCTTTCCCTCTGCAACAAAAAGAGCTGAAATCCAGTTCCTTTGTAAGCTCAGAAGTCTGTAATTTCAATTTATACTTTCAAAAGACCAAGACCAAAATTTGAAACTATCCACACTGCCCTTATCAAGGACCTGATTCAAAGTTCCCTGAAATTTAAGTCTCCAGTGATTTTAATGCAGTTTGGACCAGATGGCAGAAAAGAAAAAGAAAAAAATTAACAAAGAACAGAAAAATAAGGAACGTGCAGATCCTATAAATGACTTTCTGCACTGAGCAGTCCCTATACAGGTTAGTAGCATTTGCAGGGTTCAGTCCAAACCTATATACCCAAAAAGACAATGACACAAGCATACCACTCTCCACTTCAACTGTCAGGGTAGTATTTCTTTGTAAGATGCCTTCTGAGACAACATGTATGCCAGACTGTACATTACGCAACTGAAAAATTAAACATTCAAAGGTTCCTTTTCTAGACTGGCTGGGCTTAATTCATTCAGTACAGCAGTGGTCTCCCAAGATTCTCTTAGCAAACTAAATGGGTTAAACTGATGAAGTATTTTTAATGTGTGTTGACACAGATCCAGGATGAATGTACAGTCACATTAGTTAAGTTGGCCCTCACACGTAGAAATGTCTTCCTCTTTTATTATTTAAGGCTTCTGTTTTTTAACATTTTATTATGTAGAGAAAAGTACATCAAATACTAGCTCACTGAGAAAGCATTTCTGCATTTTCTGCAAAATCGCACTGCAAAAACCATTGAAAGATGTATTTGTTTCATTTTGATGATTTTCCTTTACACTGAGTTTGTACACAACCTTTCTCCTTTTCTTTTCCTTCTTTCTTTGTAGGGGTGCAAGAAAAAAGGAAAGTTAAAATAACTTTTTGTCCTCCTGACTATTGGAAAGCATTAGAGGAGGATCCTGAGTTTATGCCCAACCTAAGATGTCCAAGGGACTATCGCTTTATGCCTCTTTCAATCCAGCTATGAACTTGGGTTAAAAGACGACTCACAGTTAACCACGTGCTGCGTAAGAGAAGAGCTTTACTAGGAAACTGGCACTCTCTTGTGGTATTTTCTGATGCCCTGCCAGCATGTCTGCTCTGTCAGACACTAATAAAAGATATTTTTGATTCATGCTGCATATGTGGTCCTCACAGATGAGGCCACCCTATTCATATCCATTAGTAGCAAAGGAGAGTTTCTAATGAATCACGTGAGTGACGGCAAATCAGTTTCATTCTTGTGTTTCTCCAATGCAGGCTTTAAAAAGCTATAGATAGAAAATAACTTTGTTTTTGCTGTCTCCTGCTAATAAAAATGACAAAATTCTTTCACCGTTTTAGGTGGCATTTGCCTTATGTCAGTGTTTATGACTTTTTGACATTTCTGATTAAGCTCTGTGACCTCTTGATGGTCTCACTGAAGGCTGTACAACACCACAGACTGATATGAATGAGGTAGCTCTGGTACTTTGGGCACAGCAACATGACAAATTGCTCCACGGCAAGCTGTGCTGTGAACCTTTTAGTTTGTGCTGAACTTTTTAGTTTATGCTGAACCACACTGGACTAATTTAGCTATGTTGCAGTAACCTTTCATTTTAGTTTTAGTCAGCCAGTTCCAGGTTTATTTTCAACTACAGATCACTATGAGAGTAAACTGTGAATCTCATCAAGAGTGTCAGAATATTCACAGTGGAAGCCTATTCACAGTGGCTCTGATTTCAGCATATAATTGTCAATATATGCAAACAGATAGTGAGAGAGGTGGGCTTGCTCTTGAAACACTTGTTTTCTAAAGATCAAAGTCCTGGAAGTGCAGATAACAGCCTCTCTGGCAAGGCAGCAAGATTTTGTTAAGAAATCAATAGTATTTTAAAAGAAATTTAGACATAATATTCATTTATGTCTGTGATAGAAATCAGTGGTACCATTTGCAATCTCTGTGGTTTTAGTCCACATAGTGACAAGCAGAGAAATATAGTCTAGAACAAAAACTCAAACTGTGATTTTCCTTATCTTCATTTAAGAGTACATGGTCGCACGCATTTTTCAAATATTTTCAAAGACATCTCAGCAATTCAGGAACATCCATTACTTTTCAAAAACTTTTCTAACTGACATTAAATCCCACTGTAATATAGTGCCTTGACCCTTCACTACCAATCTGTCCGAATATTTTCCTTCACTGGAAATTGCAACTGTATTTTGAATGAATTAGGAGGCAACTGTGTTGTAACTTGGTCTGGCAACACCATTATTGTGTTGTAAAGGATTTGAATTTGACCACAAACCCTTGGTACAAGGAGGAATTCCGTTTTGGTGACCTGAACCGTTTTAAAATGTAACAACGAACACTACCCAAAAACCATGCCAGGAACACACAGACACAGTCTAATGATTATGGAAAAAGAAATCTATGCAAAAAAAAGTATACGTTTTAGGAGCAATGTAAAAAACATGACTGAGCACTAGATAACTTTCAGCTTTTTTCTAGAATCATGCAGATTTCTTGAGGAGTGGGAGAGGGGAGAGAAAAGAACCAATACAGGCCTGATAGCCCCCCTTCACCCTGCACAATCAATATGATTTTTATTTATCAATTATAATAGTCCCTTCTCATAAAGTCTGCAAAAGGTAACTTAAGACTCTCATTCCCTTCTGGAAGACAAGGGGTCTGACACGTTTACTGGGACAAGTGCGTAGCGAAGCCTCTTTTGGCCTCCCGAACTCATTGATGCTCATCTCGTTTGGTGTGCTCTGTCTCCTTCCTGCTCTATACCATCCTCTAGTCTTTGCTGAAGCCTGGCGTTTTTAGACATATCTTGCTCTAATAAGGTGATCTCAGCTAAAGACTACACTGCTACATTACTCAGACTCAGTTTGGCTCTTGGACAGCTGCTCTGAAAGCATTTCTCTTTCTACAGCTGACACTGATACACTCTAATAAATCCTTTTGCCAGGGAAGGTATGACATTTTAAGTCCATTTCTTCCTCTCAAAGAGGAAGGTGAAGGATGGCTGGGGCTTACAGCATTAGATTGTAATTCATAAGTTCAGAAGTGTTTGATTCCCAGTACAGCATAACTTTTCCCTAACTATCCCTTTACTGCATAACACAGGGATTTCTTATTTGAGATCATGCTTAAGACAAATTTAAATAAGTGTGAATTGACAGATATTATTGCCAATCTCTACCTGTGACCCCACAAATAGTAAAAAAAAAAAAAAAAAAAAAAAAAAAGGAGTACTCCTCTACCATTGTTTCTCCTCGTAGCCTCCACAACCCCATGTTTCCCAGCAGAAATACCCTAAAACAAAGTTTCTGTCATCAACTACTTTTTCCCTATTTGTTGATTAATTCAGTTTGGCTTGGTTTCATTTTCATTAGTAATCCATCCTCTTTGAAGGAGCATTCAAACTCACCTACCATCCCAACTCCTCCCTAAGTAGCAAAGGAAGAGGAGAGAGGTTAAAATAAAGTGGGAATTTTATTTGAATAGTCTCACCAGGATTGAATGTTTAGGCTAGTAATTTAACAATTTTGCTAGTACAAAGACAACACTGAATTATTTATTTTACTAATGGTAGCACCAATTATAATAACCCCTTCTAAAAGAGAAGCTGGACTGCATGATAAATTGGCACTGCTCCTGTCTAGGTGTTGACATAAGGTAAATGCAATTCCTCTCCTGAGCCTGTGAAAATAATGACTACAGGAATTAAGATTAAAAGATTGTATTACTTGCTTTTTAAAAAGCAAATGAATTCAAAACATTAATTTATACTAAAATCTTCATTTCTTTTTAGCTTGCATGTTTCATCTAGTCACAGGGAAAGATGAAAAAAGCAAGAAATGATCAGACTGCCCATGCAATTTGTTTATTGACAACCTTCTCTAAGTTTATGAGGCAAGTCCCCTGGATCACAAAAAGCAACATGTCTTTGTTTTTACATAGACTAATGAAGCTGAACGCTGACAAATTTAAACTTTCCCATTATACCTCTAATTCAGTAATTTGCTTAGAAACATGGGAGAAGGTTATAAAACCGTGGAGTTAAGGCTGAACAGACCTTTAATGAGTTCAAGTGTTTCTACATTCTGGAGTAAAACAAATAGCCTAACTTTGTGAGTGCTTAGAAATAATTCAATCTAAAAATTACACTCCTCTTTGTCAGAAGGGGAACCTATGTTGTGTATTCCTGCCCTGTCAGAAGCTGAGTGCAGTGCAAAGGGGATGAGCGGGGTGAGCCAAGGCCAACAGGGCAAGTCAAACAAGAATTGACAGCGATGAGCCTTGGCATGGCCCAAGGATTAACAACTGACAGAAGACGACTATCTGAGGCTGCTGGTATCATGATTATCGTCGTGGTCTGATCTGTTCGGCAGCCTGTGCCTATACCCTGCTATAAAGCCCCTCAGTGACAGAGATCTGAGAGGTGGAGGGGAATCATTACATAGACATACAACTGCACACAGAAGCAGAGTGCTGAGGAACCATTACATGTTTGTGCTGGGCTGCCCCTAAAGAGCCCCACACTGAGACTGTCTGAGGGGGTGCTGCATTCCCCGGGGCTTGACTGAGCCTACTCAGTCCCACATAAGGCCAGTCCCACATAACTTTGTGCATGTGTGTATGTGTGATCACATGTGTGTGGAAGTGTGAGAGAGAGGGAGTGTAAAGCTCTTCCCTACACACCCTATTCCTCACTTGGTCCATTTCATAAATTGAGTTTCTTAGTCTCACGTTGTTTGGTGTTCCTTTCCTGATATGACATTATTGAAACAGCTACAAATCTCTCCAAATCCTCCGTGAAGTTATTTTTCTACCCAACCTCTCATCTAGAATACTGTCAGCATCCCTTTTCCAGCCAGATACAAGCTGTATTTTCTTCTTGCCTGAGTTCTTTAATTCCTCTTCCATTCCCTCCATACTCACAATAAAGACTGCAATTGCAGTCTTTTCAACATCTTCAATTATTTTTGGCTATGTACCTGGTCTCCCCCATACACAACAGACAGAAAACACACACACACTTACAACGGCAAAAGAAGCTGGTACACAGCTACAACTCATACTCCAACTGAATGATGCAGTATAATGAAACTGATAGTTCTCCTTAAGGGAAGAATAATGAAAACGACCACTGTAATAGTATCAGACCGTGTGGCATCAGGAGTCAAAGGAAATTTAAGTCACACTTAGCTTTGAAGAAACTTCTCCCTTTCTGAGTTTGAATTTGAATTTTTCTGAATTTCTTCAACTTAAAACATGGGAGTGTACCTGTCAATTTCCACAAAGATCTCAAGCAGGAGTCAAATTCTGTTTCCAGTTGCTATTATTTTAAAAGCACTCAATTACATATCCTGTATTCTTGAACTGAAACTCAGGTATGTTTTTATATTAAAAGAAAGCATTCCTTTATATTAAGCTGGGCCCTGACTACTGCTAAAAACACTTAGAAGTGCTATGTTCCCATTACAAGTAATAAATAGGGAATTAATCCTGTATCACTTTTCCCTGTGTCCACACCCCGTCCCTCCACCCCTTCTTCCCAGATGAAATTCGGATGCCAGAGAAAAAACAGTGTGACATTGCTAAGCTTGTTTTACTAAAAAATATGTCATATTTGCATATATTATAAACAAAGCTACAGATTTAACTCTGATCAGAAAGACAACGCTTCCATACAGAAATTTCCCTATTTTAAAAAAATGCATCAGTCTCGTATTACAAATAACATGAGCATAAACAAGTTTTATTGTTATGACTTTAAATAAAATCCTTCTCCCCTTCCAAAGGTTTATATAATTTCACACTTACAGGACAAAATCCCAAAAGTTTTTCTAATGGGATTCAGTCACAGCTGCTCTACCACAAATCTAGCAAATTAAAATGTGCAGTCAGATAATTTGGCTAAAGAATGCAAGTTTTGGCTTAATTTACTTCACGTGAACCAGTCTGTATAAACATTAACCACCACTGTGTTAGGGAACTTTTTCAGAATATGTATATGGACAGAAAGCAAGAAAAAGGAAAGAGGAAACACAGCAATAAAGAAGGATGAAAGAGGAAGACTGCAGGAATATACAGTGTAACTAATGATGAGAATTAACAGACAAATAATTAAATTCTCTGGAGCCAGAAAAACACTGGAGGAGGCGGCAGCACACTCCCCTCAGCCAGATAAAGTAAGATCACAAGTTGATGATAATGAGGAAAGCCCACTGGAACCACTGAAAATAAAAATGGGAGCAGGAAGCAAGGTACATAATCTGGCATAATCCATGTAGTTCGAAGGGGGATTTAAATTTACCAGTCCATGAAAGAATGCAGTTTTTCAGTCAAACAGAGTGATTGCCTTGTAGTCTTCCCAAACCAATTATTACACTATTTAAACGCAATTCTCTCTCTGAAATGGCCATTCCTGAATCCTGATAAGATTCATCCATTCCTGACTACATACTTCTTCTGTAAGATACTTGTTTGCATCATGCCAGCTAGCAGTGAATCCTAGGTATAGGCGACCTATAAAAATACTGCAGATCTTAGCAGGCACTCATAGCTTACAGCATCAATGAACTTTCTTCAAACAGCTGAATCAGGATTAATATTAAACCCAAAGGTAATATATTTGCACATGCCATATGAGCTATTTCCTACTCTTGTACCACTAGCCAAACTGGCAGTGGGCCATTCCTAATAAGAATACCTAAAGAAAAAAAAAAAAACTACTATAGAGTTTACCTCTCACTTGATTAATCATAATGAAGATAGTGGGGGCTAATAACAGGAGAAAATTTTCTGTCTTCTCCCAATACAAGCAACCAGATGACAACTAAAAGATGCCCACTAAAAGAGTCCAAGGAGACTCGCACGAGTTTTTCCTCCTCAGCTAATGTGTACATTAGGTTTGCATTAGCAGTAACACACAGTAATCAAGCTAACCAGAGGCAGGCAAGGAATAATCATAAACAGGAAGCAATTATAAGGCTTAGAAAACGAAGCTGATGCACTGCAGTGACATGAACTCCCAAATCAGAAGGTGCTACGTACTATTCTAAGTAAGAACAGTGAGGGAAGTGCCACTCTCTCCACCTATCTGACACACAAAGACAATCCTGGGATGGAAATCCTTTAGCCTTATATCCAAGCACTAAGCCCAAATTCCAGATATCAATCACACTCAACTACTAACTGAGTAGTCATTGGCACCTTGGAAGATCACATCCAAATGTCATACTAAGAGTTGTTCAATAATTGACACAACTTGAATTCTTCTGCCAGCAGTTCTGTTTGCCACACAGAAATATTATTTCTTAAACAATAGCATTATCCCAACGCAAAGCTAACACCTGTCTTTATGCATCAGATGCCAGTGTCTGTAAGAATCCTAGGAATGCCAGTCTTTCTGGTTGCTTAGTCATCATGTTGTGCCATGAAGCACAGCCCTACAAAGCTGCAAGGGAAGAGCAATATCCTCTGCAGAACACTATAATAGCAAAGGTTTTCTTTGTAATCTCCTGAACAAGTAGCAAGATTGATACTATTTTGTAGCCACCCAAACTGAAAGGCTCTGGGGCGGAGAGCTTTCCCGTTGCAGTTGCACTTTGAAGGAATAGCTTCTTGAAGCCTTGGAAGAGCTGGTTTTATTTTAGCAATTTGCACGAAATTCCTTCCTGTCAGATCATACACACTGATTACACCAGATTGTGCAGATATAATTCAGGATTTTTCCTGTCCTTGGTTTTAGACCTCGCATTTATATCCCAGTCCTACCATAAGAGGTGTATGTAGCTGAAAGCTTAAAAGCCAGTCTTCTGTGTTTTCCTCCTCCATAATGTCTCTGTGGCTTGGGAACTGACAGCTTCTCTCCAACAGGGCTGGTTGAAACACAATCCACAAGCTGGCATTTTACAGACCTCTACCTTCCTCTGGTTATTTGATAAAATTGTCTGCCAAGTTAAACTTTGTGGATATAACGAGAAATGTAACACACACTTTGATCACATGCTTCACTTTCCATAACACAGTACTCATACCACACTCAGCTACTGGAAAGGCACAACAGTGGACTATGTGCACTAAATCAGGAATTCTGTGGCGCACACGTAAGCTACCCCGACTGCCAACACTGAGTAACATCGCTCCACTACGAAAAAACGATTAACCTCATATTCACTGTGGATCATATTTCAGTAAAGGTCAAAAACTCACCCAGCCTCCTGCTATACATGAGTGTCTTCAAATACTAATAACCTCTGTCATCAGTTTAGCTATATTGTTATTTCTCAGTGGCATATGCCGTCAGGAAAAATAGGCTCTGTAGGCACATACTAAAAACCTTCTTCTCAAAACTATTATTCAGTAGCCAAGTCCGACCAGAGTCATTTCCACACTGGTCAAGAACAGCAGGAAAAGGGAGGGGTGCAGAGGCACTGAGTATAAGCTATGATTATTCACCTGACAGGAGACTAGAAGGAAGTCTAACATGCTGAATTCTTTTACTAAGAATTCTGTGGTTTAGTTTGGCAAAGTGCATATGGTGAGGGTAATAATAATAATAGTAATAACAATAAAAAAACAAAATTGAGAATAAACAATCTACCTGATATCAAGTAATCACAGTGTGGGACCCCCCCCCCACAGATAACGTGAACCCTCATACAGATAGATCTGTGTCTTCTTTGGCTTTCCTTTCCTCCCAGTTAAGTCCCTCCCTACCTTGCTGAGATATGTGTCTGGAGTTTTGTTTTTCCCCATGCAGCTCTTTCAGGTTCATCTTATATGCCTGATTTATTACCATTCCATTTGCCATACCATCTTAAAAATGCCAAGATCTGTCCTTACTTTCATTCATGGCTATATTTTATGCCGGACTCAGTCCAAAGCAGCATATCCACTCCTATGCTCCCACTTCCACATTTGTAATATGAACATCAACCACTTTTGCTCTTATGTTGGACTTTCCGGCCATGCTTAGAGATACTAGGTAAGACAGACTATGCCTAAATTGCAAGGGAAGCCTTGAAGCCAGATACAAGACCAACTATGCCAGTTCTGAGACTGACTGCCCTCCAAAGACCAGAGTGAAAAACCCCGTGATCTGCTCTGTCCCTTAGAGTACACTTGAAGGTTACTTTCTCAGTTAAGAAAGTAATTCGCTTGTGCAACTTGCTTGCTTGTGCACGTTACCTGTGCTTGGTTACAGACATGCCATTGTTTTCATATTCTCGACCGTCCTTGCTGCAGGTTTCTCTGACCAAAGCCAAATAAATAAAATAGCTCCTGTTTTTTCTTAGAAGTGGTCCAAGATGATTTGCCACAAGAACAGGTGGGATTTGTAGGCAGCTTGAGTTCTATCTGTCTATAAAGGCATTATGGGCATGTGGACATGTGGTCTTAGATGTACCTTTGGCTTTGTGACAGTCATGGAACCACAGTCCTAGAACACAAACACAGTTTAATTCCACCTACTGACTTTCCCACTGTCACCACTATTACCCCGTAGCAAACATGAGCTACAAAGAATCAAACGGATCTGTACACAGCCTTCCTAAGAAAGGCTGAGTGTTTTAAGATGCAAAAACATGCACAAAATTAATTTGATTGGTGCATGGGAATGCAGTGAGCATGCGAAAATTGGGCTTCTGACTTCATGAAAATCCATCACAACATATGCTCATTAAAACACATTTTTTCTTTGAAAAACAAAAAATCAAAAACCAAACAGATATAAATTGTATACAGGTACACTGCAGAGATTAGTTTGATTCCCATTACTGGAGACCAATATGGTCTTAATCGAGACCAAGACCATAAAGAACAGACGGATCCGAAGATCACCAGAATTAGCTCCTGACAAACAATAATGTCAGTGAGATTCAAAGTAAATACTAACATCGAAGGCAAACATATGAATGAGTCCAGGAGAGAATTAGTAATACTGAATTAGCAGTTATTTTGCAGTTATCATTCCATAACAATTGGTTAACATAGCCACGGAAATTCATATATTGTGATGTAATATTGTTTCATTGAAATATAATTCTGTCAGCTGGACACAACAGAAAGCTGTCAATACTTTGTTACAGGGATAAAATTTGGGCTTGGTGGTAACTCAGTGCAGAGACCTGTAGAGTTGCACCTGTCATGGTTGTAAACACATTCTTCTGAGATGAAACTTTTGCTAACAAGGCTCATTATATAGCCTGCACGCAAAACAGCTCGAGGGTGGCACTGCCTCCCTACTGGTTTGCCACCTGTTGCAGCTCAGAATATTACACATCCAGTTACCATCCAGTCCATTCTGTCTTGACCTGTTTCCCAAGGCCCTCGCAGTTTTCATGTACTACTGCGTGGTCAACGTATAGACACTAGTTACATCCCCAAATACCTTGTGTATTTGTGGTCATATGACAAATGCATATCCAGCTGTGTCATAGGAGAAGAGTGTTATTTACAATCCCTTGGGCATTTTTAAGAAATTTTGCCCTCCACAGTAGTAAGGCTGGACATCACTGCTCTAGGGAATAATCTAGCTACTGTGCTGGTGAAGCAGTTTGATATTCACACATGATCAGATAGCACATGGTATATTTCCTTTGACATTTTAACAGAGAAGCTACATAAGACCTGATAAACAAAGAGTTGTGATTCAGATATTAAAAGCACAAAAATACCATAGTAAAGCTGTACTTCAGTGCAGACTTACTTGAACAATATGTCTGCAGGGGGAAATACTACAAGCAGTCTTTCAGGATTACAGTTGGTTAACGGCAACCTTTTCACAAAAGGTTAACTGGACACTTGGTACAGACCTGTTTCAGATTTTGTACACATCTGGTTTACAATGGTGCAACTTAATTGACTTCACTGAAGTCACTCTTGATTCACAAAAATGTAAATGAGATCAGAGTTAAGGCACATAGGTAGACATGGATTGACACTTTACTGTGCTATTAACATCCTGGATTATAGTCAATAATCCAAGGAAGCTGAGTATACTCTCCCAAGAAGATGGTGTGATTTTTCTTTCCAAAGCAAGTTTGTTAACGTTAAACGATAACGAATGAACGGTCCATCTACAGTTCCTGTTCCTGTGACGTTTCACAGTATCTCATACATATTTATACCTGAAGATTCATGCATTTTCACACTAAACAGACAAATTGTTCACATAATCATACTCAGAATTCTACCTAATTTACAAATGCTAATGTCCTTAACCACACATACAAGTTAGGTATCTGCATTAACAAATGCCACTTAGATTCATTTAATCAACCAGGATTAACTACTTAAAAGCTAGGTTGCAACTAGTGGGCCAAAGAGTTCACCTTCAAAAGAGGTGCAGTGTTCCATGGAGCTTAATAACGTTCCACACGGAATTACTAATGTCTTCATTCCTCTGAATCTATGAGGACTCCACTACTTGCAGCCAAATGCCTATCATTATGACCATCAATAAAAATTCCACAATGTATTCTCTAAGTCTAAGCACAAGATGTCCTAAGTCTCTGGGTAGCATACTGACTCTCAAATTGAAGCTCTTCAATTTACCAGAAGTCTGATGAGCCTGCTTGCAGCACCTGCTTGCAGTGCGCATTATGGCAATCACACTGCCAACAGTACCTTTCCAGTACTGCCAAGCAATGATAAGAGAGCCTTCTTCAGTTCAGCGGAGGTCCTGGAGCTACTTGTGCAGCCTTTCACAATTCAAATCTTGCTCAGTTTTCATTTTTCCACGTTGAATCACTAGAGTTTTCGCAGAACAGATATACTCCTAGAAAAGAGTGGTGAGAGTTCCTATCCACGACGACAGACTCCTAGAAAGAAACTGCTGCGATGAAAAGCAGCTGTGCAACACAAGAAGCTCGGAGGAAGCCAGAGAGAGAAGCAGAGACTCCAGCCTAATGCAGTATCCTATTCCAATTGGTTCCCTAGCATAAAATGTACAGGGAATCCATTAACACATACATCCTCAAATATTCTTTCATATAGTCTGAAAAGGGAAAGCACTGTGGGTCTTCTAAGTACTATTCTGGCTGTTGATCAGGCCAAACAAATGAGAATTAATTCTGTATATGCTGTATAAAGTCAATGTTTCCTCTCTCATTTATGAGATACCTAGCCCTCTTACTTTTCTGAGTTTTGGATTAAGTGTGCAGTTACAAAGAGCTGTCTGTTCATGGCTGCACATTTTTAAGTGCCTAGATAAAGGGTAAAGCCTTTGCTTCATTTTTGCAAATGATCACCCTGGTTAATAATTCTGACACCTGCTGCAGCTGCTCTATCTGCTGCAAACAGAATGGATAAGATTTCAATTATTGCTCAACAAAAGATATTTTGTTGTGACTGTATATTTGGACTCTGAGGTTCATGGTGCCAAACACCTGCATTTATTCAGACAGTTGTGCAAAAGAATAATATTTTGTGATTGCCTTGTCAGATACCAACCTTTTAATAACTAGGTAACTAGTAAAAGTCAATTGGGAAATCTGCTGCAACATTCCATTTGTAGCGTTCTTCACACATCGTATAGCGAGCCTGAATGAGCAACAAAAAGCAACTTAGCTCATTATTAGGGCAGCAGCAGAACAATTTTGCATTAGCTCTCTGTTCAAACACCCATGCACTGCATGCCTTTTTCTGGTATAAATTTGCCTAGTTTGCAAGCTGACTGTATGCAACTGCTCAAAAGCACTCACAATGAGCAACAAGTGCGCATTTCAAGTGGCTATCACTAAAAAAAAAAAAAAATACTGCTTTTAAAATGCTCCCTGTGGGTTGTTCACCTACTAGAAGTTCACCTTAACTGCCTGGTGCCTCGCCTTATTTAAGTCTTTTCATAATACAGGAACTACATACTTCATTCACTTTCTAATTAAGCCCCACATATTACTGCAATCGCAGCTTATTATTGACTCAATTTGTGAAATAATTCTTAGGGTAGACCTTCAAGATTCAAGATGTTTTCAGCATCTTGATTTTGGTCTCATGTCCACATGTGCCATAATCTACTACCAGCACCAACACGCACACTGGACTCTTGCTTCTCTGTCCTAGAGGTTATCTTTAACTTGTGATCTTTGTGCCTGTATATTTGTTTGGGTTTATGCTATTGTTCTATTTCAGATCTTTTTTTTTTTTTTTTTTGGGGGGGGGGAATGACTGGGAATGTATTGTGGGAAAATTTAGACACTTCTTCGCTTAGACAGTTTTTCTTTCATACTTTTTCACGTCAATCCTGACTTGCTTCCCTTTATACGGAAAACTCAAGATTTGCCCCTTGGTTCTGTTCTAAGTGGTATACTTTATTTACGAGCACAGGTAACATATTTGGTATACATCTCTTAAGAAACAGGACTTTTCCTGACTTACCATGTTTAGATTGAAGGTATCTTATGAGCTGAAAAACTAATAAAATTTCCAGAGACCACTGCTGCGTCCTATACCTAGAACAGTAGTGTGACTACTGAGCTTAATTCATCAGGTTACTCATGTTGCCAGAAGCTCTACAAAAGTATTTTAGCATTGACTTCTAAAGTTTTTTTACTCTAAAATATTTTCCTCAGTTAAGGCAATAGAGATTAAGCACAGAATTGTATCCATATATTAAAATATTTCTTTCCTGTAAAACTGCTGGAACACTAATTACGTTGCTATTCATCATGTCCCTCACTTTTGGAAATTCCAGTCAAGCTCATCCATGCCAGTGATACCAATGATGTCCCTCTTTAAAAAACATTACAAGAGACATAGCTGAGGTAGAATAGATGAAATAACAGTTCTTCCACTGCATCGTTGTGGGAACTTGGAACAATGATGATTAGCTGTAGCATGGTGCATAGGTGGATGTGTATTACCCAGCTGAATTAAATTTGAGATGCTGAGATTTTCCTCACAACAGGAAGCCACAGCCAGTTAAGGCCGTTAAACTGATACCATTCAGATTTGATAAGAGCTACTCCGAACCAATCACTTTTCTACTGTTATACTGACTTCTCATCCAGAACTACTCTTGAACTGTTCAAGTTATTTTCTAATTTCACATGCATCTGTCTGAAAACAAGAAAAGTTTGAACAAGCTTGACAATTTCTGGAGTAGTTTCACACTTAACTCAGTTGGTATTCATGGAAGGTGAAGTCATATTGCATCATTTCCAACATTTACACATCTCCTCTTGTTTTGTTTCTTGCGTAGAATAAATGACTTCCATATGTATTTTGAATTTAACGAATGCATCAGAGACTCTTCATGATCCATAGTAATTACTCTGCAATCTAACAAAACAATACAGTTCCTATTTTTTTTCTTAAATAGAGAGCAGGGAGAAGTTTACGCAGGGTTCCAGCTCCTGCTGTGTTTTATAAGAGGGGTTTTATGAAAGTACAAGAATATAAGAATTAGCTCTCCGGCTCTGATCCCTAGCAGAACTAATTCTTATGTTTTTGTTAGAAATGCCCACTACACTGGGCAGACTTCAGAGGAAATGCTAAAAATGCAAGTATGGATTAGGTCTATAAGGCAGTAATTTTCTGACTCCTCATAATCATGGCTAATTTATACCAAACAAAAAAAACAAAAAAAACAAAAAAAACCCTGAAAGCTCCTATCTTTGATTTTAGATTAGTCTTAAAGTTTCCCATACTCTTAATAAACACTAATCTGCATTTTAAAGTCTTCATGATTATTTTTAATAACCATTTCTCTTGTCAATAATGAATACAATGAATGCTCTATGTTGCTGAAGAGAAAAGCATCATCCCAGAAAGCTGTGTAATTTTTGTTTATATTTGCCTTCATTATTTTTGACTGTGTTGCCTTTATACTTCTTTTCAAGTGTTATAAATTGGCACCAGCCTATGCGTAAAGGAAAAGGAATGGGAAAGGTGAAAGGTGATCTCTAAAGTCAGAATAACTTAAGAGATGAAGACAGAAAACAAGCACAGAGATGGAAAAGAGGAAAATTACAAACTCTGTTTGCTAGAGCAGCGTTAGAAACCAGAACCAATTTTCATCCAGGACTGCTCTTACCACACTGACTTCATTGTTGGGGATAATACTGACAGAGAAAAAATACTTTCCAAATGTTTAAATATTAATAGTTGAATTACCAATTCAGTTACCAATTAATCTTTCATTCAAAGCTGAAGACCAGATATCTCCTTTCTATCCTGAATTTTCTAGGAATGGGGCTATGCCCATTTATATTTCAGTGAACAAGTTATTTTCTAACAGTGGCAGAGGTTCAAAAGGCCAAAAGCACTCCTTTGTTACAGTCACAGCACTCCTTTTTCATAGTCACATGCTACTGATGTTCACACTCACTTTATGCATGCATCTCCACTCATGAGTTACATTACTAAGGAGAGCTTCCACAGTGATGCATGTCTGTGGTTCCCAAGCAGCACAACGCTGCCACAGTGTTCCAGACAAAACAGCCCAATAACAACTCTCATCAAGGAAGATCCTAGAACTCCTGTAGTTTTTCAGAGCACGTTCTTTGAAACTGAATCTGTCCACATGAAGCATTGTACAGAGACTGCACCGAGCCTGAGATGGTATGTTCAATTATTCAACACACCAGCTATTTCATATCTATATTTAATTAGGCAGCTTAAAAGGAAAACAAGCACCTCCTATTTTGGCAAAAGATTCAGTGTACTATCAGTATTTCTGGTGTCTTTCTGCTCTTAAGTTCTTCTTAAAAGACCTTAAGGTTCACGCACGTCACTTAAATAGACTTTTCATGGCAGTGCTGCAGGTTCCAGAAGCTCAGCTAAAGTTTACCAAGGAGTTAAAGAGGTTTTTATAGCACAAATGTAGGAACAGCTGCCGAAACAGTTTCTCAGGTAGCGCATGAAAACTCTCCATTCTCCCCAGGGCCATGCTTCATTCCCTCTAAGAATCACATTTAGAATATTGAACAGTTGCATCACAGACATGGGCTCTTTTTTGCACTTACCCTTTCCAGTCACCTACAGAACAGCCAGGCACAGACTAGCCTTTAATTATCAAATAGAAGCATCTTCAACTGGATCAAGTAAGAAAAGATGCAAGAGGAAATCTTTCTTTAGATTTCTCCCTTAAAAAAGAATAAATTTTATATAGGATCTTAGCATCCACGGGATACAGAGTAGCATATGAAAATTTCCTATGTAAAGTACAAATATTCAACACAGGAGGAGAAGCTACTTAATACAAGAAAACTAATTGGAATTTGGGCTTATTAAGCCTTTGCCCTATCCGTTAAACACACCAGCTAGAATGCCAGGTATGAGAT
The DNA here is from genome assembly GCF_040807025.1 of Struthio camelus. Taxonomy (NCBI): domain Eukaryota; kingdom Metazoa; phylum Chordata; class Aves; order Struthioniformes; family Struthionidae; genus Struthio; species Struthio camelus. The sequence goes on along the minus strand of NC_090950.1, from coordinate 32,705,569 downwards.
TAGGTTTTGACATAGTAACACCCAACTACAAGGAGTTTAAACAAGTTTTAATTAACCCTAAAAGAATTCTCGTACAAAGGCGTTGGCAGAGCTGAGAAATGCCATTTAATCACTGACAAAAGCCAAATTTGTACAAGCAACCCCAGGGCTCTTAATCTAGATTATGGAATTGCAAAGAGTAAATCAACAGAGACTTCCACAATCATATGAGTCCTTAAATCAAAGTCAATTTTGTGGAAGTATATACAATTCTACCAGCTTCAATGAATTCATGTCTACCTTGCACTAATCCTGAATTTGACCCAAACTAAACAATCAAAACTTGAATCAGGATATATAGCACATGGTACAGTTTCAGTTACTTTTTGGAAAACTGAGTGACGCCAGGATTTTTTCTTCTCTTTTCTTTCAACTCTTAAAATTAAATATTTGCTTGGTTTGTCTCAGAGCTACTGAATTTTTACATCCTTCCAACAGCCCGCTCAGCTGATGGCTATGCTGCTTTTATACTGTCATTTTATTTAGAAGGCACAGTCCATTAACCCAGTAATTTCCCAATAAGCTTGCTCCTGAATGATCCAGATAGATAGCATTTGCTGCCCAAGTCGCATCACAGAGCTTTTCATTTGTGTACATCTACCTCTGTTCTGTTGCTACAGCTGTTCACGCTGAGACTTGTCATCTCAGAACTGTTTTATTCTCCACATTACTCTAAATCTTTGGATCAACTGGAAAATGGAGGTGGTATAAAATAAAATGTCCTGCTTTTTTTAAGCTGAGGGCATACAAAACAGAACACTCCTTGCCAACAGCAGTGTTTGACCGAATGGAATTTAAGATATTAACTTTCAGCTTTAATGTTGTAAGGAGTTGAGCAGATAGCTAAGAGAACAGTTTTCTCTCCAGACAACACTGTCATGTCCATAGTCACGAGAGGCAACTAGCGGTGAAGTCCCCCAACTGGAAACTTTTTGGTAGTGTATTCTCTATACTCTGAATCAGGCATATGATTCTTGGTCTTCCAGTGAGCCAATCTGTTAACAATCCAAGAAAACTGAAAATACCACCTTTCTTTCAAGTATTTAAAGGACAGACAGATAGAGACGAAAGGATTTTGGTATTAATCCACTTTGTCACTACCTAGCTAGTGTAAAGACTGAAGAGCATTTTATACTATAGCCGATTCTATTTAATATTGTGACAATTACATGAGAGCTATGAACATGACTTGTAAAGGTGAGTTCAATCAACAATTAAAACTATGTTATATTAGGATTATAAGCAACTAATTTTAAACCCTTAAAATAACAGGTTCTCTATCATTACAAAAATTTCTATTGAAAGATTAGAACATATGTGACCAAAACATACCAGTTGTCAAAGTATTTAATATCACCATTGTTAGACTTCAAATCAACATATACTGTGGAGGGAAAAATCAACATATACTGAGAAAGAAAGAAGCATCACTGACATGTAGCATAACATCTTCAGAAAATATTAGCAGTTCCTGAATGGATTATTATTTATTTTGCATGCGCAGTGACCTCAAGTGCATGATATTTAATTCATTACATCATACAATCTGCCATTAAAGTACTGTCACCAACTATGTACACATAGAAATCATAAATACTACTAGTATGTAATTTTCGGTAGAAGTTAATTTTTAGGTTTTGTTTTTTCAATAATGCACAAATACCTTCTTTGGGTAAGCATTAACAAAACAGTTAATACCTTAATACGATATAGAAAGTGGGGGAGGTGGGCTAATTAATTTATAGAGGCTCAAGCATGAAGATTAAGGAAGACTTATACAAAAAGAAACGACAAAGGAATGTGAAGAAAAGCTCTTCTGTCAAGACTGTCGAGGTACCCCTAGGAAAAAATCTGGTAAACTTTTGAGGTGAGATAGCAACCAATCATCAAGGAAAGGCACGAAGTGAAGAACTTTCTATTTCCAAAGGTGACAACAGTATCCAGCATCACTGGGCAAAAGCAGATGAATGACAGTGCCTCAACACCAGTCCTTTCTAAGCACTATACTAAACTGGCATCCAGATATAACTGCTTACTAAATAAGAGTGGGATTTTTTTTTTTTTTTAAACCCACACACTTCAAGCAATTACACAAATGCTAACTGGACTTCAGTTTTCATAAAAAAAACTCTTCAGTTGTACTGCTGAAATGGTTTGTTGAATCCAGGTGTCAATTCATATCCAGAGGTCATCATCTCACAGATGAGCGTGTAACTAAAAATATAGTGTCGCATACACAGCTGAAATAGGGCTATCTGAACAGATTATGGCTTATAAAGCTGTCACAAAGCATTTATGCATACTGAGACTCTAAATCTAGTCTGGTCTCTAAACCACACAAGCCTGACACATGGCAATTTGGTTCAGGCTACAGAAAGAGCCCTCCACAAGCTGGGAAAATGATGTCTGGCTTTGAGTCACTCAGGTTTTATAATCTCATTGAAATAAATCCCTGGTTAGTAAGAGTTGCGTATTCACACAGCTGGAATTCTGCTCCACTCGATTACATGAACTGTTATATTAATAACATGACCTGGGTTGAAGTGCTGAACCTCCAGAAACAAAAGCCTTACTAATTATAGCGTGAGTCAAATGGCTGAGAATCCCTTGACCACAGTTGTCAGAACTACAGAAGGATCAGGGCAGTTAAGAGTATATAGCCCGTGAGGTATACAAAGACTTCTAGCTTTTAAAAAAAAAAAAAAATTAATTTTGAAATACAAACATTTCTTCAGCTCCATTTAGTAATCATCTAGAACATAAACACCTTCTCAACCCTCTATCTACATCTCTCCTATAGATCCAATTTACCTTGCCTTCTGCTGGGTCTGTTTTCTGTCCTAATTCTCATTGATCCCTTGGGAGGAGACCAGGAACTGTGCTTGAAACTGAAACAGGATATTCCCTGATAATATAACCAGCTTTGCAACTGGGCCTATAGTATCATACATGCCTCTATCTGAAATAGATGACTAGATCTCTCTTTGCTATCTGTATAGTACAGTTCACTTAGTGTATAGATCAGTGAGCGACAGAGTGGTTGCTGCACAGAACGAAATTCTATATATTCTGAGTATATAATCAAGCTGATTGGGTTTCAAGCGTTACTATATTTTAATCTATTACAACTTTAACTATCAATGCCATTAAAATGGCTTTTATTACATAGATAGCAAAAACTTATTTTTCTCCTATGCAAAATAGTATTGAAACACTGGATCATATTCAAACATTTGTAAGTATAGCCTTAGAAAGGGTAAGACTATGGAAAAAAAATGAAGTTTGATTTCCAAATCAGCCATTGTTTTGCTTTTTTGAGTTACTTAATGTTCCACTCCTATGAAGAGGAGCTCCACTAAATCTAGTAACAATAAAGGGCTTTGAAAAACATTGTTTTCATCTGCTGGAAGTTGCAATAGAGAAATTTGAATTTACGTATTTATTTTAAAATATGTAAAAGAGAAAAGCAGATCTTGGGATTCCCTCCATCTTACTGAGGAAAGCTGCCACTCACACTTCCCTCCCCCCCCCCCCTTTTTTTTTTTTTTTTTTGAAACAGCACAGCCAGAACAAGAGGAAATGCACGTAGAAAAAGGTGCGTAAATGATTATCAGGTAAAAAGGTGTGTAGATCCAAAGCTTAAAATCAAGAGAGACAAGAGGGGGGGTCACACTGGTCATGTAGAATCTCCGATATGACCAAGCATGACTGTGGGACAGGGAAAGGTCCTTGCCTTCTGTTATAACTCAGCGAAAGCTGAAAACAGCAGCATCTCTGAGAATAAGGTCGTTAGCGTTGAGTAAAAAAATAATGCAGAGCACTGTGAGACATGAAGAACTGTTATATTCGTGTGCTGATTCCAGTTTGCAAGGATCCTCAGACTGTCTCCCTTTTCGTAGGTAATAGAATAATTCTACTTTAACATTAAGTTGTAAAGAAAGGCTGAAGACAGTAAGGAGCTGTGTCTAAAGCATGAGAACAATCCCTAAAAATTTCCGTTTTATTAACTCATCAATGTACTTCATATAAATAAGGGCTAGATTCTCAGTTCACATTAGTTGGCTGAAGATTCAGCTTTTAAGTCTTGGACTTCTTTTGACTGGGGAGTCGTATGACACACCTCCTGTCCCAAACCACTCTTCCTGCTCATATATTTACATGAATTTTATTCTGAGATCAAATCCTTGTGTTTTGAATCCAACTATTCCAGATGTGCTTAGAAGATATGCTTTTGATGGGTTTTGGGCTGCTTCCCAGTCTTCATTCTTCTAACGCTAAACTATTCAGATTTCACCATGTGAGGATGCCCTTTGACAGACAGTCATATTACCATGGCAGTGCTTCGTATTTCAGAGCACCCATTTCATCACAGGCATTGCTCTCAGCTTCAAATAACTTCTGCTTCGGTTCAGTCAGTGATACTGCACTACACTACTCCATCATACATGGGCAATTCACATTCAGTTAAAATACAGCATTTCAGCAAAAGTCACAAAGCTGGCGGAATAAAAATAAATGAAAAACCCTAGCAATAGCAGCCGACTGATTGATAAAGAACCAACATGTTCATAGAGGCCTAATTAAATCCATTTTCTGGTGCAGTAAGGGGGAAAAAAACTTATAAGATGGGTTAGAATTTTCCAAAAGCATGCAAGTAATTTAAGAGCTCAAGTTCTAATGGAAAGCAGGTGGGACTTGCGCTATAAATGACTCCAGCTCTAGAAAATTGGAAGTATTCACCAAAACTACTCTGTCAGGTAGCCACCAAAAAATTTCTTCTTTAGGAAAATACTAAAAAGCATGAACCAGAAATGTTAATTTTTCCAGCAGGGCATAACTCTAGTATGCTAAAGTTCATCTTAAATTGCACCCAGAAACAAACAAATCATCATAGAAGTACATGTTATCTATGCCAACTATGCTAGAACCTTCTGGGGGATTTTAGACTTCCTTGCATTGCTTCTTTTTTACTTTAAAAATACTAAACAAACACCAAATGAGAGTACCTTGAAAAAAATCCAGCAGCATTACAGAAACACTCACATGCAGAGACAGAATCAAAGACAGATTTCATATGTGTCTCATGCTCAATATGAGGGAAATACACTGAAACACAGTGTGCCTAATATTTTTAAACTTAGGAATTTTGTTTTCAAAATTCCAGTGATTTGAGTGGCAATCAAATTCCAGTGACTTCAAGGGTACCTCTGCCTACCCACCCACATATTTAGGTTTTGGTACCTTAGCTTTTCTTTCTGGGTCCTTCATTTATTACACAGTGCCCTTGCAGAATTTCACAGGAGCTACTTCTATCAAGAGTAAAATAGTAGCATTTCAAAGCACAGGATAACAAGGACTGTGTTTCTGAAAATGTGCAAGCTTCCATACGCTTCCATCTTCTATCTTACTTTGGCTATCGTTAGAGAAGAATTTTAGTATTTATAAGAAAAATGGGCCAGGAATTCCTTTTAACACAGCATTTTAAAGTTACTCCTGATAGAGCCTCTGATTAGCCCCAGGGAAGCCATAATTTCACAGCAGGGTATTAATGCAGTCTTCCATTAAAGCAGATACATATAAACAAAGCATGTCACAGCTTAACAAAAGGAAGAGTACAATTGCATTTGCAACTAAAGCATGTATTATGACTGGCATTTTCTATGCTAATTTTTTTCAGTTGCAATAAATAGTAAATAAACCTATTCATTAATTTTAACAAAATCTGTTTGCAACAGACAAGTCAGTAGTATCATCTCTTCAGATGGTTCTTTATTTAACTAAGATGTGCTTCTTATATGAGCAACTGAGCTCTTTCTAAGTCTAGCAAACGGTCCAGCAAGGCAAACTTTCAAAACTTCAGAACTTCTAAAGCTCTTGAGTCTCAGCTGTGATCATACATGGGACAGACATACAGCTCTCAGAGGGGGATAATAATATTGATTTACAAATATAATATTTCTCAAATGTTGATAAGGCTCAAGAATATGTCACAAACCTATATCCCACTCTTCTAAATGCTTTCTAAGCTTTGTGTGCATCTCAGCTCAAACAACTGAACTTCAAGCGCATTCTTATTTTAATAGAGTCCAGTATAGAAGATTGATATTTTATATCTAGCATGATAATTACTTGTCAATACCTTTAAGTTAGCTAACGTTAGAATCTCAGAATTCATCTTAACAAACCTATGAAAATTTAAACTGGATAGCAGCCAATTCAAATTTCTAATCTCTTAAAATGCTACAAACAGAAATGCTTAGTTTTTAAATCCCAAAACAATTTGTTTTATTCCCTCTAATCAATATTGGGCCACATGAGATAAAAACTTCTGTTTTAATCATTACTAGCAAAAACATCTGAGGAATTCTACCTTCAAAATCTCCATATAGCTGAAACGTTAGGATGACTATTTCAGCAACGATGGTATTATACCTCTCAAAATCATAAGCTTACATCTTTCGAGCTTTAAATATGCTTGTAATAGGCAAGCTGCAGCCAACATTACTGCTACTGGAGACCGTTCCTATGTTTATCTGAACGCTAGCAAGGTTTTTCCACCGAGTACAAGCTCATCAGAAAAAAAAAAAAAAATCAAAATAGATCATTTTAGCATACATTTAAGTCTTTTCTTTCACACACTTCAAAATTTATCATTCTACCTAGCTGATCTTGTAAAAGATACATCATCTCATTTATCACCCCAGCAAAGTTTCTGATCTTTAACACTTTGCCAGCTGCTTAATTACTTAATTACCTCTACCACATTCTTCAGCACTCTGTTCTTCATGCTTTCTTCTGAACTGCTTTCATGTAACAGGACAGTTCTTTGATAAAATCTCTATAGCCTCTAATTTGTCATCTTTCAAATCCCTCCTTAACATTTCTCTGGTAGGATGCTCTTAAAAACAAACAAACAAACAAACAATCAAAGTGGACTCATTTGATCCTACTCCTTCTAACAGTTCCCTTCTCTTCCATTACTACCTAACTAGTTCTTCCCTTAACTAAACACCATGTTCATATACAGCTAAGAAAGCTCTCTTGACCGTTCAATATACTCAGTTTTCATATGCGGTACCTCTAATGCTCTTCCTTTACTTACGAGTTTTTACTGTAATCCCTCCTGAGGAAGAGACAGTCATTTTTCTGGGTTTAAACAGCAAAGGGTATAAGTGATCAGAATCAAGAACATATACCTTCGTATGTGGAAATGAGTACAGAATTTGGTCAGGACACGTCCTTATCAAAGTCCATATCCACATTTTTCTACCACACGTTAACATAAACGGAATTTTAAGGCTTGATCCACCAAAGTCAACGGAAAGATTTTGATTAAACTTGACAGGTACTGCATCAGGCATCTGAGCTATTACATTTCCAAGACAGGGCATATGTGAACCCATCTCTAAAATGACAGATTTCACGAGGCTGCAAAAGAATGACAGGCTTCAGTATTGCTATGAGAGGTATTTTTGAACCCATACATTAAAAAAATCATGCAATGAATAAAATAATTGAGCAGTGAGAAGACTGTGGTAAAGACGACATTTTCATAAGAGGCATGGAGAATATGAGAAACTGATCTAATGTGATCTAATATTAACAATAAAAGATATGTATCTTTTCATTATCACCACCATTCCATATCAACTAGGATGACCATCCAAGAAGCCTGAAGTTAAGCTATCCAAGATGTGGCAAGGTGTGCCAGTGGTATTTCACAGAACATGGTAGATAACATAGGGAAAAAGTGGGAAAGAAGTATTTACAGACATTCTTGTGAAATTTTGTTTTGGCTCAGCCATCTTAAACTGAACAGAATATTGTTTATACAGTACAAGTGAATTCTTAGCTGTAACCAAGAATTACTAATCTGAGACTAACATACACTGAGGACGAATTCATTTTATCTCAGGTGAAAACAGATGCAACTTACAAACATTAGAGCATTCATTCAGTGAAAGACCATGAACATAGCATATAACGTAGTTTGAACTGATCTTTCCAAATGCAAAACAGCCATTGTAAATGTTGCATAAGTAAATGCAATATATTTACCAAGAATTGTCAATAAATGCTTGCATAAAATATAAATCAACAAAAAAAAATCTGCCTAGGAACAAATAATAATACACATCAGGAAAACACAGTGTGAGGTTGTGAGGATGGTCAAGACCAGATGAACAACCAAACAAGTGTACTGTCTATGTTGAAAGAGTAAATAAACACGGCTCTTATCTCCCAAGATCTTCCCCTGGTTCTGTTATCACCGGCAACGTTTGTAAGTTCATTGTGAACAAATTCACAAATGAGCAAGGTTGTCTTTGCTGCCTGTGACAGCTTATGTCAGATTTTCCAGAAGGGTAAGTGTAATATTGGTATCTTCTGGCAGATTCTTTCAACATTTGGGCTTGTTTGGGATCATCCACAGAAGGAAAGGGCTGCTGGAGAGATACACCATTCCCATATCAAAAAAGCAGAGCAGATTAGCTATAGAAAGCGATTTGGGAAACTGCAGAAAGATTCAGAAATGCTGTAAAACTACATACACAGAATAAGGAAAAAAAAAATGCTAGTGAGGACTTTCACTGTTTCGTAACCAATACTTTGCACGATTTGCTCACATAAATTAAGAACAACGCTGCTGAGTAAATTGTATCAATATACAAACCGCTGTGGAAGGAATTCTTATTTATGATGTCATTTAAAGTCAATTTGAGTCATAATTCCTTCCTCACAGAAACCTTTTGAGAAACATCCTCAGAAACTGTAAGAAAGGTTTTGAAAGATAAAGTTTTGACTAATATGCTGCCAGCTGTTGTAGCAAGATCTGTCTAAGTATTTCTCTAAGCCCTGTCATTTCACCAGTTCATGAGATTCAGGTCAGTGTTCATCTCTTCCTGTATCATTTATACAAAGATTGAACTGGTGTTGGTTCCCCAAATCAGTATTTATTACTACTCACCGCTCTCATACCACTCTAAAACTATAGTTTAGCCTTAAAGAAAGCAATCATAAAATGTGCTGGAATAAGAAACTGTCCAACAAAGATCTAGAAAACATGTCACATGAAGAAAGACTGACCTAAATAGGGTAGTTCAGAGAACGCTGGAGGACGATCCGAAATGATCTTCGAATACTCAAAAGCGAGTCACAAAGAGGAAAAACAGATCTCTTCTCCAAGTCCACTATGAATAGAACAAAAAGTAACAGGCCTAAATTGCCACAAATGAAATTATGAAATTTAGGGTAGGCATACAAAAAAAGCTTCTCTAATGGAAAGGACCACTGAATACGAGATATCCCAAACTGATTATGAAGTTTCAATCTGTGAAAATTTTTTGAAGAACAATTAGTCAAATAGCTTTTGAGAACCCAAGATGCCTCCTTTGGACAGATAATAAAATGACCTCTTGGGAGTCAAATTACTTCTAGTTATTCTTTATTTCTGCCAGTGAAAGTGAACAGCGTCAACTGCTATGATATTGGTATTAATGATATATTTTCAAATTAAGGTAAAATTTTACTATTACAGTGCAAGCAATTGGATTTTCAAACCCCCCCAACTTGTAACCTTACTTTGTTAGCAAGAATTCTCTACCAATTAAGACACGGCAGAGATTTATATTAGTTCTGAGTATTTCTCAGCGTTTTTCAGTACAAGTCTTGCTGGAGTCAAGGTCAAATCATAGTAACAGTATATAAAACAAGAAAAACTTAAAGGCCTATGAAAACATTTGCAAATTACATTAATACAGTATTGCATCCCATAAAAATTTTCACAAAAATAAAAACTTAAATTTTCAGTATGCAGAAATGAAGAACAGATGTCAAAGTTTTCATATAAAGACATTTGAACATTTGCATTTTCTAAACATTTACACATGGTGAGAAGGAAGTAAGAATTTGCATGCGCCCCTAATAGGTAAGTACCATTATCACCCAGAATTTCTTCTTAATAATATTTAGTTTTCTCCATCCATAGGACCTAAAATGCTTTGCAGAGGCAGACACAGGTACCGTCATCATCAACACAAATGAAAAAACTGAGACATAAAAGTCAAATTATTTCCCCATGGCTGTACTGCAAGTCTGCAGTAGCCCCAGAAATAACACAAAAGCCTCTGTACAACTAGTTCCCTGTGTGTGCATCTACTAGGTTAGAGTGATTCCAGTTACCAAACTCACGGTAAAGCAGGGGTTGTGGCAGAACTAAACCCATGACTTTCTCTAGACTTCTGCAATGTATCTACAAAACCTGCTACAGTTACTATGTCCTTCTCATAGCACAATATTTCAAGGCATGATTCCTTTATCAATCACTTGTTTCTCTTGTTTATGCTACACCTGGCATCCTTCCCCATCTGATACAGCACTTCATATTTGCTCTTTCTCTTTATATAGGAAGGGAATACACTTAAATGGTCCACAAACCAGGTTTTTATTTTATTTTATTTTTTTAATGTTAATATGGCATTCCCTGGGGTTTTCTCACTGAGTGAGAGAGAATAACAACACACTTCTGGAATGGGCTTGGTGCTTCAGCCAGATCCTCTATTCTCACTTCCGCCTGAGTCACTCTCTGATCCCCTAGGCTTCTCCACAGCTGGGTGTCAGATTATTTTGGCTGGGAGCTATACTTGCACAGTTGGTACCACCTGCTGTAAATTCTTCAGTCCTTGTTATCTCTGCAGCAGCTCTTGGCCTTTCAAAAGCTAATTCAGTGAAAAAAAAAGAGGAAAGGACAGTCTGTGCTTGATGTTTAAACTGCAGTTTTGTTTTCCAAAAACTCTTCAGATTGATAGTTCCGAGTATATTTTAAGAATTCACAGTGTGACACAATGAACTATCAACTCCTGCTGCTGCTATTATTTAAAGGCGGCCAAACTCCATACTGTTAAGTTGGATGAACTTATTTTAACTGCAGGTAACAGAGCTACTCTGAAGTTGTGTAAATAAGATCATAAAACCTCTTTGTACCTCTTTATTTAGATAAAGAGCAAACTATTAGGCACAAGGCTGGCTATAGTATTTTTCTGTTTACTCTACTAGTCCCAACAGTCACCATTTTTAGAAACACCTGTCTTTTAGTACTAAGGACGCCACCCGCCAAGTAATGGAGAGGTAGGAAAGATACTGAGCAATTACCAAAATGACTGAATTTACATTCTTACATTTAAACAAGACTTACTTAAATTCACTCAGCTGCAAGACCTGAGCATTCAATTGGAATTAACAGAGACTTAACATCAACAAATGCATTCAGATGGATAAAGACAAGAGAGAGGGGTACGGATCCAAACTAGACTGATACACCGATACACTTTACAACTGAATAAAATTTGGATTTGACTCTAGAGCCAAATTTTACAGGTCAAACACACTGCTTATCCAAAAACAGATTTGAACAGCTCAGATTTAAATAAGGCTCTACACTCTCTTTGCTGAAGCTCATAGCTATCGTCTTTTTATAGGATAATCGTTGAAAGAAGAGAAGAATGAATCTAGCCATGTTTTGGGCATCTCCAACCTTGAAAAAAAAAAAAAAATAGTAGTCTTGTGCTACCATGAGAGAACTAACAAATTGTTTTCTGTCCTTCCTTGGGGGATTTTTTTTATTTTTAGGTCATATGTAGATTGCGCTTTCTCTCTGCAAAGTAAATAACAAAAGTTTGCTGTCTCGATTATGGCTAATAACAAACCAGGACTTCCATAATAAAATATAGTAATATAGTTTGACATTTAACAGGCACTATCTGCTCTCCCTAAGATCTATGAAGATTCCGAGGCCTTACGTATACATCTCCATATATTTCAAACAGGTAGAATGCAGAAATATAAAGACTTAGTGATTTTTTCTTAAATGCAATTATGCATTCTAGAATCAAAAAGTGAGCTATAAATACCTACAGTATGATGCATATATATAGTGCTTGGTTAATGTGAATTGTAACGTTAATTTATTATATGTGCAAATTCTAATGCTAAGAGAAAGTATGCATCATACAGTTTACATCAGCCACATTTCACCAAGATGATTTTGAAAAATCTATTTTCACATTTTAAATTATAAATTCTTTGAAACCTATTCTTGTTTTCCAGGAAATAAACATTTTCCTATTTCTTATTTCTCAGTTTTTCTGTGTATTTAGAGATACCCTAGTTGAAATCTTTCCTTGCCTAAACGGGTGTTGTCTTTAAAACACGTTAGGAAATGTAATAGGTTGGAAAACTCTCAGTAGGCTACTAAATCCCTTTGCAAATCCTGGCAAATTCCCAGACTGCCCATTGTCACAGAGATAGATGGCCTAATTACAAATCCATTAAACATTTTAAGTTCAAGGGTCTGATTTAACCCTGAAATTATTTGATCTGCCTTACACTGCTTGCTTCAGTGAAACCGAGAAGAGTAAAAAAAGAACAAAGCAAATAAGAACATTAAGTGAAAACAGGGTCAGAGAGCTGGCAAACTAAAAACAAAGAGGGAAAGCAGAAGCAGGAAGAACACTTACAGGTAAGGGGAAGAAGGAACACTGTTTATATTGTAGAAGCATTACATCTACATTCTATCTTTTAGCCAAGTGTAAATAAACCAAGAAAAGATACTAAGAGGCCAACATCATGCCCCCTTTCCACATAACAGTGCTATGGGACGAGTTCTTTGTTTCTGCTCTCAGATCTACCAAAGACGGTATGCTTAACCGGCTAGATCCAATCACTGAAAGTGAATAGACGTCACTGTAGAATTCCACCAGACACAAGACCGAAGACGCCTTTTAAGCTGCATGGTGAGCCAATAGTTGCTTTTATTGTATACGTTCATTTCACATATGGTCCTACCCCTTTGACTGTGCTTTATGAAACTAAATCACAGAATGATTAAGGTTGGAAGGGACCTCTGGAGATCATCTAGTCCAACCCCCCTGCTCCAGCAGGGTCACCTAGAGCACACTGCTCTAGGATCGCGTCCAGATGGCTTTTGAATATCTCTAGGGAAGGAGACTCCACTACTTCTCTGGGCAACCTGTGGCAGCGCTCTGTCACCCTCCCAGCAAATAAGTTTTTCCTTATGTTCAGATGGACCTTCCTGCGTTTCAATTTGTGCCTGTTGCCTCTCGTCCTGTCACTGGGCACCAGTGACAAGAGTCTGGCCCCATCCTCTTGACGCCCTCCCTTCAGAGACTTGTACACATTGAGCAGATCTCCCCTCAGCCTGCTCTTCTCCAGACCCAGCTCTCGCAGCCTTTCTTCAGAGGAGAGATGCTCCAGTCCCCTCATCATCTTAGGAGCCCTTCGCTGGACTCACTCCAGGAGCTCCATGTCTCCCTCGTACTGGGGAGCCCAGAACTGGACACAGTGCTCCAGGTGAGGCCTCACCAGGGCTGAGCAGAAGGGAAGGATCACCTCCCTCCACCTGCTGGCAACACTCTGCCTAATGCAGCCCAGGAGACTGTTGGCCTTCTTGGCCACAAGGCCACACTGCTGGCTCATGGTCAGCTTGCTGTCCACCAGGACTCCCAGGTCCTTCTCTGCAGAGCTGCTTTCCAGTAGAAAGCTACCAAAGAAGCACCTAACTAAATGACTTGATTTTTCAGAGCAGCAAGGTGACTTAGGATGTGATCTCCTACTGTTAAAGTTACTAGAAGCTTTACCAGAGACTTCAGTGAAGGCGGGACACGTTCTCACTTAGACAATCAATGCAGATTTATTTGCCTGTTTTCAGACTCATGCACACACAAGTTTTACCCTTTTGTATTTCAAGGCACTCCGCAGAAGCTGTCAACTGTTAGGAAAAAACTATTCTTTTCCTCTCCCAGATCTACTGTTTGATGTGATCTAAGATGCATAGTTCGGAACATGACAACTCTCACTGTGGCATGACAGTCCAGAGAATCAGGGTTTTTTTCCTCCCCATTTTCTATATGTACTTGCGTTCTGCAATCCTTCTACTTTGCCACTTGGGGTTAAAAAAGACCAAAAAGAGACATTTAAGTCATGGACTTTGCTCAAATTATGTCACTGTCCAGGGACGTGGAGCCAGCTAATCTGTGACACTGAAACAGAACTTACTTTTCTTGCAGATTCTTTGCTTATGTCATTTGGATGAGGAAATGTAACTTCAATATAGGGCGCAAACAGTAAGAAAGGACAAAAAAGGAAAACTGTATGACTGCATTAGTCACTACGCCAGGCAAGGTGGTATTGGCTCACTCTTCTGTTAAGTTGTGAAAGACTTGTTTTCTGGTGACCTAGACATTACTTACAACAATTGTTAATTTGTCATTCTAAATTTTGGCCAATTTCTTTCCTCTCATGTTGAACAATACTTTCCAGTCTTAACAATCCTCGTCACCGGAACTGTACTCAACTTTCATAGCAAACATGGCCCTTAGTGTTTAGCATGTTATTATGTTTGCAGTCTGTCAATGACTCATTGTTTTAACAGAATATGGCAACGAAAAGAATCATACCCTTAGGCATGGCATAACCTGGTTAGCAGCTGTACCGATCTGACATTTTTCCAACCTACTGAGAAAACACATACTTTACAAGCGGTCCTTCGAAGAGTTTGTCTCCTGACAAACACCTCTTCATCTATCAGGGCAACCTAACGCGATCAACATCCAATACTGACCCGCAACACTTAAGCGGATTGCTATCTCACAACTTCCGCAGAGTGCTGCTATGCCCTACTATTTACTTCAGAAATACATGACTACTTTGATATTCTCAGCAATAATTTAAAGTGTAGTTGGACTGGACGCTTTGATTTGTGCATGTGAAGTAAGATACACAAGGCAGGCATACAAATACAAAAAAAGTCTTAATAGTTTTATCAACAGAAATAATTTATATTCTCCTTTCTCTGCTGTACTTATAATTTTCATACCAAGACATCTAGGAGGAGATACCTACTCCTAGATACTTACAATACTTACTGTTAAGTATTGATGACCGTTTATTACAAGCCTCCACAAAACGTAATGAGGCCTGAGGTTTTTCAAAGGTACTGTAGCTCTCCGAATTCTGCAACAGCCGTGGAGTCTAAAATATTTGTTCTCTAAACACATACAAGTAACTATCACACTTCCGGCATATTTGACCTTGAAGAGGCAACTCACATGAGAGCTTGTTTGGGTAAATGTTTTCACAATCAGCTCTGTGAGAATAGCTACACTGTACGGCACAGCAGTCATCAGCTTTTCAGGCTTTACATAGTATTAGTCAAATTTCTGAGGCTATATGCAAGGCCAATTATTACCCTGTAACTTCAGACCACTCTCAGAATCTGCTCCTGGTTATCATGAAAAAATTACTCTGTCTTTCCTAAACAGCACGCAGGGCCAAGCCAATGCCTGGCAAGTTATTCTGTGACCACAGTTACCACAATAGGACACAGGGACATACCAGTAGGCACATACCTTTGGGAAGTGGTATCAGGGCTTGGAGGGAGGACCTTGGATGGCCAACAGTGCTTCCAGAACTTCCACGAAAGAGACGCCACCTTCCTGGCACCAGATGTGAAGCTTGTCTCACTGTTCAAGGAAGGACAGGAAAGTAAGGGAGGCATACTATTCCAAAAGCAGATTGCTTGTGCCATCTGGAGGCTGCTCCAGGTCTGAGGCAACTTGGCAAGGCATTTGACAGATCAGGTGACACTACTCATCTGCTTAACTTTTTTCATCTCTTTCTCCATTCCATTCTTTCTTGCTTCTCTGATAATTAAGTCTGAGTGCCCTTTTTCATGTAATGGATCATTTCTGAGACCTTATTTTTTTCCTACACAAGTCCAGCAAAACATGACCTTTAATCTACCTTTCCACCTTATATATAAGACTGAGTTCCAGGGCAAAAGCACATATTCACGGATGGTGGCAGAAGTTTCACTATTTGCAAATAAAAATAATGGGTATGCAGAGATCAAAAAAAAAAAAAAACCACAAGAATATCCATCCCATACTGTGGGTATTTTTTATTTTCATTGATGTCACTATTAGATTATTTCTGCTGTATATTCTACCAATTATTATCCTTACTAGAAACCTTCATAGCCATTTATTTGCAATAAAAATATCTTGGCACGAAATCTATGAAAAAAGTAGATCCATTAGTATAAAAACTCTGTATTTGTTGAATTTGAGTTCTTAGAAATCATTTTATGTTTTAAGATGCCCCTTAAACACTGTGCAAAGGTAACTTGCACGCAATTAAGGATGGGCTTCTGCTTTTGATTTTTTCTTCTAGAATTTTCTTCCATTAAATGAAAAAAGCTTTTTCTTTCATTACTTCTAGAAAAATTCTGATGGATTAACATCCATTAACATCCAAATTATGACACAAAAAGAACTAATATCTCAGCCACTGGAGAGAGAAATGAATTTTATTAACTGAGCAGTAGTTTTGGTCTGTATTTGCTTAACTCCAAATATCGTTGCTCTTTTGGGAGAAAGAGTCCTCTACGAAGGTTTCAACACCCCTAGTTCTGTCGGTAACTTAAGACGCTCCACTGAATTTCTCCAACCATTCACGCAGTCTTCCAGCAAATAAAAGGACTGAATATCCTGATACTTGATTATGAAAGCAAGAAAAGATTATTCTGTTGGTGAGAGAACAGATGATGTTAATCTCCATCTTATAAAGGATGGAAGAAGAAAGAATAAGATCTGTTATCCTTATGGGCTAAAAAGTCAGGAACAGTTTCATGAACATTTTGACTAGTTATTGTCTGCCTGTCTTTTGCAGCTTTTATTAAAAAAAAAAATCCTCAAAATAACTCTCAGTTTTCTTCTCTTTACAACTTCTGTGGTATTGCTTCCTTTCTTTGAAATACAATATTCAAAGTACAATACAAGAATATTTGCGGCAAAACTGGGGGCTACTCACCATTAAAATAACACCTGGACTAGGAGCAGGCTTTTGATTTACTGCTGCCAGCCCACTCCCTATGGTGGGTATTTTTTGTTTGCATTGAAATCACTATCAGATTGTTCCTACTGTATATTCCACCAACTAATATCCTTACTAAAAGCCATTTTGGTAAACTGTGCTGTGTAGTTTATTACTAAGAGAATGTAGTAACAATTTTTTTTTTTTTTTAAAGTTAAATGAAGCTGTAATGTGACTCTAAAGTAACCAAATCCTGGTTTTAGTTAAATTAGAAGCATTCGTATTATTTCTTGAAATATATGCTGGTGTAATAAAGAGAAGCACATAGCCTAAGGGGGGTTGTTGGGCCAAACTCTACTTGCTGGGCTTGTTCTTTGAACTGAGTTAGTTTCTCAGGCGTTCAGCGAAGCGTTGAGAATTACTCTAACATAACCTACATGGGTCAACAGCCTTGCATTTGAAAAACAGGTCTATAGGAACTATTTAAGGAGGCAGCAGTAAAGCAGTTCTCACTCTAGATTTTGTAAATGTTCATTGGTAGTCTGACTGAGGCTACAGCATGGAGAAGCAGATTCCCTCATGAGAGAGCAAGGTCAGATTCCACAAGCAAGGAATACAGCCTAGGCCCTTGAAAAGTGCCATACTTCAAATAGAACTAAGCGTTTCCAAAAATGAGCACAATATTAACTAGATTTAAAGAATTCACAAGAAATAGGAGCCATGGAAATTATTAGCACACTTTATAGACAATGAAAATACTAAAGAAGACTGCAGAAAACAGCAATAATAAATGTGAAGAGTGGTAGAAAATACGTGTGATGCTTCTATTCCCACTTACTCAAATTTTAAGCAAAAGGGAATCTAACATTTTCTTTTTTAAATGTTACCTCTTGCACTTTTCAGCACATAGAATTTTTCAAGACAGCTCAAATACGAGATAATTTATCAGAACTATATTTTTAACGAAATAAAGAATCCAAACATTGATGTAATAGTGATCTCTGCATGAAACAGAGGAACCGTATTATAAAAATTCAGTCAACCATTGCATAACTAAACAAGAAACAAATGCAACTCTAATATGCCAGGCACCATAAATAAAATAGAAACACTGCTTGTATCTCTAAGGTAGCATCTGCAGTTTAGCCTGTAAAAGTCAGCTAGCATAAAAAAAGGGAATATCACATTTCTTTAAAAAAAAATTTCTTCACGAAGTTGATACACCATAAATTTTCTGTTCAGTTAAAAACAAAAGTCAATGCTTTGTTCCCAGTCTATCAGAGTATAGTCACAAACTTAACATTTTTGTAAGAGGAGGAAAAAAAACACCTTCAAACAGGGAAAAGAAAAATGAAGCCGAGAACATTATGATACACTGAAGAATGACAGAAGACTAATACTGAACAATATTAAACACATCTATGTGAATGCTAAGCAGCTTTACCCACAATGTTAATTAAAAAAAAAAATCAAATCACTCTCCTCATTCAAACATAAAGCACACAATATTGCGTATTATAAAGCCCAACCATGCAAGGCCTCAGAGACAGTCTCAAGGCAGCATCAGTGAAATCCTTCCAAGCATTCTACCCAAGCTGCCTCTTCAGTCTACCTGACTCTACCTTTCTGTGACACCCCGTAAGTCCCTTTCACAAGAAGATTCCAACAAACATCCACTTTTTCCCTTCTCAGATTGGACGATGGGACTAAGATCTTCAGTGCTCCACTGCCAGACCATCTTCATGTCTAGCAGGTACAAAGTGTCACTAGCCTGGTGAATCTTACAAAAGGTCTCCCTGCTTTGCAGAATAGTTGAACTTACAGACACGGAGTCTCTTGACATGATGCAAAAGGCTGACAGAGTTTAAACCTTATCTATTTTGACAAATTTCAATTCAAGTGTGGAACATCATCTTCTGAAAAAAACAGTAGTAAACTATTAAGAAATTTTATAATCCAAAGTTACCTCGAATGGAATTATTGTATATGTGAAGCATTACCAGTCATGCAGATATTAGGTTAGCAGCAGCAGGACTTGATGCTACCGTGACCTCTATAAGAAACATAACTTCCATTCTAAATTTCCTACTTACTCTTGCTGAGATGCAAAATTACCAACGACTGGTTACTGTGCTGTCAAATGCTACATATCTACCCTGGCTCACGTGACAAAGTCAGAAGCAGACAAGAGCCAGAGAGGTGGAACAAGCACCTCTCATGGACGCACAGCCAGTTTTATTCCTGGCATCAGAGTTTATACCAACGCTGATGCCTCTGAAGACTATGCAAGACACTCAGTTGGATCCTTGGAGGAATCCAAAATAGCTGTTTTGTATTTCGGTACAATAATTTGTATAAATTGGCTTGCGTTCATGGCCTCTCTGTCCAAGGGTGGGAACTTTCATAAGCTCGCTCCATAGCTTCCAGGCTAAAGTCCTCCGCAGCACGGAGCAAGGCTGGTCAAATAACTAGATTTGTTGGTGGCTGAGTCATCTATAGATTATCAAAGAGATCAAAAAAGCCATGCTCCTTTATTTCTTGGACTTAAGTTTAATTATCTTGTGCAGACACAGCAGACATCACAATTCAGCTTCAAACAGCAGCACAATCCAATATATTGTTAGCCTTAACCTCGTTACTTAGTAGAATCTAGTTGCTCTCATTTAGCCTGGCGAAAAACAGACCAAACAGACACTTCTGAAGCTTCTAATTCAAAATATTCTCTACATTTGTGGTCTTCGCATATCTCCCTGTTCATGGTTCACTCTTTGGTTAGCAACTGCTACTGACTCTCTGACATTTCCTGTGGAAAAACAACCCCAAACACGTCCCACATTATGATCTGGCCTCCAGCACACAAGCCCCATTTCTTGGCGTATCCTGCACTTCCCTACCACAAGGCTTTCTGGCAATAAGCTCTGCAGTAAAGACAAATAGGAAATTACTAGCCCCAAGGCCTAAGAATAACTAAGGTGATATAAAGGCTAACAAAACACAAAGTTAGTCATTCAAGATGACATAAGCAGAAAATGTCTCAGAAAAAAAGAATGTGTACATTTAAAATGTAATACATTCCCAAAAGAAGCATGAATGGAGAACTATGGCTCACCATTTTCCTAAGTGCAATGACACTGATAACTATTAACAGTGACTAACCACTATAGCAGCATTTACTACAGCACTATTTAAGCTTGCACAACAACTAGCTCACACTGCAGAGCACCCTGAGGCCTAGAAGGGTTGTAACTGCACCCGCCCCAGTCCCAGGCATGAGCTGGGCTGGCCCTCTCCGCTGCAGGAGGAGGCACAGGTTCCCGCTCCCTCACCACAGCACCAAGTAAAACCCAAACCCTGGGAAATATTATTACCTCAGTTGCTGCCAAGCCTCCTGCCACCTCCTGAGCAGCGCACACCACCCTTAACAGCAGAGGCCACCCCTCCTGTGCCTTCCACAACCTTCCCGGGTGCCCCTTGGCAGCTCCCCACCCCTTCCAGAACGTTCCCGGGCTCCCCCTGGCAGCTGCTGCCTGCCTCACCCCGCCCCTTCCAGAACGTTCCCGGGCTCCCCCTGGCGGCTGCTGCCTGCCTCACCCCGCCCCACCCCTTCCAGAACGTTCCCGGGCTCCCCCTGGCGGCTGCTGCCTGCCTCACCCCGCCCCACCCCTTCCAGAACGTTCCCGGGCTCCCCCTGGCAGCTGCTACCTGCCTCACCCCGCCCCACCCCTTCCAGAACGTTCCCGGGCTCCCCCTGGCGGCTGCTGCCTGCCTCACCCCGCCCCACCCCTTCCAGAACGTTCCCGGGCTCCCCCTCACAGCTGCTACCTGCCTCACCCCGCCCCACCCCTTCCAGAACGTTCCCGGGCTCCCCCTGGCGGCTGCTGCCTGCCTCACCCCGCCCCACCCCTTCCAGAACGTTCCCGGGCTCCCCCTCACAGCTGCTACCTGCCTCACCCCGCCCCACCCCTTCCAGAACGTTCCTGGGCTCCCCCTGGCGGCTGCTGCCTGCCTCACCCCGCCCCACCCCTTCCAGAACGTTCCCGGGCTCCCCCTGGCGGCTGCTGCCTGCCTCACCCCGCCCCTTCCAGAACGTTCCCGGGCTCCCCCTGGCGGCTGCTGCCTGCCTCACCCCGCCCTGCCCCTTCCAGAACGTTCCCGGGCTCCCCCTGGCGGCTGCTGCCTGCCTCACCCCGCCCTGCCCCTTCCAGAACGTTCCCGGGCTCCCCCTGGCGGCTGCTGCCTGCCTCACCCCGCCCTGCCCCTTCCAGAACGTTCCCGGGCTCCCCCTCACAGCTGCTGCCTGCCTCACCTCGCCCCCCCCACCCCTTCCAGAACGTTCTGCGCTGTGGAGCTCGAGCGGCAGTGGTGTCCTGCGTGAGTGTTGCCGGGTCGTTGCGGTGTGCAGAGCTTCTCCCTCTGGGCCAATGGCGGTTCGGAGCCCACGGTGAGATAAACAGTGGGAAGCACTGTGTTACGGTATTGACTGACTCCTTACGTTTGGTACATCTTTAGTTGTTTCTGGTCTGCTGGTTGTGGGAATGAAGGCCCTGCGGTTTTAAAGTTTACAGGAAAAGCCAAGTGTGACGAGCCTTTGTGTAGTCACATTTGAACGGTGCAGGAAACCCTGCAGTTAATTCATTGAAATTCTCTTATGCCTTGCTTCTGTGCTCATGTTGTTAGCAACTATTATGTTTTCTGCGTACATCACACACGTAAAGTTTTACCTGGTTTTACTTTTCACCTATTTCTTCAAAAAAAAAAAAAAAACTGTTTTTTCTCAGTAACCCTTAAAACCATGATTGCCATTATGGCTGCAGAGAAATTCAGGACCCCCAAAAGCCTGTAAGCCCATGTTAACTAAAGCATTTAACGTGGGTTTTAGGCAATCTTAAAAATAGGAAAAAATACTTTTTTTCAACCAAATATTTTTTCAAGCTTGCAAGCTCCCTGCAGCTCAAATACAGTATGAAGCTTGTCAACCGACAATGATAAAGCTTTGTAATATTATATGATTAGACCTGAAAAGTTTAGGCAGCGTAACAAATATTTTGAGACCTAGCCTGTTTACTTTCTGCAGCGAGAAATCACCCAAACATTCATTTGAATTCATTATAAACCTGCTGGAAAAAACTGAGTATGTACTCAGAGTGTTAAGACTTTAGCATCTAAACTCTCTCACAGTCCAACTGCACTGGACCAAGGAAGTTAGGCAGAAGGAGATTTTCCAGGCGATTTCTTATTCTGCCTGTGACACAGGAGGTGACAGAAGAAGAATACGCAGGATTAAAAAGAGTCAGAATCACACAGGCAACATTAACGTTGGTAGTTATTTGCCTCTTGAGTGTTGACTTTGTTACTTTGGGGAAGTGAGCTTTCCCAAAATGAAATACAATATGGTTAACAATGTTTTGTAGTAATGTAAATTACTTCAAATTTCCTAAACATCATCCAGAGGTCATATTGACAATAAAAAGCCTTACTGTTGTCGGTTTGGACCAACTGGAGAAAACAAGATTGAATGGGTTATTGGCTTTTCTTCACTTAACAGCCTGTGAATTGAAGTTAGGCTATTGTGTCACAGTTTGTTTTTCAGAATGCTGGACAGTGCATCCATTTTTGTATGTTGTTCTGAACTACCTGGGAGCACAGTTTTCCAAGAGGCATACTTCTCTAGCTACAGATTTTAAAGAAACAGTATTACTGATATCAAGATATTATATTATCTCCTCAATTTAAATTAGTATTGGGCAGAAACCTTTATTTTTCAATGTCAGATACTAATTTAATGACAGTGTACTCGCCCATTAACTCTTTTTTTCATCATCTGACTCTGTAAATGGTCTGCTGTTTTACTTGGTTCTATAAATTTATTATTTATTTAACCTGGGGGTTGTCCATGAGAAGTACACAGAATTGTCACATAGTAATGTCAGATTCCATTCAATTGATACCTAATGGCTGATCCTACAAACTCTTACTCCTGCCCTCTTTCTCACTGAAAGCAGTAGGACTACTCGGAAGGGTTTATGCAGACGAATTATTTATTATAATCTCTAAATGGGAGGGTTTAATTACATTTTCAGTTCAGAGGGGAATCTTCTGTTGTGGGTTTGTTTTTGTTTGTTTTTTTCTCTTAGCTTGCACTTAATCTACAGAATATTTCTCCTAATAGAGTGAAGCTATAGGTCTCATAATTAAAAAATGATCAGATACATTCTTGATCTCTTCTTGACTAGGAATTTGTATCGGTGTAAGTTGCTCGTATGCTGAGCTTGAAGGTCAGTGGAAGAAGGAACTTAGTGCTTATACAGCGTACTGAAAACCTTCTGGTCAGCTGAAGGACACTTCAGTGAGTAAGCAGCATACGTTGCACCGCAGTAAATAGCTGTGAATAGTGAGCAGCTGAAGAGCCATCTTGTAGCGATATGTTATGACTATGTTGATCTAAAGATTTTTCAGCTATATCATAGGCCTGCTGTAACATACTGTCTCCTGCTAAAAACCTTGCTTCTCTAATTGTCCACAAGAGCATAGATAATAGGTTTTAGCCTCTTTCTTAGACAGAATATTACACTGTTTACTTGATGAGAGTTTTCTCTAAATAACATCTGAACAGGAATTACAGTATTTGACTCACAGATCACACATCCTTTAGCCTGTGTATATACAAATGCCTAATACTTCTTTTCCAAACACAAGGTTCTGCAAGAGTGGGAACTCTCACACTGTGCGTGAGGCATATTAGCCCTCTTTGAATTGTTTACAGATTTCCAATTGAAATCCCAATTGATTTCCAATTTTCCCCCCTTTCTCTCTCTTTGAAGTGGGCAGTTACACATTTTTGATTTACCTAAAAATATTATTTACCTAAAAATATTGAAACAAATCCTCTTTTGCCATTTTAGTTCAGACTATTCATCTCACCCTTTACTTTTCAAGCTTTGCCATATTTAAGGCCGTAGAAGAGGCATCTAGTTACAAAATCACGTGTATTTTTAATGATTCATCTATTTTTAGGGTGAGTGATGAGACTTTGTATTATTTGTGTCAGGGAGGACTTTAAGGCACTAGCTAACTGTCAGGATTGCAGGAGCAGATGGCTTGTTCTAGTAACCAAAATGGAACTTTACAAGAATTAATGCAGGGCAGGTTGAAACTGAGGTAGTACTATTCATTTGAACATTGATTCTGGAAATGATAGAAACAGCATTTTCTCCACTCTTAACTGTAGGAAAATGCAGTATTTTTGTTCTGTAATCTTTTTTTGGAATGTTTTTCCTATGCTTGCTACTTTTATTGCCTCGTCTGTTCAGTGAATAAAACATTTTTTTTGTTCCTTTTTCAGATGGTCATTTTGCAAATACGCTTCATTTTAACATCTTCTCAGTTGATGCCTATATCAGCCTCCCCTCTTAATTGCATCTGCTCTGTGGATCGCTTGCTGTGCAGTTCTAGGAAATGAGTTCCCAGTTTCCACCTTAGAGAGGAGAAAGGGTGCACCTCTCTAGTAGCAGACATCTTAGTGTGTAGCTGGTAATAAAAGATTGCAGAAATTTCAGCTGCCATTTCTGTCTTAGATGTAATATAGGTGCCCTGAGGAAGGCAGCAGAAGCATGTGGTATCTGGTTTGGGACAGAAGAATGACAACAATTTTGTCTTCCTTCTTCCCATATTTGCCAATTTGTTAGTAAAAGTGAAACTTAGAGGTCTCTTGATACTTGGTTTGCTGTTAAATGTTAAAGCAGAGCTCAGGGCTGCCTCTCTCTCCATGCAAAAAGTCAAAGCTTTCTCTCTCGAGAAGAAATCATTAAGCGAATGAGGGCACATGATCTTGCAGAGAATATGTGACTGCATTAATTTGACAAAGGCAGTGAGTTTGCATGGCAATAGGCATCAAGCATTGCAGGAATTAGACCGTTAACGTTCCTTGTGCATCCCCTCTTTCCCTCTCTTGAACTGAGTGGAAAGAAATGAAAAGCCTGAGAAGGAAGGAAGGTGCAGCCTGCTCTTGCACTCCAGCTCAGCTGTCGCTTTGCATACGGCCTCGGTGCCTTTCACCCTCCTCCTGCGAGAGCGCGGCACGCAGAGGTGGCTTCCCAAGTCGGGAATGGGGCAGCTCCATCGGACATAATGCCCATCCGCACTGCCTGAGTCCAGGCTGCAGCCCCTTCTCTCTCTTCTACCTAAGCGCTCAGGGGAAGCTTTGCGAGGTGAAGAGCGTGGTTTGTTGCTGTCGGGGCGGGGGGTTGTTTGTTTCCTGCCCCATCACATTTTTGCGATCGCAAAGAGGAAGAAGCCTTCAGGTCACCCGGAGAACTGCTCGTCCAGCAGCCCAGAGACAAGGGCTCCTTTGACTGCAAGCACTTTGCGCGGCGGCGGCGGCGGCGAGCAGCAGCCAGGCTCGCGCGGCGGCCGGCACGGGGAGCAGGGAGCGCCTGGGCTTTGATGTCCCGGCGATGCCGGCGCCCCGCGCCCCTGCCGCAGCCCGCGGGCGGGCAGGGCGCTGAGCCCCGGCGGCGGCCGCCCGGCGCCCCGCCAGCCTAGCCTCCGTGCCGCCTTCCCCGGGGCCCCGCGGCGCTGCCCCGCCGCCTCGGGGCGCCCCGCGCCGCCTCCGCCCGGCGCTGGCGGGGGATGTGTGCGGTGGCCCCGGGGCCGGACCGCTCCGAGCGCCAGCCGGTGAGTGTGGGGTGGCGGGCGCGGCGGCGGCGCGGCACGGCACGGGGCCCGGCAACTGCTTTCCTGCCCCAGCCGTCACGCTGGGATTTCTAGCCAGTCCCGAGCCAGCTCCATCCCTAAGTTATGGGACTCCCCAACGCGCGTGCTCTGGGCACCGGGAAGTTGGGTCTCCGCGGCGGCGTGCCGTCTGGGCGGCGTGCGGGACCGGCCGCGGGTCGCGCCTCCCTTGAGCAGCAGCCCTTGTTCCCGGCACACCTCGCTACCCCGGGCGCGCTGAAACGCCCGGTGCTGGGGCGCCGGAGCCGAGCGCCGGCGCCCTGCCCGGCCCGGCCGGAGCGCGGCGCGGCACAGCCGCGGGCGGCCCAGGGCGCCACCTACCGGCGGGCCGCGGGCGCGGCCCCCGGCCCGGCTCGAGCCCAGGTCAGGGAAGCCGGCACACCGGAACAGGCTTGTGCGCGCCGAGCGCGGCTTCGAGCTCGTCCTCAGACCGCCCCGGTACTCGTTAAGGTGCGGGGAGCGGCAGGAGGAGGCAGTAGCCCACACTTCGGCTTACCAGAGTGATGCCGGGTGGCACTTGTTAGTCATCCCTAACAGCTGTGTCTTGCTCTTACAGACACAGACATGGTGTAGCTCATCCACGTGCATACGCTCTGTGAAAGTTAAAAACAAAAGAAAACAAAACTATAGTGATTTTGTGGCATGCTCCATGTTTCTGCAGAGACTTGGCTCATAACTAGGTGAGCCACAAGTCAATTTTTAACATATGCATTCCAAAAGGAAAAGCTAATGAATTAACTCCATGTGCCACCTAGGCCAGGATCAGTCAAAAAATTACAGCTGTCTGTTGTATCTAAGCTTTAGCAGGCAGCTGCTGGAAGGGATCAGAAGAGCACTAAGAGAAAGGGAAGAAAACCGTAATACCTCAGTTTTTGTCTGCTTAAATTATTCTTTCATTTTTGCTGTGCTTGCAGTTAGCACATAAAAAGCTTTTACTAGGTGTTCTTTAATGCAGACGCAATAGGCTCTCCAAATAACTAGAGGTAAAAAATAGTCAGTGGGATGCTTTTAAGTATGAGGAACACTCCTGCAGGAACAGAAAGATTAGCTCACTTGGAAAAACTCTAGTTGACTAAAAGGAGCATATTTGCACATGAAAGGTACAGTATTTATTGTTCCTCTACTAAACTATTTTCAGTGCTTTAAAGACACTTGCACGTCTGAAGACAAGCATCACTTTTTAAATTAGGCTCCAGGTGTTCAGAAGATTCTGAGGACTGGTCAGCATTTAGTCGATATAAAACCCTTTTTTTGCTCCTTATTATGACTGGAAGTGAGACGGGTGTAATGGTTAACTTGCTTTTATGTTATTTGTGATTTTCTAGTTCACAGTTAATGCAGGGCCAATTTCTCCAAACAGCCTCTAACTTTTATCTGTGAGATATTTCAACTCTGTGTCTCAGAAACCACTTGCTGACTGGACCAAAAACTTACTCTTCAGAGCAAAATAGTGGCTTATCAGGAAAGGTGTAATGGTCCCTATAGGCTTGCAAAGATAGAGGCTGGACAGACCTTGCAGGATTCCACCCTCCTGACCCACAGAAGACCTATGATTCTGGGACCACCCACTGCTTAATGTTTCTCGATGTCCTGAGAATAGTGACAAAAATGGAGAGGAGACACTGAAATAACAATGTTCTCTCGTTCATTTAGATAAAACACTGTTATTGTGAGAGGGTCCAAGGATCCATTGAGCCGGGTACTGCACAAACTCATGGAATACAAAATCTCTCTTTACTTGGGTCCATGAAACTGCATTATTTGACATCTAATAGAGATGCTCATCAGTAAACATACACACTTTGATTAAATGTTTTTTTCAGTGGAGGAGCTAGTTCGTGGACATTAAGGATAGAAAGAGCTTACTGAAACTAAGGAATGGGAATCAGAAATACAAGGTGCAGAGCAAAAGCAAGGGCTGGACATCTGCAGTAGCTTGAAAAGACAAAGATTAATACAGGCCAGCAATACACAAAACAGTTTAAAATAGCTGAAGTTCAAATCTTGAACCTGAATGTATGATATGTACCAGCTGAGAAGGGTTCCTTTTTTACTGCTGCTATTCCTGCTTATAGAAAATAGGAAGTAAAGGTTGTGATGAATACAAGAGGACTTGTGATGAATACAAGAGGACTTAAATGCCCTGACCTAGCCCTGCACCACTGGCCGAGCTTCCTGTGACTGAGTCTGGTCAATGTAGGTGTTTCCATTATTCATCCCAGTGGAACACTCATATTCTTCCCTATGGAATGGAAAGAGCAGGGCGAACTCCATCTCCATGACTGCTGTGAACTGAATGAAACTGTCAAGAATTTCCATTCGTTGCTATACGTGCAGGAATTGGAATCTGTATCACCAGAGGACGTGGTCTGGTCCTAAGCAAGTGAGAGTCACAAGGACAGGGCAAAGAATTTTAGAACAGCAGTACTGCAAAAGTAGCCAAAATAATCTTTACAGAATCTCAAAACTTACTATTGCATATACATTCTGGGAGTGAGCATGAATGAGTGAGCATGAACTCCCACCAGCAGTTCTGCATGTATGCATTGTGGTTACTTCTAATTTACATTGGTCTAATCTCAAATAAAAAGGACCTGGTAACACTTCTTTTAAAAACAGCGTGAAGACTCATCATCTTTAGTGTGAATCTGACAGGATCTCAGATGAGCCTGTTTTTTTTTCCCCCCTATTTTTAGTGACAGCTTTAAAGCTACAGTCAAGAATTGCTTACGTGATTTTTTAAAATGACAGCAAAGCACAATGGCATATTTTGACCTTTGGCATTAGATCAGTAATTGGGAGATTAAGTTAATTTTTATTCAAGCAGTAAGACTTGCCTTTTGCTTGCTTGTGAACTCCTGTACCATCGTAAAAGATTAAATTACACGGGTAAGTGTTAAAACAGGTGTTGGTTTGTTGGCTTTCCTTTTCTATTTGGTGGCCTCTTCATGTGAAGGAAGCACAATTAGTGGTATGTATCTGTATTTTTAATTTCATGGCTTACATTCTTCTAAGTGTTATAAAGTAACAAACTTTGTGTTTGGAAGGCTCAAACCTCACCCAGGAAACCTTTTTGTTCCTGTGTAGTTGAGAAGCCAATTTCAAGACCTATGACTCAGTGAAGTCCTCAGTGAATTTTCCCTTTTCTTTTTCAGACTCTGGGTTATGGGCAAGTCAGAAAGCCAGATGGATATAACTGAAATGAATACTCCAAAACCAAAGAAAAAACTGCGATGGAGTGCCCTGGAAATAGGGCTAGCTGTTGTAGTGATTCTGCTAACTATTGTAGCTATCACAATGATAGTTCTGTATGCAACATATGATGGTGAGTACATTAAAACTAACTGTCCTTGAATGAATAAATACATTTGAATAGGAAAGTATTTTAAGAAATTACACAAAAATGTTTTAACAAGCAGAATACAATTGTTTGAGCAAAAGAAAATATTGACGTTGCGGTATATTAGAATGTGTTACAAAAGACAGTATGTTGCATGGTATATATAGCTGCGTTACAGAAAACATTCAGATAATAAAAAGCATCTGAGTTCAGCTCAGAATTACTCACCTGATAATACAATGCTTTACCTTACTTAGTATATAAAATTACTAGCTGCTACATCATAGCATATTATATATATACACACATACATACACACATATACATATGTGTGTATATATATATATATATATATATATAAAACTAGACGGTATGACACAGTTATCTGAAATGTGAAATTGCATCCACGCTTCTTACTGCTGAAGACTGACACAAAACTGCTTTTTTCCAACAGGGATTCTGTAAATTCATTTGTTCCATGAAAAGTTGCGGTAAACAAAACATCTGTTTGTTCTGACTTAGCAATACTTCTGTTTGTAATCAGTGCTTCAGTAAGCAAAAAACTCTGCAATATACCACACTTCTGAAGAAAGCCAAAATTACAATGCATCTTCTATATTCCTGTACATATATGAAAATCATATTTTTTCCTTTTTCAGGATATTGTGGAAAAGATTCTTAGGGAGTATAGTCATACTAATGGATTTTCTGATTCAGTAGCCATACCAGAACATTTGAAAATAATTCAGTTCAGGCGGAAATACTTTGGTAATTTTTGCAAAATACAATACAGAGAAGCACAAGAAGTGCAATTTACATTTTGGATCAAACTAGAGTGTTTTGTTCCATTAGAAGTGAAATGCTTTTTTTTTCATTTTAAAGTATTTAATGGTTTTGTTTAAATTTTTTGTTATAGTCTAGTTCAATTATGGAATGGGAAATGCCATTCTGAAAAGAAAAATAAAAATTGTTCTTTTTTAAAATTCTCAAAAGGAAACATTTTCATGTTCCTGGACCTTGTATTTTGTTTAGAAGATTTCAGAGTGAATGTCTCAAAATTATCACACAATTCGTGCAAAATCTTCTCATTGTAGTGAATTCCTAAATTCAAACTGAATTTGCAACTGTCTTCAGTCCCCGTGAACCATTTTTCTTATTCCTTATTTCTCATAAAAATATTATTTTGCCCAGCTCTAAATCAATTGATAAACATTTTCCTGTGATGACTACAAAAATTCCACATGATGGTAGTCACCCAGCACTGAATGACCCTAAAGGGATGAAGATGATGGTATTTTTAGAGCCTGGTCCTATAAACATTCACTTAGTGAATGCAAGGTGTGCTTTTTATCTTTATCTTGCTGTATACGACAGTGAAAAGCACTTCTAAAGTGACCGCGTCAATGAAAATAAAGCCGACAACAGCATTTATTACACTGACTTTCCGTAGAAATTAAGGGCATGACTGTCTCCTTTTTTAGATGGGGTTTGCAAGACATCAGACTGTATAAAATCAGGTAAGAATGAAAATATATTCCTTCTAAATGTATATACTTTTAAACAAAATTATTATCTATTATCCCTGTGTAATGATCCCAGCTAACTACTAACAAATATGGCGGCACACTGAGGCATGAGATCTGCTAACCCAAACAATTTTCTTAGCATATTTCTACAAATGTAAAATCTTGCAATGTGATATTATCAGCTCTTACAAAGTCAGACTCTCTCCGCCCTGCAGAATGACTTGGCCACACAGTTTACAAACACTGTGGCCCAGTCACAGAGGGTGGCAAGAAATCCAAAATGGAAGCTAAGATTGTGGATCGTTTCCCAGCACCCCACATTGTGACCTCCCAGTTTATCAATCCTGAACGGTAGAAAATAATGATTTTTTTCCAAATCCAGCTAATAAATTTGCATGCCCCCTGTTAGCCAAGGGAAAGCCCTTAAAGTGAAATATTGTGCGTTGTGTGCTGTATTTTGGAGGTTTTCAGCATCGATACTCACTAACAGAAGGGCATCTTAAACACAGTAACAGGTACATATTATCTTCACGTCAAGTACAGCTCACAACTTTGGCACAGTTTCTGCACAGCATGACTGGCCCCTCTGGAAGTTAAGAGCAGAAAAAACAGAGTCTTAGGGAGACGCCAGAGGCCTAGTATGTCAATAGGAAACTTATGAAAGGCAATGAGGCGGGAGTCATAAAGGAAATGGGTTTGACAGTCAACACAACAGGACAAAAATGAATGTGTTTGCAAGCCAAAGTTTGTGTAATTTAAGCAAAGCATAATCATTAAGGAGTCTGAGGTGCACAGCACCCCAACGGCATCCTTAGGCCCCATTTAGACTTGCAGACATGCCAGAAACAGCGTAGAAGGGTCATCAGATTATTTTCCTTGTTCCTCTGGGACTGCTATTCAGGTCTCATTTTAGATAGCAGCCAAAATAGCCAGAGTAGTTACCTCACACTTCAGTGCTAGTGGAAGCATTCGCTCGTCGTGCCTCAGTGCAGTCCATTGTCTTAGTAACTGCGCATTGCTGTCCACACAGTCTAGATAACTCTTAGGAGTTATTTCAGGTGGTAATCACTGCGCCTTAGTTACGCCTCCAAGGTTTTTCTCTGCCACCTGAAAGCTCATACTGTGGTTTGGAAAGTTATCAAATTAGATACCTAACTTGATTACAAATTTTCAATATTTTAATTGAAAAAAGGAATACTTCTCAACTTTTTCCAACTTTTCAACGCAACACTTTTGAAAAACTGTTTGAAAGGGGTTTAGCTAGCCTCTTTACCTAATGAGGAATGAACTCAAAAAGGAAGAGTGGTAAATAGTTTGGAGAAAAAATGCCTAAGGTAAACTAAAGAACCCGTAAGAAGCGATTAAGTTAATTAGGTTGAACAGTTTTGTTCTTTCATGCTTCCATTCAAAGTTTTAACAGGAAGCAAAGATTTAAGAAGACGAGTACAAATATTGAATGCTAGATTCTCAATACAGAAGTAAACTTGTGAAAGGATTACAGTAAGGACAGCGATGGGGAAAAATGGCAAGTTTACAAAGGTATGTAACAG
Organism: Struthio camelus; assembly: GCF_040807025.1. Lineage (NCBI taxonomy): Eukaryota > Metazoa > Chordata > Aves > Struthioniformes > Struthionidae > Struthio > Struthio camelus. The sequence goes on along the minus strand of NC_090950.1, from coordinate 32,673,497 downwards.
GATGAGGAGAGAACATTTTTTAAAAAAGAAATATAAATTGTCTCAATTCAACAGAGATAGTGACAAAATAGAAAATAAGATAAAAGGGTAGCTAGACTAAAACTTTCCAAAATTAGAAATATACTGGGTGGTTCTATTACCATAATCTCTTTTCATTTTCCATGAAATACACCTGTATTCTATCCACAAAATTATCCTCATTTATTATTGTCTGCCCTGTATTCTACAGATTATCTAGTGTGAACATTCAAAAAATACATCCTAGAGAAATGGTGAGAGTTCTGTCTCAAAACATGTAAAATGCCAGCCCAATACTAGAAACATATTCTATGGAAGCATTTTCTAATGAAGCCAATTGACATAATAGAGCTTTTCTGTAATCCACGTTCTGCTGTCCCTGTATAGGATACGAAACCTGATCCACTGCAGGCAGTGGAACTGTTCTTGTGAGTAAATACTACTACATATGCAAGAACTGCACATTCTGGTTTGGAACAAGTAAAATTTCCGACAGGGGGAAAGACAGCTTTTGCATTTTACCAGGTATTAATGTTTGATATTTACACACCATACTGTAAGCATCTGGGGAGGCAACCAGTGTGTCCGATTAAGTTTTAATCGCTCTAATTAAGTTTTAGCTATGGGACTATACCTCAAATAAGATATAAACAGATGCAAAAGCAATGATGTCCAATCGGAACACCTAGTTCTGGCCTTATTATAATCTGTACAGTTAGTATGCACTTCTGCCTAGCAAGGGTCAGTTATCAGAAGCAGCTAAAAATCTGTATGGTCTATCGGACTGCTGTAGCAATCATGTTTTTGTTTTGCTTACAACAAAAGAGGCAGTTAGGATCAGGGAGCCGCCACATGAAGCTCAGATGTGCTAGCCGTTACAGAACTCTAATTCAGTTCCACATACTGCATCTGACTGTAAATGTTTTACAATGGATAGCTCAAAGCAAAGTTGGGAATGACCAGCCTGAATTTCAAATTGCTGAAACATTTGTTAAATGAGCCAGGAATTCCTCATCGTACCATGGCATAATGCATTTAAGGTAGAAACTGCTATGAAAGTGCTGGGCTTTCTCCACACTTACCTGACCACTAAACAAAATGTAACTGTCAGACTCTGTTAAATGGGAGGCAACTGTCGGTAAGGTCTTACTCACCTAAAGGACTTGTTTGATTAGATGGCCACTAGTGTGAGTGGGTTCTCAGCTCCACAATCAGAACCCTGCAAATCAGAGGTCCAGAAGGGACTCTGGCTATTCAGTGCTCAAAGAACTTCACAATATTGTTCAATGAGTTTGTCAGAGTTTTATCTTTTAATAAAAAATCAACTTTAGTTTAAAAAATATAAAGTGCTTTAGTATAAAAAATATAAAAACCCAAGAAATAACCTATGTTATTAGTGTTTAAGAGTATTCTTAACTGGGATGAGTCTGCAAGTTTAATATTATTTCAAGTCAAGATTTCATAACAGTTCCATGTTTAAGTAGGACTTCTCTTCCAGGCAAAATTATATAGATAGAAAGCTAGAAATATTAACTCTGGAAAATATACTGAGGTCTTTCAAGACGTATAATTAGGAGTAGGCATGAGGTGAAATGGTAATGCCTTAAACCAGACCTGAACAAAATATTGGAAGTTTTTGCAATGAATTTCAGAAATTTGCAATAGCTACAAGCCCCTGAAAAGAATAAAGATACTGAGAGATTGTTTTATAGCACGTTTAATAGAGGAACTTCAAATAAATGACCAGTCAAAAATGTAATTAGATTTTGATTGGATATACATGAGGTAAAATATCAGTAACTGCATGAAAATGATATCAATGTTTGTGAAATCCACTCTACTGCAATATATGAAGATACGATCTAATTTGTACATTTCAGCATTTTTTGAATACGCTGACACACTCTCTCTTAATTTTCTTGAGCTTACGTAGGACAAACTGATGAGAATAGGGAATTTCAATATCTCTCATACCAATCTCACTTAGGTAAGCACTTTTTTTTTTTCCTCCAAAATCCTCCCCAGGTCACTGGTTGTTATATCAGCTTATATTACTTTATTTGTCAGCTATTAAAAGCAACAACTGGCAATTATGATTACTACAATAAAATTAATTATCAAAAGTAATTGTGATAAGGCTCTACATTCTTCAGTAATAGCTAGAAAACTGAATAAACAATTGAGAAAAGGAACAAAGCCAAACACTTGCTCATCAAAGCAATACGGAAGACTAAAGAAAACGACACCATGCATTATCTGCATTTGTATAGGTATGAATCATCCTATATTGCAATTAAAATAACAAAGTAGTCATCAGTCTCACGTTGATCATTTCCAGAGCAAAAATGTCTCGGTGTATACAGCCATGAGCATGTCATAAAGCTCCTCTGGGCGCAGGTTTCAACTCATAAATAACTTAGAGCACGTTCAGGATTCTGCCCAGCTTGAGTGGTCCTATTTATTGACTTCAAAGGGGTGATTCATGTGCTCGACATCAAGCTGTGTGCTTCAGGGCTCGGCTGATGACAAAATCACATTTCATTGATTTTTAAATATACCCATGGTATCAGCCAGATAATGGATGACTGTCTCAAGAGAAAAACTTGGGTTCTAGATGTGCAAGTAACACTCTTGAAGAGAATACCTAATACATAGGTCTGAGACCTAAGTGAAAGACTACAGTTTCCATGACTGAGCTCTGATACGTTCACAGTACTTGAAGTTTTGATTAATATTTGGTTAGTTTGTATTCTTATTAATATTAGTTAGTCTGGGCTTTAAAACAGAAATGTTAAGTAATTGTTTTTGTATCACAGTAGTAGGCAAGAAAAGTTGCACAGAATCTGACTACAAATAGAACAATCTGATGCCAAGGTTAAAGCAAGGTTTGATACTACATAAATCGATAATTTGCCAGGTGTACACAAGATGTGGGTTTTTTCCTGTTTCTCTGCAAAAGTGACAGTGGATAGGAACCATCTTTTCTTGGCATCAGAAGATTCTTCCACGCTACCATTACCTTATGACAGGGCTGGCGTACCACGCTGAACGAGTCAGCTGTGATGTCCAGTCCCAGCTATTAGAGTCATTGTTTTTGGACTAACACATGCCAAAATAATCCAAGGGACAATGCTGCCCTTTTGATGCTGCTCCAGCCTAGCAGAGGGACTCATAAGTATACCCTTAAAACAGAAGAGTTTGACAGTAATTACCAAACTACTTCTTATATTACAGCAAATAGCTAGAGCTAGGACAGGAATAAAATGAACCATTCAAAACATTTACCTTCCCTTAAATGAAATAGGACAAACTAGACAAAGAGCAAGATACCAGAGTTTACAGAATCACAGAATGGTTGGGGTTGGAAGGCACCGCCAGAGATCATCTAGTCTAAACCACCCCACCCCCCTCCCCCCTGCTTAGGCAGGGTCACCTAGAGCAGGTTGCTCAGGGCTGTGTCCGATTGGGTTTTAAGTATCTACAGAGAAGGAGACTCCACAACCACTGCGGACAACTGTGTCAGTGTTTGACCACTCTTAACAGTAAAGAAGTTTTCTTATATTTAAATGGAATTTCTTGTATTTCAGTTTGTGCCCACTGCCTCTTGTCCAAGTTTACAGGCAGAAGGGAAACCCCTTGCTCTAACAGACGTAATGGTAGGGCTGGATGCTGGGATTTCTCAAGAACCGGTAAAAAAAAAACAAGCGTCATACTTGGTGAACACATGATTGAATTCCACAGTTTCTGGCTGCTGGCATGATCCTGTATACTTCCAAATTGAAGCCAGCCTGCCATTGACTTCAGAAAGAAAAGACTCAGGTGCTAAACACTGTACCTATTTTTGGTGGGTTTTTTATGCTGCTTAGCAGTCCAAAATTGAAAATGTGTTGTGTTCATGGTTTTCTTCCATCTTCCAAGCACTGGAACATTGTAAAACCATCAGATGTTGGCCTCAACTATAACTTTCCTAAGCAAATTGACGATTCCAAGAAAAACAGAAAATAAAAAGCAAGTAAACATAAATACTATAGCCTGCCTACACCTCTCATTTCCACCAGTGCAATAGACATGGAAAATATTGAAAGTACTGGGGAAATAACTATAAATATTTGACTCACCCATGTGGGAGGAATGAACACTTGTAATCACAAGTCTCACCATTTACTAAAAATAATGTTTGAAAAAAGGGAAGGATACTCAGTATTCTGGCAAATGCAAACATATCACTAGCTGTTGCTTGGCTCTTGGCATCTCTCCCTTCCTTGACAGACTTAGTGCTAGAATACTAGTGGAGAAAAGCTAGAAAAAACTAATGGTTTGAGAAGAATACAAAAAAGAAAACGGGCAGAAGGTTTATTAAAAGCAGCTGGGAAACTGTCATCAAGAAAAGATTTCACTTGAGAAGCCCATGTCAATGGATCAGTCAATGGCTGAGTGGTCTTTGACCAGCCACTTTAATAGGGTCAACAGGGATACCAAGAGGCGGTACCAGTTCTAGGAGAAAATGTGGAGTAGGTCTAGAAAATCAGATGTAGAAGAGAGAGTAACTGCTGTGAATATTAGTCAGAGGATGCAAATGGTTTGCAATTGTAATGACTGAGGAAAACATTAACAGGAAAACTTTCCTGGCAAGAACTTAAATGATACAACGTAATCATTATTTTGTTGAAATGTATTTGATTCAGCTGAGCCAACTTCATATTTAATTATTACTTACATTACATTACATTACTCAATTGTAGTGTCTAGATTGAAAGCAACTCCCAGATTTGTCTGCCCCAAGTATTTTGACTTGGGTCCACCTCTGCACAATAGGCATATTGTACATGGGGAATAATAGTGCAGGGATGGTGTTGTGGGTGGGTGTTTTTGTTCGGCTTTGCTATATGCAATTTCCAGAGCGCAGAACACCAGCTCCAGCATGCATCAGTTCACATGGTATGTTTTTGTTCTCAGTGTTGCACTTGTATCACTAATTGAAAGTTGTTTCTGAATGTCTGTTCTAGACAATTTACTGCGGACTATGTACTAAATGGTTTCTTGGATAAAATGTAACTGAATCATTTAAGTTTCTTTTTGTATATCTTCTAGAGTACTTCTAATCACAGTTAGACTTAAGATGCTGGTCACGAGGAACGCCAGTCATCTCAACCCCAGTAATCTTTGAAATGTACTTCCAGAACAAATTCTTACCAGTTTGAAAGACAGGCACAACGCACTTGATACCGTTTCTAAAGGCCTTACGGCCATAATGGCCTGGTATTCCAAAGCTACAAATGACTTTTGTGCCAAAACCGAGCAACCCCAAATGAGAAAATATGTGGAATTTTGAGGCATTAGCTAAACATTTCAGGGGTGTCAAGATGCATCTCAACAGGCTTAGGCTGAGGGTCTGGCTAGAAATTAAGAGCGCTAACATCTTCAGCCAACGTTTATCAACCTACTTGCATAGAATTTAGCAAAGATACGCTGCTCTGTACCAGCTGTCCAGCAACTTACTAAGTCTGAATTTATGCCTCCAGAGGCCATAAGGATTTTTAAACTAATTTCTACATTAAATACAATAATATTACATTTATGCTGCTGCCATCCTGAACACCTACGTGTGCCCTTAACTTTACATAATAACAAATCATATTGATTCCAATTATGTACATACTTTTAGGACAGGGATTTTAATTGTAATCTCCTAACACCTCACAATAGCCTGCACAAAATCAGTATTCATACTTCACTTTCCAATTTTGAAAGTACTGAGTGCATTTTTCTGAGCTGTTTTGAATGTCTGAGGGATTTCCAGGGCGTGCTGCTCATTCAGAAATGCAATAAATACTTTATCATAATTTCTCAGTTGTGAGTCTTCTGTTTATGCTTTTATGAAGAAATGTACAAATAGCAGGGGCTCTTTAGATAACTGGCAACTTGAGGCATAATCTCATCTGAAAACTTAAACTTAATATGCCACTACAGTGGGGTTTTTAAAAAGCTTTTATTTGCCAAGCATAAATGTAGAGAAACATGTTATTTGTGCAGTTCTGCTTTAAAAGCTCCTTCAGGGTTGAATCTATTTTAGTTTTTTGTTTTTAGTGACCATTTCTCTGTTTCTATTATTCTTTTCTCCCCTTTTCAGATATTGTCTCTACAGTTTCAGATTTCAGTTTGTCCTTGCTCCATAATCCCAAATCCTTATGGAATCAAAACACTGTGGAGTTGGAACGAACTACAAAAAACATCTACTTCGTTCCCTTGTTCAAGCAAGCTTAACACTGCCAATGGCAGTGTTTATCTCTCTCTCCTGTTCTGTTCTGCCAGTACTAAAGTCTCCACAGTTTGGAGATGATCTATTTCTAGAGCACTACTTTCCTTACACTTTAATTATTAACCTAAATCATCAGGTTATTGTGTGCTGAAGTCAAAGGCCACTGCTGCTTGCTGAATATGTGCCTTGAACAGATTGGACTGTTCTTTGCAGGAGACTTGCGTTGGAAACTATTCTCCTGTCTTTGTTTTCTCTTCTTTAGACTAAACAACCCAGTTCATTCACAATTTCCTAAACTTTCCTAATATTCTAGACCTCTGTTTACTCTTAATTGCCCGATTTTTATTTGCCCCACATTTCTGATTAAGTGTTGAGTTTGCAGTACCCTTGGTTAGGTAGCTTTTATCTATGCTGAGTAGACCAAATGAGTAACATTATTTGTGCTCTAAATGATATTACTGTTTATATTTTTCAGAATGAGGTTTGTCTTTTCGGCAAAGTACAACGCTGCTGGTTTACATTCAGTTTGGAATGCACTATGATCTTGAGACTTCTCCTGTACCCTAAGTGGTCCCTCTCCATTCTGCATTTACATGTAGCACTTAGTATTACTTCATATTTATTTCCACTGATTATTTTTTTCAGACGGTATCATCTCCAATTAGTCAGGAAAATAATACATGGTAAGCCCATCCTGCAACAGAATCTGCAGTCTGTCCCAGCTTCTTGTCACCAGCAGATTTAGCAGAGAGTATGCTTACTGCATTATACAGGTGCTAGGCCACAGCAGATCCATGTGGAATAAGACTGAACAGATCCTTTCATTTCGAGAGGGAACCAGTATCTATTCTCTGATTATGTTTACCCCCTCAGTGCAGACAACATTAAGACTGTCTTTTCCGTTATTACGTACATATCTTGTATTCCAGAATGTTAGGTGAGTGTGTATAAGAATATTAGGTCAGATACTCAAATCTCCTCATATATTTTGATCTGTATCATCAGCTCCTTCTCCTGTGCAAGGACTTCCAGCATCTCTGCAAGTCTTGTGCCCTGAGAAGATAGTTAAACTAACATGACACAGCCTGGCAAACCCATACTGCCTTGTTTTCTTCTAAGTTGCTACAAACTGCTTGACTACTTGATACAGGACTTTTCCAGGAACTGAAGTTCCTCTGAGTTGTCTGTAATTTCCTGATTCCTCCTTTCCTCCTTTTAAAAGACAGGTTCCATGTTAATTCTCCTCCATTCTTCTGATACCTCATCCATTCCACACAAATTCCCAAGAATGACAGCTAAATTACCATCAATATTTTAGGAGGAGATTCACCTCAGTACAAAACATCTAACTCACCATGCACTCACCATGCCTGCTCCTTCCTCACTGGAGGCTCTGATCTTGCTCTGCTGTAGGTTGTATTAAGTAGTGTAACCATCTTATTACACTTGATCCTTATCCTGAAGACTGTTCTCAACTGCCCAAACATCCTGCCTTTTTGCTTGTTTTCTTCAAGAGAGGGGAGGAGGACAGATGGCCTTTCTTTCCTTTTGATATGGGTCCTGAGAATATTTCCTGATGCCCCTAAGTGAAGTATGTTAGATGATAGGTATATCCCTGGAAAAGGAAAACCTACGCAAAACATAATGCAGTCTTTTCATTGTTTACCACTATCTTTTTCTCCTTCAGATAAAATGACTGCAGTTTGCGACATGGTGTTGTGGTCTTATATTGAGCCTTGTAATAGCAAAGTGTGGTGAGAACTTTACCTGTGCAGGCACTCAAATATCCTACTCTCCTGGAATTTCTAACAGGTCTTTTATTTTGGAAATGAAGATCTTCCTTTCTGCATGTCCAGTTTCCTCCATTCTCTAGATGCTAACCTCCTCTGATATGTCTTGTGCTTTTAATGTCTCTTCTCACCACATTTCAATACAAAGTGTGAGTCAGTGAATGAAACACTTTACATTTTATTTAGAAACCTAGTTAGTACTCAGAATGAGGAGCAGGAACATTAGAGTCAGTTCACCCATCAGTAAACACAGGCAACAGAAAAATACAGAAGTTACTGGAAGTAAAATAATTCTATTTTGTTGTTCACTGAGTAGTACTTTGCTCGATCTAGAATATATTAAAGTAGGCTTCAGCCTATTCTAAACTAAACGAAGTATATTTATTACTTTCAGGATCAAAGCAAAAACCATATTCATTTATTTCCTCTAAAGATTCTTCATGTGTTGATTTGTCTGATATTACAGCAGCCCGAATTATTGAGAACATGGACACCACTGCAGAGCCTTGTAAAGATTTTTACCAATATGCCTGTGGAGGATGGCTAAAGAGGAATGTCATTCCAGAAACCAGCTCCCGTTATAGTAACTTTGACATTTTACGAGATGAACTAGAAGTTGTTTTAAAAGGTCAGTGGGGTTTATGTTTGTGGACTATATAAAGTTTCTTCTTTGGCTTGCACTTAATCCTAACAAGATGCGCTATCTAGCAAAGCTTAAAATGTTACTGAATATTTCAGTGCCTTTGTGTTCAGTTCAGGGTAAATCCACCACAAACTGTTTGTTTGGAGAATGCTTTGGAAGACGCTCTTGTTACGACCTTTCTGATATCTGAATTCCATGTGCTCACCTGCACATGTTAACAGCTGAAATCCACATTACCCTCGTGAACTAACACTAGCAGCCAAGCTAGGTGAAGAAGAAAGAGGTCTGCCTGTGTCCAAGTCAGCTGAAATGCTAGAAGTTGCTCTCTGGCAGCCCTAGGTCCTGTATATCTGTATTCCATCAGCTACCTGCCAGAGGGCAGGCAAGCAATTTTCTCACTAGGCACATCACAGACTGACCAATACTACTTTTTCTACAAAATGTAGTAAGGTCAAACTGTCCACACTCCCCTTTTTAAGATGAAAATGACACAGAGACCAAGAAGTGCCTGAGTTTACATTCATGCAGCATTCTCCAGATCATTCTCTCCAGAGAGTGAACATCTTTACTGTGTATAGCTTCTGGTTTTGCCAGCTTTGCAATTCATGGATGTCAAGGTGTTCCGCAGGCTTCAGTTTCTGTGGAGCAAATCACTTGTAAAAGAGCGGCAAGAGTGGGCTGCCCCACAAGGGGAGGCAAGTTGGAAGCCAAAGGCGACAACACGGCAGGCAAGGGCAGAGGCCTCACAGACAAGGGGCTCAGTCCCACAGGACCCAAACCCAGAGCAGGTCTGGGGATGGTGACCCACGTTCAGCCAGCAGTCCCATACTGACCAGGTAAGTCCACAGTGATGTTGCAGGCAAGCCAGCAAGGCAAGGTCAGGCCCAGCAACGTACAAGGCCAAGTCCAGCTTAACTGCAGTGGAGCTCAGGCAAGGACCATGGGCGAGGGGGGAGCTTAACTGCTGCTCCTGGCCAGCAAGCAGAGAGTGCTCAGGTGGAGGCTCCAGGTGAGGCTTCTCACAGCAAGGCCTCACAATGTAGCTGTTTTCACAGAAGTCTGATCCAAGGTTACATAGTTGTGCCATATCAGAGCAGACCCCGAAAACGTGCAGCTAAATTCCTTGCTGCAGGGAAGAGACTGAGGATTAGGATTACAGAAAAAAATGGTTACAGGCTGGTCAGTGCAGTTAGAGCCTGTTGGGGCACTTAGGGCCCTGGCCGCAATTCCCTTCACCCTCGGTGAAACCTTTCTTAGCTTGGTAACTAAAAACTGTCACTGAAAAGCTGGGGCATTTCTGTTTTGCAGAGGATCATCTACAGCGTATCTACCTGACTCCTTTAGGCCCAACGTGCTACTACAGATGGATGCAATTGCAAGGCTTATCAGGCATATGATATTCAGGCACGCCAGCTTTTGAATGCAGAAGCTTCCCTGGAATCTGAGATGGATAGGGAGCACTGATCCTCTGTCCTCTGGTCCTTAGGGTGGTATCCTCTACGGTTCCTTCACTGTCTTTCCAATATAGATGAGATATTAAGATGTATTTGTTCTCTGTGTATTTCAGATGTCCTGGACAAACCAAACAGTAATGATATAACAGCAGTGCAGAAGGCAAAAACTCTATACAGATCATGTATAAATGAAAGTAAGTTCCTACTGAATTTATAGCATATAACATATGTAAATATCATCCACAGATTCACATCCTCCACTGTCAGCACTGCAATGCTACTCTACTCCTAGTTTCTGTGGCAATTCCAGTAAGATAGAGAAGAAATTCTTACCCACCTTCCTGAACATTAAAATATACCATTTTGATAGAGTTAAACGTCAATCAGCACTGTATCTCTTATTTTACTTATTTTGCTATTTTAGGTGAGATTACATTACTTCAATTATCTGATTGCTGCATATATCTTAACTCAAATCTTTTCAGTTAAATTTCTTTTGAGTTGACGTCTTTTGTAGAAATTATCAGGAAAGAGTTAGAAAACAACTGGAATACCGAGCTCCTAGAAAGACATAGGAGATAATTTATTCCAAGAATTTGAGCTAGATGCTGCCACTAGAAGGAGGAACAGTAAAGCAGTTAGCAGTGCTCCCTAAATCACTTCTTTCTATAGTTTCCATAAAGTAGTTACTTCTCAAAGCTATTATTTCAAGCTTTTTGCTGAGTCAAAATATAATAGTTCTCACCGTCAGTGTCCCAAGGATTTGCATAAATTGTTTGCAGTAATGACTGAAACATATTTTAAAAATTAAATGTTAATCATACATGGAGCGTGATCCTGTTGTGATGATAGTGAAAACAGATTTCTCAGCTTCAGTATTCTGAACTCATTGTAATAGTATTATGTTATTTGTAAGCCTTAAAATGTCCTGGTAACTCATTCTATTTTTTCCACAAGCTACCATTGATAGCAGACGTGGAATGCCTTTAATCAGTTTACTGTCAAATGTATCTGACTGGCCTGTAGCAGCAGATAACTGGGAGTCTTCCTATGGTGAGTTAATCTGTGTTTATTTACTTTTCAGTTAAAATTTCTAAATTAGTGTACTAGTCATTGTTTACCAAACACAGAGACTGAATATGTATCTTTCATTTGCCTAGGTACCACATGGACAGCTGAGACAGCTATTGCACAGCTGAACTCTAGATATGGCAAAAAGGTCCTTATTAATTTTTTTGTTGGCACAGATGATAAAAATTCCACAGCACACATCATTCATGTAAGTCTCCCTGGGTGGTATAGCCTTGTTGATCATAAAAGTGCAGCAAAATAACTAGAATCACAAATATAAACGGTAACTAGGAGGAAAATGAGTGAGCTGAATTTTACTAGTTAGCCACTAGTAGATGAATTTGTGAATCTCTGTAGTTCTCAAACTTAATTCAGTTTTACAGCGTACTATGCATTCTCAGGCTACACATCTTTACTCCTGGCACTCATACATTGTTATTCCCAATAAGGTTAGCATAACTGAGACATGCAGAGATATACAGACACAATATATATGTACAATGGGCAGAAAATAGACATGACCTCTTACATAAGCGTGCAGGGAAACAAATATGAAGCTGATTTCCATGCACCAGGAAAAAAGCTCTGTTACTGAAAACATGGACTATCGTCCAAACAGCCAAAAGACCCCAAAGGAAGGGGCTTTTCAAGGTGTCCAAATGCCAAATTACTAATGGGACCTGCAGTCAGCTGACACAGATATGAAAGTGGCTGAGGACATTTGTGTAAGGAGTATGTCTTGAGTGCCCTGCTGTAAACCTGAGATGATCTCTGATGACGGAAAATCCCAAGGAAGACGGTACTGCAGGTGGTGAATCTTCACCAGTTACTCTTGAGATGCAACTGCTGCAAGAGCCATGATGAGCTAATCTTTCACGTAGATGGGTGGATAGATCCTTCACGACTTTGCATGTATGAATTTCAAAGATGCAGTAACTGCCTTGCTTGTCTGTGGACTGTTTTGTCTTCTGTTACATCCAGTATTTTAGCACAGTATTATACACGGTATTATACATCATTGTTCAGCAACAGAAGAAAAGACTGAAAAGAAAGACAAAAAACGTAAGGAGAGTGAAAAGAATTAAAGGAGGGCAAGAGAATGGGACAGAAAATCCCCTGTGGCCAGCCAGCTGTGAACAGAAGATAATCTTGCAAGAGTGAAGCATCAGCGACCTATAATTGACCAAAGACTAGTACAAGGGCATGTCATTTGGTCTCTAAGCACATTTTGATTCTTATTTGTATTTACAGATCGATCAACCTGGACTTGGCCTGCCTTCTCGTGACTACTATGAATGCACTGGTGCATACAAAGAGGTAAGACAGAGCTGACAAATCCCTAACTACTTTTTAAAAGCTTTTATCTGTATTTTCAAGGCAGGCATATCCTCAGGCGTCGGAATATGCAAAGATGACGCTCAGAGGATCAGTTCTTCCCCAAAGAGAGTCTAATACTACCATTGGGAAAAACCACTGGGAGAATTGGGGGAAATGGGAGCAGAGAGGTTGGTAATAATGACAAGCATTGAAACAAGACTGATCTATGAAAAAGGTATCACAGACTGGAAACAGAAGCTCTAACACGGATAAGCGTGTAAAAAGGCAAGAGATTAGGAGCTAAAGAAAAGGAAGTTAAGAGGATATACAGGGATGAGATAAAGGGCGAGCAGAAGTAAATGAGCAAGGAATGGAAGCAAAGTGGACCACATGTCCTGAAGGTGAGGTGTTATAATATCATGCCATAGATATCACAGACCTGGTCTGATCTTCCTGGCTGCACTGGGAGCCAAATGTTTTTTATCCAGGCTCCAGATGCTAATATGTACCAATTGTCTCTGCGCTGGATGAGAAGGAGGCACGTTCCTCTGGCCTCACTACACACCAGAAATCCCCACTTGTTTCCCTTCCCCTTCTTCCCTTCCCTCCTTTGCCCTCTGCTTCCCTTCGCTTTTCCCTATCACTCCCCTTCACAGTCTTCTGTAATCACTGAACATAGATGTGGAAGAAAAGTAATGGCTTTTCCACACAATTCCTGTATGATTCTGCAAGTCAGAAGAAGAGCAGCTACTTGACTTTTTAGGACCTCTTGGAAGGAAATAAACATGATACAATTTAGCTTTGTAACGCAGCTTCTGCCAGGCTCCACGGCTGAATCAAGAGGTACCTCATAACTGTCAAAGGCAAACATGTATATTAAGGCAGATAAACTACGAGTGCTAATGGATCGCCACTGTTCTGTCACTACAAGAAGGATGCCATTTCTCAACTATGACCTGTGATGCATCGATTGGAAGATGCCGAGGATGTCAGTGGAGTCCAAACAGCACACATTTACTGCTGCTCTCGTACCACATTTCCCCTAGAATGGGGGTGCATCACCAGAGTGAACTGATCCACTAAATTTTATTTATTTATTAGAATTAGCTTATTAAGCAGGAAGACACAATCTGATCATCCTGGGAAACGATTTTTATCACTAAGAGGCTTAGAAAGGAAAAAAAGGCAAAGGGAACCACTCAGAACCAAAGATCACACTTTTCTGCATGACAGATGTGAAAAGATCAGTCCTCTAAAGTCAATTTCTAAATCAAAATGCAGCAGCTAACGTATATGATGTCATGTAAAACACTTCAGATAGATACCTATAATCTCATATGTATTTCTTTAATTGATGTTTACTTATTATTCGTATGTATTTGCATTAACCTTTTAGCACTGACATGGGATAGCCCCTATTGCTAGTCACGGATACGCTTCAAGTCCTTGAGGGCTTAAGTATATGTACTTGCTGAAGTCAGACAGCAGCTGACACTGTGCTTTCAATTAGCCAGTTTTCTACCTCGTCATTAGATGGAGAAGTGATAAGAAAGCATACAGAACATTTTGGTTTTGTAGCTGTTTTGCTGACAATGCTACTGTTAATGCTACAATTAAAACTGATCACATTTAATTACAGATCATATGCTAGCAACAACAATCATTCACGAATTAACTGTTCAGAGAATCTATTACTACATGTCTTATAATAGCGTCTGGGAAGCTGCTCCTGTATCATGATTCCCTCCCCTCCTTCTATTACGTCCTCTACAGCACAAAAAGACAATTCCTGCTCTTATCTTCTGACCTACCACCAAGTATTATACGACTTTCTACTACCGGAAAGTAGAGAAGGAAGTATTTTTAAAAACAAAGACTGATCACTGGAAGGCAGATTCATAATATTCCTACAAGCACGAATACTTCAAGAGAGTGGTGTTTCTCCCTTCAGTCCTTGCACCCTGATAGCAGCCTTTTCTTGGCTCTTGTTTCCTGCTGTGTCATTCTACTCTTTGAGCTGTACGTAGCAAACAAGATAGCGGCCTCCTGTACTTTAATCTCTGGCTTTGTCAGGACTTCTCACCACAAAGCTACAAATGGAATCTGCAAAAAAAAGAGGTTTTTAAAAATCATTTTCTCTTTTAAGAGCTATCACGCCTGAGCTCATACAGGAATTATTCTGACACCTAAGTTCCTATCAGAATTTCCAAAAGTATTTATAGAGGCCATCTGAAATTAGCTGACTTCTTTGTCTGCTGATTGACCATGTCATGATCTTCATATTACACCAAAAATAAAGTTCATTGATGATGGTACCTGAAGATCTCTGTTGACTTACTGGTGTTTTCAGTTATGTCTGCATTGAATTTTTAAAAACCTGTTTACTGATTTGGATACTTAAAATGGTATTTGCAGTCCTGGTAGGCACTCTCTTTTGTGACTTCTCATTCTAGCTGTCAGGGGTTTCATAGCCTTTTCTCTCTGGTAAAATAATCTACCTATCTGGATTAAAAAGAACACCGAGAGTTTCGTCCTTCGGGGTGCTGCAAGGCACCTTCCTTTTTGAAGTCAGCTGTCAGTACTTTTCATGAGCGGTTCAGAGGTTTCCAGTGCGCACAGCCTGTTATAGCGCAGCGCTGTTGGCAGGTAGGAGAGGCTGACAAGAGGAGGCACGGCAATGGAGGGAGTTGTAGAATGGCTATAGAAATATATCATTCATTACAGGGGATGGGTCCTACTGCCTTAGGACCTGAACGTACTGAAATACCTCTTGGAATAAAGTTTGCTACCTGCATCCTTTAATAATCCAATTATTTTTCTGTAGTTGCTTTAGGAGATTAAGTTATTCTGCATAAAATCTGTATATTTAATTGCATTTAAAAAGCATACTGAAAACCGCATTTCTGTTGAAGAGAGATTGTGGATTATCGGAGGCACTACAACAATATTCAGTTCTTTAAAATATAGTGCGAGATCTGTAAAATATAGTGAGAGATTGCAGATATTTACAGTGTAACATTTAAGAGACTGTATTTCAATATTTCTATTCCTATCCTTGGTAAGTTCAGATATGTTAAATTTAATACATACAATACTACCTATAGTATATTTAGATATACTAAATCTAGATACAGGGAAATGATTTCTAAACGTGCCAAGGAGCAGCAGAGGAGTTGCACTGCTTCTGGGAGTTAATTTTCCCACAATGCTAATGCAACACAATTCCATCAGCATTTCTCTTGGCTTTATGTTTCTGGGAACACTGCTCTTTGGGAGCAGTATTTTTGGAAGTTACAGTTAAAGTGAGCTAGAAAAACATGGGTGACGGTTTAAATATGGATGTCCAAATGTCTCATTTTAATTAATGAAAACACCGTGCGGTGGTCGACAGCGTTTAGCTTTGAACAGTACTACAAATCATACAGCAATTTTCCATGAGAGAATTTTCAAAGTTAATTTCCATTTGTGATAAAACAGTATTTCAGAATAAATTACTACAAAACTAAGAAAGGGGTGAAGAAAAAATAGTTCATAAAGATCATGATGAAATCTTCAAGTAATCAAGGTACGCTATACTTTGAAGAGTTTTGTCTTTAAATTATGTGTGTTCTTTCTTGCAGGCATGTTCTGCCTATGTTGATTTCATGATTTCTGTAGCTAAACTAATCCTCCAAGAAAGAAATATTTCTTTCAATGAGAGCAAAATTTCTGAAGAAATGAAAAGAGTTATGGACCTGGAGAAAGAGATTGCCAATGTAAGAAAAAACATTTTTCAAGTATCCTTTAAATAAATGACTTTCTTCTTAATGCCTAAGAAAGCCACTTGTAAACTGAGTTAAGTTTCTGGCGAATGTTATTTTCTGGGATCAAACGCTGATCAAAAATGTGTGGAGCCTGGCACACCTAAACGGAACACCTAACAAGAGATGCCTTTGAATGAGCAAGGGAAAATACTTGAGTCAGCTGTCTTCCAAGCAGCAAAATGCATTAGCCTAACCTGCGCACAAAAGTCCTTCAAAAGAAGAAAAAGAGAGCGAGAGACAGAGGCAGAGAGAGACAGACAGACTTGGTTCTGTGCAGTCTGTTTTAGAAAAAGTGTCCTGGGAGACGCTTTTGGGGCCTCTTTTCTCTTTGTCCTTTTCTCCACTTCTGCAGTTTGGTTGTCGGAGCAGTAGATCCCCAACCCTTGGCCTGCCATACAACACAAAGTAATCTTTGTCCTGCACAAGCTGTTCCACACTGCTGATTGTTCCAAGTGCATTTTTAATCAAATGCTGTTCTCCAAGAAAGTATGCCTTGGAGAAATAGCTAGCATTTAAAAATGCATGGAGAAAAACAAATGGAAATTCAAACATTCATGAGCAAAAAACACAACCTGTGATTATTAAACATTTCAGAAGGAGCTCCCTGAAGCTGAGTATGACTGTAAAACAAGTCAAATACAAATCTAGCTTCAGTTATTTTTCAAGTTACACTGACAGTAATGACATGTGTTTGGCAAACAGAGACTTTTCCCCATTTATATAAATTATAACCTTCCGATTATCTTCACATTTTCCTGAGAAACACACCTGTGGACCTAGATCAGAGACGGAAAATAATTAAAAGAAAAGGGATTTACTGGAGAAAGGTTTGAAGGGGAGTAAGAAAGGAAACTGCAACTGAAATTTTTCTACGGCAGTTACTGCTAGTAAAGGCTACACGTGTTGATGGGTAAGCTGCTGTTGCCCAATAATTTTTTAACCACTTTCACCAAAGCTTGAAAATGCAGCACCAGCCTGAAGGTTACAGGAAGAGAGATAGCATTGTGCTCACAGGAATTTGTGAAGAAAATAAATACAGAGAAAAAATATTAAACGCAGCATAGATTAGAGAGAAGAATAGGAAAGAGGGAGTAGAAGAGAAATCTGGTTTTTAAAAAGATGGAGAAAAAGAGAATAAAGAGTGGATACGTCTCATTTTTCCACAGCAGATGGAATGGGTGAAATCTACAATTTTTGCTCCTGACAAGTCAGCTGGAGTATCCCAGGCAGGGGACAGGCAGTATCGGTGAGAGTAGTTCATCCCATGAACTACTCCCCTGGATTACAAAAGCAGTCTTCTCCCATAGTCATTTGCGTGCCTGCATTTTCTCTCCTTGCTATCAAAAAATATCAAGGTAAAAAGGAAGGGGCAGTTGTGAGGAGAGAGTGCGGATGCTGTCACAAGGCACTTCCACATGAGAACAACGGTATGAAAGGGGATGCAAGAATGTATGGCAGACACCTGCAGAAGCATCTTAGCAGAGGACACACTGAGGTTTGAAGAAAAGAACAGAAACATATTCAAGAGAGTATTTAGAGACCAAGGGAGTAATTTGGATGCAGTAGTTACCATTAGACCTTGTTTTTGTCTGTTCTTGGTATGTCTGTATTGTCTGCACTGTTATCCCAGAGATTTCTGTGCTATCTAGAGACTCCAGTGCTAAACCTGCCTCACAAAAGTACCACCACAGTACCAGTTCACTGGCAGTTAGCCAGTTTTATTGTCCGTAAGAAACGGCTCTACTACAGGCATCAAGGCATTAATGTATGCACATTCTTCACAACGCCCTGGTGCAAAACTGCATTCCCTAGACTAATACAAAGCTTACGTGAGTTATGACTCCCTTTCTGTACAGTGGTTCAAGTAAGCGCATACTAGCTAGCGCATGCATCCTGACCAGAATGTCCACATTACGTTCCTGTCACAGCACGCTTGTCACCCTATCCTCAATAAATACATCATCTCCTTTATTCCCTTCTCTCAGGATTTTGCGCCTTGCATCATCCCATGGACATTACTCACACATTCTTGTGTTGACCGTACCTATTGGTTGACCGTACCTACGGTAAAAGTAGGCCGTACAAGGCCTGCTTTAACTAGTGCTTCGAGTACTATGGTTCTGTGTTCCAATTAATGTTGCTGCACAGCCTGTGCTATTGAGGCTTTAACACTAAACAAATGCAAAAGTAAAGCTCCGTATTGTCATCAGAAATTTAGCTCATTTAATCTATCCTTTTATTTGCTTGTCCATAAAACGCTGTCCATACACATGTGCAAGATGCTTCCCAGTTACGTGCTCTTCACATAATGATGTATCAAGCTAGAAACATTTTTTTCTTTTTACTTACCACTTCCCAAAATTCTTGCAAACTGACTCAACGCACATAGTAATTTTCTAATGTTTAATTCTGACAGGCAACAACAAAAGCTGAAGACAGAAATGATCCAATTCTGCTGTACAATAAAATGACATTGGCACAACTCCAAAACAACTTCTCAGTGGAAATTAATCATAAGGTGAGTGATCAATAATCTAGTATTTTAAACACTAATATATAGCTGATGGGATTAAACTACCAAGTCTGACAAATGATGTATTTTAAAAGACAGTTCTTTCTTGGGCTTCGACACATGTGAAATTAAACTGGATACCTGAAGTGAACAGCGCATTACCAAAACACCGTGCTTCTGTACCACCTGTTTGTCCTTACTCCAAGGTAGATCTCGCCCCTCTGCTTCAATATAAAAAGATGGAAAGGAGAAAGGAAAAAAAATAAACACTGCAAGCTTGACCTACCCTAATGGCTTCGGGATGGTGAATCTTGCAACACTTGCACACACACAACCCTTGCTGGAAATCAAGACAGTATTATTTGCAGAACGCAAAGAAATCCCCTTCCTACAACGTACTACCACAGCAGTGTGCTTTACGGAAGATCCAGAGGGCTCAGGTCACAAGTTGAGACTGCAGCCACCAATTTATTCACGTATGTTGTAGTGTAACAGTTTAGGCCCTCTCTGTTTACCCGAAGCTGCAGATTAAGAACAAAGTCCTGTGTTTCCATCATTCCATCTGTAGAACAGGCTCCCAAGGCAAGCAGAAAGCAGCCCATGAAACAGGAAAATTCCCCCCTTCCCTCCCACTTGATGTTTCGGCTCTACGTTTTCTCTTACCCTAAGCCATGTGCTGTTTGCAGAGTACAGCCTTTAATTAATGGTACCAGAAAGCTGAGGTTAAGAATATCCAGGGATTTCATAACATGGGTGTGCCTCCTCAATAACAGATCATGTCCTGCTAGACATGGGTATTTCTATTATAAACAACTTCTACTTCAGTACCTTGCACACAAGCAAGTTAGCTTGTGTGTTACATGGCAAGCACCGAGGTCTGACTGGCAGGAGTGCATTACTGAGTCTTTTGAGGCCAGTAAGGTACTATGAAACATTATTACTCCTGTCACAGTTTCATTATCACTGCCATTTTACTGACTTTAAATTGTTCAACCTTAAATTATATGAAAGTGCCATTCTGCCTAGCTTACCCAATTCCTCATTTCATAACTTACCATCTCCCACAGATCTTACTCAAAACAATTGTCATTACAGTCATAATGTCACAATGCACTCATAATGTCAGAAACAAACTTCTCTTGTTCAAGAAACGGTATTGCCCTGGTTATTTTTAGTTCCTGGAGAGTACTGCAGATCAGCAATAATCATGCGCTCTAAATTTATCCAAAAAATGCTTAAAAGACACATGATGGGAGTTAGTAGTGTTGTTGTAATGGTTCTAAGGATAGAACAGCAATTATTCCTAAACTTAGCAAGCAGTTTGCTGCTTCTCCTTCAAACCTGAAAAGACTGCACGCCTGAAAGCTTATCTGCTTTCCCCAGCTCCATAAGTTTGTCTGATGAAAGGTGTGACCTCTCCCAACAGAGCTTTCCTCTCAAAAGATAGACTGGGAAAAATCGCCAATACTTTTCAGACTAACAGGCATAACAAAAAGTTCTTAAATTAACAAAATTTTCTTTATTCATATAAAATACAAAGATGATCTGCTTTTCTTAAACATAACATCTTTCTTTTCATTCCTAAAAAACAGTGCCTCCCTGATCTGGTGAAAGTACTGAGTAGCTCTACAGTTTTGACATCATCCCTGACAATTTTCAGCTTCTACTCTAAATCATTTTCTCAGTCACACTGTGGCCCACAGAGGCTTGCCTCCGGTGGCCGTGGATTAGTAAACTGTGGGCCATATGGAGAACTAAAAGCAATGTACCTAGAATCAGCCATAACATTAAGTGTCATTCACTTTTAAAGTGAATGGAGAAATGGCTGGAGGAGTATACAACACTGTACAGTGTCAGAACTCCCAAGCTGAAGCATCTATCTGTCTCAGCCGGTGCCATGCAGAGCAAGACAAGTAACACATTTGAAACTTGTGTAAATACTTAGACTGCCACCAGCTGCAGGTGCAAACTTCTTGGGTTTTAGGGGGTAGGTTATACCTCCCATTAATATTACTTCATTGCTTTGGTTATGTGATAGAGGAACAGCCATGTGGCTGCACACAGCCTAGCCTCTTTCCTCATTTACAGCACAGCTGCTTCATACTCTTAGTCAAGAAGCAAGAGAATGATTCTATGTTCTCCTATCAGTCCTTTTACTCATCTGTTTTCTGAGGCCCATAATATTAACCAAGTAATTATCACAAGGAAAATGACTTTTCTTAGTAGAAAACTAGTAAAAATTTCCAGTTGAGAGTGCCCACGCACTAAAATAATGCTCTTTTCAGACTAGACGGACACTAACAAATAAAAACTTAACAGAAAACAATTTTGTTCTGGCTCACAGAAGTTACGTGGGCTTCTTGCAAAGGTGGATACTAGCATAAAGAAACTGGGGATTTAGAAAGAAAGAGAAAGAAAACCAAAGAGAAAACTATTCTTAGCATGAGATTTGTCTGTCACATTGTACTGCAGACTGAGCTGCTATCAAATCAGTTTCTTTTCCAGTGTCAAGCAATACAGCATGCAGAGGAAGTTTCATTACAGGTAGCAGATTTAAGTGCAAGTGTTTTAAAGCCTATTGAAATAAATCCTTTTAGGTACTTCTGTGTACTTCAGAACAAGCCCTTGCCATAGGCTTCAGAATGGATTCTCATATACTCCAAGAATGTCTTACTGCCCCATAGCTACAGAACCACCGTGTAATGAAAATCAGGCTTTTAGTCATGCTTCATTTTAAAAGTTCTTAGCAAAAAGGCAACTGAAATTTTGCTTAAAATTACATTTCTGCTTTTCTAGGCTAAAGGAAAGGATAGGCAACATTTTTAATTGTGTTACTTTGAAAACAAAGCAATGTCTAGACCCCTTCTGCCAAGTATCATCTTTGTTTTCATAGGATTTTAGAGCAAAAGAAGAACAAATGATCCCAGATGATAGGTTGCTATTATGATAACTCCATTTACAAGTATTGAAACTCTTAGGAAAACTAAAGGCAGAGCATTTGTTTCATTCAAACATATTCAGACGGGAAAAAATGGGGTTAAAGACCGTTTCTTTATGATTAACCATACAATAATGCATATGGCTTTTCCAGGTATTCAACTGGTCAAAATTCATAAATGCTATAATGTCAACTGTACAAATTTATGTTGAGAATACAGAACAAGTGGTTGTTTACGACCCAGAATACCTTATCAGGCTGAAGTCTATTCTTAACAAATATACTCCCAGGTAGGTACCTTAGCTATTCTTTTTATTTGCTTTTTATTTCCGGTACACTTCAAAAACCTAAAAACATTACCAGCTTACTATTGTTGTTTCGTTACACAGAGAAATTCAAAATTACATGATCTGGCGATTCGTAATGGATCTTGTAAACAGTCTAAGCCGTAACTACAAGGACACAAGGAATGCTTTTCGTAAGGTGCAGAAATTCATCTCTCTTTTTAAACTGTAAAGATGACCTTTATGAACCACAGAAGATAAATGTTTTATATAGCCGCACTATATAAATATTTCTTATGTTTTGAATTTTGCACACAAAAGCTAGAGATCTTTGCTGAAGCTTCTGCTGGAAGATCCATGTCGTTTAGATGATACATGCCTGATTGTTGGAGTGGATTTGAAAAGCACTGTTCTGGTACTCGGTCTCTGTGTTTGTCTGAATCTAAGCTAATCCTCTGATGACATGGCCATTTTGGTAATAGAACAGTACCATCTGTTTGCAAATGATTACTCTATAGCTCTGACTGACTTGTTACAAACTCTTCGGCATCCAAAAGTAATAGATTCACTGTCCAGCATTATGAGCCCAATACTGTTATTCAGTGATTTAATCCCGCAATTATTTTAGTGCTTTTAAGGAAATGATGAGCAATCTCACAAACATACAGAGTGAAGATGAAAGCCTTTACAATTTCACAGGTACAACTTCCTACTCTGTAGAAAGCCCTCTCTACATTGTTAAGCCCCATTAAAAAAAGGTTTAAGCTATTTTGTTATATCTATTAGGGGCAGAAGAAACATTTTAACACACATACATAACTTTTTAAGGGGATTCTGCTTGTTACAGAACAAGTATAATTATGGGAGAGAGTCAATGAATGCTCAGTGTGGTTGGTTTTATATATCTGAACATGGTAAGTCTTATTCATTAATTATTTGGCTATTTTCCCTACTCATGGAAAGTATAAAACTGTTTCAACATAAAGCTTCATATTTGCTTAGTATGCGTCATCAAGGAATACAATGTTTTGCAACTCTATAATGTACAAACTAAAGACATTCTCCACTGCCTCTTAGGACTTTGATGAGTAAGTTTCAGTTAGAAAAATTTCACTGTTTGAAACAACAACAACAGAAAAGATTTACCATAGTCTTATGTATAAAAACATATAATTTTTGAATAATTGATTAATAATAGGTGCTAGTGTAAGTAAATCAGCATTTGTTTTGTTAGTTTGCCTTCAGATATAAACATTTTAGGACAGTTATGGGAGATTCCTCGAATCTCCCATACTGTTTTTGCTGGGATGTGTGGCCAACTGGTCACTTCCACATTTAGAAGCCCATTTGTTTTAAATACAGAGGGCTTAAAATGTGCCACAAAAAGTGCCAGTGTCCTAGCAAAAAGATCACTGGATCTGCAACCAGTCCTCTAAGAAATCAGCAAAAAGATCTAACCAGATTACTAGACTGCACATTTAGATAAGCCTACATGTGTTACTGAGGCTATGCTGTGACTCTAAATCACTCATGTCTTTTTCTGCATCTCAAGGCCAAATTGTAAGTTACACAATAAAATTTCTTCAAAATCCTGCCCTTCCAGCAGCTCTACCATCAAGAAGCCCAGCTACAGGGGTGGAAGAGCACCCAAAGTAGCCTGATGAGCTGTTTTAATACTTACAGCTACTGGAACTGCATCCTGAGGATACAATCCCTCCTGCCAAAGAAACACATCCGTATCTTTTTTTTTTTTTTTTTAAGATTTACTTAAAGAGGAAGAACTATATTCCCTAGTGTAATTGAGAATTTATGCTCAGTGACATCAGGAGGTTTAATTTCTAATTGATCACCACAGTATACACAGCAGTCTACAGTAATGCACGGCAACCGCCTGCTACGAATAAGGAATGCAGATAAGTTTCTGTTGGTGTAGAAAGTATCACTTTGTTTTTTGTTGTGCATCTCTGGTGACACCAGGCATACTTTAAAAGACTCTAACTGAAGATTCCTGTGAAGGGCAGTCCTGGTCTGATGCAGGTCTACCATGTTCTCAGCCAACCTTCACATGCATGTCATGCTGAGACCAGTTAATCAACTATGATTGATTAACACTGACTTTTTAAATTGCAGACAACTAAGGGAAGTCTGAGCAGCACAATCTCTGTTGCATAGCCGTTCTGATTTTGTGGCTTATTTACTCTTAATATTGCTGAAATTTATTACTGGTTTTGCTTTGTTTGCAAGTTTTGAAGGAGAGGGGTTGCATTTACTTTTGCTAGTCGAGCATATGACTTCTGATGCAGCCTGTATGTGTGCAGGGAGTATCTAAAAGAGAAAGAAATGGACTAAGGACTGGCACATTCTCTACTCCATTCGGTTATTCTTCATCAGTAATGAATTACAAAAATCTGAAAAAGCTCCAACATTACAGGCTCTTAAGGGAGGCCTGCAGTAGATATTTCTGTACTGTGTTCTACTGGTAGCATTTTCAAAAGACTCTTCCTGTGTCTGCAATACTTGAAACATTTATGAGGGTGAAAGAAACATTACTAATTTTTCTTTCCAATACAATTCAGTTCAAAGTGTAGCAGTTACGGAGCTTTTAACACTGAAAGTCACTGGCCTGTGTCTCTGAAGAGATGCATAACGGCCTCATTATGCAAGACGAACTTCTTCATTATGGAATACGGTTTCAGCGTTGCCCTGTAATAGGATAACCTTCTGTTATATTCCTTGCATTCACATGTCATACTATTATCTTATTCTCTCAGTATTATCACTTATGTATAAATTACCATGACAAAATCCTTGCACACCTTGCATCAACATCACATAGAGTAAACAAGCGTGTCTACCCCCTCTACAGTGGTTCCTGTAAGCCCCCAAACATGGGAGGCTCTAGCAGAAGAAGCTGTAAGTTGAGGAGCACACTAGTATAGCTGCTGGGTGGGTGGAAAACACAATCTTACCCCTGAAGGAATGAATTCACTGCGTAATCGCAACGGCCCTGTCAGAGCCAGAATTGCAATTCAGATCCCCACAGCAGTGGAAGTTGTGTGTCAGTGTATTTCTCTTGAACTTCTCCTATTCTTGACTTTTACTGTAGTTTTCTTCTCTCTACCTTTCCATGTCTGGGAGGGATAAAGGATATTGCTAATTATTCTTATATTTCCTCAACCTCCGACCGACGTTCCCTTTGCTAAGTGAGTCCACCTAATTTCCATAAATAGTAAGTGAATTAAATGCATGTATTTAAGGTCAGTTAGGCTCCTCTGAAGTGTGTGTGTATCTGTCAGGCAGTCACTATGCTCCTTCACCTTTTGCTGGCCCTGATGTCATTGTTTTATCTAATGTTTATGTTTCACAGGCACTTTATGGCACAACATCAGAAACCGCTGTTTGGCGTCGTTGTGCAAACTATGTCAATGGCAACATGGAGAATGCAGTGGGACGATTATATGTAGAGGAAGCATTTGCTGGAGAGAGTAAACATGTGGTAAAGCTTTCAACGCACTTAACCCGCCTGCCATCCAAGGGGCTAAGTTTTACTGGACAAAGACTTAGTAGAGATTAGTTTCCTATTAAAGTGTAGCAATCCAATCTCATTTCATTCTAATGTCAACAAAGATGTCTAATTATAGTGAACAAGTCTTGGAAGTGGTTATAAGCCACCTCATTTGGCATAACTGGAAGCTGTTCCATTACTACACCCAATGTGAAAGGATCAATTAAAAAACTAACCACTCTAAAAAGACCCATTCTTTTCAGAAGCTGCTCAGCGCAAGTGAATCATTCCGTTGTATAGAATAAATGTTGTAGACTAGATCATAACAGAATTATCATCTAAGTGATGTTTCAACACAAAGAGAACCAGTAGTTACAAAAAGCAAATTGTTATGTTCAGGCTTTTTAAGGCTCATTTGACAATCAGGGTAGAAATTACTTCTCAACAATGCATCAGGAAACGTGAGTGCCAGCAATCTGCAACGATGGGATTCGATGTTTTGCACAGGATAGCAAGACAGGCAATTAGCAAACGGTACTGTGAACGGATGTCACTTAAGATTAAAAGAAAGCACTAAAAATACCATGGAAGGCTTCTTAAAGCAGACAAGATTAAAAAATAAGACATTAAATTTGATGGCCTTTATTTAAAAGATAATGTTTTATCTTTTACACCGTAACATAGGAATGGTGTATTTCAATAAAACTATTTTATAAGGCATATTTTCCAGAGAAAACATACTTAGTTTAAATATCTGAAATTACATCTTATTAGTGCTAATACTGTGCTTAATACACACTTCACAGTTTGACTGTCATTACTAGGGTCCGTGTCTAGCCATGAATTCCCCATCTATTCTCTAGGATTACCGGTCTTACGAAACAAGTCTGTCCGGACTGTTCATTCTTACTAGAGAACCAATACAGTCACAGCTTTTCCCTTGAGCCTGACACTACACATCCTGCCAACATGGGGCGCAGGGACAGGCAGAACTTGGTTATTTCTATTTGACCTCAATCACACAAAAAAATTGCTTCTAACCTGAAGTTAAACCTTAGTTGCTTCCTATCACTCCTACTGCAATCCAAGCTAAAATACACCATTTTTTGTGGCTGACACACAGACAGTAATTTGATCAGATACACAACAGCGGATGGGGTAGCTGACAGAATTCTTGTCACCTAATTAACTCTAATTTGTACTGCCTTATTAGCTCGTGCCCATCCTCTTTCCTCCCACAAGACAGGCTAAAAGCACTACTTAACTTGACCTCCAGGTTTTGTGTCTGGCCTCTAAACAGCGCACGCTCAAGCTACTAGTGCAAGGAAAACATCCCTATAGTAAACAAACTATGTCTTTGGAAAAATAACTGGATCATTTTATGTGCATTTGTAACATATTGACATTTTTTCCAAGGTTCAAGAAATGATTGCTGATATACGTGAGGTTTTTATAAAAACCTTAGATGAACTTACCTGGATGGATGTAGAAACCAAAAAGAAAGCTGAACAAAAAGTAAGTGAAATCTTAAGAGATTTGAAATACTGTATATTTCTTTAAAAATCAATATTTCAATTGTTAGTTTTCCTAAAGAAATCGAGCAGTCACATCTTTCACTGCATGTAGGTATATACACACACACTTAAAAACATATATGTGTGTTTATGTAAGCACGTGCAGCTTACAGACTTCCTGTATCAGAAATGAATTACATGGAAAATGGCCGCTGTGGAGATAAGCACAAAAGACAGGAGAAGTCTATACAGGAGATAAAGACCTTTCAGGCCAATCAGTGATTAAGGGGGAAGATGATGAATACCTACAAGAAAGAAATACTGAAAATGGGAAGGTATTCTTTACGGTCATTTGACCAGCTGTTAGGATCAATGGGACAAAAACAAAATCTCAAAACATATGACTGACATCATCAGTGAGTTCTCTTTTAAGGGAAGTCAGGTCAAGGAAATCTGGATTACACAACAGAAATCAGAGAGCCCTAAACTGGGAGCGAGGTAACTGAAAGAACTGTTTACATCCCTAATTTGTTATATTGCAGAGGTAGTCCAAGTTTTTCAATTTTGAGTTTTTAATGATATTTAATATTAAAATTTCATTTTAAAAATGGAAAATGTTATGTTTTTATTAATTATAGCACTGAATCTGGCATTTTTATCCAAATGTTGTTATAACATCCTAGAAAAAACTATTTAAACATCTGTCAAATATATTATTAGTTTATCAATCAACTCTTGACTGTATAGTCTGCAAAAAACCTACTATGGCAACAGATAACTAAGATAATCATGGCCATCTGGTGGCCTTATACCGATTCTCATGTGATCAAACAGTAGAGACGCAATTATGTGAAATGGTACTTATATACCACCCTGGTGATAGAGAATTGCCAATAACAACACATATCAATCAGATATAACGATACAATAGCTTCAATTCAGGAACGGCAGTAGAAGTGAGGCAGAGCACTGCAAAACCTAAATGAATTCTGTGCTATAATTAGACAGAGACAGTATATGTACAAAATCTATCAAATACTTGCATTGTTAAGAACAATTTAATGGACAAAGTCAGATGCAGACCATCTGAAAAGCTAGTATCAGAAACCCACATCCACTCTACAAGTTGCTTACAATGTTCACTTTTTTGTGGGAGTAGCCTAAATCAGAGAACTACTTGTATAAATAATGTGATTTAACCGCTACATATATTAAGACATATTTACATGGAAATATCAGAAAGAATTGCCATAGAATTATTTGCTGTTTGTTTTTTTTTAATTATTTCTGACATTGCCATCAAATAAAATGAACGTTTAGCTATCAAAAGAAACAGAATAAGGCTAGGGTTAAAAGACGTTGTCCAAGATTTCAAGTATTTCAAAATTTGGGGACATTTAAATGTATTGTTTTACTCTCATATAAATGTGTGAGCTGGTTAAGAAATGTGGAGGTTCTGGAAACGTTAAAATGTACTTTCCTGTAACATACTAAAGTTAAAAAACTTCTAGTCATGAATTTTATTTTTACTTTAAATGCTATGAGATATATCAAATATTTCAGGTTGACTGTTTGTTTAAACTAGACTTTCAACTGACAAGCATAGCTGAAATCTGTGTTTCGGCTGCACTGGGCATGTTTCTGTAAGTTTACTCACAAAAACAAAAACCAGAACATATTTTCTACAATCTTCCACTGTAATAAAGTAAACCATTAAACTTTATAGTGCTTTCAATGAATAAAGAAATGTTAATAAAAGCTATACATAGCTGAAGTCCTGCCTTCTCTGCAGTTGCTTCCATATTGCATTTATTATCTAATATATTATCAATTTCAACATATGGCTGGATTTGCTATGGAGATCAAATTATCTTTTTCTTAGGCAACAGCAATTAGAGAGAGGATTGGTTATCCAGATGAGATCCTGACTGATAACAATAAGCTCAACAGTGAATACCAGGAGGTAAGTATCCCCAATAGGCAGCATGATTAGGAAGGGATCTTAAAAGAAAAGCTGTGATTTTGCCTTCACACCCACGTGGAATCACGTGCATCTGCATAGAGTAATTCAGTCTTGTGCTCAGTTGGAGAGGTGTAAATAAAAGTGTATTAAAACCCACTGTAGTACAGCTGATCCAGTATAGCTAGAAGGTGATACATATTTGATGGTATTTCATGGGAACATACAGATTCTAGAGGAATTAGACGAGACTAGAACATGTAGCAAATGGTGTTCAGTATTTCTAAATCGGCATGGACTGATTTAACGCTGGTTTAAGTGGCTACAAGTATACATAATTGAGTTAATGTGCCTGGTTTTCCATGGATTGGAACTGGCCCCTGATGTGTGACACTGGACAAATCGTATAATTTAAACCGCATCTTTACTTTTTCAATGCAAAATGTGATCTCAGTATTCTTTTACCTTGCAGGTTCACTTTAAGAATAACTCCACTAACATGTGTAAAAGACATGCACCTTCAGGTAGAATATGCCTTAGCTGTTGTCCAAGAGACTAACACTTTTGATTTTGAAAAGTATCAAGAGGTATAACAAAAACATGTTTTTAAAACAACATCTGGGCCTTATTTTCAAGTGTTCTTTCTAATGTGGAATAACACCTTACCAGGCTGTTGGATACTGGTTTCAAGCAGGCAACTCTCAAAGGTCAGGGTCAAAACTAACTAATGCTGAACTCAATACATATAAAGAGGGAATAGAGACTCTGAAGAAGATCATACAGCCAGTAACACATACCTAGGTACAGTATCCACTCGGTGATGTAGCAGTGCACTGTAAGTCAAGTTCTAATTGTAGATCAAAAAATACTCTTAAAAATGCATTGCTGAGGTCAGCATGCTCAAGACTAGATTTTCCACATCCATCTGTCTTTTGTAGCAAATCAATAACACTAATATTAAGTCTTTTTTCTCCCCTCTTTCTTTTTAGTTGAACTACAAAGAAGATGAATACTTTGAAAACATTATTCAAAATCTGGTATTTAGCCAGAAGAAAAGGTTGAAAAAGCTTAGAGAAAAGGTGGACAAAGAGGAGTAAGTATTTAAAAATACTGCGTATAGCTTTTCACGCAGTTTCCACAGCAAGAGCTATTTGGTTGGAGGGTAATCAGTGATGATTCTCTTCCTTGCAGAGGGGAGCTAGGAGGGCATTGCTCTTTTCTCAAAGGCTGGATCTACGTAAGCAAGTAGTGCAACAAAATAGGAGCACGTCTTTAGAGCAAAACAGTTGGTGCCAAAGAGCCAGTATCCACACTGTTCCCGTTTCAAGGGAAAGGGCAGAAGGCTGAGTATTCTGGAGTAGCTCTCCTCTGGTTCCTTGGCTGTTGGAGTGCGTTGGGTGGACTCCTGTAGTGCCCCTTTTGCATTAAGTTCATTTGGCAGACGAATTTCATCTAGGTGAATTTCACTTCTCTTGCACAGAGGCTGCCAATCAAAGCGAGAATAAATGAGGACGATAGGGAATTTACTTCAAAAACGCACTCCTGCTCTGAATTAAAATACTTACATAGATGTGCCAAAAGACCAAAACAGCACATCCCCTAGCTGTACTGGCTACTCTTCCTGTCTCAGCTCTGAACCATTTGGAAGTTAACTCAGCCAAATCAGAAAAAAAGGCTGTGGTCACCATAGGCCACGCTAACTGAATTTACAGGAGTGTTCTTTTGAATAAGGACCACAGAGCCGGCTTTATATTGAGGAGAGAATGACAGAAGTGGCTTTCCCAGTCCTAAGAGAAGACTAAGGGGAAGTCTTATCGCTGTCTTCAACTACCTAATGGAAGGGTATATAGAGCAGCCTCCTCTTCTTAGAAGGGGACAGTGGTAGCACAAGCAGCAAAAGAATACACGAGTTGGAACATGGAAAATTCTCACTAGATGTTAGGAAAAACTTTTTTCACCATGTGGGTGGTCAAACAAGGCCCAGAGAAGCTGTGGGCTGGAGATACTCCAACCTTGTATGGACAAGCCAGCTGATCTAGTTGGCCCTGCTTCTCAGGGCAGGGGGGGCTGGACCAGATGACATGCAGAGGTTCCTTCCAGTTTCCACCTTTTCAGAAGATGAAGTATACTTCACACCTCTGCAATGGCCACTATGAAATTCCCAAATACTACATTGCACAAGTAGTTTAACTAGACATAAATATCTCTAAAGAACAGAGACAAAAACACTAGAACAAAAGCCAAAGTATACCTCCAGCATGTACCCTCCTTGTGACTCTCTTCCTTTAATCAGTCAAACAGATCAGAATGTCAGATGACTGGAGGATCTTTCTCTCATCTTTTTTTTCTAGACTTCCCATGCTTTCCGAAGGTTTATTACACCCGATCAAACACACAGACCTACAAGTGATGGTCACTGGTGTCTGCTTTGTGGAACATTGGGCTTGTAGTTCATAGCTTTTCACAACTATAGTCATTCTGGATAAATAGTTCCAGCTACTGCTTTTGCTGTTCTGTACTTACATATCATTAACTGAAAATGTATGCTCCACCTAACAGCCACCTCATTTCTGTTCTAACCTCAAGCTTTGAGCTTGGCTTGTTGAGTTACTTCAGCTTAATTTAACACAATTCCTGTTTTGTTCTCACAACAGTGGATCAGTTAGGAGTAACTACCGTAAATTTAATTGCATTCAAAGATTACATAAGTGAACCCAGAAGTATCAACCACACGTGATTATTTTCTAATAGTTATCATTTGTTCTGCACATAAATTTTCACCTAATCACAAATCAGGATCTTCCACACAATAAACTGGGTTTTTTTCTAGTTTAAGTAATAGACACTGTCAGAATACTTTTCATCATTTTTTATGACTGGCATACGCAAATACAACTATCACATAGATCATCTACAGCTTCACCCTGTTAGTCCAAAGTCTGCTATGAAAAGATATACTTTCATACTTTCAGCATACTTTCCCATACTGTTTGTTAAGTATAATAAAACTAGCCGACTCAACACAGCTCCCTGCTTAACTAGTTATGTAAAAGGAAAAACCTCTCCATTACAAATCAGCATATTGGCGCATATCCTCCGAATTGCTAAGACCTCCAGCCTTTAATCTAAAACCAAGCTCCAAGACTTTTATTTTTACTTTTTCAGTCCTAACAATTCCTTGACTAGCGACTACGTCCCAGTATTGTACTAGTGCGGGACAAGGCCCACAGGCCAAGAGGCCCAGAGAGGCAGATTAAGCAGATCAAGCAGGCATAGCTGTCCATGGTAAAACACACTGAACAGTAAGAACATTATGAAACTGAGAGAAAAGAAACGGCTCTGCTATTAACAATGCAAAAATCCCACAGCCTGTGTATTTCTTGGTTCTGCTTCCTGATTCTGTAAATTAAACCTTTATGGACTTCCTGAAGTCCTGAAGTGGTAGGCAGTTTCTGCCAGCTGTATCACCTGCCACTACTGATAACTTAGCAGCTCTCCCCTCAAAATAGTCACTCTTGTGTCCTCCTTATCATTTGAAATATTTTGGCAAAAAATTTTTTTTAAATCAGTAATTCAGGTAAATATGGGTATCCATAATTTTAATTATTGATAAATCCTTGCACAAAGGATTAGAAAAAGCAACCTTTTGAACTCCATTTTGAGGTTTCATTGCAACTTGATTAGGCTCTTCTGGCCTTCCTTTTGAGAAGCAGAAGGTATGAATCAGGCAAATGAGGGGACCTATGCTGATGTCTTATTACTATTCACGTTGTTGACTGCTTTCTGTAAGTAGGATCGAAATTCAATAAAAGCAAGATGAAGGGCAAACTTCAGAAACCAGTCCTTCTTCCACTGCTGTTAGTACTTTGCTTGCCTTATAGATAGGAATTTCACTCAGAGAACATGAAGCCAAAAAATACGACTTCAGTCATGTAAGGCCCTAACCATTGTATACTGCCAAAGAGGTGATCTCATTTTCACCGAGATCTTTTTCTGAAACATTATTAAATGCATCTAATAATGACCTACACCATAAGGCCACCCCTTGCATGTGATTCTAGGAATTTCATCGGGCGACCACTGATGGAAGCCAGTAAAATTGTAAACTGTAAGCCAAAAAAAGGGTTAAGACTCTTCAGGTATTTCCCCCTACTTTTGGCCAGACCCAAAAACGATGCTTAGGGCTTTCTGCAAGGAAGGGAGGTATTACTGAAGCTGAACCATAGGACTGTTAATTAAGGCCTGTTTTCTGCCACAGATCTCAAGACGATCTTTGTATGTGCTTTCATTCCTCAAAAAACAGTTGTAAGGAGAATATTGCAATAGTTTCCAATCTGATACTTATAATGCAATGGTATTTCATATAGCTGGATATATGACAGTGATAGGTGACACTGAAATCCTTCTAATTAAGCATGCTGAACAACTTTAAATCTCCATTTAGTCAATGACAGCTGAAGGCACAGAATCATCTCTCTTTTATAGCTCTTGAAGTTCTCCTTGGTCAGATGGGAAATTTTGCTCCATTGCAGATTTGCTGATTTTTCTTTGATGGAGGGGTCTCAAATTATTACTGTATCATAAATAAAAGTCCCGTCATCCCCAAATATTAAGATACCAATATAACCTCAGCTTCTATGTTTCAGTTTCTTTATATGGGAAATTTTGCCTGTACAATGCTGCAGTGTGAACAGAAACAAAAAACTAAATAGCCTTGATAACCAGTGTGGATAATAAAGAAGTGCCACTAAGATGATCAGTGGATCAGTGCGTCTGACAGATGAGCCAGAGGTTGAGAGAGCTGGGATAGTCTAGCCTCGAGGAGAGAAGGCTCAGGGGGGATCTTATCAACGTGTATAAACACCTGATGGGAGGGTGTAAAGCAGATGGAATAGACTCCTCTCAGTGTTGTCCACTCAGTGGTGACGGAATGAAAGGCAGCGGGTGGCGCAAACTGAAATATGAGAAATTCCATTTAAACATAAGAGAAGACGTTTTTACTGTAAGAGGGTGGTCAAACGCTGGAACAGGCTGTCCAGAGAGGTTGTCAAGTGTCCATCTTTGGAGATACTCAAAACCCAATTGGATGTGGCCCTGAGAAACCTTCCCTTGTTGACCCTGATCTGAGCAGGGGAATTGGACTAGACAATCTCCAGAGGACACTTCCAGCCTCAGTTATTCTGTGATTCAGTTTCTAGGCTTGTTCCAGTACTCAGTTAACCCTGCCATTAAGAACTGAATTTCTAACATGTATTCTTCTGTATTATCATTAGGTGGATAAGCGGAGCTGCTGTTGTCAATGCCTTTTATTCTGCAAGTAGAAATCAGATAGGTAAGGTTTACCAACTTATTCACTGGATACAGCTTTAATGGCCAAATTATACATATATATTTTCTAAATAAAAGAAGTGAAATGAACTTAATATTATGGGGGTTGCAGAAGGGCCCCAATACAGCAAAATTAGAGGTTCCACGGCTTGAGAACAGTGACTGGAGCATTTTCATCTCATTTTCTGTATGGCCTCTGTGCAGAACAAGGAAAACAGCTTGCGATTCAGCTGTGAAAGCAAAAGCAGTGCGGTGTGGCTAGAAGTTCACTGACCCAATACATTTGGTGGTGCCAGCCATTTTCAATGGGATGAGCAGGAGTTGCAGTAACTCTTTTTATCTAAAGGGAACAGTGATTCAAAGAAAACTACAGCACTTCCCTGCCATGCAGTAGATGTGGATTCCGTTCCTTGGAGCCCCTTCAGAACCCCTTTGTACAAGCTTACTTAGTATGGCCTTCGAAAGGATGCTGAATGACGTCCTGCTGGTTAATGAATACACCAATTCAGTGACTGAACTTAAAATCCTGTAACATTTTGCACGTTCAGGCCAGAATCAGAGTCCTGTGCTTGTTCTCATTGAGCAGTACCTTTCCTCTGTAATTACCGTTATGGAAAGCAATCAGGCAGGTCTAGAACAAATGTCCTTTTAACAAGGCAACCAAATATGCTCTGCGTTTGATGACTGAGTAACGCTGAAATATTAGCGCAAAGACAGCTTATCCTCATTTTCTATTTTCCTCATCTCCAGCAGCTTCCCATACACAACTGTAAGATCTAGCGCTCCGAAGACAGACTCCAGGGATGCAGCTTCTCAGGAGCTGTGCTGAGCAAACTGTCCCAGTTTGGACCAGGAGCTTACAGGGTTAGTGCTTCTGGAGCATATGTTCACTGTTCCAGAGCTGCTTCGAGTCCCAGGCCATCTGACAGAAATCCTGCATGATTTCTGTCAGCACCTTCTCTAAGCAAAAATAATCAAAGACAGTTTGAACAAAACATTTAGGTGAACAAAACATTTAGGGCTCAATGAAATCAGCTGAATGAAAAGAGTTTTCTCAGAAAATTTCTCACCACCTATCCTATGTTTAGCACTTCAAGATCTATGGATGAACCACAGCATATCAGAGCTCCATACTAGTATTACTTTTAAGTAGTCACGTTTAAATTGTAACATTCTCAATTGTTAGCATTGCCTATCTTAAATGCAAAGTTCTACTATATATTCTTTTAAATATGGCTTAGTAAAAGTTTAAGGAATTTTGAGGCATCCTCAATTGCTGTTCCTCATGGTGTCAAGCGTGACAGATGACTTCAGATTTATGGTCCGTCAGATGTGTCATCTCCACTTAATTCTGCTTCTTTTGTGTTGGAAAAATGAAAATGTAAGCCTGGCAAATTAAACCAAGAACAAAGCAAGTTTAAAAAAGACGGGGAAAAGTTCAGGAAAAAAAAGTTTTAAAAAGTTCAGTAACAATGACATAGTTTTAGTAATGCTTTTGGGTTTGAACATTTCTAATGTCAGCCTACCCAAAACCATGGTTAAAAATAACTTAGAATAAAAGAGAAAGCATTAAAAATGCTTTTAAAGAAATAAAAAATCAGCTATAGCTAAAGACTAGAACTGCATGGAAGCAGCAGAAGCTCTGGGGCTTCTCCTCTTGTGAACAGTATCAGCTCTCTTCACAGCGGTGCAAAGTCTGTCCAAGAGTCTCCAAGCATTTTGTAACGCTAATTACGCCTGTTATAATCTTCCTGTTATACGAGTTCTACAGGTATTGTTATCCACATTTCTTATCCACATTTCTTATCCACATTTCATAAATTGCAGTGTCGTTTCTAAACTATGACCCTATGACACTATGACCCATGTATCACTCCTGAAAATAAGTCTGAAAAATGAAGGACCTTGTCCTGAAGGCCTTTGCACAGAAATGAAACAATATTATTTCTTGTTTATTTATGAAGGCTTCCAAAGAAAATATTTGGTGGAGACATACTATTTTCATTGCCAGGGATGAAATGACCATTTCTTTTCGGTCTTCAATAATAGCTGCCTATATAGTCCTATTCCTCTTATCCAATGGACCATTAAACCAAGGTGAAAAGTGTCAGGCACTCTCTTCCACTGGGCTCTCACAACGTTAGTGTCAAAAATGATATCACTACCCTGCAAGATTGCCACTACCAGCAGGAGTTTCAGTAGCCCCAGAGGTAATTTGAAGCTTTAATCTGGGACTATATATTATTCTTTATTACACTGCGAGAAGCAGTCCCTGCTTTGTAGAGTGTAAGCAGAGCTGCACTAAGCCAAATGGATGCACTTTTCTTCGAGCTTTTATAGGGTGTGTTTAATATGGCATACTAACATTTTCACGGTAGGTGTTTTCTGTGCAAAAACATAAACTAAAACTTATTGAGCACCCCTGATCATATAGTTACCAAGACTATTCCTGCAGGTTTAAAGGAATAACATCAAACGTATAATGGGAAAAAATCAATAAAGTCAAGTCAGATTTTCCAAAGGATTTCTATTTTTCTCATTTTTAATTTCTTCTGTCCCCACTGAAGAGTTAAACAAGCTAAAAAATAGCCATGTAGTCCTAGATTTTCAGATTTTAACTGAGTTAGATGATATATTAGACAGATGCCTGCAAATGTGGTGCTGATTTCTCCCACTGGTCTCCAGTGCTTTGCAATTGCTTGCACTTGTAGAAGCACAAAAAATAATGTTTTGAGCGTACAGGGACTGCAGCATTAGCAGTGTCACCAACAGGCAGGCTAGAATGACGGAGGAGGCATGGAGAAAACTCTTCACAGTGGAGGAATCATACAAGGGACATGAAAATACAGCCCACTATTTGTGGATAACCAGTGTAGTGCTGTTCGCACAGGAATTCAGTAGGCATACAAAACTCACCTATTTTTAGGTTTCGTATCCTAGTCAAAACTGGTGGTTTGCTAAGGTTCCTGAGCTTTCACAGTTAACCCAAACTGCTCTGGCTTTGCAGTGGGTTCTAAAGGTAAAACATGAAACAAGCACCGTGAAATCCAGTACAGGCTTAAAAAAGGCAAAGTTGTGTTGACTTAAGTGACCAGTGCTGTTTGGTTAGGGATGGCAACCCAGGGCTGTCAGTTAGGCCGGAGGTGAGGCGAAGCAAGCATTATGAAAATATTCAACGCTCAGAATAAAAACCTGCTCACAAGGCTTTGTTTAAAATAGCTTTGGTCAGTATCTTGTAG
Source organism: Struthio camelus (assembly GCF_040807025.1). Lineage (NCBI taxonomy): Eukaryota > Metazoa > Chordata > Aves > Struthioniformes > Struthionidae > Struthio > Struthio camelus. The sequence continues at coordinate 32,635,862 of NC_090950.1, read as the reverse complement.
AAAAGGAATTATAATTCGGAAGACTGAAGCTGATGACTGGCAGTTAATATGAGCCAGAAATTCTTATTTCATTCTTCAGCTATGGCGTGTCACAGGATAATTAAAGCAGCATGATCTTTAGAGCCGATGTCCGAATTAGCTTAGTAACACCCTTAAAAAGAATTCCCTTTGAAAGGGAGCTTTCTGCAGGACGTGTAGGAAATGTACAGCTCCATTATTATGCTTTAGTATGGCCCTGATCCTCACTGTAACATCAGCAGCACTGATAGGAAGGAAGGTACTCAACCTCAAAAAGAAATTAGAGGAGCTGCTGCTGTTAAGTTAGCCCATCTTATGTTTCTATAGGGATCCAGCTACCTCTGACCCCGCAGGCAGGTGTGCACAATTGAGTTGACCCATGTTCTGGCTGTGTGGGGATACTGTGCAATACTGTAATTCCTGGTGAAAGCGTTACTGTTCCCCAATAGGTTCAAGAAGGAAAGTAACATGTTCTTCTGTCAGGGTGCACAGAGTTTGAGGGAAATACTTTTTGCCATTTTCCATCTCGGATGTTCTCAAAGTTGAGAAGTACAATCTGCCCTTTATATCCCAAAATAGTTGCACTTATCTCTTTCTTCTTTAAATCTCTGCTTGAAATTTATCACATAGGAAGAATATCTGTCCACTTGGGACCTGTGTTACGTAAAAGCAGTCATGGAACATGGTTTTCAGAGGGCAGAGTGAAATAAAAAAAAAATCTAAGAATTCTGACAGCATACTCTTAAAAATAGAGGAGGTGACTGTGACTGTGCGTTAATTAAACTGAACTGAAAACCCTGGGGAACTGTCTGCCTTCAGCAAGGGAGGATGGTCTTATATTTTGAAGAAAAGCATAGACTGAGCTAACAGAGTTAGAGTTGTAGTATTCCAAGCCACCAGGACTGAGGTGTATCATACTGAGTAAATGCCTTGCTAGCAGCAACCTCCAAAAAAAGAGTCTCCTGATGCTGTACTCTATAAAATCGTTCCATATTGCCAGTCATTAAAATGGCTTACCACACAGTATGGCATTTGCGCTCTTGTCTTTACTATCAGTATTTCCTGATAACAATTAACATCAAAACATTTGGACGTTTAATTCCATGTCAAAGTAGCAATGTAATAGAATGACTGTCAGTAGGCAGCAGTTTGCACAGGACAGCAGTAACGGTTTCTTTTCCAGCCTGTTTATTAAATTTCTGTCTTCCCATAGTTTGTTCTTCTCATGAGAGAAAAGGCTAGAGCCGCACTGAGATTTATATAAAAATGCAAAAAGTATGTTTTAATTTTCTGTGTGAAACCTATCCTCTTAATTCCTCCTTCTGTTCAAGTTTTGTGATGTTACAAGAATCTCACTCATGATGAAAATTAATACTTTGTATTGCTGCAACAGGGTGAAGTATAGGGAAAAGGCTCGAATGAGATATAAAGGATAACATAATTCTTTATTTTATACCTAAGAACAAAGTTTATTTTGTGTTAATTCCTCATTTAAAGAAAGATCACAATTGCAACGTGATTTCTTTTTGCTAATTTGATTTTTTTAAAGGCCTAGAAAAATGAGCACAGAGGTGGGTGAAAAGAAGCTCTTTGTTCCAATTCTTCCACTGCCAGCATGACCTATTTTTATTGATTCTAGTGGGAGTTACTAATATTTTCAGTGGGAGAATAAATTCCTCTAACATTGACTTCTGGCGGGGGCAACGATCAAATAATTTATTCATTCTAGAGGAACACCCTCCCACCTTTCATGATATTGTGAGATTTCTTTAATAAAGATATGTAAGTCTGAGAATGCTAAGTGCTGTAGAATGAAAAATTGCAAGTGCTTCTTTGCAAAGCAAAATAGTAACAAAGACAAAGTAAAAGCCAATTTTGCAAGTATCTGAAGAGCTATTTTTCTTTACCCTAGGCTGGAGGCAGGGGAGAATGGGCCCACTGGACTGCTTCTACTATCCTACAGCCTCTATGATGTGTAAATTCACATAGCGTTTCTGAAAAATCTGAGGGAATGGCATGACTTTATTTGGTAGAAGCCTATAAAAAAGGCCTGTTCGCACTGTGCACACAGGATAAGACGACAGTACCTTAATCACGTTGTTTTTTTGCAGTCTTCCCTGCTGGCATTTTGCAACCCCCTTTCTTCAGTGCAACCCAGTCCAAATCACTGAATTACGGTGGCATAGGCATGGTCATCGGTCATGAAATTACACACGGTTTTGATGACAATGGTAAGGCACTGAGTTTCTAATTACAAGACTTTTGGTACACAGTATGTTCTACAAACTTGAGTGCTTAATCAGTGCAGGGCGCAGATAAAGTGAAGTTGCCAAATATCAGACCAAATTTGGATTTATCAGGCTTAATAGCGTTGTTCCCCATGATGATTTCCAAGAGTACCAGCCAAAGAATTCCACAGAGACTACTGTAGCTGCAAGGCTGCAGCAACAGCACAGGATATGGCGGCACACAAGAGCTTTTCAATTTAGTCGAAGGTCCCTTACTTTTCCCAAAGGCTCCATCAAAAATATACTCATTAGAGGGTAGAAATGATCATAAGCTACGAGTGATTGCGAACAGGGTGTATTTACTAGGCTGGCCTAGGTCTGAATTCAAGGGTCAAGCTATCAGACCACCGGTCAGCCACGTTTCATTTCTAGACCCACAGCTCTACCAGTCACAGGTAGAACACGCCAGGCTTCCTAAGAGAGCCTTAATTCTATCTTGTAATTCAGTGTGAATTGTTTTCTTTTCCTCCTTAGCTGGAATAGAGCCCTCTTAGAAAAAAGAAAAATAGAAGAGCATCATCTGTGTGACTGCCTCATTAGGCAGAAAATTTTCACATGAGTTATTCTACTCTACTTGCTACTCTTACTGCATCAGAAACCTCTCTTCTTGTATACACAATTCTGTTAATGTATTCTTATAGGCAGAAATTTTAATGAGAATGGAGACCTCATAGACTGGTGGACTGAAGAATCGGCACACAATTTTAAGGAGCAATCGCAGTGTATGGTGTACCAGTATGGAAACTTTTCATGGGACCTAGCAGGTGGACAGCACGTACGTCACATTTATATATTTGTATCTACCAATGCTATTTTAAATGAGAAAACACAAAATCTTAAGTCCTTATTCACAAGTGCTGTCTTGGCTTACAATCAACACTGTCCAGCCCCTACATACACACACACATACACAAAGGAGAAAAGAGCAAAAGAGATTCTTAAAGATAATGGTAAAAAATCCACACAGATGCTGACTGTCCTGGAAGAGGCAGGATTTACATGCTGTATGAGAAACAGTCCTTGAAGCCTTTGCACTGACTTTGGCCCTCAAAGGCCAATTCCCTGAGAGAACAGAAAAAATAATTTATACGGTTGAAGCTGATTTCTCTGAAGCTTGATGCACTAATAATATATATCCCTATTGAAACATATCCTGCCTGCTGCTCTTCTCCACTCTGAAGTTTCTTGCACTGCTGCTCTTCTCCACTCTGAAGTTCCTTGCACTTTCCCCAAGACAAGCATCTGGACCACACAGCAAGAACGTCTCAGAAGAACCAGGGTACAGCAGGGGAGGAAAAGACGATATGCAGGTTTAGGAGAGGCAGTCAGTCTAGATGTGACTGCATTTCTGGCACTCTGCACACGTTTACAACGATAAAGCTTTCAGTGCAGTATTTGTTTCTGGAAGCTCTGACTTCACAAGCGTAGTTTGCAGAATCATGTCTGTTCTATGTCCCAATAAGATCAATGTTCCATTAACTCACAGAAACAGGCAATAGTTATGCTGGAATTATTTGTGCTGAACAAGAGCCCTGTCTGATTCCTACTGAATACAAGCTGCAAAACTGCCACTAGGAAGGGACAGGTACGTCTACACAGCACAACACTTCGCAGCATGTCATTCTGGGGAATGACCAAATGCTCTGCTAATGTATCCTCGTTGTTTCTAGTACACAATCTAGCTTTAACCACTTGAGAGAGAGCTTAATTATCTCTACAGTGATCCCGCACTGGTACCATAGTGATTTTACTGTTCCAGGCTGGCACTGCAAATATTTCAAAGGTATAGATAGCATGATTTCATCTACAGTTGTTGGCTGAGGTACCGATATTCTGTCAGCATAGGTACACACTACACACCAGGGCAGTTTTTATTTCACATTGCTGCATCTTCCACACAGCAAGTAAATACCAACTCCCGGCGATAATTACTGCACAGTAAAGAAAGCAAAGAGGTTCACTACAACAGCACTCAACTGCACTGCATTGTGAAAGACCAGTTACTTTCAACATCCACTTTGTTTATTTTGAACTTCATTAAAGAACCCTGCAGCGCTGAACTGCAGCACCACCTAATTCTGTAAGGAACAAAATTTCTCTTGGGTGGAACCTTCTGCAGTAAGTGGTGAATGAGAAGACAAGTACAAGGAGGTATTTCTCCAGCTACTACGGTCTATTTTTTACAGGCTGACAATACGTTCGGTCATATAGAATAGGGAAAAGATAAAACTCCCTGCCCTGAGCATGTCTTAATCTGTTTGCAACTGCTGGGACCACCAGAGTCCATTAAAGATAAAGGAGAAGAGTATTTCAACATCCCTTTATTTTTCTGCCATTTTTCCACACATCAGGTTTAATCTAACGATGACTCTTAAGTTTCATAGCTTTAGATATCACAGCCCAAGGTTTGGGCTAAGGGTCAAAAATATTTCTTAAAAATAAAATGACAGGTCCTCCGTTGCCAAGGCTTCATGATTTAGCGATGCTTTACTGCTTTACTAATACTATACCAGCTACAGAGTTATGTTCCAAGTATGCTGCTAAAAGAGCTACTTAACTTGCCTCATAAACAGCAGAAGACTTGGTGACTTTACAGCAGATTTGCTGATGCCTGTTAACTAATGATTTAAACTATCTGGAGTTTGGATTCCACTTGTTTCATGTTACTTGTACAGACGGATTCTGGCCTTTTCCTGTAACTGGAAGTGTGATAAGAAGCTGAGGGTTAAAGACATGGAGAAAATAGGAAGAATGAATGAACAAATGAACAGGCATCAGAAAGTCTGAGCAAAAGAGATAGAAAAGCCCAGAAAGCTGCCTGTATGAGAAGGAAGAGGATTAGGGAAAAGAGTTAATATCTGCCTGGGTTTTGAGACAAGGGAGGTAAAGACTTTTCAGAGATGTTAAGATAATCTTCGGCTAAAACTTCACAGTTTAAGGGAATTCTCCCTTTTAAAAAGGGAAAAAAGTGCAAAATGTGGCATTAAGCATACTGAAGAAACTCTTTACTTGGAGCAAATTATATTTTTCCTTTCTATCTTTACAGCTGAGTGGAATCAACACACTGGGAGAAAACATTGCTGATAACGGGGGTGTAAGACAAGCGTATAAGGTAAGAAATATCCATTTTTTTTTTTTTTATCTCAGCTGAAACCAACACAGATTAAGAAAATTCATTTCAGAGCCTTTGAAGAAGCAAGGTTTTTGTGTTAGGGACAGGACTGTACCTACTCCGTCGCTGAGGCATGGTTTAAAGCCACTGACTAGCTGTTTTTATTTCTTTCATCCTATTAATTATTTCAGAATAGGTATTATCTGTTCCTAGCATACTCTGGCTTTTTCAGCCCACTTGCTTTCTCTCTTTTTTTTTATTGTTTCCCTTTGCGAATAGGGAATTTGTAGAATGAAAACATTTAATGAATCAGTGTCACATTCGGACCTTCACCTAACTAAAGCGATGATACAGAACAGCTATCTGCCTCTGGCTATCTGTCTTCACCAGCTTTTGTTTACTCTGGGAAGGAGGGACAGAATGATGTTGTTCCCAACTCTATCCATAAAACAGTCTCTGCCTACATGGGACACTAGTCAGCACAGCCTGTTCAAAGTAGCATCTCATACAAGGGACTTGAGTGACCTGCGCAGGTATCCAAAGATGTCAGCGACTCCTGCTGGACTCCTCGTTCTAAGCTTTCCACGGGGAGCCTGTATGCTTTTTCTTTTTCCTTTCACTGTCTTCCTGAAACGGATACTTAGCTTCTTAGATTTGCCTCCTTTCAGACTGGAAGTAAAAACAAAGTAGAGGTTTTCTCTTTATGACTGCAGACTAAGAGCAATCAGCTCTTCCCTGCCCTTCTGCTGTTAAACAGAACTTTTACTTACCAATCTGATGCTGCAGGCCTTTATAACATGATGTTCCCCCTCCTTTCCTCAACGCTTTGTTCAACAGTGAAACATTCAACACTTTCGACAACTGCAGTGCTATGATTCCTCAACAGAGTGCCCCCTGGGATGCATGAGTCAACTCACGCTTTTCAAAGTTATCACCACAGCTTCTGCAAAGCCATCAGCAACACTTAGTTCACTGGAAACATAAATTTGTGAGGAAAAATTCAATTACTAAAGAGAGTTTAAAGTATGATTTGGCAGCCTAAAGGAGGTGTCAGTATGGCTTATTATATTAGTCTGACCTTCAATTAACAGAACATTTGTGTATAAACAAAACAGTCCAAACCCATGAAAGAATATACCCTGTCTGAAAGGAATGGGAGCAGCCAGAGGAATAAAGTCAGAATTTATTACAAAAAAAGAATTAGACATTCAGAATTATTATGACAGCATATAAATAACAGAAAAAAGGTCCGGAAAGAATTCTGAGAGCTCATCTAGTCCACTACTCCCTCCCTAGTAGGCAGAATCAACTGTATCTGTATCATTCAAACAGTAAGAGAGATTCCAGGACCCCCTGCTTGCAATTCAAGTGCCATTACAGCTTTGCTTACAGCAATGTATTCCTTTCTTTTCTGCAACCTTTTGCATATTTGAAGACTGTTACATACTTGAAGGCCAAGACTTCTCTCCTTTAGACTAAACAAACCCAGATCTTTCAATCTTTCCTCATAGGTCATGTTTGCTAGACCTCTGCTCATTCTTACTGCTTTCTTCTGGACTCTCTCCAGTTGATCCACATCTCTCTTGAAGTGTAGTGCCCAAAACTGGAGACAGTGCTCCAGCTGAGATCTGGCCAGTGCCAAGTAGAACAGAAGGATTATTTCACGTATCTTATATAAGACATTCCTGTTTATCCATCCCAATATGATCTTTGCCTTTTTTTGCAATACCACGGCACTGCTGGCTATCATTTGGCTTGTGAGCCACTAAAACTTCCAGAGTGCTTTCAGTAGGCCTGTTAGCCACTCATTCCTCACCTTGTACGTGTGCAATTGATTGGTCTTACTGTGTAGCTGTTCAACACTGAACACTTACACAATCTGAACACTTACTCAATTCATCAGCATTTTTCTATCAGTAATGCTATACTAACAATATAATTGACATACGGTCTTCATGAGAAACATGAGAAAGCAGATGTTCTCACTACTGAAAGGTTTCAAAGTCTTTGCAATTTATTAAAGAACAGAGCAAAACCTGTAAGTTTACTTCTAGTCCATTAAAAACATTCAAAATTGTACAAGGACAAAAATTCTACCTTTCATAATGCAGCATTAGATAAATAACAAAACTCTTTTCTTCACTGCAGAATGAGCTTTATGCTAGTAAAAACTGGATCCTGCGTTGTATTCCTGTCAAATTGAAATTCTGCATTGTACACAGGAAAAGGATACCTTACCCTAGGTGTATTACTTTAGATTCTAACCCAGTAGGTGGCAAAAGCAATATGCAATGCATTTACATAATTAACTTTTGAGAGAAAAACAAGTTATCTGGAAACAGAACAGCACACGTGTTCTATAGAAAAAGAGAAGAGAAAGATTTGTGCCACAGCTGAAGCTTGTTAACCCACACCTTTCCACTCTAATGGAAAGACTGAGAGTAAGGAGGAAAGATGAATAAACAGAGGAGGAACGAATCCTCTGGTCACATGTTAAATGCTTTGGAGATCACTTGTTCCTCCTCAAACAGAGGCAGGCTGGGGGACTCAGCACACGCAGTTAGCCAGGGGGACCCCCTCAGTACGCTGTGGGGTTTGCACGCAGGAGTCGCAGAACTACGTGAGACACTTCAACTGTGCTAGTTTCTGGGACTGCGCCTAACGGAAGCACTTGAGCATCGTACTTTTCCATGTGGGTCCTTACTACGCAAGGTGCATACTGAGGGTAATTGACAGTAATACCTGATCCAGAGAATCTACTGAAGAGCTGCGGAGGATGACTCTTCACATAGACAGTTAACTCTGAACTAACGACAGATTTGGAGGCTGATTTATCACACAGCTTGCCGTAAGATGACGTTAGAGAATCTCATAGCCGTTTTCAGTATAGAAGATACTGTGTTTTCGGTATATATTTTTTTTGAAATGGAACAGTCCTGCCTTATGCAGTCATTAACTAATCATTAATCCTGTGACTTTCCAGAAAATATATAAACAGTTCAATGGAATTTGATACATTAATTATTATAAAGCTTGCTCAAGTACAGCACTAACTCTCTGTAGCTAATAATAGCTACTTCAGAACACAACTGTCCTCCTTTGCATTCTTAAGTTTTTCCCTATAAAAAGATGCATAATCTAGTTATCTGGTTTACCCGTCTTTCTGAAATTACTCCATTAACTTTTTCTTTTTGTACTATAGGAGATTCCCTTCTTTAAGCTTGTTTCTCCTATTATTTAGTCCAATACAAGTCAGGCAGTTTCACTAAACCCAGTATAAAACACTACCATAAAGTCCATTCAGTGAGAAATCTGCCTTGATAAAATCAGGCCACTGGTATTCCAATACTAAGAAACGGCTCCTCCTTTTTGTGCTTAAAGGTGGCATGCAGGAAGATGGATGACTAACATAGTCCATGCTGAATTGTGTCAAAGACTCAATGTTCCTTCTCTCTTCATTTCAACAGCGTAAACAGGAAGCTTTAACATTTCTACTCAATTCATTTTGCAGGCCTATGAAAATTTTGTGAAAAAGAATGGGAATGAAAAACTTCTTCCTGGCCTGGAAATGAACCATAAGCAGCTGTTTTTTCTGAACTTTGCACAGGTATGTTACACTTCTTGATTGAAGGCTGTAAAAATAAATAAAATCAATCAATCAATCACTCTCAGTTGTGGTTTAACAGAAAATCAGAAAGAGTAGGCTGGATTTTTCAAATTTAATAAGAGCTGGCTAGATTTATTAAGCTGCGCAGTGTTCACTGCAAAGTAGAGAAAATGAAGTCCTCTTGGGTAATTTTCGTCTTCCCTCCATACACGAATACATCCAGGAATAAGTCTAGTAGGCAGTTTCTTGTGCCCAAGTGCCTCTGAAAGTTTGATGATAACAATATTCTTTTTGATAGAAAATACATTTTTTCTTCACTATGTTCTAATGTGAAATGTATTCTCCTAGCATTAAGTATTCCACAGTGAAATGAAAGCAGGTCTCTTCCTGAAAAATCTTGTTTCTAACAAATCCTTTTCTCTGTTATGTGCACAGGTATGGTGCGGAACATACAGACCAGAATATGCCATCAACTCCATCAAAACTGATGTACACAGCCCAGGCAAATTCAGGTCAGCATGTGTAATAGTCTTCAGCATAAGTTATGAGTGCAACACAGCTTTTGACTATAGATTTCAAAGAACCTTACGGCAAGGGGTAGGTGTCGTTTACCAGGGCGGATTTCAGCATATACAAAACGTACTCTGAAAATGGTTCAGAGAGCCACAGAGACTGGCCCTCTAGACATCACCGCATTAGCACAGCTTTGCGCTGACAGAAACAATCCTTCCCAAAGAGCTCCACAGCAGAATGTCCTCCCCCATGAGACAGTGCAATTTAATTCTGCCCACAATACTGAGAAGCTTTGAACACTCTTTGTCGCAGGGACACAGACAACATCACCTGACTTCTCCATTACCTAATGCGCATGAGAGCTATAACAGAGTCCGGTCACTGTGCCTGGGAGCCAGGGTTCTTACAGAAGTCTCTCGACTCCCATGACAGTATTTGTAGAAATAAGTGATAAAAGCAATAGTTCATGATAGGATTCTTATTAGGATCACAGGCTATGGACAAAATTCTGTCCTCCACTGAAGATAAAGGCAAAATCTCCAGTCATTTGGGGAGTACAAGGATTTTACTCTGCCAAAGCATGAAGAACAATTCATCTTCCCATAAACAAGAAAACAGACATGAGAGAGAAAGGTCCTTCTGTTGATAGCCCTTGTCTAAAGATGCTCAGTTAGAATTAGAAACCCCTCTGCCATCTAGAAAGATTTTTTTGTTTTTGTTTTATTCAGAGATGATTGGTGCATCTTTGGTGCGTTACTTCACAGTGCCTGCAATCCCAAAACTGGGGCACTGCTCTGCCAGGTGTTACTCAAGATCACTATCTGTTCTCTCTTGCAAGGGTAGAAGTGAGTTGTAGGTGGAAGATCACTTACCCTCAACAGTAACAAACCCATACGCTGTAGCGCTGCAAGCAAATCCGTACACTTTGCCGTGTATATCCTTCAGCCTTCCCAAGAATAAGGTGGGCTTGACGACGAGAGACACACATAAATACAGGATGCTTAGCTGTTGTCCAGTGTGGAAGTCTCGTTGCCAGATTAGGATCTTTTCGATCTAACTTAAGCCAGAAACTTAAGCCAGAATAACCTGTTCAGCAGTAATTTATCAGTGTTTTTGCTCTAGTAAGTCTGTCTGGACAAGTCCCATGAGCTCAAGGAGCACAGTAGACACCACAACATCTGCTGACTTTGAAAGGCTGTGTGTCATCTCCAGGATTCACATACACAGTAGCCGATTTCTTTTCTGATACAATTCAGCACATTAATTCCAATATCTTTCAATGGCTTTTCACCAAAGAGTCATTCTGTTTATCCCACATACTCAAATATTTGGTGAAAGCAGCGACTGTTCCTTCAGTTGCCATGAAGTTGCACTTCACTGTGGGTGGGTTTTTATACTATCAGCAGATCTCCCCCAGAGGCAGTCTACGCATAAAGTCCTACAATCAGCTGACTTTGGTCACAATGTTAATGAGGCTCTGCAGCAGTTCTTCCGAACTTTGCCTCCTCTTTGCATAACTAATTTGTGTGATTCCTGAGCCCTTTAAGTTCAGTAGTTATGCATCTTTGTGTAATTATATTTGTGTATATTCTGGATCTATAATGTTACATACTGTGCTGTTCTTACATCAACATGAAAGGCTATACACTTTATATCCAATTATACAAGTATTCATGACAAATCATACTAGTATTTCTAGAACTTCTCAATTTTCAGGATTAGGCCCACCTTAGAGGTCTAAAACAGAAAACATTTCTGTTCAACAGAAAACAAACAGTCACAATGGCCCCGCAATGTGCTAAGTTTTATTTTACGCCTGCTACACCGACTGCGGACTATTTCTCTTTACAGATACGGCAGGCCATCTTCATAAACATTGTTATTTGCATAGTAAAAATTTTAGTTTACGGACTGACAGCTCTGAGTACTGGACAGGTAGAAACTTATCCACTAAAAAAAAAAAACCGACCACACACGTAACAAGAAGACACCTTAGATTAGGTAATCATCACAGGAAGGTGACAGAATTGAAGTATTTTTTCAGAAAACGTGCACCTGAGTGTTAACACTCAGTATTAAAACATAACAAGTGCGATAACAGTCACAGGTCAAGCCCCGCTTAGGTACCAAACCTCTATGGTCCTAGGGACATTAGTGAAGGAAGCAGAATTCCTATTCCACTGGCATTCTTTTATAACAGATGTAAATAGTGTAGTATTATTTTGCTCTGTTTCTGGCAAAATCCCAGTCTAACGGTTCTAGTCCTGGAAATGCTGAAGGATTGCTGCATCACTTAAACATACGAGGGTTTTTTTTTTTTTTTTTAAATCATTTCTCTGCGCTATCTCCTGTACTGCGGCTGACTTCTGAGGCCAGTTAGCAAACACTTTCGGTTTTGAACTTGCAGAACCAGTCATATTGGTACAAACGTCAGCCTCTCAACTTAAACTGTTTCTGCTCACCACTTCTGTGGACGCTTCCTGCTTCAGTTGAATCTTATCATTACAATTATTCACAGAATAATCACAAATTATTCACAGAATAAGTTCTTCAAGTCATTCCTGATACACAATCAGCACGGATCAGTATCTGTATTTGACATTTAAAGCTGAAGTTGTCTTCCCACGTAGGTATGTGCATGGCGTATCTCCCTTCCTGAAGGAAGGGGCAATTCCCAGCATACGTGTTCAGATATGCTCAGTTACACATTTAAAAACTGCTTTAGCTGGATAGTCTTCATAATCACTTGAAACCGCTGTTTGCATGAGTGTTTTTTCCAGGAAATTTATTCACTGGAATATCTGTGGAGAATGTCCAGAGAAGCAGTATGATCTCGGTTAAACCTGACTGGTTTGAAAATATAAATGAATGTTCGCTGGAAAGTTGCACAGCATTCCTCCCTCCACCTCAGGGTTTTGCTTCCCTTTCCCAGGGGACCTGTTATACAGCCATAGCTATGAAAAATCTTCAGTGAAAACTGAGGACAGGCAATGAAACCTGTTGCTAGTAAAATAAGTGGAAGCTTTGTAAGAGCCATCAGGGAAAAAGGAACAGGCCTTATGGTTTTGGGGCTTGCAACAGAAAAAGTACACAGACTGAAAACACAATATTGCCACCATTTGAGGTGAAAGGAAAGCACTAGTCAGAGCTTAGAAATACAGGCATTTCCCACAGTGTTTTAAGATGAAGTAAAGAAGTTACAAAATGGGAGTGTTTTGTCTGTTTTAAACAAAGAGAATTAGTAAGGCCAAAATGTTCCTGTTTTGTTTTAAAAGGGTCATAGGATCATTGCAAAACTCTCCGGAGTTCTCTGAAGCATTTTCATGCACCAAGACAAACTACATGGATCCTGCTAACAAGTGTCGAGTTTGGTGATGGAACTGTAAACGTTGCATCTCAAGAAGCCTTCCAGAAAAAGAAATTCTAAACTAATTTTGGGAACAGGAGGAGGGAAGAAAATTGAGGGAAATGCGCTAGAAAAGTCATGGTAATTACTGGCAAACAGACAAACGTAAAACAATCACGCATCAAAACAATCTACTTCTCAAATGAATAACTAATACCAATGCAGCAATTAGCTGCTCTAGCTGACTGGCTGCTTTTCCTATGACTGAACCTTACGGAATCTAAATCACTTGACAGTGTACAGTAACGTTTCACTCACAGTTAATCCTGTGCCCCACTGGTCAGCAGGTTTGGGGAGGGGGAGAGGGAGGGGGATTTTTTTTAAATGTCAAAGTAGAACACTATCTCCCACTGCTCTGAGAACGTGTGCTTCTGATCAGATAGAGGAAGGAAATATTAGGCAACACATTGTTTTAGACACCATAATAAGACAATGAGGTAACAGTTTATATCAAAACCGTCAGACTTTACACCCTCTGCTGTTACAATAGATCCGTTCTACCAAATGTTTTCATTTTTACTTGAAACCACTTATATAAGAGGAGTCCAAAGACCTGTTGTAACTAAGTAACTTCTCAGTGATTATTCCACTGTGTTAACTAAAGTCGCTATTTACATGAGTTCATCATTTACTGCTTTCCAGCCAAACTAAAACCGTAGGTAATTTATTAATTTTTCAACATATAATCTGCAATATTGTGCTCAAAGACCCTTTCACAATTTTCTAAGATTTTTCTTGCTTTCTCTAAAGGTTGGTCTTTTTTTTTTTTTCAAGTTTCTGTAATGTATAAATCATAGTTTTTTTATTTAATTTGGAGCTACACTTTTGACTTGAAGTATTGTAATATATTTTCTCAGTGGCTGCCTAGAACTGGGAAATTTGAGTTAATCATGCACTAAGGTAAAGCCTACAAAATTGAGCTCTCCAACTGAATATACCAGCTTCCAAGTTTTCAGACTGACCTTCTCAGTGTCTGGGGCCGAATCCCGCACGTACTTTGTACATGTTCTGATTGATGTCAGTCCTCACATGAGTAAGTTTGCATAGCTGCTTGCAAGAATGAAGCTTTAAACAAGACAGGTAAAAAGCTTTAAATCTGCAATAATAGGTATTGAACATCCTCACGCAGATTGCAAAAGAACTTACTGCTTTGTATATCAAAGCAAATTGAGACTTCCAAAAATAGGTACCAGATACCTCAGATGACTGCTGCAACAGGTATATTTAAAAACCTATGTTCCTTTTAGCTTTCTGAGTTTGTCATCTGATAAAAAACATTTTGATAATAAACTGAAATGATGAGTCAAATGCAATGTGTGTTTCTTATAGGAAGCATAAAATAAAACAAATACATTCTCTGTAAATAAATTCCTGCATCTGCCCCAAACACAGCATGTCAACATCTGTAAAAACTGACAAAAAGAAAATTCAAATAATTTTACCCTACTTTAAAAGGGATGTTTACAGGCTGCTTAGTACCCAAGGAAATCACGCTAAAATTGCCTGCAATAAACTTGCTCTCACAAGATTCTGCCCCAACAGTCTGGTAAAGAAAACACAAAAATTGAATCCTTGTCAGGAACTCCCAGCAGGAAGAGCCACGCTTAATGCAGGAGCAATAGCGGAGGCGTTCAGTAGCAGCCCATACAGCACCAGTGCTGCTGGCAGCATGCCAGCTGTATCTTCAGTTTCTAAGAAGCAATAGAATGATCTTTCTTTGTGGTACACCCCTGATGGCTCAAGCGGCCAAGTGCGGCCACAAAGCAAGTTCCTACAGACCCTTCTGAACGCACGGGATGTCCAGAGCTGCAAGAACCTCACATCCACACTGTTCTTTGTCTACTCACTGTTTTCTAAGTCCCTCCTGACCACAAAAGTGAAACAAATAGTGAAAAGGAGCAGGAGTTACAGAAAGATGGAAGGAAGAACAAAAAGATGTGTAACAGGCTTTTCCCCCCCCTCTGCCGGGCTCCTTTCTTCACTCCTCTCTGTGTATTTGTCACAGGTCTTTTTACACTCTTCATCATTAACTTGATTATGTCCAAATGAAACTGTCCTTTACACGTTCAGGGCCGCACAACTGTAAGACAGGAAGTACTACTGTCCCCATTTTACAGATAGATAGAGTAACATTTGCCAAGGAGACAAAAAAAATTCAAAACGTAACCAGTGAATTATTAAGTACAAATTAATTAATATTAAATGCATCTAAATCACTAAATATAGACTCTCTAATAACTTGTGAATGGAATAGCAAATAGAATATATCCTGTATAAAAATGTGGGTAAGTTGATACAGGTAGATAAACTGTAAGATAAATTCTGTTTAAGAATGAATCAGCAATGGCTGAGCTACAGCTAGCTTTTTCGATAGGCTTGTTACTTTTTTTTCCACTGCCTGCTAGGCAGCCAAAAAGCTGGGAGAGAACATTTACTGTTGAAGATACATATTCCTGCCTCTCATTTTCAACAGCAGGCACAGTATATAGCCAAGAATTTTCCACTTGTGAATGACCTATACACACATAAAAATAGCTACATCTTCTTTGATGCTAACTCCTGATCTTAGCTCTTTTAATGGAGCAGGAAAGGTGAATTCATACGTACTACCAAAGATAAGGTCATTTCTTTCACAGTCACAGTAAGAAATAAAGCTCTCCTTACAGAAAGGACCCAACAAAGCCGTGGCCAGAGCAGCAACAGATACTGTTTGATGAAGCAAAACCTACACACGTTTGACAGTCAGGTTTAGGCAAGTCTCTGAAGCTCAGCTTTCACATTCATGAATGACAAGACTCCCTCCCACAAGCCCCCATTTCGTCTGCCTTCCTCCCCCCCCCCTTCCCCTCTCCTCATCTGATTTATTACAGACTATCCGCTTATAACAATGAGCTAGGAGTTTGGAAGGGTACGTGTAAAATATAAACCAAACATAAAACATATGACAAAGTGAAATAGCAAAGTTTCACTAGTCATTGTTGACTGTGCTGAGAGGCCACAAGTGTCCTGCTCTTATTACATAAAACCAAGCAAACGGACATCAACGAAATACCTACAAAGACACTGTGCTTTGATCTAAGTATTTCTGTGATTAAGAAAGGTTAAAAAAAAAAAGGGGGGGGAGGAAACCATCTGGACAAGGTAAGAACCTAAACACTCTTAATTGCAAAAGTCATGTTCACATTGTCTATACATCTAAACACTTCAAAAAAAAAAAAAAAGAGTCACCCTAAGAGATCTCCTCATTCATTGCTCTGTACAACTGTGTTAGCAACACTAACCACAGGCTCAAACATTTAGGAGTAGATGAGGCCACTAATCTACTTATACCCCCCTTTTTGAGGTAGGTGGAAAAATAAAAGTAGTCTTGGCTATACTCCTTGCCAAAGCCACAGAATGGTTGACGCTGGAAGGGACCTCTGGAGAGCATCTAGTCCAACCCCCCTGCTCCAGCAGGGTCACCTAGAGCACACTGCTCTAGGATCGCGTCCAGATGGCTTTTGAATATCTCTAGGGAAGGAGACTCCACTACTCCACTACTTCTCTGGGCAACCTGTGGCAGCGCTCTGTCACCCTCACAGTAAAATAAGTTTTTCCTCATGCTCAGACAGAACTGCCCATGTTTCAGTTTCTGCCCGTTGCCTCTTGTCCTGCTGCTGGGCACCACGGAGAAGAGCCTGGCCCCATCCTCTTGACGCCCTCCCTTCAGAGACTTGGACATGTTGATCAGATCGCCTCTCAGTCTTCTCTTCTCCAGGCTGACCAGGCCCAGCTTTCGCAGCCTTTCTTCAGAGGAGAGATGCTCCAGTCCCCTCATCATCTTAGGAGCCTTTCGCTGGACTCACTCCAGGAGCTCCATGTCTCCCTCGTACTGGGGAGCCCAGAACTGGACAGAGTGCTCCAGGTGAGGCCTCCCCAGGGCTGAGTAGAGGGGCAGGATCACCTCCCTCCACCTGCTGGCAACACTCTGCCTAATGCAGCCCAGGAGACCATTGGCCTTCTTGGCCACAAGGGCACACTGCTGGCTCATGGTCAGCTTGCTGTCCACCTCGACTCCCAGGCCCTTCTCGGCAGAGCTGCTTTCCAGCAGGTCAACCTCCAGCCTGTCCTGGTCCATGGTCCATTCCTCCTCAGCAGCAGGACCCTGCACTTGCCTTTGTGGAACTCCATGAGGTTCCTCTCGGCCCGTCTCTCCAGCCTGTCCAGGTCCCTCTGAATGGCAGCACAGCCCTCCGGGGTATCAGCCACTCCCCCCAGTTTTGTATCGTCAGCAAACTTGCTGCGGGTGCACTCTGTCCCTCCGTCCAGGTCACTGATGGCTAAGTTAAACAAGACTGGACCCAGGACTGACCCCTGGGGGACACCGCTAGCTACAGGCCTCCCACTACATTCTGTGCCACTGACCACAACCCTCTGAGCTCTGTCATCCAGCCCGTTCTCAATCCACCTCACCGTCCGCTCATCCAGCCCGCGCTTCCTGAGCTTGCCTATGAGGATGTGATGGGAGACAGCGTCAAAAGCCTTGCTGAAGTCAAGACAACAGGCAGGCAACATCCACTGCATCCATCTCCCCTCATCTACCCAGCCAGCTGTCCCACCACAGAAGGCTATCAGGTTGATCAAGCATGATTTTCCCTTGGTGAATCCCTGCTGACTACTCCTGATCAGCTTCTTGTCCTCCACATGCTTAGAAATCGCATCCAGGAGGAGCTGTTCCATCACCTTTCCAGGGACGGAGGTGAGGCTGACTGGCCTGTAGTTCCCTGGGTCCCCCTTGCCCTTTTTGAAGCCTGGGGTGACGTTTGCTTTCTTCCAATCCTCAGGCACCTCTCCTGACTCAGAACTACATGGAGTTATGACTATCGAAGTAAGCCCTGGTAGGAAATGATCACGCTCTAGAGTCAAGAGGAATCAGAGTAATCGAGACTCTGCAAAGACATGCCTGAATCTCAGTATTTCCTGATATTACTTCTGGGGCAAGGTATATCGTACAACACATCACCTGTTCAGGATTCTCCACTGTTTTTACCTAGAAGTTATTTAGCATATCAGCTAAGTATAGCAAAGGTGAATGGTGTCATTTCAAAATATCCAGACATGTTAGAAATCCATGGCTTCCGTTATCTTTCCTAAATTTTGTGTATTGCCTGCCCTTCTTGTCCTCCGGTATTTGTAAACTGATGACTTCAGTGAGAATTCCACATGAGAAATGGACTGCCCTGTTAGCCCAAATGAGAAATCTCTACCAAGCTAGGACTATAAATTCACCAACTTGCTGTAATGCCACCTTAACTGTATGGCCCTGTCTGAATCGCAGAGTTCCACCGAATTAACCATAAAAGAGCATTTGAAAGCGCAGGCCAGGAACTTAAGAATGCATTAATGACAATGCTAGAAAATAGCTCTAGAGGTAGGTGTTACTGGGGTTCATCAGGGAGATGAAACGTATACCATATGCTCTTCATGAACAGTAAAGATAGTCTAAAAGGATAAGCACTGGAGGGCAGCCTTTGGGGGCTTTCCTAAACTGGAGATCGGTTGTCCTGGAAGGAAGGATCTCCAGGTGCCTTTCACATCCAAAGGAAAATTATTTCATTTGCTTGATTTGGCATCAAAGCAGTCATTTCTAAGCACCAAAGCAGATTTTGGCCCCAAGTTTTAAAACGGATCTTCTATTTAATTTGTGCTGGCACCTGGTGACAATAGGTCCATATCAGCATTTAATATAGAACTAAAATGTAAAATGCATGTCTCACACCAAACCTAAGCCAGTAGTAATTGTGATTTCCGCACCCATACAAAAGTGAAATTTTGGCCTTCATAAAAGCAGCGTAACACTCGTTCAGAAGTGAGTGATTTGACATTAAACAAGCAGTGACGATCAGAACATACCTTTCACAGCTTGCAAACTAATTAAAGCTAGCAAGGCTTTTCCTTCTCTGAGTGGTAATATATCAGGGAAGTATTTATAGATATGACACGGAAAGCTTTTTCCAAAGACTTCAAAAAACAACAGACGAGGCTGAAGGACACATCGCTCTTAACACAAAATTTGTATTTTACTGCTTCTTCAATTCTACATTTAAACACTCTGGAGTTGGAGTTCAACTGTTGTGCAAATGCACTGGTTCTATCTAGCATTTCCATGAATTCCGCCTGAGGCGCCCAAATTCACTGCTGAAAGTTATAACAACAATAAACACAGTATCAGTAATGGAAAAACTGTGCTGCTAAAGCGCTTGCATTTTCTGTAAATTTCACAATCCCCAGCTACACTGCCAAAGACTATTTGTTTTCATTTTACTGACAAGGACAATTACAATCAAGTAGGCATGAACAACAGAGAAAGGAACAATCTGTAACAATGTGTACAAAAAACTAGTACCCTATGAAGCGTTTATCAGCGCTTGTCAATGTTCAAAAGCAAAAAGTTTAAAAAAAAAAAAGCCAGTATTACCTCAATCGAAGGCATAGACTTTCTGGAAGGGAAGCATTGGGGGGTGGGGGGTGGGGGGTGGGGGGGAATATTCCACACCTGCAAGAAAGAAAAATATGTTTATATCTAAGGATTATTCAAATTGCTCTTGATTTGTGGTTGGCAATGAGACATCCCTTCCTTTTTTGATTCTTCTACTTCACCTGTCTTGATAGTTTTATTCTTGGTGTGTATTTTCCAGATACTTAAGTCATCCCCTTTCTGTACTGCCTCAGAGATATCAATTCTCGCAGGTAACCACCTTCAGCCTTCTCCTTTGTTTTCTGCCCGTTTAAGCTCTTAACTTCTCCCTTGTTCAAACACATTCATGTGGATTTTGACACAAAAAGCAGTTTGGGGTTAGGCAGCACGCGTAGATTTAATTCTTAAGCGCAACATCTTACAAGTCACAACACAACAGGAACATCTGCCTGTATCTATTTTGTCTAAGTACTGGCAGATTGACCTGGAGTTGCAAATATAAGCCCCAGTCAATCAAAAGATAACGTACGATCAAAGGATGCAAATACTTGCTGTGTAAGCAATTAATATAACACAAACATTGGTTACGTGCATCACCTTCGCACTCTATCAGGAAAATAAAGTATGAAACTATCTAAAAGAATGAGATAAAATAACCCCTTTTCATTCACAAGCTGTGTTTTAGTTTTTCAACACTACTAAAGACTACACAACATGCATTTGGCTTCAGAGAACCACTTACAGTGTTTGTCTGCATGCAGACTGCTGTAAGTTCAGCAGGATATATACCTGTCAGTCTCTAGGCTAAAGGAGGGTCACCTGAGGAATATTACAGTCCCTCTCCCTGGAAAGCTTGGTCTTTGGCATATGCCACCTACTCTTCTGGAAGATTTAAAGTTCTGTGGAAAGCAATACGACGTTAAGGGAAAAGTTGGAAGGAATATAACAACTTTCTCGTGACGTGTTTCACGTTTTTTCTTTTCACTTGAAGTGTCAGACCTGGTTTTCTCTTTATCACAGGATCCCTATTAACACCAATGAAATCTACAGAAAAAACTTTTACAGGTTTGAAAAACTATTTTTATTTAATGGCTTTCTCCTGATCTACACCAGGGTAGAAAAGGGCAGAGTTAGACTCAAAAACAAGAAGCAGGGAGATAAAGATACAGTAGGATCCAATGAGCTGTGTTTATTCATCCTTCTGGGGGAAAAAAACTCAATTCTGCCTAACAAGAAAATTATGAACGAGTTACTGTATCCCTAACAGCTTCTGCAAAATCTAAAAGCCAGTCACTATAGTTTGTATAGACGCCTTTTGATTGTTACAGTTGTTTTAACTTTACTTTCTACAGCGACAGGCTGACGAAACCTTAGGAAATGCATAAAATATATGTAAATACTGACATTGGTCAGTTCATTAACAATAAATTAACGAAACAGCTGCCAAACATACATAATACCCAACCATAGCTAAGAAATACCTCTAAGTAATATTGAGATGCTCCAATTCATAGTCAAATAGCTTCACTTCAGCTGCCCAAGGGCTAAACACTCTCTAATTGAGGTCAATGGCAAATCTCCTATGACACCTATGGCAACAGGACTACACCTCTTCTGAGATGTGCTTAGCAACTCTCAAGTGACACTGATGTAAATCTGGATTCAGAGCCCACAGAAAAGCTCCAGTGGTGAAGATGTTGCTATTAATGGCTCTTATCGACTTTTTCTTCCAGACAAATGACTCCTTAATCACAGTTTCTTCCTGACCAAGCGTAACCTGTTTTCCTATGCGCTACATTTTTTTTTCGGGGGGGGGGGGGGGAAGAGGGGGAAAGGAATCTAACAATTTTAGATAAAGAAACATGAGCCTCTAAATTAATTCAAAAATATAAGAGCCCCGAATTTTCTGAATATGCTTCATGACATCCAGTGGATAAGCACAATACGGCAAGAAATAAGATATTGCACATACAGCGTCCAGAAGAATCATAATGGACTCATGTATCCTCTACCATTTTGTTAAAAGACCTATTTACCCTAACAGCTAATGAGTAATTTCACTCACTGCCCAAAAAAGGATTTTCTCTAACACTGTGCCGAACCACAAAGAGAAGTATATTGCAGACTAAAGAGAAAACTTGAAGTGATTCACCTTCACATGCTATACGCTGTGCCTGAAGTCAGAGAGACTGGCGCAAGTCACAACTCCGGCCCTTGGTCTTTCAGAGCAGACTGTGCACAACGCTTCATTCCCTGCCTGCACACCAAGATTTCTTACCAGTGCAAAAACAATGCGTAAAGTCAGCAATCCACACTTGGAAATCATCCCAAGTATCAAAGAGCTTTATCAGTTAACTGCAGTTAGCAAAACGTATTGTTCCTTCCAGATCCTAGCACCACTGCATCTTAAAGCGCTTAGCTTAAATGAAGACATTCAGATTCAAAGACTACCATACTTTAGACCAGACTTTACCATACTTCAATTCTTATAGGGATGGAGTGTCTCCATGTTAGTCATTTACCTTAAGAGTCACCTTTCATTCATGCCAAATTCAGATGAAAGCAAACAGATAACTAAACAAAAATAACATAGGATGAAAGACTTACCAAACATAGATGTAGAGAAATAAAAAGGATTAAAACTGTCTTGACTTGGAACTGAGAATAACTATCTTTTACATTGTAGTTCAGCCAATAACCCAAAGGATGCTCAGAGGATTCTTCACAACCTTTCGAGCACAACAGTAACCTTTGCACTGCCAGACCGCCTTCCCAGAGTCTACAGAGGAGATTCAATCTTGACATATAAGTATGGCTGATAAAGATATTTCAATAAGTGAAGATAAGTACCTAGAATTCATCTAGAGATGCGATACAGTCTGATTTAGAGAGTTTAAATCAAAACTGTGTCTTCCAAAAAAAGACATTATTGAGCTGTACTAGAAGTTAAGATTTCAACTCAGGAAATAACAGGTGAAATACTGTAGTTATATTATTCATGAGAGGATATTCAATTGAAGCATCTCAAAAGTTATCTACTGAGAATTAAATCCTCCTGCTAACCTAAAAAAGGCCAAAATTGTTGTTTTATCATGAGGTACTGGATTAAATTTTCCTCCAAAAGAATATAAGATACATGCATTGAGTCAGTCACAGCACGAACACAGCAGAATTTGGTACTGCTTCATATAATACAATCAATTTTACTCTGCTGAAGTAATGTTTCACAGAACAAAAAACATTCAGTTCAGAAAACAAATGAAAGTGGCAACAACGAGTATAATAAAAGAATATACTGCACCGCCGAGACATTTAAGAGCAAGCAGATTTTCTTCAAATTACTCAGATTCCACGTGTCTCAATGTCTCATTTGACCTGCAATACCTCAAGCTGTTCTCTCATCATATCACATTTTAGGATACCAGACCCAAGCGGGAGGAAGTAATGGTAGTGACTCACGAGAGAATAAAGGTGTTTTTTTTTTTTTTCTTTTTTTTCATAAAACCAGTGTTTAATAGAAGCGAATCTAAATCAGCTTAGACCAAGCTCTCAGAATCAGTGAAGTGCAGGCAGCTTGGATTAGTGCCCTTAGAGGACTATTCATCTCTTATATTATGAAATTATAGTCATTCTCTCATGCAGCTTCTGCCAGTTATTATATTATCCACTATCCCTGGGACTCTGTTGTGTAATAAAAAGGTTTAGCACATGTAAACCAAACATTAGCATCTCAGATAAGAGAAGTGTTCCTTGCACTCTGGAAAGGAATATATGCACTGACTTACAGATAATGCAAACCCCTAATAGCCTTTACAGGTATCATATACAATCTTCCAAAGGTAACAGAATCCATAAATGACATCTTTGTGATAAAAAGTCTCATGCTGGGAAGACTGAGTCCTTCCATTGGCATTTGTTGTTTTACATTGGCCTCCTGGCGAAAGACACCACCATTCAGTAGGTCCTCTGCTGCCCATGCAGACACTCAAGTAGCAATTAGATATTACAATAATGGAAACAACAGAAAACACTAAAATAGCTCCTTTGGGAGATGACACGTTTTAGGTTATTAAGTGGATTTTACTGTTCTAAAGCTTCCTTCCTTCCATGAGGACTTTACTGATGAAGTTTTAAAGTTATCTGGAAGGACTCTAATCCACTTCCGCTTAACTGATATCAGCCCTCTCACATCCATTCCAATCTTGTGCCTCAATCATGATACACCAGCAGAATACTAAATGAGAGTAAGCACACATTTGTTCTCACTATGACAGCAGACACCCAGTACAGCATCTGTTTTGGTTTATTCATGCACATACATCGCTATACGTTCATGTTGGCAAAGACAAGGTCGAAGCAGCAAGTATGGCAGGCACGTAAAACCATATGATACCATTTCTGCTGGACCTTAGATTTCAGAGTTCATTCCAGAACTGAGCCAGGTCCCGAGAAAGATCTTTCTCCTCCACAAGTCACCTTCTAGTAGTTACATTCTGCTTCAGAAATAAACTTATCAATTGAATTCTTCACACAGAATTTTTTTTTTTTTTAAGATATTCTGGTCCTGTTTCAACTAGAGCCTTGAAGATAAAGACTGACAGCTGCAGTTTGACTGAGTATTTTATGGGAAACTAACGTAGAAGCAGAAGACAGATTGTCCTGCTGATGTGAGACCTCCTATATTAGCTGGAGTTTCTTACAGACTGGGCTCCGTGCCCAAGTGTATTACATGCCTGTAGTCCAGCTAAGAGGTGATGAAACGAGGCAAAGTCATTAGTTACCATGATGAGTGATGGTAACCTAGACAAAATGGATGGCAGAAAGCTTTACTCACAACTGCTGTTACAGATGAGCTTGTGTTAGTGAGGAAGCCAGCAGTAATTGCCAGGCTCTTCACCAGCTAAACCAATTACGTGGTGCACCTTCAAACAGATGAGGCTACAGAAGGCTACAAACTCACCAAAATGCTTTCGCCTATTTACAAGAAACACTTCCTTCCTGCCTTTGTTGTGGTCATCTTTTGGGACTGGACTCAGTAAACAAGACGTCTTTGTCAGCCCTATCTTCCAAACTCGTTAACTGTTGTTCTCCAGGAGATCCCCTCATCCAAGTACTGAGCTTCCTTGGTGACCTTCTCCCTCCACTAGTACCCAAAGTAAGAGACTTATATAGAGACTTATATAGAGCACAAGTAGCCCCCATTTGATTATTAAATCAATAAGCTGTTAAGTCAGTTTTAAATAGTTCAGCTCGAAGAAGGTAATATTGCGAGAGTGACCCTTCATCTTTTAAGGCTGTCTCCAGTGACCACAGCTATCTCGATTCATAAGGGGTTACAATGGTTAAATCGTACTTCATATACATCAATAAAAAAAGGCTATCACTGATGTGATTCCTACTTGCCCTCCCACCTACTATCACATCTCAACTTCTAAACCACTGGTATTGAAACTGTCACCGACTATACGTGCTTGTATAGCACCCAGCTCCAGAGGGTGCAACGTGGAGGGCCCCCTGGCACTGCTGCTGTAAAAATATTGCATACTAACAGATTTTAAATCAACTTGCTGTGACTGCAAACAGGTACAAGCTGATCCTCCTCCAAATGGTGAGGAGCCTCAATAACCTTTTCAGACAACGGGTACAGAGTAAGCACTGTGAAGAGATGGCTAATGAAATTAAATGGGGGACCGCACCCTTTACTCTGCCCTTCTACCCTCCTGTAAACGTTGCTTGCTCACTACCCCCAAATCTTGCAGGACCGTCAACAGCAACGGATCATATGTAAGTCTGACCCTCAGATGACTACTGGGAGTAAGATGAAGCGCTCAGTCGGGGACGGGCCTATGCAGCTGCATAAGGATGCCAGCCGCTCTGAGCTGGATGGCTGCGCGGTTAGATTCACCGCCAGGTCCCACAGCTTGCAGAGCACAATGATGTACTGCAAGTCAACCGACCCAAAAAAACCCCGCCAGCTCCCTAGGGTCTCTTTCTTAAAGGTCAGTAAACAAAGACTGCTACAAAACGCAATCTTGCTAAATGAATATTGCTTTAAGCAGAAACAAGCCTCTAATGAAGGGGACAAAAAGAAAAAAAAAAATCCACAACCTCAGATGCCCTGTATTTTCACAGGCACAAACCAATGTTCTCTGCAACTTTGTACCAAAAAAAAAAAAAAAAAATTAAAAGCAGGTGTTATTAATCATGTGCTACTCACACTCGTTAAGGAATAAGGCTGCAAAGCCTCCATTTCATTCCCTGAATTCTAAGCACAGAGTGGGCCTATAAACTGAGATCAAATCTGAGTTAACTTGGGATTTTTTCCACAGAGAAAGAAATACCATTAAGGATGTACTTAGAAGTACTAGAGTTACGGGCCCAAAGAGGCTGATAAAGTTGCTGTTAAAAATAACGCCAAAGAGCCACCCAGCTAGATTTAGGAGCAACGCAACAGCGTCGCTGCTGCTAGCTTACCACCTGCGGTTTAAGTTTCCGATGCCAAAAACAGGCTCGACGCCGTTCGAGCCGGCGGCCCACTGCGGCGGCAGCACCTCAGGGGTCGGGCAGAGGCCGCCGAGGCCGGGCCTGGCCGCAGGGTCTCCCTGGGGCTGCCGCGGCTCCTGGCACCGGGCGGCTGCGGCGCCCCGCGCTCCCCACCGCCATTTCGCGGGACTGCGCAACACTCCTTCTCGCCTCCCACCGCCATTTCGCGACACCCACCCCCCTGCCGCAGCCACCCCGCCCCCTTCCAGAAGGTTCCCGGCCGGCCCCGCCCCTTAAAGAGGCAGCGGTCTGTCAGCGGCCGCCGAGGGATCGCTGCGGGCTTGAGCGGCTGCAGGTGGGGCCGGCAGCGCGCCCGGAAGCGTTCGCCGAGGACAGCCCGTACGCGACTAGCTTACCTGTGAACCGGCGGGAGAGCGCCCGCCGTTAGCGCTGCTGGGGATAGCTGTCCCGTTTTGCGCGACAGGACAAAAAAAAAAAAAAAAACCCCAGCAGAACTAGCGCGTGCGTGCGGGCTTAATCAGAACCTCTGGGCTGGTAGGGCTTGGCCGAGGGCACGCAATTACTGCAGGGGTTAAACCCAGGTCTAAAGGGCCTGCCCTGCTGGACCGAGAGCTAGCGCTGGTTCCAGGCTGAGGGCAGACCCACCCCAAAACAGTCAGGGCTGGGGGGACGCGAGAGGTGGGCACGCAGCCCTGGGCTGCTGCCGTTGGTTTGGACCGAGGAGCGGGAGGTATCCCTAAGATAAACTTCGCTCTGCGAGCGGCCCTGCTCAAACCGCTCCGCGTCCATCGCGGGTAGGAAGGCAGTCACGCTCCTGCGTATACTGAACTGGATGCGAGCGTTAGACAACATAAACAAGAGCCTGGAACAGTCAGCAGTGGCCAGGAAGCCACACGGAGCACCCCGGGACAGACGGACAGAGACTCGTCCCTCAGCAATGCCTGCTTATTCAAACAGTTGTTCTGTGGATCGCTGGGGAAGCTGTGCAGAGACCTTAGTGCAGACAGCTGGGACCCGCTCTCTACAGGAACACGCCACCTCACTTTTGTAAATGAAAAGAGGAATAAGAAATCAATCAGTAAAAATCATCTTGGTGCACAAAAATCATCACTCTATCTGGAAGGCAATTGTGATAGCGAAAGGGGGGGCTTGAAGAGGCAGTCCACCCCAAACTCATGCAGGCCACCTTTGCTTATAGAGAACAGGATCTCAGATGATGCACTACAGCTGTTCAGACCTGGATGGCATTACACTGATAACCAAGCTGAAGCCCCATCCAGGGTTGTTAACAATGCAAATATTCTCTGTACTGGCATAGTGACAGAAAACCTGAAGCTACTGCTACAGTTCAAAAGCAATGCACGTTAATTTTGGTAGAAATCTGAATATGTATTGCTTTCCTGAAAAGTACAATGAGTGGATGGCTGCTAAGTTTCCTTATTCTCTCAAATGGGGGGAGGGGGGAGGAAAAAAAAAACTTTTCTTACAAAGTCCACCCCTGCAAGTGTGGGAAGCCTCAGCAGTACATTTTATTGTTTCATGATGAAAAGGCACATGAGCGGGTCGTCCAGAAGACGATTGCAAAAGGCCACTTTACAGAGTGGTCAATGCACTTTAACAGCATGTGGGATGAATATTTTCCTGGAATAATTGTCTTTTATTCCTCTAGAAAACTGGCAGGAAACTCTTTTCCTTTGTATAACGAGTCAGCTTGACAATATTGGAGCCACCCTAGACATCTAGTTTTGTTTTGCTTCATCATCGCCTTTTGAGCAGTGCTTTCAATTCATTATCTCATTGTTTAATCTATAGGGAAAAAACACCAAAGATAGATACTGAGAACTAGTTAAAAATTTGAGGAGAATATCTACAGGAGCGTTTCCACATCAGATCTTTCTGCTCTCAAAAATTAGATAAAGCTAAAACATACTTTAATGTTCATCAGTGCCTTGTAAATAAACTGAAATATAAAAATACATAGGTGTTCATCATGCTTCCAGACTCAGGTTTTGTGCCTCCTTTTCTTGGGTGCTCAGACCAGCTTTGGCTGTGCCATGAGCACGAGGCACCATGGGGTGGCTCGTGTATGCCCCAGTGTGCGGCTGCCCAAGGGGTGAGCTGCGGCCACGGGTCGGAGCAGAGATCGAAGCTGCAAGGCAGCTAGAGAGCTGCTGTCGGCTTGGTGTAGCACCACTGGCCTAATGCAAATCAGATACAGCTAACACATTGTTCAGGATAAAAAAATCACCATTTGCTCTGTCCATTTGCAAAAGGAAGAATGAATTCATGAGAAAAGACTTAGATTGGGACTTAATATAATTGCAATCATTTAATTTCTCAGCACAGGGTTTTCTGGGAGATTTTTGAAAGTGCCAAGGAATTGAACTATAATGTGAGCCTACCTCTCTGTGTGTTCAAGCAGCCTTCCTAATCTAGAGCTGGGACAATCAGGGATAGTTATCAGCCCAGACAGTCTTAGTCTCAGAAAATGAGGCGCTGCTCCTTAAAATAAGATAAGGTATCTGTTTAAAATACATGCTTAGGCTAGCTTCTCAGCTTATATAGCCTAGGTGTATGAATGAGTTAGAATGGATGGTATCAAACAGAAGTGGAAAGGTTTGTGGAAAGTTTGGAGGTCCTTGCACGGAAGCAGCTGCCGAGGAGGTTGGAAATCCCCATCTCTTCAGAAGACTCCGTGGTTTTATCCCCTCCTTTTCAGGGCAGAGTGAAATAGCATTGCCCCCTTTGTTCGCACTTCACTCGCACCACATAACTCAGTTTTAAGACAATCCCCAAAACTGAATGCCCTTAAATATGCATCTTGCTACCATCTTCAGTGCTTCAGCTAACAACTGCAAGAGTTGCAAAAGAATTCTCATGGTTGCACCATGACCAAATACCTCTCTCTCTCCTTTTTTTTTCTTCTCTTTTCTCCTTGAAGGATACCAGTCACTGACCATAGCTGGAGACAGGATGTCTGATTGATGTCCCTTCCTCGTCTACTCACGATTATACAGATTGCTTGAACAGGAGTCATGAAATAATTCTCCTCTTTATCCAACCCCATTAAGGGGTCATTAAGATGTTTACACTTTCCCTTAAATATGCATCTTGCTACAAGACATACCTTCGCTAATCCATTCTCTCCTGTTACTGGGGATTGAATCACTGGTGATTTAGTCTTCCGAGAACTGAAACTTTTTAGTATAAAAATCTTCAGGTTCAAAACAGCCATCTGGGAAAATGCTGTGGCTGGGGTGATCTGATGATCACTTCAGATTTTAAATGACCAGGTCACTGGAAGGTCTCAAGGCACTATATAATAAAAAATAGCCAATTATAATTAAAAAAAAAAAAAAAGGGACAACATTTCTGGTACAAAATCAACCAGGGTGCCAGTAGCAGAGCTGGGAATAGAGACTAGAGCTTGCATGTCTCAGTCCAGTGGTCTGTCCATCAGGAAATACTGTTCCTTATTACGGCATCAGGCTTGGATGGAGGCAGGCACAGAGCGCTCACCTCTTCCTGCATCCATCTCACATTTGGAGAATAGTGTGCCTGAGCTATGATTTTAGACAGGCTGTGCTGTACAACAGACCTCCCAACTTCATATAAGTCTGATAATTTCATTTTGAAAGACATACATGTTTCTGTTTTATAACAACAGATTCCAAGAAATTTTCCCCATAATAAGGCTAAAAATAGTTCTCCAAGCCCCACAAGGAATTAATTCCTGCCTATTTCTAAAATGTTTGAAGTCCTCAGCTGGTATCAGCTGTTGTAAAAATTTGATATTTAGCAACGTCTCATGTGAGGCCAAGTTTCTGAAGAAAAGCATAAGAGTACCATACCAAGGCTGATTCTGCCAACACTACAATATCAGCAGATAAATGCAAGGAAGAGAGTTCACTACACTACGCTACATCTTGGTATGTAACGCAATATCCTACTATCATTTGCATGGTACAGTCTAACTCACCTAAAAGCCTGTGATCCTGCCAGTCATCGTCTGTATCTTTTAATAGGTGAGAGTCTGAACTGCTTTGATAGCTGCACATGAGCAGATAGCTGAGTACAAAACCTGGGAAATACAGAAAATCAGCCCACACTTTCTCCCTACAGATGAAACTAACGAAATAGATTTGAGCCCATGAGAAAACTATTCCTTCTCTAAGTATCTCAGGAAACACATTTTTGGTGGTTTTAAGAACATGCAAAATTAAAGCACTAAATATGTGACAGAAGGCTTTAGTCCTCTTTAATACGTAGTCCATCGTTAGATGGGGATCATTAAACTGTAATGCATTCACCTGAACAGTAAACTCCATGGTCAGTCTCATTGCTACAATAC
Source organism: Struthio camelus (assembly GCF_040807025.1). Lineage (NCBI taxonomy): Eukaryota > Metazoa > Chordata > Aves > Struthioniformes > Struthionidae > Struthio > Struthio camelus. The sequence continues at coordinate 32,605,606 of NC_090950.1, read as the reverse complement.
TGCTGCTGGCTTTCTTCACGCAGCTTTATCTGCGCACTGTATGCGTGATCTGAATCTCTCCCGCTATTCTGTATACAGACTTTCCCTCTCAGGTGAACCAATATTAAATTGCGGGTTTCCTCGTATACTAAAAAAAGCCTACGGTTGAAAGTAGTACTTGCCTGCTGTTACCATCAGCTAGGTCTGCCTCTTCTCTTGCAAACGGCCCTGCTGAATTGGAGTGCTTCCAGAGTCATGGAGAGTCCTGCATGAAGAGACATCAAATGGGCACCCTCGGGCCCCAAGGCAGGGTCAGCTGTATTCCTCCTGCATGCCTCAATGTTTGCCCATCTGTTCTCAAAGGCTTCCAATAACTGAGATTCTACAGTCATACCTTAAAATTTCTTCCACAAAATTTCAACTGCTCTACCTTTACCCTAAGGACAGCCTAGCTCTCGCTTGCTGATTCTCCATTACTCCTACCCTGTACATCACTGGCCACAGATTATTCCTTTCCTCTTTCAGCAAGTTGTTCATATATTTGAAGAGTTATGTTTTCCTCAGTCTTTTCTTTTTTAGGCTGAAGCACTAATGACTGGCTGGAGAGATGAGGGGAGAGCAGTGGATGTTGTCTGCCTGTTGTCTTGACTTCAGCAAGGCTTTTGACGCTGTCTCCCATCACATCCTCATAGGCAAGCTCAGGAAGCGCGGGCTGGATGAGCGGACGGTGAGGTGGATTGAGAACGGGCTGGATGACAGAGCTCAGAGGGTTGTGGTCAGTGGCACAGAATGTAGTGGGAGGCCTGTAGCTAGCGGCGTCCCCCAGGGGTCCAGTCTTGTTTAACTTAGCCATCAGTGACCTGGACGGAGGGACAGAGTGCACCCACAGCAAGTTTGCTGACGATACAAAACTGGGGGGAGTGGCTGATACCCTGGAGGGCTGTGCTGCCATTCAGAGGGACCTGGACAGGCTGGAGAGACGGGCAGAGAGGAACCTCATGGAGTTCCACAAAGGCAAGTGCAGGGTCCTGCTGCTGAGGAGGAATGGACCATGGACCAGGACAGGCTGGAGGTTGACCTGCTGGAAAGCAGCTCTGCCGAGAAGGGCCTGGCAGTCCTGGTGGACAAGTTGACCATGAGCCAGCATGAACCAGGGGGGTTGGACTAGACGATCTCCAGAGGTCCCTTCCAACCTCAACCATTCGGTGATTTTATGAGCATGCTCATATTCTCATGGGTTAAACATCACACACCTCAGTTCCTTCTTGCTGCTACCCTCTGAATTCCTTCCCGTTGGCCCACAATTCGTTCCTGAAGTGTAATGCCAAAATCAGACGCAATAGGTTTGGGAGGCCTTACCTTTGCTGAGTAGAGCAGGAGGATGAGTGCATTTGTTTTATGGGCTATTTTTCTGTTATGCCTTTTCACACCAACATTATGACATTGCTTCAGCGTGTGATACTCTGTAATTCTCAGGTTCTTTTCTGAAAAATTACTATCTAGCCAGTTGTTCCCTGTCCCGTATTTGTGCTGTTGACTCTTCCTGCTAGGTATTGAACTTGGATTTTCACCTATTACATTGCATTTTTTTTCCCGACTAATTATTTAATTTCAATTTGAATTCTATATAATTTCAATTTGAATTCTAACTTTGTTCTTTAATATCCTAGTGTTTACTGCCATCAGAGGGGGACCTCTAGCATGCCAGAAGATGGAACTGGAATTTACAGCGATCTCGACTCAGTTCAGTTCCTGCTGTAGTCTAGCCGTATTTAATTTGATAAGGACCAGATTGGATTCCAACTAAAAAAGTTTTAGGATTTGGCTCTGAACATCATTTAAAAACAAAAGACCAGTGATTAATTTGATATTTATCTACATACAATTAAATAAAACCGAAAGCTTTTAGGATTTATAAAGGGTGAGCCATGCATTATAAGATGCGTTTCTGCCAGGTAACATTCCCCATCTCCCTTTAATCTTCTAAAGGGCTCTTGATTTATATATTAGTATGTTTGTGTGACTGTTTGCTTTTTTAAAAAGGAAATTAATGTAGCTTTGGAAAATTTATTGAGGCAGTAACATTCCAGATCTTGGGAGAGGGAGAGTATCTTGCCACAATATTTTAGAGTTTAATAATTGATTTTGTTTAATTACAAAACTTTAAAAATTGTGACTTAACTCACTTAGTACTTTCCTAAATACATTGAAGTACTTCTTGCCCAGCGGCACATCCCACAAATAAGCTTAATGCACTTTTTGGTGCTATGTTGCACCAGTAACTCTGGGAACACTGTTTCCAAAAATGCTTGAATTCAAGATGGCAACAACAAAGTAGTCTGGAGAACAGGCAGATATCTGACCTACCACCATGCTCCAAAAACCACTCACTCAGTTCTGAATGATATGACAATCAGGAAATGGGTTTGATTATTCTTCCTAACTCTAATGAGTATCTCATACCTTTGTTGTAGATAAAAAAGCGTACACCACGTCTACAGTGTGGATATTAAAAATAACTCATTTTATACATATTTTAGTGGTTAGAAATGTCAGTTCCAAGTTCTGGAATTTAATGTCCAGGTTCTTTTAATCAACATCATTGTAAATTCTTCTTTCCTGTAGGACAAAGAAAATTATATTAGAAAAAGGTAGCAATGCAAACCAAAGGAAACATGGATGGTAGATGATACTGTACAAATCACTTACTTCTATCAAGAGAAGACAATGTAAACCATTAATGCACAACCCACTATCCAGCCAACTGCAAGGAGTATAGGTACAACAAGACGTGAAAGCGGGATTTCTGCTGAAAGAGAGAAGATGGTCTTTTTCAGAAACGTCTCAACACCAGATTGATTCTGAATTCATTAATTTAAACACGTCAACACTGTAATTATCACAGAGCAAAAAGATACCTGTGGGCTTGGGCCTCATAGTCTATCACTGCTATTTTTAACATGGCGTCACCGTATCTTGGCAGGCTTTCTAATAAAAATACATAGCAAAAGCCAAAAGATTTCCACACTATAGTCTCTGCAATCAGATAGGCACAAGGCTTAGCACTTCCAAAAGAAGCAGGGTAAAGGGAGGATACAGAAGCGTGGTTCTGTCCTTGGTCTCCATAGGTCATACAGGAGAACATCTGTACAGGACTTTATTGACAGCAGCTGTCTCAGCAGATTCAATCCACTGACACGCGCAACACCTTCTAGAAGTCTCACTAGGTTGGCAACAGTAAATCAAAAATAGAGTCATTGTTTAACATTATACACATTTAATTTAACATTAACATGCCTGGGGCTGCAATGAGGATGCTATATGAGTTTCTACATCCCAAAAGGATGACTGACTGCCAGGGGCTGTGCCCCAGGCACTCATAGCTCATCTCTATGCTTTCTGTGCAGGGTGCCTGATTTAGTCATCGCCTCTCCAGTCGCTAGAGTGATATGAAGTAGTTATGGTCAATGCAATTATCTGCTGATGGGGTTTTCCCCACCTTCAGGTAAGAAAATACCATAAAAGTTGCCAGTGTGGTGCAAACCAATGACGTGGTAACCACAGTTCTGAGTTTGTCTGGCAGAATGTACCATCTGTCCAGCTGAGTTGGGCCAGTCACAAACACGTGATGTTTTGCCTGTAACGTCTACTGTTACTAGGACAAGCTAATAAATAACACTGAGACAATAAACAATTCTGATGTCCTAGGCAGAGTAATGGTTCTACAAGAAAGCATGTAGGAAATAGAAATAGAGCTTTCTATAAACATGCTGCTGTTCAAATTTCAAAGATCATTCTATCGTTTTTCTGCAAATGGCAGAAGCTTGCTAGAAAGCAATCGTATCAACCTTTGTTACCAATCATATTTGTTACCAATATATTAGAACATTTTAAAGCACATCCTTCTGCAGTTAAAAGAGCAGCAGGTTTCTGAAGGGATTAACAAATAACCTAAAACTAGTCACAACGCCTTGCAGAGTTTGGATCAAGTTGACAGACCTTGCAGGGATACTCAATAATTTCAGATTTTCCACACTACTCTTTTAAAGCTATACACAACAAAAATATGTCTCGCCATGATATTCCAAGTTACGTCTACCAGGAGGGAAAGGGAGGACATACAGATAGAAAATCTGCATGTATAAATCAAATAAAATACAGAACAGATAAGCAACCAAATACCACAAAGATAAAATCCTGCTCTGAAATTTTGGTATCCTTTTGCCACGAGGGAATTCCATACCTGTTTCCTTTAAAGACCGTTACTCCTTTGATACTTTATAAGGTAAAGCTACATCCGTTGGGAATGATTTCTCTTTGCTTGCAATTTTTTCTAAAGGTCCTATTCGAAATAAAGGACTGGATCCTACCAGGGTACATGGAAGAGTTTTGACAGAGCTCTGCTGAGTCTTGCCAACGAGTCTTCTGAATATGGTGTTTTGTTACATGAGATCCAGTTCAAATGCAGTAAGATAAGAGGAGCAAGTAAGCACTGATGGGTCAGCAAGAATGCTGTGCTGAGCGTTTGTCATGAGGCAGCAAGCAGCTGGCTCTGAGGGATAGTGTTTCATGGGAGCCACTGGGAGTACTTGTGTTTCATCGTCTGAGAACAGAAACGACCACGAGATCATTTGCTCTGATCTCCTGTATGTCATAGGACAGACACCCACACCCTAAGACTTTAGTTAGAGTAAAGCAACTGTTTGGAAGACTATATTTTATACCATAAGCAAGAGAGACTGAAGCATGACATATGCACAAGGCTGGGGGATGGACTGATGAGACACTGAAGCAGATAACCCATTTGCAAGGCCTCACAAGAAGGTGATAAACTCCAAGGTCCCAATATTTGATCTAAGGGGAAAACTACCCTGTGTCTAAATCTGACAATCAGCATTACCTTTACCATGGAGCAAGGCCATGCACACCAACAGCCATGAGGATTTTTCTCAACTGCCTTAGAGCATCCACATTGCCCTGTTTTCAAGCTTCAGGTGGAATAAGGTGGGGGGGGGGGGGGCTAAACAGCAGAGGACCAAAATACATCTAAGCAACTATGCTTTGGAAAGAAAGAAACCCCTGCAGGTGGCCAGCTAAAATCCTAAAACATGAGCTTTCGTTATAATGACTTTTAATGAATGCAAATAAAAGCAGAATACTTGAGGGAAATGTGGGTTGTTGAGGAGCAGTCCTAAGTATTGCTTTCAAAGAGACCCAAGGAAGCAAACCTCTGCCTCTGGGGTTTGAGCCAAAGCCCACTGAGATCAAAAGACCAATTCTGGATGGCAACAAGAATACATAAAAGAATCTTACTGTGACACATATATGTAAGTTGGCATTCTAGCTACAAATTACTTTCTTTTCCCCCCATTACAGTCATTTTTCTCTACTTCAAACACAGACTTGTCTCAAAATAAATACAGATAGATTGCTCAGGCTGACAAACAGCACTTGTGCTGCGCTACACCAGAGTTCCGCTGTACATGCGATAAATGAACTGGTCTGAGCTCTGTGGTCCTGCAGCACGGAAGGCCTGAGAACTGTCTATCATGAGCCCCAAGTACCTTATTGAAGCCAAGGATCCCTCACCTACAGGATATAGCAGCACAGATTTCCAAGCTGAATACAGCAGTAAACTTCATCTTATCACTCCTTTCTTTTGTCTGGGCTTTACTGGGTTTTATTCAAAACTATAAATAGGTCGGTTTTGCCACGTTTACTCAGTCAAAACTCCTACCAACTTCCACGAGCAAAATGAAGCCTAGGCCACTCTCCATCATCTTTGAAAGGTCCTGGAGATCAGGAGAGGTGCCTGAGGACTGGAAGAAAGCCAATGTCACGCCAGTCTTCAAAAAGGGCAAGAAGGAGGAGCCAGGAAACTCCAGGCCTGTCAGCCTCACCTCCATCCCTGGAAAGGTGATGGAACAGCTCCTCCTGGAGGTCATCACTAAGCATCTGGAGGACAAGAAGGTGATCAGGAGTAGTCAGCATGGATGCACCAAAGGGAAATCATGCTTGATCAACCTGATAGCCTTCTATGACGGAATGACTGGCTGGGTAGATGAGGGCAGAGCAGTGGATGTTGTCTTTCTGGACTTCAGCAAGGCTTTTGACACTGTCTCCCATCACATCCTCACAGGTAAGCTCAGGAAGTGTGGGCTAGACGAGTGGACGGTGAGGTGGATTGAGAACTGGCTGGATGGCCGAGCTCAGAGGGTTGTGGTGAATGGCGCAGAGTCAAGTTGGAGGCCTGTGGCTAGTGGTGTCCCCCAGGGGTCAGTCCTCGGTCCAGTCTTGTTCAATATATTCATCAATGACCCGGAGGAAGGGACAGAGTGCACCCGCAGCAAGTTTGCTGATGATACTAAACTGGAGGGAGAGGCTAACACACCAGAAGGCTGTGCTGCCATTCAGAGGGAGCTGGACAGGCTGGAGAGACGGGCGGAGAGGAACCTCATGGAGTTCCACAAAGGCAAGTGCAAGGTCCTGCTGCTGAGGAGGAATGGACCATGGACCAGGACAGGCTGGAGGTTGACCTGCTGGAAAGTAGCTCTGCCGAGAAGGGCCTGGGAGTCGAGGTGGACAGCAAGCTGACCATGAGCCAGCAGTGTGGCCTTGTGGCCAAGAAGGCCAACGGCATCCTGGGCTGCATTAGGCAGAGTGTTGCCAGCAGGTGGAGGGAGGTGATCCTGCCCCTCTACTCAGCCCTGGGGAGGCCTCACCTGGAGTACTGTGTCCAGTTCTGGGCTCCCCAGTACAAGAGAGACATGGCACTACTGGAGAGAGTCCAGCGGAGGGCTACCAAGATGATTAGAGGGCTGGAGCACCTCTCCTATGAGGAAAGACTGCAAGAGCTGGGCCTGGTCAGCCCGGAGAAGAGAAGAGAAGATTGAGAGGTGATCTCATCAACGTGTACAAGTATCTGAAGGGGGAGTGTCAAGAGGATGAGGCCAGCCTCTTCTCCGTGGTGCCCAGCAACAGGACAAGAGGCAACGGGCAGAAACTGAACCACAGGAAGTTCCATCTGAACCTGAGGAAAAACTTCTTCACTGTGAGGGTGACAGAGCATTGGAACAGGTTGCCCAGAGAGGTAGTGGAGTCTCCTTCGCTGGAGATATTCAAAACCCGTCTGGATGTGAACCTGGGCAATATGCTCTAGAGGTCCCTGCTTGAGCAGGGAGGTTGGACTAGATGATCTCCAGAGGTCCCATCCAACCTAAACGATTCTGTGATTCTGTCTCACTGAGCTACCTTCACCTCTGAAACGTCTGATCCTGACTGCACCAAAAAGGTCAAGTAAAAGAGTTGCCCCAAGGTACTGGACAGAAAGACTACTACTTACTTGAAACATAATGACTTGGCGGGTGAAGAACTTAGTTTTTCCCTTGCACAAGCTTGTCTAGCTTGCTCTCACAATCTTAAGTTCCCTACTCCAAAACACCTCAGAATTTTGCTGTAGTTTTCCTTGTATTTTACCTCATATCAGCAACATGTGCACACATACACCACCAAACTCCTAACGTGCCCCTTGGATAGCAGTTTGGACATCTCCTCATCAGCAGAAGCCTGGCAGTGGACGTGTGACCGTGCAGAGGTGCCCCCATCTCCCACATCACCCTTCAGGGCTACCTGCTTCCGGCAGCAGCAAGCTCATCCTGCGGGTGGGGGTAAAGGGTGCCCTGGTCTCTTCTGGGGTTTTATGTGCCTGTGGGAGGCACTTTGAAGAGAAATAGTCCATCACAAATTCTTGCAGCAAATCCCCTCTACTTATCTTTGTATGTATCTTCCCCCATAATGTATATAAAATATTCACATGCATACTCAAAATATACTGAATATATGATGCAGTGTAAACTGCATTATTTTCTTGGTTTTTTAGACAATATCATCGTTTAAATTTGTAAAAAAAAAAAAAAATACTGAGAGTGATATCGAAAAGCCACTCCAAGAAGAAAAAAATAGACTGAGGGGTCCTGATGTGAAGAGAAAATTAAAACCTTTAAAATACGTCCATTCAATTAAGTGACAGCGGTGTACCAAATGAAGTGTTTGCTCAAGACAATGATCGCTCTTAAAAAAAACAAAAAAACAAAAAACACAAAATCCATCTGTTGGTTTAGTTAGCTCAGGCCAAAACGACTGCTGGGTTCAGGCATTTAGACGCCATGGTTTAAATAAGATGATACACTTTATAAATCTGTGTTCATGAATATGCCGCACAGGGATTAGAACTATAATACACATCTGCTTTTTAGGAACAAATTCTGTGATAATGATGGTGACAGGAAATTGCCTCCCATATTTCCACGTCAGAAACTCTAGCTGCCCAAGTCCCAGCTATCATCCCCAACTAACAACTTTTTTCTTGTTCCATAAGTACAAAGTGTGGTGTTCTAAAATATAAGAACTAACATGGATGGGCTTTGTGGTGACAGCATTTGCCAGCTTCATATTTAAAATCATTTAATCCTGGCGCTTAGTCCCAGTGCTTAGTTACTTCAGCGCTGCCGAAGCACGTCTGGCGTAACCGCAGAGGCGTTTTGTCCCTCTGTGCAGGGCACGCAGGAGCCTCACCGATCGCACGCGTGTCTGGAGACAACAAAGTCTACCTGCCGGGCATTGTACCCGCTGTCGCCCCAGCACCCCAGCTGGCTCCCACCTTGTCCATCTATACAATTGCGGCCACAGTGATTTTTTGTTGTTGTTTTGTTTTTAAACGCAGAATTAATGATACACATCCTACCAACGCAAAATATTGCTATCCCTATGGAGGGACGTGGTTAAGTACTAATGCACAGTGGAATATCAAGACTAGTATAATTTCCATAGATATCCATGGAAACTAAAATTGAAAGTCAGCGTTCAGGATCCAATTCTATCCAAGTTTAGTAGAATTCCACTGTACTTCTCAGATACCAGTGGTAACTGTTCAAGAAAAGGGAGATATGAATTTTTAGAAGCTTTTAGTGTGCCTATGAAGATGTATAAAGCTTTTACATCAGTTACTTCCATGTGGAAAAGTGCTACCTGAATAACTGTGAACACAGCTAACACCGTATTTAAGCATCATTTTACCATCCAAACCTTCGAGTGGAGGTAAATAGAAAGTGAGAGTGAATATAAAATGCATTTTTATAAAATATATTTTTTCTTTTCAGTGAAAAACGTGCTTATAACAAAAAGTTCAAGTTTTGTTTTGCCCTGCCACTTGAGCTTTGTAGGTTTAAAATGTAAGGGTTCATCTAGCATTATTCTCAGATTTCAGCTACACAGACAGTATATTTAATACTGTCAAGCGTAATTCATTTTACACAGACCAGTTTGTTTGTGTTAGTCAACTTAAAGGCAATCTGACCAACTGCAGTTGTTATTTTTAAGGTATCTGAAGATAACCTCACAAAAAACATTCTCTGTTTTTCAGTGTTTTAATGCAAGTTTATGCTATATGTTTGCCAATAGGTGACACACACTCATTTTCAGGGTTTAATCCATGCAGTCAATCACCTCTCTGTCTCCCAGAAGGAGAAAAACTTCAAAAACTAATCATGAAAAATGATTTTAAAATCACAACTACAAAAAACAAAACCAAAACTTGGTTCCTTCTTCAGAAGTGCAGGTGCAGAACCAAGCTGCTTTAAACTCATTGCTTTTAATAAAATTAGCTTTTAAACTGATCGTACTTTTTTACTGAAAAGTAAAACATATAGGGTATAATGTAGGAACTAGCACCTTACAAATAATTAAGTATTTTCATGTTACATTACTCACATTTATGCATTTTAAGAATACATTGTTACGTTAACATTTAAGCGTTCATCTTACCTGGTTCTGCCATTCTTCTCTCTGCTGGATTTATTGACAGGTTTTAGGGTTTGTCTCTGCAGTTGTTCTTGTGAGCTTTAGGATGCTTTAAATAGAGCAATATTTGGAATGTGCTGCAGCTGCCTTAGTCACTGATGCCAGTTTTTGGCTATATGCATTCAATTGTTTAGAAGGCAGGAGTTCAAGGTATTCAAGGTTACCTCTTCCTATTCCCGTAGCGGCATGTCTATTTTAAAGAAAGCTGAATAAAGAGGGGTCATTTCTTCTAAAAGGGGCAATGAGACAAGGGCAGAAGTTGCTTCATGGTCTCGTAACAGCTATAAAACACTGTAGGGTAAGTTTGTGTGTTTCTTTCTGTAATATTAATGTGCATCCATCTATTTATAGCATGACAGGGATCCAGCTTGTTCTTAATTTCCCAGGTCCTCTCTCTTCCATCTCCTATCAAAAAAACAAGCCAAGTCTTGTTCAGTAATACTAGCATATGCATTTCTGTTAATGTTATTAGTGATTTGCTAAGCATCAGCAGTTGTGTTGCACTCCCCAAAACACAGAGATACAGTATCTTCCCCCGAAAGGCTATTGTGTACAGTCACATGTTTTCCTTACTTCTGTGGGTAGTAGCTAAGAAAATTCATGGAAGGGCAATTTCTCAAAATAATCTGAGACTGATTTTGTCATAAATATGCACAGGAGTTAATAAAAATCACTGCAAAATGCAGTCTCTAACATGGGAGAGAAAAAACATGGAGACTAGTGCCAGCTTTGTGCCAAAAAGACATACTGCACACTAGCTCGTATCACATGAAAGGGGAGCTCCATGTTAGAGATCGCTTGGCATGACACTGGCCACAGTTTTTGACCAGTAAACATGAGAAACCCACTCAAAGTTTATTAGGGAAACAAAATCCTGTACACAACATTCAGAGGAACACACAGCTCGCATCATACATTAGCAAAAAAACGTTAACCAAACGCTTTTCGTCAGCCACGGCAGGACATTTTGCCCAACTTTCAGCAAGCTCGTTTCAGAGCTGTGTCTAGATATTAAGTGAAACGGGGATTCTTCTTGCATGTTTTTGAAATTTAGAAGAACACAAATTGTTGATCAAAGGCCATTACATATAACAGGTGCACAGGATGTTTTGATGTGATCTAATCTGGATGCTTGCATAGTTCAGAAGAATTCATCATGTTCTCCCAGAGGAAGATGAGACAGTGCTCAGAAACACATTGTGCAAATCTAAAAAAAGATTTTTCCTTTGTCATGCACTTATTGATTAATGATGAAAAAGTTTACATAAAACCAATTTAATTTCAATTATCATCTTGCGTCAGAATTGGTTCCTCTTTTACAACGTCTGTGGAGACCACATCTTCCTTAGAGCCTGCAGAAAAAGAAAGTTAGACTCCAGAGTCTAACTCTAAAAGTCTAACTCCAAAAGTTAGACTCTAGAGTGCAAGGCGGAAAAATGCTGCCTCTTCAAACCAACACGATCTAACTTGTTCTAAAGCAAGTTCCTAACCCAAGTGTTGAATTTTAATTTAATGTTAATTTAATTTTTTAAAACCAGACTAGAGCCGGTTAAAACGGAAATGCAATCCCAGTCCCTACCAAGGGAGATTTTGTTGCTCAACGTAAGTGCTGTTTTCCAGGGATCCCTGCCCTCTCCCAGAGCCCGCTGACTGCAGAGGCAGGGCAGAAGGGTGCAGACACAGGTTGAATGTTACATCTACAAAACAGCTGGGAGAGGTGGCCTTCAAAATACCCATATGAAAGGCAATTAAATATCTGGTTATTATTATAGGAAAAATATGCAAGAAGGGAAACTGCGGGCCCCAAGCTACACATATTTTGTATCCATCTGCAAAATACTTTCAGCTGGAATGAAGGGGGGAAGAAAAGGATGGCAGTGGAATATTTTAAATACAATTATTTGTATTGCTGTGACGAGTATCTTAGAAACCGTGCTAACATACACAAAGTGATTGAGCAGCATTCTACTCTGGCAAAACTTTACTGAAGCCAGTTGTTTTACATCAATGATGAATTTAGCTTTGTATAGATTGGTTTCATTGCGTACTATAAACAGTCCCCATTTTTTTTCATCTTTTGAGTTTAGCACGAATCCTATGATGATTACAAGAAAAATAATTGAGGTCAAGTCACATCACCTAATGAAGCTTCCATCAATTTCTGTGTTCAGTATTTTATTTTCTGATTTCTCCTTCTGTCACTCATTTGTTCAACATATATTAAACGGATCCATCACTACTTTACTCAGTTTTAGATTGCTGTAATCCTAATAAATTTACCAGAATTCCATGGACATAAAATAGGTCATATGCAGTATTGCATTAGATTCATAGTGGTTGGTATAGGGAAGCAGGGTTTCCCAGTTATTTACTGACCATTAATAATAATAATAAACCATTTTTGTTTTCCATAAAACTGAAAAATAAATAAAATTGCCTCAGTTTAAAGATGTGATGCCAGCGTTTTCAAGCAAAGTTTACTGAAAATAAGTGAAAACTGCTGCAAAAGCAGGGTTTTTTTTTTAAATAAATAATCAGAAAATTCAAGTGATCATGCTGTTATTTGTCCACTGTTTCGGGCTTTGTTCTTTTTCATTCCTCAAGGGGCTTGCAGATATATTTGGGAAACTGGAGGAGAAAAATAATAATAATAAAAAAGCTCTGCAGATCTGCTACAAATTATGCAGTGTTTTCTCCAGGAAAAACATTGCCAGTCACTTCTCAACTGTTGCATCCTTCCAGGTACAATTTGCTAACATCTTAAAAAAATTCCATGACACAACCAAGGATCTGCCTGCACCTCAGAGGCAGCAACGGGGACTTGGCCCCCAGTTCTGCTCTTTTCCATTGTATGTCTATTATCTAGTTGCACTCCTCCAAACAATAGAGCTGAACAGAGTGAAGTGTCCTTATCTATGATAAGTGTAATTTTGGTCAGACATTCTCCACTGATACAGCTATCATCCATTTCTTTTGCAATTCAAACCTGTTTTAGATCTTTTCTATTAAACCTTATTTTTCTCTTCATAAAGACTGCAAAATTAGCCACAGCAGCACTACCTTCTCCACCATTACTGTCAGAAAGGAGAGAAGGTACTACCTGTACATGATGACAAGACTTCAGTGAATAAATTATTTCCCTTTTGCACATGCCTGAGATAATTTTGAAAGGACTTAACAGAAACATTGAAACCCACCTGTGCCTCAGTCAGTTTGTACTCTCTGTTTCCAGGTTCTTGTGTTTCTGTATGTATGATGAGATACTTCAAAACAAGTGCTTTTTTCAGTTCTGCAGAAACAACAGAAACAGAGCTTTGTCTTCCCACTTACATTAGCTCCACACAAGTCTCTGCTGGCAGCAGGGAGTTTATCTTTGAGTGAGCTGAAGGAAGGATCAGACTCTCACTTCCTACAGCAGGAGCACAGCACTGGAAAGGATTTCACGGGACTGCAAGCTCCTCTCCTGCTGTAACAGGAGGAGCCTGTGTCCTGTGGTAACATCTTTTTTTTTTTTTTTTTATAAGCTTTAGCATCATCTTAAAATCAGTAGAATTTCTGACATCTGCTACTTTCACTGTAAAGCTGTCATAGAACTTTTCACTGGTGGTTTCCTGGAGGCTATGATAGTACTCACTGAATCTACACAACTGCGTGTATTTCACAATACAGGCTCATCTAGTCCCCTCAAAGAATAAAATTCCTCAAACTAGTCAGAAGACTTCCACTGGTTTCTAGAGATCATTTTAATCAAATGATTATGCTAATAACTGAAAGAGCAAGTTCTTTGAGAACTGAAGTTTTCTGGTACTGGATATGCCTACATATATGTCTTTCTCCACTGCTGGCTCTTGCCAATCTTCTGCATTCTTAAGCAAGACAATTCTCCTTAAAAATGCTCATCTTTCCACAAGCACTGCATAAAGAAACCGATTTGGTTATTGCTCATCCAAAATGGATATACAATAGAACTCATGGCTACATAGCATTTTACTGTGCCATGCACGATTCAGTATATTATGTAATTCTGAGACACAAGAATAAAATGCAAGCTTTCCTTTCTTTTTCTAGCTTTGGTATGGAACAATAGACTTTTTGGGATAGGATCCAATCTGTTGTAAGAAGAAATATGATTCTGTTCCCTGCGTAATACATTTATTTAAAAAAAAAAAAAACTCTCCGATGCAATAACTTCATTGGCTGCATAGCTGTTGCCGTAAGAATCCTATCTGTTGTGGTTCTGCTAATTATATATATACATCTGATCTAATGGAAATAATTTCTACCAGGAACCACGTATTCCTAACAAGATAGTTTGACCTTCGCAAATTGGGATCTTTCCAGGCCTAGTTGCTTTAAGCAAGGACAGAGGGTCATTGCTGTTTGCAAGAGTTTTGATAACTACTACCCTCATTTAGCTGCAAGCATAGTACAAAATAAGTATTGTTCCACAAGTCTAGAATGTGAGGTTTAAGGATATAGAAGTTGTAACTGCATAAAAATGTAGTATGACAATTTAATATAGACATTACTTTAAATACCACATCTGTCTGGAATGGAAGAATGAACAGTAGACAAATTCTACAATAGATCGCAGTTCAACAGGCAAAAAAAGCAGGGGGACCGTTTCAAAACATAAAAAACAAGGACAATATAGAATGCTTAAGAAAAATCTCAGAAAGTGATTCATGGCAAATAACTAACTGTCTACTTTTTTGTCTGCTGAAGAAGAATACATAAGAAAAATAATTTCTTCAACCTTAAGTTGTGTTTCAAATTACATTGTAATTTGTGTTTTCTTCTTCTCTATGTTTGTGCTGGGATGATGAAATGCTCAAAATTCAGATTTACACTGCGATGGTTAATTGTGATCAGTCAAATAACAGATGCTGAATGAGTATCTTTTTTGTAAGCCTTCAGTTCACTGAGGTGCTCCACAGTTTTTTCTCCCTTAAAGCAATCCTTTGAACAGCTTTGTTGACTTCAGTACTATTAACTGTTCAAAGTTAGAAATGCACTTTAAATGCTTGAAATTTCGTCAGTGCTTTAAGTGAATTAGTGCCAAAATTAGAAGAAGGAACTGAGCATGGCTGTGAGTCTTTCCGGAAGAGAGAGCAATTTTAAGGGGAAAAACAGTACTGATGTTTTAGGAAACATTAAATTCTCTCTTCTCAGGACCAATATGGAATTTGCCAGAAAAAAACAGAGAGAGAGAAAAGAAAAAAAGAGAGAAAAGAAAAAAAGAGAGAAAAGAAGAGAGAAAAGAAAAAAAGAGAGAAAAGAAAAAAAGAGAGAAAAGAAAAAAAGAGAGAAAAGAAAAAAAGAGAGAAAAGAAAAAAAGAGAGAAAAGAAAAAAAGAGAGAAAAGAAAAAAAGAGAGAAAAGAAAAAAAGAGAGAAAAGAAAAAAAGAGAGAAAAGAAAAAAACAGAGAAAAGAAAAAAACAGAGAAAAGAAAAAAACAGAGAAAAGAAAAAAACAGAGAAAAGAAAAAAACAGAGAAAAGAAAAAAACAGAGAAAAGAAAAAAACAGAGAAAAGAAAAAAACAGAGAAAAGAAAAAAAGAGAGAAAAGAAAAGAGAGAAAAGAAAAGAGAGAAAAGAAAAGAGAGAAAAGAAAAGAGAGAAAAGAAAAGAGAGAAAAGAAAAGAGAGAAAAGAAAAAAGAGAAAAGAAAAAAGAGAAAAGAAAAAAGAGAGAGAAAAGAAAAAAGAGAGAGAAAAGAAAAAAGAGAAAAGAAAAAAAAAAAAGACAGGCTGCTATTGGATTCACTGGGTGGATGGAAGTTATGAATACAATTGTTCATAAATCCATGGTGTTCACCAGCACAGTGACATGTACACTTAGCTGTGGAGAGGGGCAAGAACCTTCTGCAATCTGTTTAATTGTTTTTTGTGCCAAAGCTTCAGTGAAGGCCTTGAAGGAACAATATCCCTAGCTGTGTTCAAAAGTAGGCTACCTCATATTACAAAAACAAAGTGCGTTATTCTACTGATCCCTATCTTTTGGCTATTCCCACAGTCACACAAAGGAATTGTATACGCCTGCCATCGTTAGGAAGACGTGACGGCATCTTTGTCCAAGCCATTTAACTGCTTCTGCACCAGGACTGTCCTGGAAGACATGGGGGGACTGTTGCTGCTGCAGTGTCAGCTGGCACCCGGCCACGCAAAAGCCCCACTTGCAGCGTCCGCTTTCAACACCTCTTGGGCACTGACATTCGAGCAGCCGAGCAGGTGTGGAGACTGAATGTCAAGGCAGCAGTTAGAGCCAGAGTCCAATCAAAAGAGAACAAAAAGAAAAATCAAGCAAACGCTAGTAGAAATGTATCTGTACAGCTCTGTAAAAGTTTGAGTGGATTTATATGGGCTTTCCAGGGGGCTAACTTAACACCAGGGCCACAAGGCCTGCAGATGTATTACAACATGCTGCCGGCAATTTCTTTTCCTTTAACAACAGCGGGCACAAACATAACACATCTCCGAATCCTTCGGTCCACCCACTGTCTTATTTTAGTATACTCATTTTATTACAGTAAGTAGAAACACACTGCTTTTGCTCCATCCCACTATCACAGAGCCATAAACAGCTGAGCTTTGTTAGCTTCACATATCCTCTCCCTGACTTAGGACTGCTTTCTTAGGCAATACGTTAGGGAAAAGATTTAGCTATAAACAATCATGTATCACCTCAGTAAGAGGCAAATTTTTCCCTTTTGTACCAGATACAGAATTTCTTCATAGTACAGTCCCCTTTGAGGAATGCTAGGAATACAACAGGGAGAGCAAATGTAATCAGCTTAGTAACACAAATACAGATATACCTGCCAAGCTACTCTTACTGATTTTGAGGGATTTATAGTATGATGGTCAAGAAGCAACAAATACTCAGAACACCTTTGAAAAATACTGACCATTTTCCTATGGAAATCGGCAATATTTATTGTTTAAATAAAGGTATAAAAATGTTTAGACTACATTCTTATCTATGTAATTTTATCAAGCATGCAGATATCACGTATTAGACCATTAAATTTCTACTTTTGTTGGCTATACTTCTAACATCTGAAAATCTATATGCAGCATTCAGTAGACTAGCAAAGGAATACTTTCAGTTTTCCAAATCCCATATGATTCATATAAATAAATGTAGGCTACATTGCTCTATAATAGACTAGAGGGACATTGTGGAGAATATCAGCTCATCTTCACAAAAGGAACGCTCCAACTCTATAATATAATCTTTATAGTTTTGCAATATTAGTACTTGCTTTAAAAAAAATCTTTTTTCTTTTAAAGCAATTTTCCTTAAAAAAATTACTAATAAATCAAAAGCCGTACTTGTGTGTCTTGGACTGTTTTATTACTTTGCCATACTCTCTTGAGACCTGCAGACTAACATATCTGAGACTGTAATAGATTATTGCATTCACAGAAAATATATATGTATGGATAGCCTTGTATGACTAATAAGAAAGACATCTCCCTATACCAGTCTTAAGCTCCCATAAAAAGTTGCTAGAGATTACTTCCACTCACAGTTACATCCAAAAATAAAGACCGATTGTCAACTTATTTGATAGCTTTTTTGAAAAGCTATCAAAAGCTATTTTCTCAATTTCAAATTTGAAATTGAGAAACTAGGAAATTGTATTACTAACCTATTACAAGTTTAAGTCCACACAGTTTCCTGGGGCTCATGGTATACATGTATTTCTCTTAGCATAGTCAAGAACACCACTGTAGTTGAACACTGAAATATCTGATAATAATATCTAATAATAAAGCCATAAATATAATGGGGAGTATTAGCACTTAGAGAAATGGCATTATCAATGTACAAATTTACATGTGCAATTTCATTTCTGGATTGGCTCCCCATTGGTGTCTGAAAATAATGTCAGATAAAGATTTGGGTTTTGCCTTTGTATGGTTTCATTTTGATGGCTGCTGAGGGATTAGTAAATGCCTTTTTTGACTGCCACAGGGATAAGTGCTGTGAATAAATCTGCCTGATAGATAATTTATGAAAAACCATCTCAGCTGGATTTCTTAGTACTGAGCTTTAGATCACGACAAGGCAAGCTGCCCTATAAAACGATAGCTTTGAAATCTGGTGTTGTCTTGCAGCCATTTTAACTGCTATAGTCTCAACGAGCAGCACAGTCCCAACAGGATTTCCAGTCTGTCCTTACAGTCTGCTGAGACTGCTGACAACTGTCCTGCCCCACACCACATGGGGTGAATTGCAACACGTGAATAAAGAGCCCGACATACTTAAGCGCAGATATTTGCAGACAGAAAGTAGCTCTGGAGTCCTGGCTGTGCACCTTTGCCTGCCCCTGATCTTAGCGGCATGCAGGATACTAAACACCTCCCAGGAATAGCTCAGCAACCAAAGCTACTAAGCTCAGGGTCAATAATAGGACAAACTTCAGTTATTCCATACAAAAACTTTGCTGAATTTCTTGCTCTCCAGTGATTATTATTCAGGAAGGAAAACCAACTCAATTGCATACACTATAAATCACTATGAGATTTATGACTTGGGAAATGTCAGCTTTCTGGAGGATGCATTTTAAGATTTATACATTAGTGCAACCTGCTGGTGTGGCTTTTGCTGTGACAGCTGAAGAAAACTTGGCATTTCCCTCATAATTTAAAGGCATTTAATGTGTCACTTGGTCAGATTTGCACTGAACTGAAACTTCCTATCCAAGCTGCTAAGCCCTAGTTAAAATTCCAGCTTCGTCATGCTGTATTTTCTATGCGATTTCTCTACTATCACAAAAACATGAAGTTAATAGTTATTTCCATTCCACATCCTTGGATAAGAAAAGGTATCTGTAGCGTACCCTGTACACAGCAAACAGCCTAAAGAAGAGGACTCTGATGTGGGGACCGGAATAAGCGCTCAGCAGTGACCAGATGCCAGATTTCTGACCTCTTCCACTAACCCATTCTGCTGGCAAAAGCCACAAGCTAACCCAAACAGACAGACAGACCCCCTGTACTCTTTTGCAATATCTGGCCATGACTCATCTTCAAGCAGCCAGCTGCGTTCAAGACCCTACATCTCTTAGCCTTCCATGGATATTGGTCTGACAAATCTTCCTCTAGGTCCAGATCTGCTAGATGCAGGGTGGCAGGCAAAAAGAAAATATAAGGCACCCTGCCATTTTCACTGTTCTGGAAAATTTTTTTTTTTTTTTCTTCAAATTCTCAAATTGAAGACTAGCAACTACTTTAATGGTAGCAAAGATAGAGCTGAAATAGGGAACTCACGATGTGCAACTGTCCTGGAAAAACCTGAATGCATATTACTCTCCCTACTCAGGGGTGCTCGGAGAGAGTCCCCCAAATGCCTCCTGTCCCTACACTCCTGGGCTAAGGAGGACAAGCACTAGGACTGCAGTGGGGCCTTCCCCCTTCCTCAGGGCAACACAAGAGCAGAGGTAGGGAAACTGGTAACTCCATTACGTCTGTCTTTCCGTAGTTTGTAACGGGATAATTCTTTTAAGTAAAGTTCAAACAACTTCTCTATTTTTCTTTAGTACTCAGGATTAAGTCTTTAGCCCTTCAGCCTTTTGTACCATTCAGACTCAAATGGGCAACAAAAACTTCCTTCAGTGTGGATGAAGTGGAGATGCAGCAGTGGGAGGAGGCCAAGAGCAACGTAGGACACTTCAACAAGGGGTACCTACAGCAGACCAATAACTGGAGATCGTTATTCTCAAGTCTATGATCTTTGCCATGATGCCCCAGCAGTACCTAGACAAAGAGATGGCATCTGCCAAATATTAAATGACATTTTTGTTTGTTCTATTGTTTAAACTCTTCAAAAACAGTAACTGTAAATTGCTCAGCTGTGGTACATATCCCAGTTCTTGGTTCAGCTCCGAATTTCCCAGATGAAAACTGAGTAGATCGAAGATTCTGCATTCATAAACAAATGCTTGCTTGTATGCTTGGCACATGAGCTGAAATCAAAGTCATGCACAAGCTGAAAATGTTTTGATTTGGTCTTGCCATGTCATGCCAGTAAGGAATAAAACGGCAAAACACAAACTGAACAACAACAACAAAAAAAATCATTAGCATAAATCATGAAAGATTTTACAAATGCTCCATTTAACTAAGATTTACATCATTTATTTCTTGATCTGATCATTTTGATTAAGCATAGACATTGGACAAAGATGGAGCAAGATGATTTCACTGCCTCTTTAGATCAAAATGAAGGATTTTTTTCAGTGGGTTTGTTCTACATTTTCCCTTGTATTAAAAAAAAGGCAACACAATTGAGCGTAAGCCAACCCTGATATTTGTGTCCTAAAGTCATGTGCCCTTAACTCCACCTTCCCCAGCAAAAACCCTGTGGATATCTTTACTCTTATCCTGATGGATGAGGATTCCATTTTCCTAAAAATTGGAAAAAGCAAGCCTGCACAAGGTTGACAGTTCATGAACGGGGACAAAATTTTAGGCCAGAAGACAAGTAACTTCTGATAAAGTCAAAATACAGTAAGGTCAGCAGAGAAACGAGCTATACATTTGAGACTCAGCAGAAAGGATAAGGCATTCAAATGAGTGGCAAAGACCCAGACACTGCAAAGTTACCATTTCATAACATGAGCTGAATCTACACAGTCTTTGTGGGAGATCTGACACTGTGCTCCTGAAGGCACTAATTTAACATTCTGTTGCACTTTGCAGACAACTAGTCAAAAGACATTTCTTCCCTCCTTTTCCAGGTGACTCATGCATAAATTTGCCTGGACTCTATACTATCTGTAAAGATAAATATCTCCTTTTGCAGGGCATCTAACTTGGGGGAGAACATGAGAAATGGTTGTAATTATCTTTTTCATAGTTTACTTTTTCATTTGTAAATTAATTTTCTGTTCTGGGAAAATATGCAGTTTTAAAGTTACCAGAACAAATCACTCATTAATTCAAAAAAAACTCCACAAGCCTTGAAAAGCCATTAAAATGTGTCCAAATTTCATCCAACCATAAATAAATTTTTCAAAAACATTCAGCAGTATGCTCTGATATTTGACAGCTTTGACAGTACTTTCATGCACAGACTAAAAAAATCTCATTTGCAACAACAAAAACAGCTTTACTATGCTAGATTTGTGTCTGTAAACACTAAGTCCTTACAGAAAAGGCAAGATGAAGAGCAGCAGCTCCTGGGCCAGTGCTACAGTTCCCTCTTGTGACAGATGGTGGAACTTCAACTTCACAAGGAATCCAGATTTTGTGTTAGTCAGCTGAGGCACTGGAACTGCATGAACAAAAAAAAAAAGTATTTTAAGAAACTAAATATGCTGTACTTGCTAAATTTCTCTCAAAGAAGATGTATTTGCTGTTCCTAGGCTTTAAAAAGCTGATGAGTGTTTCCTCACTCTGGGACGTCTTTACCCATTTAAAAGAACCTTACTACAATTATATGAAACTCAGTATGGCACCAGAGCCTCATTATCCTCAATCCATGCTGCCTCTGAGCACAAGCCAAGAGATACTCAAAAAGGACTGAGCACTGGCACTTTGGCTGCTGTTCAGATCACTGAGTACCTGGGAGCAATACGTACAAATAGAAACACACATTTTGGTGTTCCTTCAACTTTATTCCTTTCTTATTATTGCAGGTTTATTCTTTATTAAAAATGTATTTTACCTCAGACCATGTTCCCCAAATTCACCTCTATGTTCCTTTACCTTCCTTTACCTAAGCAGCATGCACAGACCTCACTACATCTTCCTCCCTCGCTCTGTCCAGCTATGCAAAATTCATGACACCGATTGCACTGTTCAGGTTAGATTGGACTGCTGGGATCATAAGGTATGCAGCTTTGCCAGGACTCAAGAATCAGGTCTCACTATACAAAATTGTCTTTTCTGTTTAAGCAGCCCTCAAAGGGCTGTGTCACTGTGCACACTGCTGCTGTGGCCTGGGGAGGGGGCTACCAGCAGATGGCAACCCCACACCGCAGTCCTGGGTGGCCAGGCCAGCGCTGTGCTGCTGCCCGCACCCAGGGCCTGCCAGCACAGTGCGCCTCAGAAACGTACATAATGCCTGGGAAAAGTAGAACTGAATGATAAAAAATAATGCGAGTTAAATATTTTTATAAAGAAAAAATTATTTAAATAAGAGAAATATTATTCTGTCCTGGATTCTTGGACACAGGCGCCTCTCTTGCAGAGCCAGCCTACAGAAGGAAAATAAAGTGCCAGCTCTCCCTCTCTCTCCCACCTACCTATACACACAGATATACACACTTAGCAAGACTTGTGTTTGTTAAACGCTGAGGAACAGTTCCTTTTCCATTCCCTTGATAATACGTCACAGTCACAGACAACAGAAAATGGTTTAAAATAATCACATCAGAAAAGATCCCAATTTAATCAATATTTAGTAAAGCACTCAAAATGAAAAAGGATACCACAGCTAATATTGTGCCCGAATGATGTAACTAGTGTTAATTTTGGCTACTTTAAAATCCATTTTATATACACTCTTCTGATGGCACATTTATAGTAAGTGTTGCACATGGTAATACATATGAGATATATCCAGCGACAGCATTTTGCATGTTTTCGTTGCAATGCCAACTTTTTAATGAGCAATTTCAGGAGGAGATACTGAGTCTTACTAAAGATAACTAATCATTAGTCACTTCAAACAACAGAGGCTTATCACATTCACTGTTGCGCAGGGACTGCATATATTCTGCTTTCTGACCTGCCCGAACGTAGGACCAGTAAGAGCTTGCGTTTCCTTTCCTTCGCCATTCTGCAGCCTTCCAGCTCCAGGGCCCTTCTCTATTCCTGAGTTCCACATCTTAGCAAGAGGGGCAGCGATACCCTGGAAACAACTACGAATTTTGTGAGGGAAGTGGATTTGAATAAGCTTTTACAAATAACCCCCTGCACCCTGCCAAAAACAAAACAAAACAAAAGAAAGAAAGAGAGAGAGAGAGAGAGAGAGAGAGATAAAAGAAAAAGTATCTATTATTTATATTTCTAGATTATCCTACTTTGTTCTATATTTGTATATGCAATTAAGGAAATATCCATAATGCTAATGAAAGTGGGTTTATAAAATCCACATCCAAAATAAAAAGGTCAATGGCTGTTTTTGTAAAGCCTTACTTGCACATACAAACACACCATTTTAATTACTCTGGTTTAAGTTAATTGCTGCAAAAACGCATGCAGAAATTCTAGTTCAGGAAAAGGCTTTGCTCGGACGCAGTTTATTCTTGTTTCTTTTATACTAGACTGAAATAAGCTATCTTTAAACCTCATAAAGAGCATGTTATATTTCATACTGCCCTAACTGCTTTAAAATCATGCTCCAAGTTAAAAGGGTACGCAGATAAACCCCAAGGCTAAGACAAAAAGGGAAGGAATTTTTGGAATTTTTTTATGAGGATAAAAGCCTTCTAAAAACAGTCTTTTTCAGGAAAAAATATATTGAAGTTTAAATTCAAAATAAAGAAAAATCCATGAAGACAGTGAATTTAAGCTGCAGTATGGGTAAGAAAACAGTCCTTTTGCTATACTAGTATTATTACTGGCAGACAACAAGCGGTTTGTTTTGTTAGTATACATCAGAGTTACTGTCTAACTCTTTTTTTTTTTTTTTTTTTGTTAACTCAGCGCACAAATGCCTTCGCTGGTTCAGCAGACACTCTGAACCAGTCAACAACTTTTCTAATGGAAAGGTTACAGTCACCAAACATATTAAAGTCAAAATATTCCACCGTGTTACATGAATAATTACAAGTGTCACCAACTGCCACCTACAGTTTAGAACATACTAAAACCCCAAATGAAGCACAGATTCACTTATTTTTCCTCTCCAGAGAAACTGATGTTGCTGATAATTGATTCAGGCATGTTCTTTGAATACTAATATTTTCATCTATCCTGCAAATAAATTATTCCTACAAAATGGGAATTGTAAAGTTCCAGTGCTTCTTTTTTAATCAGCATATGCACAGGAATGAAATAGAGGAGGCACTTTAATTTCAAAATACTTTTGAAATTTTCAGATCTTCCCTAAGCAGATTTTTTTTCCCTGTTAGTTATCTTTGAACAAGCAACTGAAAGTTTAAATGCTGTCAAATAGCAAAAGATGTTTTCTTCTAAATGAATGCTAATTGAATTTGTAGTGTAGGTAATTACTTTGACTTTAAATTCTGTGTACACTATGTGAAATTCAGAGACAATTAATATTCAGTGTCACATGTCATATCTTTATCTTTCAGCACTGAAATATTAACATAGCTTTCTGAACTGTGTACAATTATTATATCAAGGATCTATGCTGTACTAGTCACTTCCTTGATCACTTTTACTGCAGCACTTACAGCTCCTTTGCCCCTGAGCTACTGATTGCAAACCTCATTGCCCAGGTCTCAGGGTGCCTAATGGAGACTGGTGGCCACATCCCATAATGTTGTGCTGTACCTCAATCAGTAGGATAGGAAGCCTGTACGTCCTGCACCACAGGATTTGGTAGTATAGCTCTGTGTGTGTTTTAAATAAGCTCAGGTGATTTGGTGCTCATTAAATAGGATCCCAGAGGCTTCCTACCATAATAGTGTCCTTTACACAAAGTTTAAATTAATCTGCTTTGGATGATCACTTCTGCGACTTCTCCCAGGAGCAAAGAATTGTCACAGACCATGCCACCCCACTGTCCTCTCTAACACAACTCCACAGCAGTAGTACCTATTAAAAAACACCTCTGTCTAAAAAGCCCACATGCCGCAGATGTAGTTGTCTCCTTAGGGAAAAAACAAGGAGAGCAAAAACCATAAAATTCAGATTTTAGGCAAATCATGCAATGACCTCAGAAAACGTGGCAATCCATATGGCGACAACAGCATACAGGACTTATATAGAGTAAAAGATACTTAAAAATTTAATTCTTTGGCCTTTGTTCTGTGCCTCACAACTGTCTAGACGCCAGCTATTAAGAGGGCTTCTGTGACACCAACTTATCTTAGATTGGCTGTGGACTAATCATCACATGGAAACAATTTTCAGTCAGTATTTGGCAGGACTGCGTTTGCAGCAGCAACAGGTGAGAAAAGCTCTATACCTTTTACTCACTGTCAGCGCCAACGTGGCACATGAGGCCTTGATTGATTTTATGGGGCTAATAATTGACAAAGGCATCATGCGTTAGGCTTGTACAGAAGACCTGTTTGACTTGATGTGCAGAATATTTTTAGCTGATCCATATTCAACTTCCGTACTGCACTTATTGCTGCAAAGTGCCTGAACCTCATTCATCACTGTGGTACTGCCACTGCCACCTGTTGCACCCCGCTAATTTCAGTGAGATTACTCCAAAATCATAACGTTAAGTATATATGTAAGTCTCTGTGGGATCAGAGATTGGGTCTCTTTACACTATGCCCTGGACTCTAAAAGTGGAGTAATGAAATAAGAAAACCTTCACAACTGAGACCTAAAAATATTATCCCAGTAAATGTCACATAGGCTGCACTGGCACCCTGCTCTGTGGCTGCAGCGCTTGTGATTCCAGGCATCAGGGCGCAGCACACACGTGTTCCCCGCTCCTGTAACAGCGCTGTGCGACACAGCTGTGTTCAGCTGGCCCCACTGTCTTCCAGCAACGTTCAGTTCCTCCTCTGTAAGTGCTGCTGAAACCTCAGTGTAAAATACAATCTGTGTATCTGTACATTTATAAGAGAGTCCAGCCTCATTTGATAGAGTGGGGAAAAAAAACCCAAAAAATCAAAAAACAAAAAATTGCAACCTAGGGAGGCAACAGTGCGAGGTTTACATTGCACAAAAATTGCAGAAAAGCGTGAAATCACATCTGAACTGAATGGTAACTTTCTGAAGGGTGCAAAAGAAACATTAAGCCTTGGTACTGCATGGACAGCTTCTTACTTAGTTCATTTATTGACATTAAGTGTATTAACTGCTGGGGGTTTTGGGCGGGGGGGGGAGGGGCACCAGAGGGAACTTCCTCCTTTTAAAATAAAAACACTTGGAGAGTTGTCACCAGGCTAGTAAATAACAAAAGAAGCTTTTTTTTGATTTCTTGACTAACTTTCATGAATAGTGCAGCCTTTAAAACATGACTATTTCTGTCACTCTGGGAAATCATTTATCTGGTTCCTTTTCTGGCTGGGAAGAAGAGCTCTCTCCCCTGTTCACCCCGATATATCCACCAAGCTCGTCCCAATACTATTCGACCACAATAGCATCCAACCACAGGGTGACAGTGCCTTAGCATCTCTATCAATTACAACTCCCAAATAAATGAAAGCAAATGATCCCATCAAATAAACAGCCCCATTTTTAAATAATGCACCTTGAAATGCAATTACTCAAATTTAGCATGAGATAATATTCTCTCTGGTATTGTACTTATCCCTTATTTAAAAGGCTTAAGATATTATATCCCCTTCTCCTTGTATAAACCTACTCAAGTTATATAACGTAGGTGGATTTGCTTTGACCTGATTCCCAGATGGCAATATATTATTAAGCCAAGGATATACAATTGCAGTGCGGTAGAAAACAGGTCAGGATTCTATGACATGTCAAAACTCCCAAGCTGTTGTGAATATTTCAAAATTTAAAAAATACAAAGCTTGAAACACTGCCATTCCTAGTTGCAGTAGGTAAGGCATTACAGACAGTATTGCTTTATCTCACCCGACAACGCACATTCCTGGGGGGGCCTCTTGTCATTGTCATTCATGTCATCACTGAAGACATCAGGGTTCAGGGACTGATGGGTGGGATAAAACTTCTTCATCCTTCGACACATTATGCAGTTTCCTAAGATGGACATTTGCTACAATGAGCCAAGAAAAAGAAATCCAGCAAACTGCTCTTTTGTCAGTAAAACTTAGAAGAATTTCTTACACTTGGGATTTCTCTTTCTAACTTTGGAATAAAAAAAGTCACTAACATAACACTGCCCACAGCTGGGTAATTGATGTAAATAACGACTTTCCTATCAGCTCAGTCAAGAACAAATCTCAGGCAATCAGGAGTCCTAATTAGGTAACAAGATATCAAACATCATACACCATTGTTTTACACAACCTGACAGCATCATTGCAACTAATTTTCATGTCAAAAGAATTCACAAAGAGTGGATTCTCTTGTTCACATGTTCTTCTCCTTCTCATGTTCACAAAGAATTCAGAGAGCAAATCCAGGGCCCTGGTATCAGGGCAGGTGAGGAGAGTTATGTGGTGTTACGTTTCCTGGAAAAGCAGAGATTGAGCTGGTCTCCATGATATAAACCGCCTGAAAGTACATTTCCATCCAAAACAAAAGCAAAGACAAGGCTGCTCAGAGGCGAGGGGGATATGGCTTTGCAAAGGTGTTTAGTGGGGAGAAAGCAAGACACAGCTCAGCCAGGCACAGAGGGAGACAAGCAGCCAGAGGCGCATGCATGCTTGGCCTGGAGGGAGAGGCTGGTGAGGCCTCTGAGGGAGGAGCACTAGCTTAAGAAGTGATGAGTAGGAACTGTCTGTCACTTATTTTGCATATTTTGGTTACAGGGATAACATTGCACTAAAGACGCATCAAGATACCTGGCTCCACCACTGATTCTTCTCTCTTACAGGAATAGGGTACTAGACCTGCTTCTCCGAGTTTTGGCTAGCAAACCAGCTCAAAAAGGAAATATCATTGTCCTAAGCAGGAATGAGACTTGGCACCAACCTGCACCTGGCTGCCTCTCAGGACAGCTCTCACAGAAAAGAGCTCTTCCACACAATTTGTATCTTCTCAGCTCCCATACTGAGAATGGAGAAAAGGCAGAAAAAAGTACAAATACCTTAAGGTAATAAGAGAAAGATTTTTAGTAGCTCTGTCAACAATATCTCAAACAGTAGAGTTCACTTGGAAAACAGTGAAGTGAAGCAGACAGCTCCCCAAGGAGAAGAGACAGGGATAGTAGCGCCCCATATCTTTATTCAGTTGTAGTTAGCCATACACAACATTTTACAGTAAGGCTACTTTGCTTGGTAAGCCAGTGCAGCATCCTGCCTCATCTTCAACAGTACTGCAAGTAGTTTTGGCTTTATTTATGAAGAAATCCTTTCTCTACAGTTAAAATGCTTGTAGAGTAAGCATGGTTCATGTCTATCAAAGAGGTCCTATCATTTATTAACTTACGTTTTATAGCACTAGCGCTACAATGAACTAGCAATTTATTTATTCCATACACGTTTACATCATCATAGAATTCAATATTCTGTATAATACAGAGAAAATAATACAATTCTCCCATAGCTACTAAAACTTCACATGTAACAATTTTCAAAAATAAATGAATACTGCATGGGCTGAAATCTTACAAAACCATAGCACTGCAGAGGCACTGATGATCATTTCCAAATAATTTCTTCTCCCACTTTGTACAGGAAGGGTTGCGCGCCCCACCCCCCCCACCCCCCCCCCCCCCAAAAAAAAAAAAGTCATCCACATTCATTACTTGTATTGCCTGGTATGTGAAAACTCATTGTACCACAAATTAATAGGGTTTCAGTGAGGCAAATGATATTGTCTCGTCTCCCTCAGTGTGTCTCTGGAGCATCTCTGCATACATCTCTATAGCAATGAATGAATATCTTATCTCCTCCACCCCACCCCTCGCTAGTTAAGGATTGTTGCCATGATGTGCTGTAAACAGTATCTCTACATCCAAATCATATTTGCACCTTCCCTGTTTTTTATGCAACATCAAATCACTTTCTCAAGGTAAAAACACATTTACTATATAAATTTAGTAAAACATGCTTTACTACATAATAACTCATTTCCTGGCCGGCACAGGGGAAAGGCACTGCCGTATCTTCAGTGATGCGGTCTGAAAAATGAGCCAGTTGCTGGACATATGAAGATAAGGACCAAGAGGAGAAATACTCCTAGGGGCTCTCCTTATGGGACAGATTTTCCAGCTATTTCACAGTAACTATGTGCTCCCAATCCTTTCAGCCAGCAAACGTTTCCAAAATCAGGGACCGTATCGATCCCCACCTCATGAGGGACTCACTAGGGGTTGTCTGGTCTGCTTCACAAATACCTGATTGAAAATGAGCTTTCAGTTTGAATAATAAACATTTTTCTCTGCTGCCTTATCCCAAAATTAAACACACTATAACCCCCTGAACCAAATGTTAAGGAAATAAGTTATCCTCTGTGATTAAACAGTACTTAAAATTAAATGTATACTCAGGGAATTAAGGACTGTAACTTAAAGCTGCTGATTATCTAAGGAAGATAAAGCAAGACTGTACATAGTACATCTGGTGAAATTCTGAAGTCATGACACAAGAACGCTTAACAAAGCCAGTGTCTTGTATAGGTTTCACTGCATTTATTCATCTCAAGTTCCTGCCTTCAAGCAGGGCTTGGCACATTGTAATCCTGTCTCTGTAATATAGCATTTAATACTAGGAAGGTAACGTGATCTAGACTTTTCTATCCCTATCCTACAGTTCACTGATTCAATTACAAATAGCATTTGTATTTGAGACATTTTGCACCACTTTTTCCATCTCCCCAGTTACTGTCATCTCCAGGCACAGGTTCTCCTACCTTTGTTTTTAAAAGAAGTGGGTGCTTGCCTGACAAAAGAGCTCCTGTACATCCTGATTTTGTTGGCGCATACCTTTTATATCCAGAGCAGTGGCTGCGGGGAGACTCAGTCTTCGTTTCAAACGCAAATTCATTTATGTTTATTCTACTGTATTTTAACTTCACTGCAATAAAATACTCTGTATATGCTGCTTTTTTTTTTTTTTTGGGGGGGGGGGGAAGGGGGAGGGTCCAGAAAGTTAAAAGATTTGAAAAGGGGCCAAAAAAGACAGAAATAGCTCAGCTAGTTCCAACTGTACCTAGACAGCTTCAGTTTTGCTTTATAAAGCTTCTCGTCTCCATAGTTACAAAGTTGAAAAATAATAATCAACACAAAATTGAACGCTCCAATTCAGAATTAAAAAAAAAAAATCACTTAGAAACTCCCAGTCTCAACAGCCACTGGAGCATGACTGTTTGGGCTGATGTTATTCCTCTGTGAAATAGGTGATATAATGTCACGCCAGTCTTCAAAAAGGGCAAGAAGGAGGAGCCAGGAAACTCCAGGCCTGTCAGCCTCACCTCCATCCCTGGAAAGGTGATGGAACAGCTCCTCCTGGAGGTCATCACTAAGCATCTGGAGGACAAGAAGGTGATCAGGAGTAGTCAGCATGGATGCACCAAAGGGAAATCATGCTTGATCAACCTGATAGCCTTCTATGACGGAATGACTGGCTGGGTAGATGAGGGCAGAGCAGTGGATGTTGTCTTTCTGGACTTCAGCAAGGCTTTTGACACTGTCTCCCATCACATCCTCACAGGTAAGCTCAGGAAGTGTGGGCTAGACGAGTGGACGGTGAGGTGGAGTGAGAACTGGCTGGATGGCTGAGCTCAGAGGGTTGTGGTGAATGGCGCAGAGTCAAGCTGGAGGCCTGTGGCTAGTGGTGTCCCCCAGGGGTCAGTCCTGGGTCCAGTCTTGTTCAATATATTCATCAATGACCCGGAGGAAGGGACAGAGTGCACCCGCAGCAAGTTTGCTGATGATACAAAACTGGGGGGAGAGGCTAACACACCAGAAGGCTGTGCTGCCACTCAGAGGGACCTGGACAGGCTGGAGAGACGGGCGGAGAGGAACCTCATGGAGTTCCACAAAGGCAAGTGCAAGGTCCTGCACCTGGGAAGGAATAATCCCATGCACCAGTACAGGCTGGGGGTTGACCTGCTGGAAAGTAGCTCTGCCGAGAAGGGCCTGGGAGTGCTAGTGGACAACAAGTTAAACATGAGCCAGCAGTGTGCCCTTGTGGCCAAGAAGGCCAATGGTCTCCTGGGCTGCATTAGGCAGAGTGTTGCCAGCAGGTGGAGGGAGGTGATCCTGCCCCTCTACTCAGCCCTGCTGAGGCCTCACCTGGAGTACTGTGTCCAGTTCTGGGCTCCCCAGTACAAGAGAGACACGGCACTCCTGGAGAGAGTCCAGCGGAGGGCTACCAAGATGATTAGAGGGCTGGAGCACCTCTCCTATGAGGAAAGACTGCAAGAGCTGGGCCTGGTCAGCCCGGAGAAGAGAAGATTGAGAGGCGATCTCATCAACGTGTACAAGTATCTGAAGGGGGAGTGTCAAGAGGATGAGGCCAGCCTCTTCTCCGTGGTGCCCAGCAACAGGACAAGAGGCAATGGGCAGAAACTGAACCATAGGAAGTTCCATCCTGAAACTTCTTCACTGTGAGGGTGACAGAGCATTGGAACAGGTTGCCCAGAGAGGTAGTGGAGTCTCCTTCGCTGGAGATATTCAAAAGCCATCTGGATGTGAACCTGGGCAATATGCTCTGGAGGAGCCTGCTTGAACAGGGAGGTTGGACTAGATGATCTCCAGAGGTCCCTTCCAACCTAAACGATTCTGTGATTCTGTGATATTAGACACTTTCCATCATGTTCTTCCTTCCTGAGCAGAACTAGTACTTGACATATCACCGTTGCAATCCAGGATGTAGATTACACTCCCATACACTAATCTTACTAGGCTTTAATAAACATTTTTTGTTTCATTTGGCAGGCTCAAACCACACAACTGACAGCCTCAACTTCACATCTACCCTAACATCATTAACTAGCAACAGGCAACCAGGAACACTGCCCCGACACAGGTGCTGTCTCTGCACTCACTGCTCTCCTTATTCAAATTAACAAGCAATCTGGACACCTGGCAGCTGGCTCTTCTCAGACCCCCCCCCCCCCCCCCCAGGTCCCATCCATACTGGGGAGGGCCAGCACAGTTCCTGTTCTCTGCTTGCATGGAGTAAAAAATCCCAGACAAATCCACAACTCTGAGGGGCAAAAAATGACATAAGTTCAGGGACCAATTTCAAGGCTCCCGTAAGGCCCTCTGTCAAACCCAGAATGGGAAGCTGTGTTTTGTTAATTAGGTTGACCAAACAAAGTCAAATACACACCACTTAAAGCTGAAACTATGCTTCAGCTTGCTCCAATACAGAGGAAGTTCTTTTCATTTATAAAAGAACAAACAAAGAAGTCTCTGACCTAGAGACTGAAAAAACATTTCAGAAATCAGTTGTAGCCACCATCACCTGCGCACTCCTCTGGAGCAGGGTGAAGAAGATTGGATGGGAAGCATCTCCCACCCGCTGGGTGGGCTGGCCATAACTCCTGAAGATGAAAGCACATCTGGTTTGATGTAAGGCTGGTCTGTACTGTCCAAAACTCAGCCCCTCTTTGGCT
Source organism: Struthio camelus (assembly GCF_040807025.1). Lineage (NCBI taxonomy): Eukaryota > Metazoa > Chordata > Aves > Struthioniformes > Struthionidae > Struthio > Struthio camelus. The sequence goes on along the minus strand of NC_090950.1, from coordinate 32,573,449 downwards.
CTTTCTGTCTGCCTCTAGGAGTGTGAAGGCATGTAAAAGACATGTTTCCCCCAGGGATGGGTACAGAGGAACTGCTACCTGAAGTCTCCTGCTAGGATCTAGTAGGTTCAACTATAGCAAATCAAGCAAGTATATTCAGTCTCTGGCACTTGAAGACAGTAGCTGAATGCTTTGACAGATGATTTTTGATTTCCTACAAATGACACTATCCCTACTAAAGAACAGGTGTATTAAATGTTGACAACGTAATAACATAAGTTACCAGTGCAAAGCAACATATGCCAGTTGCACACAAAAAATCCAAAAATCCATAGGGGGAAGCAAGTATCACCAAAAAGAAAAAGAAAAAAAGCGCAAAGCCCTCAGATGTGGTCTTTTCAGGCAGGAGGTTTGTTAGCTGAAGGGGAAATCTGACTTGAAAATAGCTTTATCTATTATTTTTCTAAAATCAAAGGAAAGTCATTTAATAATGGTATTTTTTTAGTTCAATAGCCTGTTTCATGCAAAAGGATTACAAAACATTTTATAACTCAACAATTTTTCCTCAATAGGAAAAAGAATATATATATATATATATATATATATTATAGTATAGTATAGTTAAAGAGAGAAAGTACGACACAGACAAGGGAGAAGAAATTCTAAGCAAATTTTGAAACTGGAAACAGATGGGACTTCACTAAATCTTTCAAGCCTGACACTCCAAACAGATCTAATAAATAGATTCAGGTTTGAACTGGTCCTATGGGAATTAAAGGATTTCAGTTTATGCTAGCTAAGAGCGTTAGGCAGGCCTGCACTGACAGAAAAGTAAAAATCTCAAACTGCTAAAGGCTCCAGGATGACCATACAGTTGCTGACACAAGTCTGCTCTGCATATATGCGATTGTCACAGCTAATGTCTGCAAGTGAAGACATTGCTGCTTGACAGTTGACATAACTTGAACTTGCTATGCAAAAATTACAAAGCTGGATCTATCTTTAATGTCGGAGCAAGCAACTTATTCAAGTTTAATGAGTGTATGTTTGGCAACTATTTAATTATTTTGCCCACTTCCATAAACATGTTAGCGTTGCTTGGAGAGCCACATTAAAACCCCAGACAGATGCTGTCAGTGTCCCACCACGCTTCTGCTGTCAGGCTAATCCCATTCCACTGCCAGTCCTTTCTATGCAGCCTTTGAATGCCTGCTAAGCTCGTTTGCATCCAGGAAGGGAGCAGCGAGGTTTGACAGCAACAGGAGATGACTTCACTACTATGGAGGAAAGCAGCAGTAAGATCCACTTTTTTATTGAATTGGTTTTAGAATTAGTCAAACCATTTTTTTCTCCTTTAAGATGATGATTGATAACCAGTGTGGATTTCCCAACTCTTTTTCTAGAGAGGTTCACTTTTTTGCAAGAGGAACAGAAACATAACCCACTTACTAGGTCACAGTTTTAACACTGCACCTCCATCAAGCACATCAGAATCTGATGCTTTCCATCTGTTTTTGCTGAGCAGAACAATCAAAGACATTCAAATTCTCTCACCCAGGAAATTTGCTTCAACCTCTTAGAGGAAATGGAATAAATAAGGTATTAGGGTTATATATTTGTTCCTTGTCATTTCTCTAATATTTGTTAATTTTTCCATGCCCCTGCTTCACTAAAAAGGTATTCCAAGCACAGCAGCAGTGACTTCTACAGCAAGTGATCAGATTAGTTTGTCTATTTCTGAAAGAAGAGATATGTTTAAGTTTATGCCTTTTTATACTCTTTTATTTCATGGCTTTTCCCAGCAACTCCTCCTTTCTGCCTCCTTTGCATATCATTTTGTGATGAACCAAGCTACTGCTAGCATGTGATCTATAGAGACTACAACAAACTGTGTTTGCATTGGGCCAAACAACCAGATTTTTTGCAACTACATACAACATAATAAAACGTCTGCTCTCAGCCAGATAATCAGTCATATTAAATCAAGTTCTAAACTATTTATTAACAGATCTTCTCTTCATCTTTCCTTGTCAGTTTCTGTCCCTCTGAAATCTTTCAGTATGTGAGAGACTAGGTGATTTGTATGCACAGGCCGTGCAACCTAACAGATGGATCTGACAGCAATGGCATATTCTTTCACAAAAAGTGACAGGATTATAAGTGGAGATCTTGTTAAACTTGGCTACGGGTAACCTAAGTGCTTGTTTACTAATATTTCATGGCAAGATAGACTTACTGACAATGCTTTACTTGCCAGCAGCTGAATATATTGGCAGCTGCTTTTTCCTAGACTAAAAAAAAAAAAATTGTTAACATTTCAGCTGTCCTAGATCAGCATTTGGAATCAAAATAGAGAAGCAATTTGAAAATTGCTCACATTTGAGCAATTCTCAGAAGAGAAGCAATTCAGAGCAAAATGATGAAACTAGACAATCTTTGAAGGGGTGGAGGGGGCTTAACTTGTTGCTTCTTGGGAAGAAAACAAAACTGTTTTAGTATGCATTTGTTTTCAACAGGAGTCAATACTTCTATTTAAAAAAAAAGAGTAGCAATGCCAACTCCAAAAATTAAAGGATTTCAGAGGGCCTGGAATCTGACAGATGACACAGTTGAAGGTATTCATCCTGACTTGTGCTTTCTCGCTTTTTCAGAAGAATCATGTTCAATGTAGTCTAAAAAGAGCTTTAAAAGGTTTAAGAATATTCTCCCCTGGTGTTTTACTGGAATGGTATAACTAAACACAAATCCTTTTGGATCCTTCTGTGGTGTTCTGGGTCTAGAAGTAACCTTGCTATCCTTTCTTTGCTATTTTGTGTGTAAGAATATCCCAGCCTTTCCCCTCTTCTAGATCTACCATTCAAGTCATCATCTACATACCTGCATCTATTGCGCATGTAATGCAGGCATAAGAATATTCACTTATCTGAATGTAATAGAGTTGTGGCTGCAGAACAGGTAATTTTTTTTTGTCATTCACTGAGATGCTGTGGAATAGTAAAAGAATATTGAAACTATATATGGTCACAAAAGAATGAAGACGAAAAACTTCTTTACTGTGAGGGTGACAGAGCACTGGAATGGGTTGCCTAGAGAGGGTGTGGAGTCTCCATCCTTGGAGATATTCAAAAGCCATCTGGACAGGTGGCTTGGTGGACTGTTTTAGGTGACCCTACTTGAGCAGGGGGGTTGGACTAGATGATCTCTAAAGACCCCTTCCAACCTCAACCGTCCTGTGATTCTTTAGTACTCTAACACAAGTGTACTGCAGCGTGTAACTCCTGCTTTCAGTTTCAGTTCCAGCTTTAAAAGGATAATTCATATTCAGAGAGAGTGATAAAGGCTTTAATGAACTTATACATTAAGTAATCCTGCTTAGTTCAGTGTAACGTGATAAAAACATCAAGTGTGCTTATTGCTATGATTGTTTTTGACATCTATGCACTAGTCTGTTTTACTCTTGCCATGATTAAAACTTGCTGCTCTAAACCATTGTTGACCTTAAAAAGTATAGCCAAGAAGCAAACTTCCATCTGTCAGCATCCTGAGAGTACAGGAAAATACAGATGAGCTCTCCCAAGCCTTTCCATACTACTCTATCTCTGGAAAAGATAAAATCCTAAAACATGGAACCTTTATTTCAGAGGCCTAACAGTCTCTGCAGGTGAAGGCCAACATTAGAAAGCAAAGCTAGAAGGACGTGCCTCTCCCTCCTTGTCTGGCTGCTGCCAGCACTAACAGCAATCGACTTGATGCCAAGCCCTCCAAGCCCCTTAATTCTTCGCGCTGGCAAGCACAGCATGTTTCATTTGGTCACTCTCCTCTCATTTACTGCATTTATATCAATTCTAAGCAAGAGAAGAAGCAGGCTCTCTGCATTTGTGGGCTGTGCTGCATTTTAATACAAAGTACTCTTTGACTCTTTTCCTAAAGCTTGATGAACATGCATCTTGCCTTTGCAGATACTCTGTACAAAGGCATTTCAGTTAAAGGATTTTATTTTTATTTTTTTTTATTTTTATTTTTAAATCTTACAGCTGATTGATGGAGCAGCCAAATTCAGTTCATGCTGGTAAGAGAAGCATCGAAACCTCAGAAAGTATTCACTAGAAACGGTACTACATTCTGTTTTATCCTGAAGATCTGGCTCTGATCATCCATCCTCTACAAAAATATTTACCTGCCATGGAATGTGGATTTATACAGTTTGTTGTCATCAAGGTGCAGCTATACAAGTGACAGATGTGGATTAGCATATCTGCTGGACCGATTTCCACTGGAAAGGTAGACAAACCCGAAAAATTCGGTTGAAGGAAGGTAGCTGCATATAGCCCAGCTCCTGGAAAAAGATGGCCATGTCTTCTAGTAAGCTTGCTCTCCATACTTCTCAAAAAACAAAGACTTACTCTTTCCCCCCCCCCACCCCAAATCCCTTGTTTTTCCTTTGTCCACAAAGGCTGACCTGGCTATCTTGTCTCATTTCTACTTGACTAGTCTGTCTCTACATCCACAATGTTTTGAAGCATGCACTTTTACTATAGCACACAGCAAACGCCTTTTAGCTTCCCAGATCCAAGGTAACTAAAGATCACTCAGCCAGCAGACACATTTTTCAGAGAAGCTGTCTCATCCAAGGACTCCATCTCATCTGTTATACAATTTAGACATTTTTTTTCAGCCAGTAATTCATTCATCCCATTTTTGCTTGGAAACTTGGAGATGAGAATAACTCCGCTATTAAGTGCAAAATATTGTTATTTATTAGGCAGAAAAGCGGCTATTATCTGCAAGTTGCTTAATTACAAACCTCTAGATAGGTAATGAACCTCTAGCACCCTCAAAGTAGTTTTCTTGCCATCTATTACTACTGCGTCCTTCTCCTTTACTTTATAGTAACAATTACCTATGAACTTTCTTCTCTCAGATCCCTCCATCAAGCATTATTTTCCAGCATAGCCTGCTCTGATAAGAACCAGCCCCAAACTCAGTGGAGTTCATCAGCAAGCTTGCACGTCTTTAGACTAAATCCAAAGCCTATCTGAACAGTTGTCATGTTGTCTCCAGTTATTAAATGGGGCCTGAATACCTCCCTGAGGGTGACCTTCTAGGGGTTCTCCCACAGGCAGAATCTTGGCTGTGGAGATGGGAGGACGCCCTCGCCCTTTCCCACCATGTTCCCACTTCTCCTTTAGCAATACCCGGAACTGAAATTCACAGTACTTGGGACTATAGGACATTAGTTTGTACTACCAACATCCTGACCTTAATAAAAAAAAAAGCACTGGCTTCAGTGCCTTGACTCTGGAAGGCAAAGATAGGATTTACCTGGTCTTATTCCTGCTGCACAGGAAATCTGATACATTCTGGAACAGGTATTTTCCAAAATGAAAAAATAATCATTTTACTTATCTGACAAACACAAGTACCTCCTGTTGGCCTACTCTACAGTCATAAGGGAGGAAGACTGTACCTCTCCAACACCTACCCAGGATACCATGAGGAACCTTAGAGGCTGATGGAGCCTGGGACTGCCAGTCTAATATGAAATAGGAAAACATCCCAGCTTCTTTGACAAAGGACTTTCTGTATGTGCAGCTCCTGAACTGTGGATACTCAGAATCACACGGAAAAGTTTGGGTTGACAGAAACTACAAGTCTTTCTAGAATGTATCCATTCAGCAATTGCAGCCTCCAGACAATGCTAAGCCTGGCAAAGGCTTTAACAGATCAGAAACTCAGAACAGGTATTGCCATGATTATGACATTGCTCTCTACAAGTTACACCTGCATTTTTCTCCCAGTTCTTTCACTTCAAATCAAACAAAAATGCATTTGATCCGGCTGGCCAGAGACACTTAAGAATTTTGGTCTCATTTATACTGTTGTAACTCAAATTAAATTCAGAAATTTTTCCATGTTTATAGCTTTGCATTCAGAAGCAGAACTTGGCCAATGCTTGTATTTACTCATCCCGATAAGCATTTAGCATCTCTATTATGCACAAGAGAAGCTGCTGCCAGAACCATCTAAGAGATACAAGCCATTTCTCTCAGCACTAAAATGAATCCCTCTGCATGAGTCCTAGCAAAGAGACCTACAGCAGAGAAGGGCTTGCACCCTGCTGGCCTGATAATATTTGGACTTGAATTACTGGCAAAGGAAACACATACTTTCACTTTTTCAATAAATAATGAAGTACATTTCAGCAAGGAAATAAAAGGGATAATTTACTGGACGTGCGTATCAAGCCCTTTCCCTTCACTCCTGCTGTCAAGTCCAGCAGTATTCCCGCTGTAAAGCTGACTCGGTACTGTGCTTGGCATTGAGAGACTGCAGCATGGAGGCCAAATGCAGAAAGGAAACTGCTGAGGATTTGTCTTTCAAAATAAAAACTACATATACTAGTAAATTTTGCTTTTTTCCTCTTGAAAGCATGTGCTGGGGTTATGGAAAGAGACAAAGAAGAACTCCTCTGCCATTCCTTATTTTATCTCTTTATTTCCTTACTCACATGTCCCTGGAATCTTTTTGCCTTTGTCCCCTTTAGCCCTTTTTTATTCTTCCTTTTCACCTCATTCATATCCTCAAATAGCTATTCTACTGCTATTTCTTTAGGGTACAACAGCATATGCAACTTCTCACTTCTTAAATTAACTCTTCTTGCCCATATATGAAGAAAAGCCTTCAGAGAAGGATAGGGGAATTTTCTCACTGGCTGATAAATGTTTCAAGCTGTAACATTAAACATTTGGGCAGATATAAAAACATCAAATACTGCTTTACCTGGCTGGACAACATCTAACAACTGATTACAACAACAATTATATAACTTCATGGAGATCTAAAAATGTTAATGATTTTCTTGAAAGAAAGAAGATGCCATCATTCAGTGTCAGACTAGACGGAAATTTTGTTAGGCTATGGGCAGATTTTGTTAATCGGCCTTTGTACCTTATAGCTCTGTCATATCAAGCATACACATCATTTGACAGGGGCTCTTGCGCATTGCTTCATGAGTTGGTTACATGTTGCAGCCACTAAGTTCAGAAAACATTTCTCCTACCTCGAATAGGAAAGATAAATACCATTCTCTCAATTCCTTTTGCCACATATGCAACACAAGCCACCGTTTTCATCCACACAAACCTCAGTGTTCTCTCAAACACAGCATTTTCATTTACAGAGCACAATTATTTAAATACTGTGCAAAGTATTGATTGAAATATTCTCTGGAAATTAATCCCCCCCCCCATTTAAATGTAAAGTAAAGTAAATTAAACTTTAATGGGAGTTTAAATCCCATTTCAAAATTTTAGTATTTCATCAGAAAGGCATCTGTTTGCATATAGCATTGCAAAGAGGTTGTTAGCTAATGAAAAATGGTGGCAGGTGCCAAAAAAGGTGTGCAGTACCTTAGTAGGTGATCCATTTCAGCTTTTACATTCTTATCCAGCTTAATATTTGATGTTGCTGCAGCTTTTCTCCCTTTCCAGCACCTTAAGATCTGGCTTAAATTAACATAGATTCTTATGCTCAGGAATCAAGTTCAGAGGGGCTGTTACACTTCAGTGAACAGATTCCAGTTTAAAAGAAACTAGTAAAAATGGTATTTTCAATGTTGTATATATGCATGGTTGCAAGCCAAATGTGTTTCTCCAAGGATACAGCAACACAATCACGTGTTTCATATCAAGAAGTATTTTTCTCTCTTTTTTTTTTTTTTTTTTTTAACTGCCCCGAGTAAATGCATTTTAAAAGTAATGTAAGTAACTAGAAGTTGTAGCTCCATACTGTAAAGCAACATTCACAGTGAGGCAGCAATTTGTTGATTTAGTTTGCTGCAAAAATTGTTTTTGAAACCAATGCTTCCAGATCAAAATAGAAAATAACAAGATTATTTTCTAGGTTTAGCAAATACAAATGATTAATGTAAAACCTTCATTTTACACAAACGCTATAAATAACTAGGTTCTCAAGCTATAGGAGAAAGGGTGCAACACTGCAGGTCAATATAGCTACTATTTATTTAAATGAATTCAAAACAGAACACACATCCCTAACCCCTAAGCAGACTATGCACATATTTTACATATTTAATACCATTGCCTCAAGACAAAAAAAAAACATAAGGTTATTAATTACCATCTTCCTTTCTCAGTATTGCCTCTATCTGAAGATCAGATATTACAGTAAAGTATACGAAGCCTGAAGCATGCTTTAAAACAACCTTCATCTGCGGTGTTAGCTTTAAGTGGACTGACTTTTGGTAAGTAGTCAGGAAACCGACTCCCATGCTAACATGCATTTGGAGAAACTCTACCAAACTTCAGTTGTTACACCCCAGACCCGCACTGACTTGAAAAACCTAGTTTTAGTACTTGATTGTATTCCCTCATCCTGCCCTGCAAGAGGAGCCACAAAAGCAGCTCATGCTTCTTTACAATGAAAAAAAAAAAAATTCATGCTCAACCAGGCCAATGCAGGCATGCCTATTTTCATTTCTTATTTCTGTCTTGATTAATATTGGACTTTAAAAGATAATCTCTGATAGAAATTCAATTTATTTCTGCTTCCAGTTCTTGCATGTCTGAGTAGATCTGTAATCAGTGTAATCACTTTGCTACACTGCCTCATACATGCGGAATTAGGGTCCTGAACATTGCTTTCCTTGTTGCGAATAGTAACTGCATTAAAATCTTATCAAAACAAATACAAATGAGAGTCGGTCCAAGAATAAAACTGATTCAACATGCTTCTGGGGGAATTCTGACTGCCCTAAATGCTTTTTACTCTTTTTTTGAAAGAAATGTTTTGTTCTTTTACAATTTAATCTTATTTAAGATGAGAATGGGAAATTAATGAAGAAAATCCTCTGACAAAAACATGTTAGGCTACAAAACATTTCTTACTAGGAGAATTTATGTTACATAAGCACTAAAGCTTACACAGAAGTTTGGTAAAATATCTGGCTACTGTCCAGGGACAGAAAGGGCGACTCAAACTGTTTTTGGAAAGGGTGATGTAGGCGCCTAAATCCAGGAATCTGATCTGCCATGTCATCACCCTGATCACACATCCTGCAAAGGGCGGGATGTAAGAATACCCCTCCTCACGCTGTTCTCTGCTGGCTGCCTGTTCTCACACTGGCTGTTTGCATACCTAGCTTTCCTCTGTACTGCTCACGCCATGGGGTGCACCCGGGGAAGCAGGTGCCTAGAAATACTGCAGCAAGCACCAGGGTGCTGTGCCACCAGCTCTCAGTAACTATGGTGACCGGGCTGTGCACGGAAAGAGGCATGCAAATAACCAGTCACCCTTCTGCAAGGGAGGGATAACAGAAACAACCATGGAATCATTAGCATCCATATATTCTATCACACCTTTCCCCTTACAGTAAGAAAATTTGCAGCAACTGATTCAAGAACTGCAGTGAAGGGGAAAAATTGAGGGATTTTTTTCAACTATCTTGGAAGAGCTAAAGTTTCTCTGAACCACAGTAATCTCACCTTGAGCACTGGGCAACTTTGCCATCCTCTCAGTGCTGTAGTACAAGTGGATTTTACAAATCATGATCACAGAGTTAAACTGTTATTCCTGAACCATGAATGTGATACACCACTTCATCATATTAACTGCATCAATCATGTCACACAACCTCAACGCTGCTGAAATGCAGCATGACTGGTCAAAGTAAACCAAAACAAACCCTTTTAAAAACAACATTGTTCAATATAATTACCTCTACGTTTCAAACATTCTAATGCTTAAAGTTAATGCCTCCTCCAGCTTGCTGTCCATACATAAATTACTCTTTTGGCTATTGTTTCATTTCCTATTTGATACATCAATAATGAATCTGACTCTACAACAATCAGAAACCCAACTTACTCAGCCCATAAGGAAGAATAGAAGAAACAAACTTTCTACCAAATCTTTTTAACTCTTCGCAGTGCATTTCTATCAGAATACATGTTCCTCTGCAAAAAACATGAAATACCATTAGGTATAAAACACAGTATTTTATACTGTTGTTAAAAAAAAGCAGGGTCAGGGGATATTCCAGCAAATAATCATATAAAGGTAACCAGAAACCTTTTTGGCTTCTGAATCAACAAAAACTGATATATTAAAAGTAGTATTTTTATTTCATTTTTGTTGCTATTATCTGATCTCTGCAGATTTTTTTAATAGATTTATAATTTATGCAGTCTTTCATAAATTAAAAAGAAAGTAACTTAACCTACTAAGCGAGGATGTGAACTGCTAGCCTTTATTGGGCTAAAATAATTGCTTATTCTCTCCTCTGATTTTTTCCTGCTAGGCAATAAATGTATGCACTAAATGAGAAATAGGGAAAATATCCTTCAGCACTCCTAACCCATTTTTGCTTTTAAAAACACATGGCAAGACATACCAGAACAGTAGAGAACCTTAGTGAAGGAAACACACAAACTGTTTCTTTCAGCTCATCTATACCTACTTACAATTAGGATAGAACACAGCTGAAAAGGAAATTTTAGAGGAAAAGAATTCATTTTCAATTGCTATTGAAAGTACAGGAAACAAAATACTATAGAATTTAGGAATCTCTGTTAAAAGCTTTTTTTCTTTTAAGAGAGAAAGAACTTGAACTGAGTAACATCTTTGTTTGGCTTTGTTTCCTGCTAATTGACGTCTCAGCTTCTGTAATAATAAGAGTATATATAACCAATGGAAATAATACCACTCGCCTCATTCTCAGTGCACTAGCTTTTCATTTTCATAAAGGTCACTTTCTCTTCTGCAAAGGAGAGAAACATCACTCCTTTCAGTGAATGTATAGTCTTAATAACACAGTCAAAGTTTCCAACAATACTTAGCCACGCATGCAATGTATCTCTAGCCCCTCCTTCCACTGTGCAGAAGAAATCTTGGCCCTTGCCATTTGATTGACTGTTTAGGAATCAAGAAGGGACATATACTTGTCATTATTTGTAAGAGTTCCCCAGCAGTCAATTATTCTGTTCTGAAGCGTGTGTGTGTAGGGGAGGAAGAGAAGACATAGCCATACTACCAGATGATGAAATTTCATTCATACAGCAACTTGAGAAGATGTTAAAGAAGCGTTAGCAAGGAGAAAAACATTCAAATGAACGGGTGCCTTCATCCAAGAGCTTAAAAAGAACTGGCCGAGACAGATGCCCGGAGACTTAATTTTTGAATTCTCAATAATTTAGAAAGTTGCAGTGGGCTGAAAGAAAACTAATATGTGCCAATATTTAAAAGAGTAAATGCAGTAATACAGATAGCTTTCGCCTAAGAGACTGATATCGAAATTGGGCAAAATAATGCAAACTATATTTACTGAAGTGGGAATCCCCAAGAAAGAAAGAAAGAAAGAAAGAAAGAAAGAAAAAGTTGGGAGGCATGATGGATACTCAAATGAACAGACGCGTCCAGTGTAATATTGCAGGCAAAGAGATCAAATGCCCTCGCACATTATATTTATCAACTCAGTCTGGTGCGAATCACATTATCTCTATGCATTCCACTGAAATAACTGTTCCTGACATACTGCAACTGGTTCTGGTGTTTACAGTTCTTGAAGGATGCTGAAAACGTGATGGCCTTCACAGAAGACCTCCAGGAATGAATAAAAAAAATTTAAAAAGAGACTCCAGGGGTTTGATCCAAGTAGGATGCCAAAGAGAAGGCTATAACCTTCATGTTTATGTGAAAGAAATGTGATAAGAGAGACTCTTCAACTGAGCAGACAGATAAAACACGATCCTATGCTGGAAGCTAAAGCTAGATGAGCATAGACTAGAAATATTTATGTTTTAAGCACTGTGAATAATTAGCATTGGAACAAATTTAAGTTCGGTCCAAATTAACAACAGATTCTCCACCAGTTAAAAAAAAGCTTTCACTAGATGGATTTTCAAAAAGCTGCAGCCTTGCTCATACAGAGTTTTATTCATTTCGGGCAAGGACTTACAAATGAATGGCCTTATGCATGTCTAAATTGCAGACTGCTGTTCTGTACTAGATGCCTATATACCTAAAAATCTTGGTTCTCTATGATATTGCTCACAAATCTAGGTAACAGATGCGCAGAGATGTTTAAAGACAAGAGATATGTTCAGAAAGTGTTTTGATTTCTTGATATAGTCCTTCAAAATTTTATCCAGTACCCATGCCTACTGAAGTAAGCATTCTCAGCTCTCCAAAACTATGCTATTCCTTCTGCTACTCAGCATCACATTTTAGCATTGCTATTTAAAGTGTATTACCTCCAGTTTACATTTAATCCAACATTACAATCATTTCTGCAGCACAAATTTAAAATGAGATAAGCTGTTTTATATAATTCTGAAAGTATCATCACATTAGACCATGACCAGAGATCAGATTTGTCACATCATACTAGTTCTGGACTCAAGTTACTAATTCCCACTGGCAAGACTACATCATCCTCCAGACATAGGAGGATCAGTAGTTGCGATGGCATGTTTCTAGATGCGCCAGGCCATCTTCATGACAGGAACATCACTACTGGATTGGCAGCACACACTTCTGGGCTCACTAAAGCATCCCAAAGAGGTTGCCTGTTTTCCTCCAGAAATTGGCAATTACAGAACTGTACTGATCCCAGACTGCCACGCGGTGGTCAGCAACCTCATCATCTGTTAGCCAGTCTACCCTCCCAAGGTTGCTTTCTCATGCATTATATCACAGTATTAGCGATTTCCAGAGGCCCAACTATGCTACGGATACAGCTGGGCTGCAGTGCAACAGGCTCTCACAGATGCAGCTATTACCTACCTCTTCTCCTTAGCGCTAAGGGAGTACATTATTTTTTACTTTTTGATTTGGCCTTCACACAACAAAGAAAAAGTCAGGAGATGCAAACAAATTACAGTACAAATAGCTACCATAATTATGCTCATATTTTCAAGTTTTCTATGCCAAGAATCAGAATTCCACAGCAGAAAGTGAGTAGTATTTAACCAAAACATACTGCTTTAAGATGGAGAAAAAAACATACTTTAAAAATTACAGTTTTCATTCCTAAAGGAATGTACTCTTGCTTATATCCCTTCCGTTCTGTGGAAGAAAATGAGGTTCATTAAGTTAAACAAATAGATTAAAAGTTGAGACATAATAAATAAAAGGTGTAATAGTAATTCCTAAATAGATATAAAATTCATTACAAATGAGAATATTACCTGGTACAGAATGCAGTACTGCTCCTTTAAAATAATGAGTTTCTCTCAAATGACTTCACCGGATGGTGATGTCTGTCCATCTCTGATTGATCTTAACCTTCTATTTAGCACACAGAAAAAGTACTACCTTGTAATTTATCAGATAAACAATGTCTTTAACTTTCTGTTCCACTTTTGTTCTTGCCCTAGATTCCTACTGTTTGGAAGCTGTAGATTTAGAAGCAACATGGATGATTTTAAGCAACGGATAAACTTTTTTTTTTGTACAATCAGCCTATCATCTGCAAAAGAAACAGATATCTTTGACATCTGCTTACAGAACGGTTCCTAATTCTGCAAAGATCTTAGCCACAAACTCAATAGTAAGTGTGGAAATAGCCCCAGAGGCTTGCGGAATTAGACATAGGTTCTAACCTGGTATTAAAAGAGAAACTGGCTTACAGCACTGTGCTTGGACTGGAACCTATGCCACCTGGCAGAAAAACAGAATGCAGAGCACTCTTGGGGAATATTCTTCACTTGCCTGTTCTGCAAGGGTAATATGGACTCAACTCCTCTGGGTCTCAGGTTCTTCCTTCCAAAGTTCAAATCCTCCTTTAGTGAATTAAAAAAAAAAAAAAAAAAAAAAGAGAGAGATGGTCAAATGGTCATTCAGTAAAGATGCCTGGTGAATCTGTAAAGAGGCCTGGTGCCTACTTTAATACAAACAACTACATTTAATCCAGCTGTATTAAAATTGCAAAAAACTATCATTGACTTCTACAGTATTTTATTACTTGTCTTTTTCATTCTATAATTATGAGCATAAAAGCAAGAGGTAACATCTCTTTGACTTAGATCCCTCTCTAATTCAAAAATTTTAAATAGAATGTTTGCTTCCAATCTTTAAAATACTTTATCATAATCTTCAAGCTTCTCTACACAGAAGCAGCTGGTAACACAGTCATCTTAATGCTCCCACGCTCACAATTTGTGATTTCATGCACGCGTCATGCATTGAAGACACGCATATATTTAAGGACCCAAACCATTTTCTGACTTCAACCTATCAGAATTAAGGTTTTGTAGACTGAAAAGTTCTCTTTTATAGCATCACTTTTGTGCATAGATCTAAATAGTCTTTGTTTTCTCCGTCCAGGCCCACAAACTGCACTGGAGATTATTCCAGAACAGAAGTTAATGGCAGTTGACCTAAGTACTCTTCACTGTCTCACCTGCACTAGATAACAAGATCTTTGAACACTACTCTAAGTATCTAAGTGAAGATCTTAAAGGCTTAGCATATTCTAGCGCCAACAGGTTTTGACATACACCGATACCATACCGCTAAAATGAAAGTGATGCAACCAAAACATCATTTCAATCTCATGGTGAGACTTCAGCGAGACAGAAAAATCACTAAGCCAGATCTCCCTTTGGCCTGGAAACTTTGCCAAAAGATAGTTTCACTACTCGAATGTCATACTTTTACACAAAGAGCGGTCCCCCTCTGAACTGTGCCTTCTCCCTCAATTTTAGATGTTATTAGATTATTTAATAAGACTACTGTAATGATCTATTTTGAACTCCTGTACATGCCATACAATTTCTCCATACTAACTCATATCAAAACTAGAAATAGCCTTTAAGTAAAGACTAGATAACTTTCTCGTGTCCTGTGATGGAGATCCTACCACTTGCTTAATTACAAGGCACTTTTAATGGCAGTTGTTTCTGAAGAATTTCTAGGTTCTACTAACACAAATAAACGTACCTGGATACAGTGTGAACATCTGTGACATGCAACATTCAGCAGAGCAGATCACAGCCTCCACACATTCACTCTCGCACTTGGAAACCCTCTCTAGCTACTGCAATCTGCTAGTGCAAGCTACAGACTGTGAGTCAAAAGTTGAAACTGTCCGTTTCTCAGGAGGCACTAGCCTAAATTCTGCCACTGCAGATGCATGGAGCTTCCAAACTTTCCTAAAGATAGAAAAGGTTTGGATCACTCTTTCCAAATGTATCACAAGTATTAAGCCAGAAATTCAGACCCAAAGTTTAAATGGGTGAAGGTAGCGTCTGGTTCTATTCCTCCATGAAAAAGTGCTTTTTAGTTAGAAAATAAACTGTTCTCTCCCAAATGATCAGAACAGCAGACAGCTGCATCTGTGAGACCCTTAGTGAAACAAGGCTCCTCTTTTTGCTACAAAATACAGACAGTTCTGATAATTTCTTAGGAAGAAGCTGTCAATAAAGAATGGCATTGACCTATTGTTCCATCTCACAAGCACACGTTTTTAATGCCAAATAGTGCCATGCAAAAAGACTACTGACTTAGATACCTCCCAGCTGGAACACATCCCCCCTCTCCTGCTGTACAGTTGATATGGTTAAGCAAGATCGAAGCACTTCCCAAGCCAATATGCATGCAAAATGGATACAACGCCGAGGCATCGCCCTTTGCCTCCAGCTAGTACGTCTGCCTGGAGCTGCAGGGATCATACAGACATCCCAGATCACGTAGGACAACAAGGAACTCTATAGGGCAATGTGGCCATACACCGCAAAAGTATATCCTTTCTATTGACTTCACAGAACTGGATCATTAAGAGTATTCATTGTAGCCTGCTTCCCAGTGGCCTGGAAGCTGAGTCAGGATTAGCCCATAAGCACTGCTACAAATGCTAACAAGGATCCAGCAAAAACAGCAGCAGTACACTGAGCAGAGAGGTTCCCAGGGCTAGCACTTAACAGCAACATGGAATAGCAGTTACAGAAGATGTTACTGGATATCATCTATTCCTATATATTACCTATTCTTGTAATATAGGCATTGATTTTTTTCCTCTAAGTTGGAGATAACTGAACAAAATTTTTCTGTATAATCTTTTTCTGAAATTGACCATAAATGACATAAAACTAACAAAAAAATGCATTTCTATCACCTAGACTTAAGACTGAAGATAGCAAAGGCTCTAGAAAGTACGCTGGTGCAGGAAAATTCTTTCCTGAAGGGAAGGAAGAAAAGTAGTAAATATACTTATGTCATTTCTAACTGGGAATGCATGGACAGTTACAGATGTATTCACTAAACATGACTTCTTATCCAGCAAATAAAAAGACCTCGGCTGCAAATTGCTAGTTAACAACAACAATCATCACTTGGAATGAGAGAATTTTTCCCTTGCAGAAGGTTTATTGCAAGCTCATGACAAGACAGGTGTCTGCAATCACTAAGTACTGTTAGGTCAACTGCAATTGCATTTGCTATAGCTTCAGTAAACATGTAGCCAGGTGCTTAAAAATCTATTTTAATGATATCTCCAAGAATAATAATACTCTGCATTACAAAAGAAAGAGGTAAAAGATACATGTCTTTTACATATAAGAAGAAACTTACTCACAGTGAAGGCAAAGCATACCTTAAAACCAAAATAAAGCTATGTTGCTCCCTAAAGGGAAGGCTCAGGTATTTTTGAGATTGCTCACTCATTTCACTTCTAATATTCATAGAAAAAAGATGTGGAGATGGACAGCCAAAGAAGTTACGTTACCACGTCAGCTTTAAATATTCCACCGACTGTCGACAATTTAGCAGTAAAGTTACAAATATACAAAAAACCACTCTGCTACTGTATTGAAGCTACAAACACAACCAATAGCAAAAATACAAAATAAAATCTGCAGAAATTAAGTATTTTCCATTCATAAATGTAGAATTACTTTCACATTTCTTTTCATTCCAGTCTGTCCCAAAATGAGCATTCAACATGTTGACAAAAAAGACATCATTATACTCCATAAAGTAGGTGGAAGACAAGCCTACACTTTACTTACAAATTTAGACTAACCTTAATTTTACACATTGTTTGCTGTAGAATCATAGTTCATACATGGAAACATGTTAAAATTAACAGTTTAGTACAAGTCAGACTGAAAACAGTTAGAATGAAGACCCTTCATTAGTATGAGAACACTGCCTCTTAGGCAGAAGAGTCCTAGCTCAGTAGTCTAACTCCAAAGAAATTACCAAGAACAGAAAGCACTAATGCTTAGTAGATTTGGCAAGACAAAGGTCAAAAGTGATCACGAAAAACTGTTCTCCAAACAGTAGGACTTTAAGAAAACAGAAAAATACTATTGCATTCATTGCAATGTTCTGCTCTTGAGCACAGATGTGCTTGACTGTTAAAACGACACGCATTACAAATACAAAATGCTATGAATGCTTACTGCATGCAGGTAATTCCCCAAACTAGTTCACTTTACAACTTCCAAGTTAAAGTGATACAAACATAAGAATGGAGCACAGCTGCTATTTACATGAGCTTTGACAGGAAAGGGCGTACTAAATCATGACCAAATCACTAGCATAAAATTGTATTACTAAATAATTTAAACTCTCAAAACAGTATTTCTTGCTAAAAATCCTTCATTTCAGTGAAATAATTTGTAAACATTGAAGATGTACATTTATACAATCTACAGTCTCAGCAGAAAATATATTTCTGGCTTATCATCACTACTGGGTTCCAGCTGCAGAACAGAATCATGTGTATACAACTGGTCACCGCACCTATAGTGCAGAGCGGCACACGCTCCCTCTGGTATTCCTCGGCCTTCTACGTCTCCCCCAGTGAAGCCGTTCAGGTACCTGGCTATGTAAGAGCCCGTTGAATGCCTGTTGATAATGTGAGGAGATGCTGAAGGCTTGTTCCGAAGAACGACCCCTGCTATGCTATTTGCACTAGAAAATTTTTGCTTGCTGGCTTCCTGTCTCTCCTTGGCACGACTGGCTATATTCCGTACTCTGCTCTGGCTCCTGGACGACAGTTTTCTCACCAGCGCCTTTGGGCAGTCGTCATCAATCTGCCTGGAATATAGTGTTTGACAGCTGTCATCCTGGTCCAGGGATACCAATTTTCTCAGCTGTTCTGTCAGAGCATCTGTAGAATGTGGTCTCATATTCTTCATAGCAGCAAGTTTCTTGTCTCTCATGCCAGATGTAATAAAGCTTCTACTTATGTATTGATACTTACTTTCAAAATTGCAGGAAATATCCTCTGATGTCAAGTCACCAAGACTCTTGGATTTGCAAGGGCTAGTCTGTTTGATGGCTGTAGAAGGTGGGAAAGGCAAAGCATTCTTTAGTCCAGGCAAGCACCCATTAAGTTGGGATCCCTGGGAGGTACGCATCACATCTTTTTGTACATCTGAAGTCTGATGATGATGATGTAAAAAGCCAACATTTCCATATGTCAGGATGGGGAACTGACACCTTGCAGTCCTGACGTTATCTGAGCAATCCAGGGCAGCAACACAGAGCTCCTCAACAGCTCTTTTACTCCCAGAGCTCCCCTCACCACTGTGTCCCGGGTCCTGCTTTTGCCTTAGCTTCAAAGGGGAAGCCATCTGGCTCATGTCTTCTCTTTTGTACTCGCATGCAGTTACCAGCAGATCTTGAGAATCCCCATCTACTTCTACAAGACTGCTGCTTTCTGAATTTTCAGAAGTGGGAGGGTCAACCAATGTATCCTCAAAGATGAGGCTACCAGAAGCCAAAGAACTGGCAGATTCAAGGGCTTCCCAACTTGTTTCACACTTTCTTTTGGGATTTGTATTTAGCAAAGAGAGAGGTGAAGTACAAGCAGAGCAAGGTAAATTATTTTCTATGGTGTCCAACTTTTTCTTGCAAACTAATTCACTGTGGGTACTACACTTAGAAGTTGGTGTAAGAGACGCCTCATGGACAATTGTGTACACAGAATACTCGGTAGTCTCAGGGCTGGAGAACACAGTAGTATCTGGAGTTGAGAATAAAGGGGATTTGATGGTAGTCAAGTTGCTCTTACATGGAGTGTTAACATCTGCAGTAAGCATATGTGAGTGTGCAGATATCACACTGAAGGTCTGGCTGCTGGCTCCATGGAGACTCGAGACCACAGTGAGATTAGTTTGGTCATCTGTGACATCAAATTGTCCAATCAGTGCTGAGACAGAGCTATTCATCTCATTCTCATTCATTAAAGAAACTTCATCTATAAGACGAGAAATGTCACTGTCTTGAATGGTTGAAGTGGAGTGTAAACCAGGAACATCAGAGCAGATGGTAGAAGAAATATCTGTTGAAGAAAAAGCTGCCACAGTGCTTTTCTTGATGATGTCATATTTACGATTTTCAATATCCTCGACTTTTTGAGAGAGGGAAGTTCCCATCAGTGTTACTTTCTCCTCCTTAGATACTTTTGTGTCATCTTCCCTTTTATGGTCCACACAATTTTTGTCTTGTGTTTTTTCTGTGACAAGTTCAAAATCAGAGTCCTGTATTAGAAGGACCGTTTCATCAGAAAGATGATTTTCGTGATGCCTTGTGAGGCGACTTGTTTCAACTACCCCACTTGCAAAAACTACATGTTTTTCCTCCAGGGGTGGTACTAGAGAAGAGTCAACTTTAGCCTCCGTCTGGGGATTCTCCTTTTTAAAGACAGATGCCAAATTTGAAGTAGTTGCAGTTTTCTCAGAATGTGTAAAACCAGATTCTTTCAAGTTTGTTTCCTTCTCAGTTGTATCATCACTGTTGACTAAATTAAATAAGAAACATATTAGCTGTACTCAATATTTTCTGTTGTGTTTATTAACAAGTATTTTGTCCTTAGACAGACACATGGAGAATGTAAAATTAGGTACAGTTGTGACAGGACTTAATTATGGGGTTGTGCAGGCTTAATACAAAATTATCTGCGTGGTATGAATAAATGGGAAAATACAGCTGCAGGCACTTCATTGAAGCTTCCTTTGAATGTCTATTACATCAAGCATATGATGTAATATTTGTTGCAAATAATGTTAATGAGGTACCATATCATAGTTTGCATGTGATATTACCTTCAGTTGTGTTCCTATTCAGATATGTACTATAAAGAAGCATGGCAATAAAGACAGAACAAAACAGCTCTGTTAAAAAGCATAATACTTTGAAACAAGATGCATGCTTAAAAGACCTCTGCGTAAAATGCATCAAGCAGATGGACCCCAGACATATTGTTCTTTGCATATAGTTATTGCAAATTGTTACTGTTTCGAGATTTAATTTTTGATCTTCTATCAACATACTGCATTCCTATGAGAACAAGATTTTGATTTACATGAAAAAAATATACATTAGATATGTTTTCTCCTCCAAATCATATTACTTCTCTTTATAGGTCAAATCTTTATAGCTCCATGACTCACTCCTTGCTTTGGTAGGTATTTAACACCTTTTCAATTAAGCAAGGACCAAAAGGTTAAATTTGACATAACATACCGTTTCTAACACTCACAAGGAATCAGGTACTCTAGAAAGGAACAAGAGAAGCCCTGATCATTCACAGACAGTGCATGAGAATCCTCTGGTACAGTATGAGCTATTTCTAATGAACATGGTATGCAGGGCTGATCTCCAAATTATTAAAAAAAAAAAAGTTCTTCAAGCTTTCCAGTGCAACTACAGTGGATTTACACAGCTCCTATGTAAGAATGGAACAGATACAGATTTCTTTGATTTGTAGAATTCTTTCTATAGAGAACAGAGGAGGAAATAGAAGGCACGTTCCCCACTTGGTATAATCCCAATTAATACACTAGAGATAAATTTCACCATAGTATTAGCAACAAAGGTCTTTGCTGGACAGCCAGTCCTCTCTGTTCTTCACTGTATCACTGCCATAAAGGACGCATCCTCTGACTAGTTCCTCCCTAGAGGCAGTCTCCTCCCAGTCTGAAATATTTGGGCTTAATTTACTTCCTGAAAATATCCAAGCCTATTCCTACATGGCACGAGGCTGTACCACATCTTTTCTCATCCTGATTCAAGGTAAGTACTTCCACGCAAAAGGGCCTAGGTTGCTTTCCTCTGTGTCTACCATTAAGCCATACCCCTGAGGCACAGAGAAAGGAGAAGGACTCTCGGGGAAGGAGGCGGTCTCTGTCTGGAATTTCATCTTCTTCACTTCTCATTTCTTTGTACCTAAAGTGGCCAGTCTTTCTCTGTATGGGTTATGGAGCAAGCTCTACCTACGCTCGCTTGAACAGACTGGTTCTAGTCTTCTCACATTTAGAAGGTGCAGGATTTATTTCCTGCAGCAACTTTTTTTTAACAGGGCCTGAGTTTTTGTGCAAAACTTTTTCTGCTACCACTGAATACTTGTGACCTCCAAAAAAGGGTGAAAATTTCTTCTATATAAATTTTCTGTATTTGTCTATAGCATCTTTAGGAAGAAATCTGTCAGAAATCAACACATCTGTTCCTAAGAATGGCTGAGCTGCATTAGCTTCACAGGCTTACTGGGAGAAAATCTCTGAATTTCAAATACAGTATTTTTGGAGTTAACTTCTATTACTAGGAATATCCTTTTTCGTGTCTATAGTTTCTTTTCAGGGTGGTAGAAATATTTTTGTTTAATTTTGCTTGCGGTTTCTCCTAAGCAACTTTTAAATGGTGATGTCCAGATTATCTGCTCTGTCAAAGCCACAAATATGGGGAAGTAGAGCAAAGATGGCTCACCAGCACGTTCTGTTCTGTGCCAGGACAGCATTGTAACCATTTTATTTTCAGGTGGCTGCTATGGCTAGCAAAAGCTACTGCTCCAACAGCTGAGAATATCTAGAGCAGAGCAATGCTTCAGTCCCCCCTGCACCCCTGTCCAAGACAAGTTCTCTACGTGTTCTCTTTACTGCATCCAGGAGAGATGGGCAGCTCTTCTGGCTACCCTGCACTACCTGAGGAAGAGCCCTGTGGGGACAAACTCTGGAAACCTTGTGCTGCCAGAATCAAACCGAACTAAAGGATCTGGCCAAGCCCTCAAGTCTCACAGGGACAGCTTGTGTGAGCACATACACTCTTCCCTTGCAAAAAAGCAAAATCAAAAACAAACAAAGCCAGATCAAACCAACCAGCCAGTCAGCCAGCCAAACAAACTAAAACCCACCTCCTCCAGCCTGGGTGCTCTAGCCTCAGGGTAGAGACAAAAGGTCTAATGAATTACAGCCATCATATTCAAAGCTTCCTAGACTTATTTAAATATTCCAGTAAATCAGATATTAGGCAGGTCATTGTAACGCAATGCAACTTTGCTGTAGTCATGGGAATAACTGCAAAGTATTGGATTTCCAAACCCAGACTAGTGCTGCTAAAGACATTTAGAAAAAAAGTTATTTCAAGAATTAAATTGCATTTTGTATCAACAATACAAGACCAAGATTTTATCCTAACACGTTTTCCATATAATCAAGGTTATTTAACCTGATTACTTTAAAAGGACAAAGTCAAGACTGCTAGATACAAAGTTTGACCTACTTTTGCCACTTTCACCTCTGTTTGCAAAGCCCATGTTAGCTCTTACAAATTCTGGTTCCAAACCATATGCTGCATACTTTTCTTCCCCCTCAAAAAAGAGGGGAAAAAAAAACCCCACAATGCCAGCAGCAATGTTTTCATGAGTCAATGGACAGTAACAAACCAGAGATTGGTGAAGGGTAGTTGAAAGTTGTTCTTAAATCATGAAAAGAAGCTTGCCAAATGTCCTTTTAAGAGCACTTCCAGAAATTATTATTTCCCAACTTTTTGGGGGTTCACTTCTCAAACAGTTTGAGGAGATTTAGAAATGCATGCAAGCTGTTAAAATACTAAAGTCTGAAACACAGGACATTTTACCCAGCAACTACTTGCACATAGAGGCTGCAGAACCAAGTCTTTTAATGTATTCTTTCAATTTGCTACCCAAAAAGTAATTTTGGAAGTATTTTACCAGATGCATTTTCTTTTCCTCTGGCACCTTGAACAGTTTCACCTTCTGTGCATGGCAATCCTACAAGAAGATATTTGTCCACTGGCATAGAAGCAGGACGTGCTTGCAAACTCCGGGTTGTACGTCTTATAATTCCTTCTTTCTCTTTCAGGTCTGTTGGTTCAGATGCGCTGTCTTTAATTTCAATAGCTTCCAGAACACCCATTTTACTTTTCTTTCTGCCTTTTGCTGGTGCACTGGCCGTGCGCCGGAGAATTCGATCACCAATAGATCGCTTCCGTACATAGTGCCCATTGTGTTCAGCAGAAGTGTGCTTAGGGTTCTTGTTAAACAACCCTCTGAGTCCTATCAGCTGCTTATTCTGAAAGGACAAGAACAACTAGTTTCAAGCGAGTTCAGACTATTATATGAAGAATGCAATGAAAAGGGCTGCGCTCTAAGCATTTATGAATGATGAAGACAAAATTAAAATGCAGCAAAGCAAAAATTCACACCAAGCAATTCACATCTACTCTGACCAAGGAACTATCAGCATAGGTCTCCATGAATTCATGCATGTCTATATTTCTCCTCATTAGGATGGCAGCCTGCCACTATTACAAGGGAGGTTTTCTAGAAGTCTCCTAATCAGAGATGACAAGACTAAGAATTGTACTGCAGTGACAGGCTACACATTAACTTGGAACTTTATGCATGGGCTTCATCAAAGCAATATCTGAATGTTTCAGAATCTGAATGAAAAATGATGTAGCTTGGTAGTTACAGGTCATGCGATCAGGAACCATTTGAAAATCTGTGCCCAGCGAGTGCAAAGCGCATGCTAATGAAGTCTACCTTTGTGGCTCCTAGAAAGTGCAATATTGTATAACTGGGATTGAGGATTAAAGGGCTCCACTGAAAGGGAAAAAATGCAAATATGTTTGGCTCGTATTTTCAAGACTGTGATACAAGCAATAAGGTAACAGAATATCAGCTGTAAGCATAACTCTGCAGAGCAAATCACTTAAAAGTATTTATTAGTCTTATGTTAGCCTCGCTCAAAGAAACTTGACCTGAAATCCTCATCTACAAGGACGCAAATCAGCCTTTGTTTACACCTTGGAAACACAGTAATACAGCCCATCACTAAACCCAGCATTAGATGAACGGAATAAATTATATAGAAGAGATCAAATCTCCCTGAATCTTTTTTCATCTTCTGCCATTATCATCGTTCATCTTTAATATGAAGCTACTCAGCTTTCCTGACTATGTTTCTTCTTTGAAGAGCATGTGAGGTAAGAGCAACAGCCAAACAGGCTCCCCTACAGACTATCACCAAAATGGTATGTGATTTCACACATGTCCCCAGATGTGTACAGATCTAGGTATATATATTGCAAATGTATTCCAAGTTGTTTACTACTACTACTCTTTCAACATGGATGCAGTAAAGATGAAATATACTTTGAATACTGAACACCTCTCTCTACGCACAGAACACTTATGAGTCAGGCACTCGCTTATGGTCAGCGCCACTCTCTCCAACTCCTAACCACTGTCCTTCCTCCCTGGCCAGAGGCAAGAGCAGATGAACACATTGAAACACTGGTCCCTGCGATGAGACAAGAATGCCAACGTGAGACCGACGTCTCAATGGTTTACGCTGCCACCGCTAGATCACTCAGAATCTAACGAGATCAGTGAGGATAACGGTAGTAGAGTTGAGTGAGAATCATTTTCTCTCTCTGTCCCACTGAACTTCTCTTAGGTACTCATAGTGCTGCAATTCTGCATATAGAAACAACTAGAGTTCTCCAGAGCAGACAAAAAGCTGGTGGCCAGAGCTAGTTTTGACAAGACATTCTCTGCATTTACTCTCCGAAGGGAGAAAGACTGAGACTAAACCGTTCCTTTCACCTACACTCTTATTAAAGTTTTTTTTTTTTTTTAAATCACTACAAGGGTCCGTTTTATTTTAGCGGACTATTGAACTGGACTTAACTTCTCTGTGCTGGTTATCTCTTCTGACCTCTTATAAACTCTCATGAAGGCAGTGAAAGCAGAAATACAGGGGAAAATGCACTGTGCTTTTGTTTTAAAGCTTTATAAAAGTTTTAAAATTAATAATCTTGCAAAAAAGCAGTAGTGTTAACATATGTTATAACCTGAAAGATTTAAAACAAATCAGCGGTTACAAATATCTTGTCAAATACCAGGTCCTGGTGCAGTTCCAGCTCTCAACAGTTAGTTACTTCTGAAGTAAAATTAGTTAAAAGTTAAGCCTACAGCTATGTGCTTTATCTACATGTGAAATGATTAGTAGGTGGTAACAGGAAGAATATTCGTAAGTATGCATGCTTAGACTAGTGCAATAGAGTGTTACGCTTTAAAGCTGATTAGCTGTCAGGAAAAAAAACAAAACAAAACAAAACAAAAAAACCCCAAAACTTTACAGGCTATATCTTTCTGCTTACAGAGCACACTAAGATGTGCCTGCACTGTGATTACAGTGTTTTAGAGAGAGACAGACGTTCTGCTGGACATGGGCGCATTGTGGACGCATGCCCTGGCCCAGTGCTCCTCAGAGAAAACACTATGAATACGGAACAGTAGTTTGCTTCCCTGAGCATGGTACCTACGCACCTATCAGCGTAGGTACATACCTATTATATAGGTAATAGTAAAAACAGAGACATCAAGTTCAGGGCAATAGAGAATAAGATATTATGCTTTTCCATTGCTGTATATTTTGAATAATCTGTTTACACTTTAGTACTGATCAGTGCCAGAGAAAGTTAGGCACTGATGACCCCATCTACAAAATGCCACGTACCTAAACTGAAAGAATCATTTAGAAACCACACTAGTTCTGTGAGGTTCTGTGGTGCATTTTAATCCATGTTTACCAAAAGTATTAAAACAAAAAACTCATAAAAGATGTACCTTCCTAGGGTATACCTACCTTTCCATAGATTTCATTAATGGTTATATGAACAAATATGGATGCTTCTGTCAGCCCTTCTAAATACACATGGCGATAACCTGGCAAAATAAAGAAATAGCATTGCACTTAATCAACAGCACTCATTTTATGGACAACTGGCAAGGACTGCCTATAAAAAAGCATGATATACACAGCAGCACTTGCTGTTCTCAGTAGAAGTTACTATCTTCTGTCCTCGTAAGTTTTCCAAGCCCCCAAGCCCAGTATAAGCTGCATCCAAGTTACAAATAAGAGAAGAGCTGAAGTTTCCAAATGCACAGCCACCCAAAACTCCTTGAAATAACAGTGAGTACACCACCCTAAGATACTAGGCGAATTATCCAAACTCACACATGAAGTTTCACAGAGGCATACATTCTATTCCGATTCCTAGTCTTGCACTCCAAATTCAAAGGCGTTTGACCTTCAATCAGATCTCAAAGTCAAGGAAAACAAGTGGGACTAACCAGGCACAAGACTGCTAAAGGCCAAAGTTCTTTGTCCAACGAAGTCTCGCCCAATAGGGTCATGGTCCCAAACAAGAAATCGAACCAAAGCTATTTCAGGCATGTGGATGGTAAAAGTGAGTGTTTCCTCCCAAACAGGATTAAACCCTGAGCAACAAACAACAGAAATTCTTGGAAACAGCCATAGCAGTGTTAGCCTCAGTTTTCAAGATTCATGGCAAGAGGCAAGAGAAACACAAATAGATCAAATGCACAAAGGAACACTTGCTGTTTACTGCTCATCTAGACCTAGGATCTCTCATAACGTCCATTCTTTACATAATTAAAAATGAGAGTTTATTTCCTGGACAGCCCTTTTAAACAAAATGATTCTCGCTGGTAGCTGGCAGGGATAGCAAGGCAGGTTGCTGTTTCGCAGAACTACGGTAGGCTAAAGATAGACCAAAATGAACAGGAACAATTCTCATTTTTCCCCACGGTATTACAGCTACCTACGAGAACTGATAGCCACCTCTCCTGCTAGAACAGGCTATTCATCTCAGTTCTTTTTCATCTCCTTCCCATGAAGGCTGATAAGACAGTCCAGTTGCCTAAGACATGGTTTGTTTTCATTTCACTTGATATTATACATGTATTTTATATACAGAAATACTAGGAACTTCTATATAAAGGAAGTCTAAGAAGAATCTAGGAGAAAGATACTGTGGTGAGCAGTTCTCTTATTCCACCTCTCATTTCTGTCTGCCTACACCAGAAATTTTGCCCAGAAAGCAGAATTAATTTCTCAAAAGCAATTATTTGGTTTCATGGGCTAATAAGCGTTACAGTTTAGAAAGTAATAACATACGCTGAATACATTATAATGACTTAATATTTTACTCTAAGAAGAGGAAGTCAGCTAGGTTATCTTACCATTGTCATCAACCACCCTCGTCTGATCTTTACAGCAGTCAACAGGTAACCCAATAATTTCCACCTCGACAAAGGGATCTATTATCTATAAACAAAACAAAAAACAAAAAAAAACCCAGGTCTTTAAAAGCTAGTCAATGATACAAGTGAAGGTCAATTTTTAATGAAATTCCCATGCAGAGAACTCATTTAGATTCATACGAGAATTCCAAAACCTTAGTTTAGCAAGAAATTTTAAGCAGCACAATCATAGGAAGCAGCTTCATGGACTCTAGGTTGATGCATTTTGTAATGTCAAGAGCTCCGGCCAGCTACAAGTAATTTCCAAAAAAAATGGAAAGTCACCCCCCCCAAAATAGGAAAGAATAAATTAATTCCTAAACATCATGTGTAGGATAAAGGCTCCATGGGAAAATGTAGTATTTAATAACTAAATCTTTGACAATATCTGAAAATTATTGGTATATTTAAACAAGGAGAAAGTTTGAGTCACGTGCTGACATGTCACTCCAGAACCTCTCATGGAAGCACTTGTTGGTATCAGACTTTTACCTCTCCTCTGTCTCCTAACATTGAGTCAGGAGGCTTAGGTAACTGCTGTCCACTGATGATTTTCAGAATAAGCTGCTTTTTAGGACTGGCAGGAAGTGGATCGGCAGAGTAGGGGTTGAAGGTACCTAAAAATTAGCAAAGAATGAGGAAAAAATGGAAGAAAAAATACACAGATTAGATCTCCAAAAGAAAGATATATGCACGTACCCAAAATTCAGACATTAAGGAGTAAATTAGACTACAGAGGATGTATTAATGAATTGTAAGACTCCATTCTACTTTCTTGCAACCATTTCTGAGCTGAGCAGCCCTTGCTCATATGATTACAGGAGAGAAAGCATCCATACAATAGGGAAGTTCTACAAGATTAAGACTCCTTTGAAAAACTTTTTCTATAAAGTAACAGCTTCAAAAAACATCAGTTATAACCCAGATTAGCACTCTAATTTTGTTTCTTCCACAGCTGTACAAGCCATAATGAGAACAATCAGCTGGGGTAGAGTCAGCTGCTTCCTTCAGCAGCAGTGCCTCCTTTAAACTGCCTCTATCATTTCTCAAGTAACTTTCAATCAACACTGCTGTTTGTTGGGATCATATTACAAAAATTACTTACAGACGTAGGGACACAATCAAATCCAAAATCCTCAAATGGAGAGATGCTCATTCCAAAACACTGAACATTCAGGCTCCCTGGTCTAACGTGTTCTGAGGACTGAAACAACTCCTTTCAAAGACAACAGAAGAATTGCATTGACTTGCTTTAGAGTTGGACCAAGTCCTCAAAACTAGGTCCTGGGCCACTGAGTATTTTGTCCTTCTTGCTTGCAGCTGGCTATCCTAGTAGCCAGCAAGGTTACTACGGTATTTATGGAAATACAGAAAAGATTCTATATAGGTTCTTATTTTCTTTCTTCTGTCTTGGCAACCTCACCATAAAGACATTTTCACCTTGACACTTACAGTAATAAATGTATTGTGGGACATTACCTTTGCACATCTGCTGAGGTTTAAGGACATAACCACAGTTGCCGTTTACCCTAAATTTTGCTTCATTTATTTGCATCATGCGTCCTTCAGACTGGTAGTTCAGTGCCACTGTTGAGAGAGAAGATTCAGGTGTCATTGATACAGATAACATCAACTTAGCAGAAAAAAGGGGAAATATGATACTCATGCAGCACCTACCTAACTGGCAACCAACATTCCAATATGGTATAGGATTGAAATTGCTGGAGTCAATCCGATATGCAGATGGATATACCCTTGTAAGCTGTTTCTGGTTGTAAAGCATAAACTGTTCAGCTTTCTGCTGCACTGCTTGGTGGGCTCTTGTTTCACTGAATGATAGCACGTTCCCTGTTGATCCTGTGTGTATTGTTAAATCAACAAAGTTACAAAGCAATCCCAGGGGATGGAGGCCTGAACTCAGACCTCAGCTATACGGGTATCAATCAAGGAGAACAGGAATTTATTTGAAAAGAGTTGGTCCAAATTTACACTGACAGATTATCTTGTCACATGCAAATCCTACATGTTGCATAACCGAAGGGCACCAGCTTCCCCTTCCAGGAGAGTTCTCTGCTCTGTCTTTTAAGTTTCCAGACTTACTAGGAAAACCAAGCAAGATCTCATGCTAACTGCTACAGCCTTTTCTCCTACAAAATCCCAGACAGGCTACTAAGAAGCTGTAGAGAAACATGCTAATGGCTTCATGGTCAAAATATATTACTGAAGAGCTTACGGCTGGGGGAAAGAAGGGTCCAACACAGCACTGACAGTGTTCCTGTCCTTGCAACACGTTAATAGCAGCACTCATTCTCTCTCGCGCGCGTTTCTTCAAACTCATCCTTCCTCTAAATGAGCCAAGCAACCTTTTCACATTCCGAAGTCTTCCCTCTGAGCACTTTATCCCCTTTTGCAGACTCTCTTTTATCATCTCTGCCCTCTGGGAGAGGGAATGACCAGAGTGTTTTCCTTAGTAAGAGTGCCCCACTTACAGGGAATAGTAAAACCAACTCAGCTTGTACCAGTTTTCCATTCCCATCTCAAACTAGGATCAGGAAAGCACCAGATCTGGAAGAAAGACGATGGTAGTACTGTGCTCTGATAAGCAGGCCCCCCTTTCGGATAGGCAGCAAGCCATTATATGGGTTCAGCAGTACCACATAACTGCACCTGAAACTGCAGAAAAAGCTGAGCCATCTCCACTCTGAACAGTTAGACTGAAACTCTGCAAACCTATGGTCTTATAGGATTTCTTGGAGACAGTTTCTCTGCAGTACTTTCACCCTCCTTTATTTCTCCCTTTAGTTCCTGGTAGATGGCAGATTTTAGTTCTGCTGCAAACTTTAGTTCTTCTACAGAATTTCTTAGAACTTGTTCATGTATATTTGGTGACCTTTCCATCAAATTCCTCTGCAACTCTCTGTTTCCATTTTGCCTCTCTAACATGTTCAGTGAAGCAACTACAAATACTCTGGGCTGGGATCACATCTATCACAATTTAAATGATTTAAAACTGATAATCTAATGGGTTTGCTTATGTTAAAAGATTATTACAAATCCCTTAAAAATGTGAAACCAGGAAAAAATTCTCCTGAAAAAGCTTCATTTTTAAAACTGTTGCTGGAACATGAATATCGTGAGAAACCAATGGAAAGGATATTTCTTGGGAAATAAAAGGGTGGTGCTTTATTTTTTTTTCCATAGTTAAGTAAAGAGGACAGGTAACTAGCTACCCTACTTCTAAAACAACTTTGAAAAAAAAAAAAAAAAAACACAAAGGAAACTTCAGGTCACAGCCATGTTTCCCCTTCAGAATACATAACCAAACAGAAAAGAGAAAAATGCATACGTAACTCTTGACCAGCAGTCTTACCGTCATCTACTATATCCTGGGCTGCCACAGAGTTCGTGTATACCACGAGGTCAGACAGAGCTCGACACAGCTTCACAGTTTTTCTTCGACGAGCCAGTCTGCTGTGTAATATTTAAGGTATAAAATAAAGAAGGAATGTTTCAATACTCGAAGCATAACTCAGTCCCCTTTCCATTCTTTTCACCATTAAGGAAATAAACAGCTGTACAACTCAGACTGAGAAGTAAGGTGTAATAAACAGGGAACCCCATCGAGTAAAAGTCCTTGCACAGAGTTCTGAGCAATCCGAGATGACTGTTCCCCTTGCACCCCTATCCACACACACACAGACATAAAATTTTTCATTTAAAACATAATGAAATAGCTGCGTCATGGCTCTCCTAGACAAAATCAAAGCAGATAGCTTTGAGCTGCATCTGAAAAAGGAACATCTCAGTGACGAGAAATGCATTCTCGATGGTGCTGTTGTTGCATTCTCAGATGTAATAAAGCTGGTTGGGCTGTGATGCACTCTTGTTCAGCCTAAACAGTTTTCTCTGAGCACTATTTACAGCATAGAAAATGTAGCCTGGCATTTTTCCCTTCAGAGAGTATTACTAGTACATTTATTCTCAGCTGAGGAGTAATTTGTTATTTGCAATCCATGAGAACCTACATAACTGAAATATTGGGGTACTGCAATAACAACAAAATATACCTCAACAGTGGTGTGTCAAAAACAATCTGCTCTTAAGAACAGACTTCCCTGAGGCATCGACAAGCCAGCAACACACATCAATAGTAGTAACACGTCATTAGTTTTAATGGAGCTGTAAAGCTACCATGATCCATAGTTCACCTGTGGAGCTGTCCCGTTTCCTTTCCAGAAGGATTTTGCTGACTTTCTTCATCATCAGACGTACTATGGGATTTGGATCTTGCCTTCACAGCTTTCTGTTAGGGAAGAATCAAGTGTAGCTGTGTCAATTTATGGGGCAGTCTTATAAATTCACATTACTGTGAGGCGTCAGGTAGGTGGGTGTGCTGCAGCAGGTATACAGTACAGGACTGGGGTCCTGCAGGCACCGGAACGACACCCCAGCGCTCTTCAACAGAAAACCCAGGCAGAAGGTCATATTTCTGCAAACGTCAAGAAGGAAAAGCAGCACAGAGTATTTGTGCCCTTATCTCACTTCCGCTGAATCTAAGAATCCAGGCCTGCAGCCTAGGAGCAGGTTTATCCACTGGCTAGCAGCCAGGCCCAAGCCCAAAGAGATTGTTTCTGCAGACCAGCCAGGCCTTTGCAGGCCACTGCTCATTCTGCAGTTTCCCTCACTCTGCTTCCTCCCGACATGAACAGGCTGTATATGCAGGTGAATAAAGGCAAGAGGACAGCTTTAAAGAAATTTGCATTGTTCTACTGTCTCCAGTACAACATAGCAGTAATCCTGCTGAAGTTCTAATGGACCATATCCTACTTAACAAACAAGAAATCTTTAACACAGAGCCAGATCTAAATGCACAATTCATTGCTTCCACCTATGCTTTCCGCACAAATACAACAAATGCCTTCACAAAGCTCAAAAGAGTCTCTGGGCAAAATTTTCCAACATCTCTAATTTTTGCCATTGTGTTCTGAGCCACACACATGAGCAATCAAATTATTCTAATTTATTACAGCATATAGTAAAGCTGCTAACTACAATAAAAAGATTAACATGTTAAAAGCACCTCTTTTTTCCAGAAGCAGCTATTCTTTGATACCATCTCGGATTTTAATATTACATATTTTGCAACACTGTAACTGTAGTTCAAAGAGTTTCTTTAATTCCCTTCTCATCAAGAGGTAATATAATTGAGAACTCCTTGTTCTTCTGCTCATGTGGCTAGATACTAATTGAGCACAGATTTCATTTCTCCTGCTGTGATACATCAATGATGCACATAATCTAGCTTATAGCCTAATTTGCTGTGTTCAGTGCTGAAATAAAGTTGACTATTCTGGAAATCACTTGTGTTGTTCAGTGTTGGAATCTGAAGGTCTGTATTGTGGATGACTCATTCAGTGAACCTGCAGGAATTGCTAGCCTTAGCTTCTCTGCCCCTCCTCTGGCAGTTTTTTTAAAAATTTATATATGGATTCAGTCTAGCTCTTGTGCTGACTGCAAACATCCACAAGTCAATATCCCTGGTTAGATAATTCCGTACCTGTGAAAACATCAATAATAAACATCCTTCCCAGTCATCTCTTTAGCTGGAAAAGATATAAGGGGGAAGTCGCTGGAAGTCCCTCTTGCCTCAGCCTACAATAATCATAATGAAGGGAAAAAAAAAAAAAGAAAAAAGAAAAAAGTGCTTTGCCTTATTTTTCTTCCAGCAGAGACATCAAATGAATGGGCTTTCCAACAGGCTATATCCAATTAGAAAAATTAGTTGAAGTAATAAAATTATTGACATGCTTTCAAGCCCTCAGTGTAACCAGGAGCTTTTAGTAGCTGACTTCTATACGTGAAATCTCACTCCACAGCATTTATTTTCCCCAGTGAGCACAGGTTACAATGTGCAATGCCCACTATCATGCACAAGGGCTACCTGCAGAAATCACTACACACTGTAACAGAAGTTCTTGTGTTCACCTTTTTGTTTCCTGAAAAATCAAGGGTTGTGAACATGTGCACGTGGCTAAAGCCCCTGAAAGAAATATAATCAAATCATAAACTTGCATCGATTTAAAGTGTAGAAATGGGTCCCGGTATTGTTCGCCTAGAGAAATTTTGATGGCTCCTAGCTGGCTTCAGAGCAGGTAAGCTGGAGGGCAGATTAAATTCTATCAAGTGTTTTATAATTGCCGTTTTTCCTGAAATTGCTATTCAGACTATCAGTGTGCTTCCTCCTTGGCTGCAACTTCCATCTGAAGAGGAATATAGGTGTTACCAGACTAGGGGCAGAGAAAAGTTGCACATGGCACATTCCTCCTCTTCTCATCAGGGAAGGACTAGCCTGCAGACCTGTCTCTTGTACCTCTTTCATGACTAGCCTGTCTGCTGATTTATTTTACTTGCTATCTGCTAATTTACTCCGGGGCGAAGGAAGTTTTCAGTTGCATCAGCTCACGTGGAGCTACGTTATCCGTCTCCCTTATTCCCTCATGATCACAGGAACCCATTTGTCAGGATATGGGAATGAGAAGAAACACAGATGTGCTGTCCCTGTTGGTGGCTGTTATCTATACAGCTGGCACAGCTGTAATGTGAAACCTCATACTCATTTAAGTTATATTAGCTCTTGCTTGGTTCAGTAGAGTCAATGCAGTGAAGATCCAGTGAAGTGGACAATCTGCCTGGCAGCTGTACAAGGATATAAATACTATAAGCATAAATATAAGTATAAATTCTATAAGCAAAACCACAAAGATCAGAAGAGAACGTGCTTTTACAAAGCGTAAGTGTTGAACCCAGTTCCATTACTCAATTACAGCAGTTCATCACAACAGAAAGACAGTAAGAGCATATGGCACTGCTTTAAGAGTATGAAATGGGGTAAAACTGGGCCCCAAATGAAACAGACACTGACAGCTGTATGGATAGAAGTCTTTGGAAAATTAGAACACGCCAAGCCATTTGTCTATGTTTGCTCAACTGCAAGTTTAATCAGGAAGTTAGCAATTCCACATCATTAGTAAACACGACCTTTCTGGTCAGGCAAGATTTTGCGAGTTTGGATAATTGTCTTTAAAGGATTCTCCACACTGTCAACAGAGTGGTATATCCTTCTGCTAGCCAGCAATAAATATACCAAAGTGTAATCAAGCAACAAATCCAAGTAGTCTTTCCTCACTGCCCACCATGCCACTCTCAAGCAATAAAACATACCCTGTATTTAGACTGCCATGAGACATAAAATAGCAGTTTGAGCCTCCAACTTTACTTACTTTGTGTTTACCAAAGTTGCCCATTAATGATCGACCATGAGACTTTTTCCCACCTTCTTTTACGTCCAGGTTCTGTGCAGAGAAAGAGTGCAATAAATAGTATAACTACAAGGTGTCTGCCTTAGGAAGTTTCTTTAAAGAAAAGTCTGCTGCAGTCTTTAAGGCATATTTTCAACCTAACATACATTCTGATACGACACCCTGACTCCCTATTATGCGACTATATTAATTACATAGGAAAATAAAAGTGAATTGAAGTCTAAACATAACATACTGATCTTTGGACACAAATTTAAATCCAAAAATCTCATTACAGGACTTTCTAATTTTTTTCTCCACTCTCGATAACTTAGCAGTCCTCCAACGATAAGGAAAAATGTTAAAAATATTAATATTCAACACAATAACCATCCATGTAGAAAAACCTACCAAACAATAAAAACAACAACAACATATGAAAGTGTACATAAAGATAACAATGAAAAGAAAGAGGAAAGATTAAAAAAAAAAAAAACCACACACAACCCACACTGCAGACATATGCAGCTTTCAGTCAAGCAGCCTTAAGTCCAAGTTTCACATTTATAGCCATGCCCTTGGACATTAGTTTCACGATCCCTGGCACCATGTAGTCTTTCCTGTCAGAAAAGCACATCCCTTCACCTTCCAGAGAGCAGAATGAGGACCCTAAGGTGCTGAAGAATATTCCCTCAGCATCTCACAACGCAAGTCCAGTGAACTCCAGTTATTCACTGTACAGTGCTGGCTGGAAGTTCACTTCTGAAGGGCACCGGATGGTTTACTCAGGGCCAGGAAAGTCAATAATCTCTGTACCACCCATTCAAACATTTCTTCCTAGCTCAAGCTGAAAGTCTCTGTGGTATGTAGAAGGAAACCTTAGCAGATAAAGTACTTGCCTCCCTAACAGTGAACAGCTGATAGTGTCAACAGCATATCCAAACTAATACTAGACCTAGTGCCAGATGATTTTCTGTGATGTTTTTGTGAGCTCTTCAATATTTTCTTATTTCCAATCATAGCTTCCACTTCCCAGAAGTTCAGAAAACATCATAGCCAGGGAAGTGAGGTGTCTGTGGAAAGGCAGACAGGATATGACAGTTTTATTCTTTGCTTAAGCTGACACTTTTCTGGTAAAAGACAAGCCTGAGCTGTTTAGAGACAGGTGTGCAGCAGGGAGGCTGCTTCTCACTGCAGTGGGGCCAGCCCACTCCAGTCCCGCATGGCAGTTGCTGAGCAGAAGACATCTATGCTGAGACACAGCATCTTGCAGCAGAACCTCTCAGAGTCTTCTGACAGAGCAGTTCTCCTCTGGTGGCTGAAAGCTGCACTTCCCTAGCACTGCCTGCCTGTGCAGCAAGTGCAAACCACCCCAAGTGGGTGAAAAGGTGTATGCTGCAGTGCACTGTCTCACAGTTATGATGTGCAGGACACCAACCACTTGCAATGGTTCAGATGAACTATGGTAACAGCTCCACACTAATCAGATTATGAATCTGCATCCTTCTTTTTATACTGTGTAATATAGGAGAAAAAGAGTTCTATATTAACTGCTGAGGCTATAATAGACCAGGCTGAGGTTGCATTTTGGCAAATAAGCTCAATGCTCAATTGATCATGTATGTGGAAACAGGTGATGACATTTTTGGTTACTTAATAATTACTTGAGATCAGAACATAAGCTTGCCTTGTGAATGGTGGGTTGTCTTTGTTTGTTTGTTTGTTTGTTTTGAGTAGCAGTAAGTCACTGGTGAAATGAATGGCACATCAGTGCCTACATAATGGAAAATGAGATCTGAGCAGCAAAAAAAATAGGAAAAAAAATACTCCCAGTAGATCTCTTTCTAGTACAACAATTGCACAAGAACTATTAGAACAGAGCTTTATAACAACACAAAATAAAGCTAGCTAAGGAGTTCAGAATTACCATATCATCATAACATCTAACCATTTACAGCTTTCTTTATCTAGGGCAACAGATGATATCAATTAATCTCCCAGTTATTTTAACTTTAATTCAGCTCTGTATTGCTTAAAGTCCCTTGAAAGCCACAGTGAAATATAATCATTCTTCACACAGGACTGTTGCAGCAAGGGAGGAGATAAATAGAGATTTCTAGATGCCACTTTATTTAATAAAAGTCAATTAGAAAATTCTATCATTTTATATTATTGCCTGACAGACATTTGGATAATGCGCCTGCATTACTAGTTTTCAATGCTTTTTGTTCGTGTCAATTAAACATAATTGGTAAACTCAGGTGTCATATCCAAGACGAGTGCCTTATAGAAATTTGCATTCTTTCAACACAACTCCCTTGGCAGATGCTAGCTAGGGTCTGATCATTTTTCCAAATGTAATTATTCTAGCTCAAAATAATATTGAAATGATTCATAACTGATTTACTAATACTGGAAATTTATGCCCTGAAATCCTACTTTTCTAGGCACATCATAAAGGCCAGCTGGAAC
This sequence comes from Struthio camelus, assembly GCF_040807025.1. Classification (NCBI taxonomy): domain Eukaryota; kingdom Metazoa; phylum Chordata; class Aves; order Struthioniformes; family Struthionidae; genus Struthio; species Struthio camelus. The sequence continues at coordinate 32,536,321 of NC_090950.1, read as the reverse complement.
CAATAAACTGAATCTGTTCTCACACTGCCAAATCACAATCTGGAAATAACCCTCCTTTATCAGGTCAAATGGCTCTGTCCTTTGGATTCCACCATCCTCCTTCCACCACAATGTAGCTTTAACCAGAAGTCTCAAAAGTATCATTCAGACAAGCTGAATATATCTTCTGTAGCAAAGCCTGGCTTCAGGCAACAATCTCACAGGTCCAGCCTCAGAGCAGGAGACAGTAAAGAGCTACGTATAATCTAAGAAGGAGGAAGATGTGCAGAAAACAAAATTACACGTACTCGACCTTAAAGGAGACTATACCAGTTACAGAATAAGCATGCCCCTTGCAGGGCAATTCATTCTCTGTTTAACATAATTGGTCTTTGCCTTCGGTCAAATATGACAACCATGGATTCAAGGTACAAACTATTTATGTACTCAAAATCCCAATACATTTTACTGTTTTGCAATAATAGCTTGATGTCAAAAGGGAAAAGAAACATATCATTCCGGATATAAAACAGTCTGGGCACGAAAAAAACAGAACCTTGCTTAGAGCAGTAAAAGCACAATACAGTTTTAGTAACTACTACTGTACAGAACACAGTGAGCAGCATTACAATTACAGACAAAAGATAGGTAGCTGCATGCTTTCAGTTATCATAGTCAGTCTTGATAGGAGTAAGGCAGTTAAAAAAGAGAGACCTTTACCCAATAGCCTAGACACAAATCAAATTGCTTGACAGTAACTTGCAGTATCTGTATTTACTGAATTAAAGACATCTAAGGTTTACAAGGAAATAAAGTGGATTAGAACAGATTGAAACATATACTGTTTACATTTGACTGTTCAAATCCTCTCAACAAATATTTCTAAAATAATTCCAAGCTTTCATTTCAGAGAAAAAAAGAACTCTCAAAGTTGTTCATAAATCATCAGCTTTCTTATTTAAGAAAATCTGCAATGAACATTGCGCTGTCTAATATTCAACAGAGCAGATGAAGGGAAAGAAACTCACATACCTGTTTCAGGTTAACATTTAAGCCTTCATGTGTTGCCTTTAATAGCGCTCTCACAGTGAAACTGTCAGGATCTTCTTTGTCCCTGATTTGGGATTCTTTTATCAGAGATTCAAGTTTTGTTTTTATAAAAGATTCCACCTGGTGCTCGGTTGCACCATTACTCTGAAAGGCATTAAGAAATTCAGTTGAAATAGATTGTCATGTCCATCACTTTTTGGATAGCCTGAGGAAGTATTATACACGCTTCAGGCCAAATGGTACTCTCAACATTTCCTTCTATCTGTATGAAAAAGAGCTTCTTGCATAATCCTGCCTGATTCTACGTTTTTCTATTGGTGGCTTTTACTGCCATTTTAATTTTCCTTTCTTTCTTTCTTTAGTCCTCCTGCCAAGTAGTTTACACTGCCCTGCCAAAGCACAGTCCAACATTTAGATCACTGCAGAATCTGTCCCTAGTATTAGCTCGCTCCTCCTCTTTTAGGGCATGGCATGAGTTCTCAGCTAGTGCACTTGCATAGCTCCTCAAAAACATCAAACTAAATATTATTAGATTCCTTCTCCAACAGGTAAGGAAGAGGAGGCATGTAATTATTGTTGCTAACAGTAGTATGGACTATGCAAACAACAGTCCTTTAAGGCACTTTAAAATGGGCCCTATATAAAAAAATGCGTGCACCTTTCATTCTTCCAAGGGAAGTGAGACCTCTCCTGCCTTAGGAGAAGCAAGCAACCGTTCAGTCTTACTGTGTTCCTTTTCTAGCCCCAAAAGACATACTGTGTTTTGCATCAGATGCTGCCTTGGGTCCTTTTGCTTAAGGAAGTATCTCCTCATCAGAAGTGCTCAAGGACCGTTATAAAGCATGAGGGTTGCACAGAACGCTCCTATTTAATAGCATGAGACAGAAATGGTTGAGCAATAACTTATCTTACTCTACACATAATGTCTGAGTTTCACATTTCAGAGATTTTGTTCATCTGTATGTCTCCTCTCATAATTTTTGTCTAGAAATTGTATAGCTAACAACCAACTTGTCATTGCTTCCAGTACTGCACATTTGCATCTGAAAGAGCCTAGCATGCTTATAGTGCTGGCACCAACGTTTTCAGCCTAGTATTTCTCAAGTACTTAAATCTGTTATTCATGTTTTTAATGACAAATTAAAGATTCAGGATTTCCAAACAATTTAATTCCACATCTAAATGTTGAATGATATAATTTCCATGTCTTAAGGACCTGACTTAAGAAATCCACATTAAAAAGTTAAGTCTACTGATAACTGTAAGTGGGATTATGAAATATGCATGTAAGAAATGCAGAGTTGTAACAGTTCTGAGAACTGTGTATATGCCCATACATAGCAGAGCTTTAATTTGCAGTCATCTTCAATTTCATCAGCGCTATCCTCATCTGAAACTTCACCTTCCTCAGCATCTTCTCCAAGACTGTATGGCAACTTTTTACCCTAAAAACGAGGAAAGAATATTCACAATACACACACACACACACACACACGGTCAGTGTTATTTGGGGCAAAGGCCAAAATAGCACATTCCCCAAACGTGCTGTAACTACGTGTAACTGTGGGTTACCTGTGACCTTCAGAATTGAAATATCACACTTCAGAAAAAAGGTTATAAAATAACAAATACCACCTGCCATTATGTTCCTTCTCTTTATTTCAAAGAATAGGACATGCTGCCGTTTGCAATACGCATAACTCAGAATTTATTTTAAAAATTTGTCAAGAAGCCCTATACGCAACTGACAATTTGACTTCTGTCTGCCCTTTACAGAGGCACAATTAATACGGCTACCATTCTTTTAAATGAACACCTCAAACCACTTTACGTGTCTGTGAGTGCAATGTGCTGACCCAAATTACACTTGTTAAATGACTCTAAAAATATTTATGGAGCACATGTTGTCCTACATAGTTTCAGCTTTTTGTTCAGTTACCACATAATAATAAAAGAGTAAGCCTGAAGGAACAGTCTGCATTACTTTTCTATTCTCTAAACTGTCTGACCAAAGGTAAGAATCCAGAGCTTCTACACTGAACTCTTAAAACACTGCATTTCGCAGTGTGGCAGCTATCGGAATATATTAGGTGACATGAATGTGTAAGTAGACAGCTGTCTGAGGGAACAATCCTAAGGATTCTGCTTTTCTGTGTTTTTAGAAGATGGGAAGGCCTGGGAAGTTAAGTACAGTTCTTCAGGGCCAATTTCTACACCAAAGGCTAACTGCTTTAACAGCAGCACTAACAAAACCCTAAGGGAGTTTATTACTGTTACTGAAAAGAACTTTGTAAGCTAGTTCAGAAAAAGAAAAAAGACACAAGCTCCCATCTCTGGAGCAAGCCATTGTGCCTGAACGATTTTTCTAAGTTAAATCCTAAGTTTTCAGGTTCATCTGCAGCAGATTGTTGTGTACTTAAAACAAAATTTAAAAAAAGAGAAATAAAAAAACCCCAATCAACCAGAAGATGATTTTGTTATGGGCTTTCCATCAGAAGGGAAAATGCAGACACAAATAACTCATGGCGTGTAGCCATCAACATGAAGCAAACAAAGCCTACTTTGATACTGCATGCTCATGTAAGAGGGTAGTCAACAATACAAAATTAGTTGCTAATCCAGTATTACGATGATCTTTATTTAGCTACATTAGAAAGGAACTACTTTAATTCCATGACTAGTTCCCAACAACAGAACAAATAGCGTCAAATGGAGGTTATTGGCAACTTCTGGAAAAATAATACAGGACAAGACAGATCAGCAGTTATTCTTATTAAAACATTCATTTTGAATTTTCCTGTATGATCACTCATAGCAAAGCACAATCACAGAACCTCAGAAATGCTGACTAGGGGAATCTCTGGAAGTCTCTAGTCCAGCCTCCCACTCAAAGTAGGACTGCCTCCAGTTCTAGATGAACTCAGCTGCGGCTTTGTCCAGCTGAGTCTTGCAAACCTGCAGGGACAGAGACTCTGTCGGCACTTTGGGTAGCCCCTTCCATGCTGCACTACCTTCTCTGCTGAAAAAGCTTTTCCTAAGGTCCGGTTTGAACCTCCCAAGCTGTAACTTGTGGCCATTGCCTCTTGCTTTACCATATGCCACCCAAAATCAAATTCAGGTGTTATTACAGGCTCCTGCCTTCATCACTGATAGCAAGATTATTTGCAGGCTACCTGTTTTGTCACTGACAGTGACTGACTGTCACTCCTTTTTCAAAAGGAGAATGTATAAAACTGCAAAAATAATAGAAAAAAAGATGGGAAACTGGCTTACTTCTGAACAAGTTGCTGATTCTTAAATATGATTTTCTTCTCCAAGGTAGCTGTTTGAATTGAACAAAAGATAGGACATAGGGCTTTGAGATAATAACCTGTGAAGCTGGAAATAGTATTGTCATTCTAAAAACGTTCGCTCAGCTCCAAGCCACTCTGTAACTATTTACAGGATTTCAGCACTTCTAGCCAAAGAATCAGACTCAAGTTAAACTCAAATGCTCAAAGACGATCAGCTCAAAAGTTCACATAGGAGCCGTGCAGTACACCAAATCTCTCTGGCCTTTTATGCACTGATATCATATTTCAGGGTGGGTTTGCTCTGTTTTGTCACATGACTGAAATTACATGTTATTTTGTTCGGCTCCCTAAAACACCAAGCCGATAATGTATGCTCACAGTTCATTAACTAGCAGTTACACGAGAAAACCCATTCAGTGAAATTCAAAACCACAGCTGAACACTTGAATGAGTTTTTCTAATTCAGATTCAACTCTCTACCATATATTGAAACATGTTCAGAGTAACATCAAACCTAAACTGCAAATCCTTACAGTCAGTTTGATAGGGAGTGTAGAGGGAGTAATGGTATCTCAAGGGCTCACAGTAAAGTAATTGCCCTCACGCATCAAAGTAAATTAGAAAGAGAATATAATAAGCTATAACTGCATTAATCATCCTCTCAAAGCTCTATCTAGCATTTCCTGCTTATTATATCTGTCTTGGTTTTTGAAATTGCTTTCAGAGATGATCTGTTTACATTGTGGGGCTCAAATTATTCATCTTGCATACAACATACAGTGCTATAGGGGCCTTCTCCCTTGCTGCTCCTTAGCTGCCCTCTGAAGGGCTCTTCTTTTTCACAAGCAGAGCTGATGAGCCATGAAAATAACATTTCATTTCATGAAATGCTGCTCATAGCAGAGTGAGGGTGAAACGCAAAAAAATGCGAGAAATTTTTAGATATATTTTTATATTATTCCAAAATACTTAGCACAAGGAGAGACTGTAGTACAATGCTTAGATACTACAGAGATACAAACCATAGGGGAAAATATCTACTAATAACATAAATTAGACAATTAAAAAAAGAGTAAGTATCAAGGCTTTGACAATAATGGTTCAGGTAAATAACTGTCACGTTTCCCCCTATTCATAAAGATATATTTCATATCATATCTCCTCCCTTATGACTAAATGCTAACATTTAAAAAAATTAGCATCTTTCTAACTGACTTTGAGACTCTTGAATAAGACGCTTAATAAGAGGAAAGAATTTCCTTGTGTTGCTGTGGATATTACCTGTCTGTCAAAACATTTACAGAAGTATCCTGGAACACTTGTCAAGTTCAAAGCAAATTCTTTTTCAATGTGTCTGTGAAAAGCTCACGATTTTAACTCACGCTCTGTATCTGTACTGATCCTCATGCTACTGCTAAAAAGGTTCTCCCAAGCCAAAGGGAGAACTATGATAAATATCACATGCTGACTTTTATCGCATTTTGAACGTGATGCCAGCAGCAAGTTACCTTCACTAGGATTTTGCCTTTCAAATTTTGAGGGCTAGGAAGCTGCCTGGAGTCTCCAGTGATTACAGATGACAAGTCCAGTTTGTCACCAAATATCTCCTTTAAGTACTGAGCGATCTTCTTTTGTTGTTGAATACTGCAGTGATTTTCAATAGACAGTATCACTGGAAACCTAGAAACAAAACCCCCAGACAATATCATTACAGTGCTTTAAGAGAGAAGACCTGTACAACTTACCACATAAACTGTTTTAAATGGCTCGCTTTTGCATTTTCAGGAGACTGAAAACAGACTCACTTCGGAAGGAGAGATTTTGTACACAGAACTCCAAAATCCCAGTTCTGTGATGAAGCACTAGATAGTCCTTGCTGGCAATTCTGCCCTCTTCCTCTAACCCTATCCCACTAGGGCACAGGGATCCAGAGTTTGAAACAGGCAGCCACTTAGTGTGAGGCACATCAAACTGAGAAACTCATAAGCAATGTTTCAGATAACTGAACAGAACTAACATTTCTTTGCAAGCCGCATACAAAGTCTTCATAAGCTATAAACACCCAGCAAACTGCTCCTAGAGAAAAGCATTTTGAAATCAACAGATTAATCAAAGGAACTTCTAACTCTTCTGTTCCTCTTCCAAAGATTTTATGATGGCTGCACAAATGATTTGCCCTTGTCTTAATAAGTAACACAAGATAAATTTGAGGACATAAGAAGGGCTACAGTGAGTCAGGTCAAATCTCTGAAGATGACCAACCTTCGCAGAAGATCAGGAGAAATATTTGGCAATGCCTTCCAGAACACTCTCCCAGGCTCCAGGAATTTGCAGCTGAAGTTTTCTGAGCCAGAGGCATTGTATCTGCATGGAACAACTTACCTCCTCCACAGATTTGCCCAGTCCTTTTTTAAACTCTTGGCAGCCCCAGCATTCTATGGTAAGGAACAGACTGACTACACCATGAAGAACCATCCCCTGTTTCTAATTGAGGACATCAAATTTTCCAGCTTGGGTTCCTCCCCACAACTGTTGGGCCTTTGTTTTTATCCGATTCTTTTAAGTAAATATCTGTTCTCCCTTCACCCTTTCCAAACTACTCAAAAGTTTATATACCCGCTCGTGATTTTTGAGACTGCTTAAACATCTCATGATTTTCATAACAGTATTTGTTATACAGCAGCAAGACAGAGGAGGTAGAAAGAATCTAAATGTTACCCTTGATCTTCTGTATTTCCTTATACTACATATGAGACAGCTTTTCTATTTTCCTGCTGAAATAAAGAATTTTCTCTAGAGAATGCAGGAAATTGTTCAATATATACAGATTATGGACTGAGATTATATTAAACAGAAATATTACTGAGTTTAAATGCATGAAAAGTCTTTCTAACTTAGGTCGAACTTTCTAACTTGATTGACGGGAAAGGGAAGGAGCTTACGCAGCTGTACAATAAATACTATATGGGCAATAAACAGAAAAAAACAATCAACTTTATACTTTTTAAGTGCATTTAAAGGAAAGTACATACTTTCTAATGTTGTATTTCCACATGAAATTAACTGCACAAGACAGAGACAGGCCTAGCTTCAAAACTGACTCTTCACTTACTCATTTTTAATGAAGGCATATTTATTGATAGTTTCTGCCACATCACGGAAGAATATTTTAGAAGTAAGGGTATAGCCATGGTGCACTACTGGCTCTCCATCTGGACCGTCCCAGCAATCCACTGTTAAGACAAAAAACCCTACACATTAAGAGATGCCCATGATCTTAAACATTTCTGCTCATCTCACTTGCCAGAACTTACATACACTATTCCACCACTCAGGTGCCAACAAGTTTCTTTCAGTTCATTATGGCATTGCATTTAAGTTAAGGCTAATAACATAAATAACTTTCTTTTTCGTATTAAATGAACAATCTGCAACCTAAAACTGATTTTTTTTTCTCCTTATATTAAACAATAATGTAGAATCACAAAGGTGTAATGGAACAAGGTTTACAGCTAACTACTGGGAAAGCAGCTTTCGCTTCTGAAGACAAGTCATTTCACAATATGTTAAAAGTTTTCTTTTCCACTTCCAATTCAACTTGTATTTTTATAACTGACTTTAGTGAGAGTAGCATCAAACTCATCACATGCAGAATGGACTAAGACAATAATACTTCTCCTAATAAATTACTGCGCTCCAGATTTATACCAAGCTTATCACTACTGTTGCCTCTACAGGAAGTTAAAAAGATTATAAAAAGGAAGCTACAGACCTATTACCTACACTGTACAGACTTTATGATAGTTTTGAGGCCAAGTGAAATAACATATTACTGTGCACTTTAGTGAACAGAAGAAAATACAGACAGATCGCTACACTTGCTGCAACTACTTGCCAGAGTCCTCAGAGCCAGCTCTGTCTGCAAGTCCTCTGGCATTTACGCGGTTGCTTCAGTGAACCGGACATATATTGCTGTGTATTCGCCCATATTCTTGAACATTAACGCTTTTCTTAACCAGCACTTGTGCAGAAAACCCAGCTGATGTCACCAATTTTCTTGAGTTCACTCTCTCCAATCTAATTCATTTATAAATTTAGACTAACAAATTGTTCTTCCAAGGATGTGAGTTTTGTAACCTAATTATGCAAAGCTAATGTTGAGTTTAAATTTGTCAAAATCCTTTACTCCACCTGGAATCTCAAAAAAAGAAAAAATATATTAATGTTTTGCTGTTACTGAAATCATCCAGAACTTAAACAAGGATCCAACACGATCTCCAAACCGTCAGACAAAAAACAAGCAACATCACCTTTTCTTCCACCAGCAGCCAATAAAACTGCATCATACCTCTCTGCCACAGCTAACAGAAACCACGTTTCTCAGCTCTCCTAAAGTGTTCACAGAAATACATTCTGAAAACAGCTGGGCTGATAGAAGGCATTATTTGCCTGTCTGTCCCTCCCCAGGCATTTGTCATTTTCCCTTTGCAACTGCTGGAAGAGCTGATTATATAATCACTTGCTTTCCCGTTTCAGCTTACGCAAGGAAGAGGTCTTTGCTGACTCTGCTCATTTTGGACAGTGTGGATTGGGAAACGCTCCTATGAAGTGGTAACCTCCACCACAAGGGTAACTGCAGAGCAGAAAAATCTGGGCTGCTCTGCTCGAACAGCAGGGCTCCAAAACAATACCTGTCTGCAGCCTTGCTTGGACTTGAGCAACAAAAAAGTCCCAGATAAACGTGGGACAAAGGAAAAGTAGTGCTGACTGAAGAAAACAAGATAACATAGTGGGAGGTAGGAGAAACCAGCGGTCTCTTCACTGTTTCTCCAAGAAGGTCATTCCCAATATAAGATTTCCTGGTTAGCTTATTGGAAAGCAGAATTTGCCGCTGAAGTTAATAAGATAACAAAAGTACAACAGCAGTAATACACAAATTCAGTGGCAAGCCTAAAGCTTCAAAGAAGCGTCTATCGTTCACCTCACAACCAGCAAGTTGTACTAAAAAAAAAAAAAATACCTTCAATGCATCGACAACCATCTTGCAGTACTCGTGCGTACATCTCCACTCTGGACTGGGACAGAAGCTGGTCTCCTGTCAGGTATGTATTGTGAGATGAAGCAATAAAGTAGTTACAAAGGGGTTGGTCCATGTCCTGATGAACTTCACAATGCAGTGGATTAAATACGTCACAAGCAGGACTACGCATAAAGTTGGTGAAACCTTTCAACAAAGAGGAACAGTTTTTTTTAATAGATGTAGTATATCTTATTAACTGAATAATTTGCACTCTAACACTTTTTTTTCCTGCTTATGCTTGTCAGTGTTAACTCACACCCTAAAAACTGTTGAACCACAATCACATTAACCTTGAATCACATTCATCTTCCTATATCCTATATTTTCGCGTATTAACTGCTATCTGGGGCTTGCCTGTTTCATTAGCAAGCTGCTCTGAAGAGCATGCATAGACACAATTCATAGTTGGCATGAACAGAAGTAACCCTTACTCCCTTGCCTATAGGAGTTTGACAGCTTCAAGAAGAATATGTTCCCAAGATCCAACCCTTGCCTCTGGACAATTTTTAAAGAGTTTTAAATTAGAAAAGAGAATACAATCTGGAAAAGCACATTCACGCTTGCCAAAAAAATCAACAAGCATTTGCAAAGCATGGCACTGAGCTAAGAGATTTATAAGAAATTAATTAATAAAGAATAGCAAAGATAGAAACTAGGATTCAAATATAAACACAAAATCTAAATAATAAACAGTAGTTATATGAGAAGGCTAAAAAAACCCCATAGTTCTATACGCCAACTACCAAGTCTGTTTTCAGATTTGATGTTTCCTTTCAACCCTCAAGGAGTAGATGATAAAAATGCATGTGTTAAAATTCTCTGAACCCAGGAGAATCCCTCTATGCCAAATTCAATGCACAGACTAAGATAAGTGTGCTAAAGCTGTCTACCATAGCTCAGATAAAACCATTCCACCAACAAAGAGAATAGAAAAGGGTGTTATTGGCTCTGTCAGAATTTGGCGGTTGAAAAGATCCTCTCTTGTAATTATTCAATGAGATAAAAAAAATGATTTCTCTTCACCTAGATGCTAGTGCAAATAGAGAGTGTGCACCTAAAAGATGAGTTATTCCCGTTAGAGAAAACTTTTGCCTTTTCCTTCTTTTTCCTCCCTCACAAACTGATATATCCCACCCCCTTTGGACTCCTGTAAAACATCAGTGGAAGGGAAGAAATCAGGTCAATCGCTTAGGCAGCATCAGCCTTCGTTTCCTTGGATGCTGAAATGTGCCTTGGAAGATGAGTGACCCACTTAGGGGAATACAGCTGGGCGGGAGGGAGGGAGCGAACATCAGCCTCACTTTGAGCAAAGTATTTGAAGCGTGCACCCTGTTTCTCTCACTAACAGGTAAGAGCTATCTCCATTCTGTTACATCACAAATCTGACTTCAGTAAGAGGAGTCAGAAGAAAGTCCTCAAATACTGGAAAACAAAAAACAGGAAAATCCTCAAATATTGGAAAGCAGAAGAGACATAGCAATGTGATGCCTGCTAGGAATAGGTTTGGTATTCTGCAGATATGCCAGAATTTTCTGTTGCTACTGATCCCCCAATGGGTCCCTAGTTAAGAAGTAATCTTCAGAAGGTAGTAACAGTGTCAACAACAACAAAACAAAAGGGCACACACCTATTGAAATTAATGAGATTTGAAAATTTATGTGGATCATGGGACAGAACCAAGAGTCAAACTGACATCCTCTCTTGAAAGCAGAGGGCTTTGTTCTAAATTTACTTCTGACGCTCATTTAACACTCTACCCCAAAGCTACTCTTCTGTTATAAATGAGCATTAACCCCACTGAGGATGCTGCACGGACAGGGTAGCAGTCACCTAAGAGACTGCACTGCAGCACAGATACCACACTAGCTCCTTACCACTACCACACTGGGGACCCACACTAGCTCCTTAGCTCCGTCACCAGCTCAGCTCCAGTTTACAGTTTTCTCTATGCTGCAAGCTATCCGAGAAGATTGTACTGATTTATACCACTGTAAATCAAATCAGAATCAAACAGAGTTTTTAAACTATTCACTTTGAGAATGTGAAATGTAGAACATTTCAAAATACAGCGCAAACCATACAAACTCTGAAAGGAACTCAAACGTAAGAGGAGAAGCAGCAAGATTAAGAGGAACAGAAGTGTTTTCAAAAGTACTTTTTAAATGTTACAGCTTGTTCACTTTGCTTTATTTCAGTTTAAGCAAATTGCACAGAGTCACATAGGAAGCTTATTGCAGAACTGGAAGGCTATACTAGGCTATACCGTGTGGAGAAATGTTTTTCCCCCTACAGAAATCACCCAGCAAATTATTCTGCTTTGTGAAAGCCATCTTCTGAGTAAATTAACAGTTCAGATTATAATTTGATGCTAAACTGGATTCTGAATATACCATCTTCAATCACTTGTAGGAAACAAGGAAAACAAGTTACTAAAACCCAAAGAAAATGCAACTGTCTTTATTTTGTTCTTTATTTCATTTAAACATAAGTCAATGGATTGTATAGAGTGGTTCTAGACCTAGAGATAGAGAGTAAAATGCAAACTTTGTTTTTTACTTCAGTTAGAACAGGTTACAGCATAAACTGTATACTATAAAATGTTTTATGTTTGTGTTTTACAAGCATACAGCAATAAATTCATGCAAGTCTGAGGCACTGAAATTACTGTATTATGGATATGATGTATCAGTGTGTAACAGTGGTAGATAACACACTGCTATCGGGATAATTCACCCACCTACTCTCTCATCTTTCCCATCTCTCACAAAAATGCACCTACCACTACTTACTATTGATCTTTTATGTCATCTACTACCACAGTCAGCAAATACAAGCTACACCAAAAATGATGCTATAACTTTTCTCTTCCACTATAGTAGGTCAAAGCATGAAAACAATTTAGAAATCAGGACCTTTACCTTCAATACCCAAAACGTTTTGCTCCTTGTTTTCTTCTGAGACTTCAAACTTCTGTATGATGTCAAGACAATATTCTTGTGTCACATTATTCATCTGCACAGAAATGACAAAGTTGGTGTACTTATTTTTTTTCTACTGTGTGACCAGCATTTCAAAATCTACGTCAGGCCTCTAAGTCCAGCTGAAAAATCTTGTGATCAAATACAATTAAGACCATCAGTAGCACTACTCTTAAAGGACCTTTCCAGATTTTATTTTGATTTGATTTTGTCAGTGCTACATAAGCCTCATATCTATTTTACCTTTGAGGAGAAAAATAGGACTGAGAGGCAGTGATCACTATTAAAAATTATGTCCGGTGAGCATAAGTGATAAAAATTAGCTGTTAAGCACAATTAACAGTAGTTCTTATTTCAACACTATTGCTCCAGGCAACTATGAAGTGATATTCTTTAATACAATTTACTTTTTTTTAAGAGGCAAAAAGATTTGGTGGAGGTTGATTTTATTTTCACACATTTTCCACTTCTCTGATTTCATTGCTTCCAAGAGAGTTACCTATAATATACAGGCCATGAGATAAATAGATTCTGAAACGAAAAACAGTAGTCCTTCTGCAAAGAAAGAATTGTATCATCAGCTTCAATTAGCCCACAACTGAAGTCCTAACCAACTTTAATGGGGCCAGAACGTCATAGATATTTCCTCTAACATTAGAGAAAAGCAGCAACTTTTCACTCATCTTTTTTCCTTTTTTTCCTCCTCTTTCCCCCCATTATCCCCCCCCCATTAAGTTGTAGAGAATCAAAATGAAAACATAAGATTGATCTCCCCCATCCCCCACTAATATCACAGAAGGCGATGATGACACTTAACAACTTTGGCAGCTTCTTTGTATCGTTATTCTCCTTACTGTTTGTACTCAGCGTTCTTTGCCAAAGTCAGCTCACAGGCCTTTCTTTGAACTGACATGTGAAGCAGTCTGGAAGTAAAGGAACATGCAGTTCCCTTTCTTAAACAGTGTCAGCCCTGTTAACATGCCTGCTTCAGGCAAATGCAGCAGTGAGGTTAGTCATGCTGCAGATTATGCAATATCTAGTGTTTGAGGGGAGAAAAAAAAGTCTGCAGTCTTTGATCAATTTGCCCTTTCCATCATTTCCTGTAGCTTAGCATTTCCAGCATCAGCATTCAACTATATAGAAATCTTTTTTAGAAGTAGACTGACTCTCTTAATCTGTCTTAAGGGCCAGATTCGGTCAAGTGCTGAGCTCCTCCTAAGAGATCCTGGATGCCATGACCCAGTGCATCTCATAACACCTGAGAGACTATAGACTAAATATGAAAAATAACAGAGGAGAAAAAACCTAGATGCATAACTGTTAGAAGTGTAGTAACAGTTGGCAAGTGAGCAGTTCAACTTGTATGGTGACTCCAGTTGGTGGGGGACGCATTAACCTGAGGAGAGGGATATTTTCCAGTCTAATAGGAAGAGACAGTTACATCAGCAATGGCACTGGCTAAGCAGCAAATAAGAAAGGTTAACCTAATTTTAACTTAGGTAAGGATCTGAATTAAAGTCAAAATTATTTTAAAGAGTTTAATACTCCATCCAGAGGAGGCAGGATAGGGGTCACTGCTTACTTCGTGAACGATCTAAGCTGCTTCTACGCACAGTCGGCCCTGATTCTGGAGAATACATCCATATATTTAACTCGAGAACAGGGAATTCCAGTCAAAGGAATTAATCACAGTGCATCAAATTCACCTGGATAAATCACAGCAAGACTAAGGTCTTAAGTGGGAATATTTATCAGCATTGAGTGACTATTAATCACAATGCATCTGCTATTAATTGTGTCAAATTTGCACAGGGAAAATTCCCACATCCTGTTAAGTTGGTCCAACAATTCAAGTCCAGACAGAATCAGACTGTTGGCATTTGCTTACCATTCGTCATTACCAATGTTCATTCTCTTCTAACTATAGTCACAGCATGCACTTGAAACTATGGATGCTGGAATTTTGATATCACTTCCAGAGCAGCACTTTTGATTCCTGTATTTGCTTGAGTTTTTATTTATCTGGAGCTTTGTCTTCTGGAATGCTGGCTTACAAAGGCAGGTAGACAGTGAGACATCATTACTTATAAGTCTTTCTTTCAGAGTGTGAAATATTCATTTGTATTACAAGCCTGTGCTCCATCACAAAGAGCTGTCTTCTCAATTTAAGGTAGATTTTCCATTGCACCTAAGTACAAAGACTTCTTATCGGAATTTAATTATTAGTTTATACCAGAAGCTACTTCATTTAAGACTGCTGGAGGGGGGAAGTGAGACAAAATGAGATCTCCATAATAAAAAAGCCAATAAAACTGAAGATGTTTGACATAATTTCAAAGACATAACCCCACCTTCTCATGCCAGCATGGAGATGCAGGAAGAGTCCAGTTGTCTTATCTAGTTACTTAAAATCTCCCAAAAGCTTCTATACTCACAAATAAACTGACTTTCTCAAAGTCTTTTGGCAGACAGATGAAAAATCTCTGCTTTTGGAGCATTCAGTTTTCACAGCTGTTCCATCATAACTAAAAGCTACTCTGAGCTTCAGAAAACTGTTATGCCTCATCATTGATTAGAAATTCCTGGACAAGAGAAGGTTACCTGTCATAAGCTTAGTCACTTTACGAGGTCTTTGTCTGATGATGCTGCCACCACTTTTTTTTTTTTTTTCCTCCAATCTCTTCTGATACTGCTTCTGACCTCAAGACAGTAGGAACTGAATCAGTCTATCACTTCCATGCCTGAATCAATGAAACATTACATGGTATTTTCCCCCGCTGCTTTGGCTTCAATACCTTTTTCCCAAGGCTAGAGTAAGGTAGCTGTTACCTGTTCATTTGTTATTTCACAGAGCCAAGTGCAAGCTGGTAAATTTACATCAAAAGCAATAACGAAACATTAACATCATTCATGTATACTAGACGTTCTGGCAGTAACGGAATAAATTCCTTAGGGCCACTAAATATTTGCAGACAGGCCAACAAGGGCAGAAAGGTCATTCAACATGCTACAGTTCCTTACTTGCCACTTCTATTACTGTCAATTCAAAAAAATAAATAAATAAATAAAAGATCCAGTGGCTTTGGTTCTTCCCTAAACAAGACTGCTAGTGTAAAAGATGAGTTAAAGAGAAAAGATGCCTGCCTCAGCAGCTTCACAAAGGAAAACCAAAGTGCTGGCCACTGCTCTATGCCTGGAAGAACAGACTGCAATGAACCCAGGAATTTCACTTCACAGGATGACTGAGAATGAGGAACGGATAGTGTTTTAGGTGACCGACAAGAGAAACACTGCAACCCACAAGCTAGGAACTGTTTCCTTCAGCTAATGGAGAGAAATAGGAACTTGAAAGATGCAACACAAACCCTTATAGACTAAGATTTCTAATAAGCAACCAAATACCGGACAAAAGTGACATCCTAAAGTAATTCCACAGCATAACCTTGAAAGAGTTTGTCTTTTCATTCACTTCTTCCCTTCTGCCTTCCCTCTGCATTTCCTCTTGCACAGGGAAAGGATGTCTCAGCTTGTTTTCTTCTCTTAACATTTTATTTATATCTGTTAGCTAAGCTGACATGATGAGATGCCTACTGGAATTACACAGGATAACAGGAATGAGAATAATTCAGTAGAGAAAATAAATGATCATCCCAGCTCAAGTATATGTTGCTGTTTGATTACAAATACTATTTGTTAATAGCCTCTTCTTCAGCACAAGCGGACTAAAATTTACTTTTTCATTATTCCACATGGCTCCTTTATGTCTGAGTGGCAGGGTACTTGTGTGCTTTAGGAATGAAATTGTCTAATTTTGTCCAAAGCTGCATCGCTTAAGGAAAAGTAAACTGATCTGTGCTTTTTAACTCTCGCTTGAGAGAGATGACGACTTAGGCTCCTAATTTAAAATTTAATGAAAACAAATGTAAAGTCTTCTGTTAGAAGTAATATCAAAAAGTAAGGATGTTCACTAATTACCGAATGTTTAGATGCATGGATTATTGAAGATGGCCAATACTGATGCTTCTAAAATCTCTTGGATATAGAATTACTATTCTTTTAAAATATTCCTGAATAAAAGGTTTGAAAGAACATATTTGCATCAAAATTAAAGAGAATCAGCCTTTGAATGTCCAATGAGACCTTGGGCTTTTAAGCAAATGAATTCACATTTTCCAAAAATAACATCCTTTAAAACTCTGCAAAAAGTAACATTATCCTGGCTCTTCAGTGTAAAAGTAGGAGAAAGGGAAGAGAAAAATTACATTTGATTTCACAAATCTCCTTGGAAGCAGGGCAGACAATCCTATTTCCAAAAACCCAGCGTCATCTAAAACTGTAGACCATTGCAGTTTCACATAATGGGAGAATTCTCTTCTGTGGCAACCCACGAGCTAAGAATGGGAAGGGAAACGAGAGGAATGTAAAGTAGAAAAGAAGCTAGGAAATAAAAGGGAGGAGGAAAAAAAGCAATTCTAAGAGCAAGTGTTCCTAGACAAGATGGCAACCCACTAATATGTTTCAACAGGAACATGTTCCAACAGAGGAAGTTCTGTCTGAACATGAGGAAAAACTACTTTGCTGTGAGGGTGAGAGCACACTGGCACAGGTTGCCCAGAGAAGTAGTGGAGTCTCCATCCTTGGAGATATTAAAAAACTAGCTGGACACTATCCCAGGCAACATACTCTACGTGACCCTGCTTGATCGGGGGATTAGACTACAAGATCTCCAGAGGTCCCGTCCAACCTCAACCGTTCTGTGATTCTGTGAACAGAGCACTGATGGTTTAGGCTTTAATTGCTCACAGTTAATTATCCTATAACAAAATCAACACAGAAATAGTCAAACCAAGTAAAGATATTCTTCCAATTTCTATGTAAGCTGTCGATGCAAAATGTCTTAAGATAACGAGTCATCACATAGACCAGTTATACTGATCACCCTTGTTCGTAAGTGCAAGCCAGCTTGCTTTCCAATTGAGAGTCTATGTTGCTGCAACAGGAGTTCTTCCAGAAAGCAGCAAGGATTGACCAGGCATCATCATCTGGGTTTATCTTCCTTGCACGAGATCATGCTCCACAATCTTTCCTTCTTTTCAAGGTCCACATACCAACGTCAATATTCTCATAATTTCTTACTCCTGTCAGGATATTGGTTCCTGCTATCTTTCAGTATATGCTCCATTTCAAATCACATCCTCCAGTGTCACTGTAAGACCTCATCTAATATTAACTTGAAGACAAGATACAAAAAGATGCCATTTACTTCCCTAACATGTACTGATTTATTACATTTCTTTAAAACCAAATCCTATAGAGCAGGTATAGTGGTTTCCAAACATTCATTTTCTAGATACGTATTTAATACTCATTTCTTACTGCTTTTTGTCACATTTTCATTATTTACTGCAACAGTGATGCCATATAATTAGCGGAGGACAAAGAATAAGGATAAGTTTATTCTCTCAGACTTATAACTCAAAATCCACTAACCCATATTGAATAACTAATATAAAGCTTCACAAGATTACATGTACATGTTCCCAGGGTGCAATTGTTGTAAAATTATTCCCACTTCAGTCCAATTATAAATGACTAGGGGACCAGTTCCACTGGCTGATATTTAGTAAGCTATTTCAAGTAGTGTGTTCATGTCTTGCTGATAAGAGAAGCTGCTAGGACACAGTCCTGCCATATGAGCCCTTTCTACTGCTGTGTGGCTATGCAACTCCATTTCATTATTAGCCATAAAGAACAAAAGAAACAAGTCAATACAGTGAAGGATCAGTTCTCAAAAAAAAAAAAAAACCCACATTAAGCGTACATTGGAACACTCAGTTTTGAAGATTCAGATGCAACATACTCAGTGTGGCACTAGTGTACCTACCATCACCCTGAGACTCAGGTTGCATACAGCAGTGGCTCTCAACCACAGAATACATCAGTTTGGTAGCACTAAAATGGCATGATGTTAACATTTCCACACAGTGCCCGTCACTCAGGAGTACTATGGGGCACATAGAGAACACGGAGCACTTTCCTGAAGCACGCAGCATATGCAGACTGCAGCTGGAGGCAAGATCTTAGGTTGTCCTTTTTCTCAGGACAGATGAGAACTCTATGGCAAAGCAAGTGATCCACGGTAAAGCAGCAGGTGGCAAGCAGGCACACAGAAAACCTCTCTTCATAACTTCTTTCTCAGAAAAACCAAAACTAAACATTTCAGGTTTGTAACATCAACACAAAGCCTCACAACTACACAACATTGTTGTCACGAGTGTCAGAGGTCTCTGCTATGACTGTGAAATAGGAGCACTTGCGTGATATGAATGCAGTAGAGACATGAAAGGAAGATACTGCAGCAGCAAGCAACAACTACTGGCTGGCCGGCCAACCCCCTAAACAGAAAAGCTTTGAGGCTCCAGATATTGATGCAGAATGAGGCCATTCACTCTACAATACAGGTCCAGAGTGGCCAACGACTGCAGAGCTACTCTAACACAAACTACAATGTTTATAGAGACAGACACGGAGCTTTCCCATGACCCCCAAGGACAAGTATGAGACAAGCTGTCAGTCGAAAGAAGCTGGAGATCCCACTGTGGAAGCGATCTGTCATTATACAGGAGACAAATTTCTGGGCAGGACTAATTCACACGCTGATATTAGTTCATAAGGAAGCAGCACTGCTGAAAGGACAATTCTCAGGCATGCAGACCTGACCAGACATCCAGGGATGTTCCTCCTGCACAACTGTGTGTGGCTAGGAGGACTGAAGCACCAGCAGTCATTCCAGGAAACTAACCTATTTTCTGCTCCCTTATTCTGAAGCCATGTAATTGCAATTTCAGTAGAGATGAAGCAAGTTTAACGGCTCCTATGTGGAAATAATGTTATGCAAAATCTTGGGTAAAGGCAACTGGAAAGCCTACTAACAAGAAGCAAGCTTGGCAAGTTTAAAAAACAAAAACAAAAAACCACACACATAAGCACACCCCCTCCCCCACAATGCCTCCCCCCTGCACATACACAGAAAGTCACCTTATTCTTCTGCCCTCAGGCGGCAGAACATTTAAAGGCCTTGCCAAAAAGAGTAGCAGATGGAGTTGGACTGACTGTCCACAGATTTCCAAGCAGTCAGACAAGAGCAAAAACTAAATTATGTCTGGATAAAGGCATTTTAGAGCTGCATTATGATTTGAACCATTATCAGCTTTTGAAAGCAGTCTTACATTGCCTGAGGACATTGTTATCACATCTGTGCTCTGAAAACGCGAAAGAGTAAATCCACTGTAACACTGTTAATACTGGAAAATGAGATGAGAAGACAAGAGGGACAAGGCAAAGAAAGCGCAAGGTGCTTCTTAGCACATTGCCAAGAGGTCCTTCTACAGAAGGTCACTTTTTTTTTTTTTTTTTTTTTTGGAACAAAGTTGAGCAGACTGCTGAGAGTACTGTCTGCATTCAGGATATGGAATGGTGTATAGATAGAAGGGGTGCAGTAAGCCAGGCTGGCCAGCTTATTTTTTCTCCTGCAACAGTAGTTTCATAGTGTCCTTGTATACCCAAAGACACCTGCCTCTCTTCAACATGTTCTTCTTTCTGCTCCAGGTCCCCAAGTGCCCTCTCATATCACAGCTCTTCAGCCGTGTCTGGACACCTCAGCACCTCCATGAACACATCCTCCCTAGAGCATTTCTTTCACTTCCTCATCAGTGTCAACCTTGCTGCTGCTGTCAAGAGTGCTCCACTGAAGGGCACCCAAATAGAAGGCACTGATTAAAAGGGAAATAAAAAGTAGTGAGCTCAGAAGACTTAGGGCAATAGTAGAAAGGGAAAGATACAAATGTTTTGTGCCTTAAAAGTTGCAGCTAGCAGAGCTGCCAGGATTGCCTGTAGGAAAACTTGTGTGTTGAGACTATCACAGTGATATTAGTGACAATTAGTTCCATGTTTCAAGGAAGGACGAGGGAAGAACTGGGGAGTCAGACTCATCAGGGAATTGCCACAATGGCCAGAAGGGGAAAAATTTAGTAACAAAACACGGCTTGTTGATATCTCTTGCTAGAGATAACTCAGAGAAAGCAGTCATTGCAGCATTCCAGTACAGCACAAGACTATCCTTTGGCTGTGGACAAAACAAGCATCTGTACTCAGGAAGCTCAAATAGGTCAGAGAACCAATTTATTTTCTACAGGTTGTTTTGTAACAATACTCTCTGCAAGGATGCATGGGCTGGGCAAACAACGCAGGACCAATTGCCAGAAAGCACGAGTCCTAGACATCAGGAGTTCCTGTCTAGCGTACAAATTCTCCCCAGGGATTCCCAAGAGGTGTCCACGTGTGCAGTTTTGGTAGCGGGTTAGCCTCTTTCAAGATGGGCATGAAATTCTCCACTGAAGCAGCATACTTTGGAATGGCTTGATATTTCTGCTCAGCTCGTTTGTTCATAGGTACACCAAGGGAAATCTCTGACCTTGACCCAATTTTGTTTTTACAACTGCTTACGCTTCTTTAAAATTCCTCATCAATGTCTCTGCTCACGTCATTCCCTGAACCTGGTCTCTCTACCTTGCTTCTGAGGTTGCACACTAAAGTGCAATCTTCAGGTGTGAAGTTTTCTTTGCATAAGCTGCACAGACTTTCCTAAATAAAGTGGGGAAAGAGGGTACAAGGAGAAAAAAAAGGGGGGCGGGGGGGAACGACAATTCTGGATACCTTGCCCATGGCCAGATGGGCGCAACACCTCTGCAACAGCTCTTAGGCGTGAAGTCAGACAAGCCATGTATGAGCAGAGAACTTCACAGCTTACAGAAGAGGTGTTACTGAACCGATACAAATGTGATCTTTTGGGATTTCACAAGTGCTTTCTGTATGGATCCATGAGAACTTCTGTTCATGTAACTTGGTTTTCTACCTACCAGCTATAGACCACAGTTGCTGGAGGCCAGCTGCTTACAAAAGATTTTTTTTTCCCCCCTAATAAAAAAGGCTTAATGCAGGAACCTAACACCACACAGCCAGTAAGTAAAAGCAGCATGATCTTTTTAAGTGTCTTTAATTCCAAGTGCAGTTGCCATAAGCAAGAAAACAAAATGAAAGAAATTCTGAATTCCAAAATAATTCATTTTCTAATGGATTCATTTTCCATCTATGTTACACCACAAAAGTGTAATCTTCTCTTAAATATCTAATCCGGATTTAGGTCACATTTAAATGAGGTTCTTTTGGTTTGCAACAAAACCTGGCAATTTCAATGAACACTGCTTAACCTTATTTCCTTATACTCAAATCAAGATCAACACAGGAAATTATAACAACTTCTAATATTACATAAATAGTTCGTTATCTCCATGATAGGAATCAGCAGAACTTATTAAGAATATAACAGACAAGAATATAATGGCAAATAGCATTACTTGAAGCTCTCTCTATATTTTTAGACGGACAAATATACAAAAAGTTACGGTGATATTTAAGTTGTTGCTTTTATAAGGACTACTGCTTTTATTGCTGTTATTACTGCTGATACTTGGGAACTCATGAGATACATAACAGCATCACAGAATTCAATTCTGCTTCCATGAACAGGTATGCAGTCACAAAAATTCATCTTAACACACATTACTGAACTAAGCCAGACAGGCAAACCCCTTGCAGATAGTCACAAACAAATTGGTTTAATTTGCTCTTGTATTTTGACATGTGTTTCCTGCTTTAAAAACTTATCATGTATTACCCTAATTCAGTTAAGAGTATACCTGACAAGACTTTTAACCATGAAAGGTCTCTCCTGGAAACATAAGCCCCCTCCCACCCCCATCTCCCCAAAAAACAACGTGAAAGAGAACTGTGCTAACACACAAAATAGCTGAGCATAATTGAGAAGCATGAATGTTACCTGAATGCCATTATAAACTACCAAACATTTAAACATACTGCCCTATATTGCCTATACTACTACTAAGAGACCAAAAAGTTCACAAACACTTTCTAGAAGTATTTAATAAAGAACTGAAATTTCTTCTTTTGATTCCAGCATCTATTCTCTTGTCTTCCCCTGGAGCAAAACTTTTTCCACAAAATTCTTTTCCTATGCTTGCATTTATTTATATGCATGTACATATATCTGACTGTGTCATATTCTCATACCTTCTGTTCTACCTTCAGAAACTGGGCAAGTTCTTCAACAGTGAGGTGATCCTTCTTGTCACTGTAGCTCAAGAGCAATAAGTAGAGATCTCGTCGTAAGGACATCATCTTGTAAAATACTGAAAACTCTTCAAAATTTAGGGTTCCCTGATTCTCATCTGTGTCAGCTTCCTAAGAAGTAGAGACACTGAAGTAAGCATGCTAGATATATGTGAAATCAAGGAATGAAGCAGAACAGACTTAGGTACAAGAAAAGAAAATTAAAAATTTCTAGTCTGCAAGATTCCGTTCGGTTTCAAAAATCTTAATAGGCACTGCTTAAAACAACTGCAAAATCATGATGACATTTATTGGATTTTTTGGTGAAAGTAGTTATTGCGCTAAAGATACAGGTTCCCCATGAAGATCTCAACTCCATTTTTATCTTTGAATTTATTTCCCACATAAAGAGGCTCACCCTGGGCTTTATTCTGATCTCCACCACTCTCGTATATCTTGCAGTTATCCTGGATTACAACATAGCAAGGAACATAACTCTACTTTTTACATTTCTCCAACATCCAGAAGCTGGATTTATAAAAAAAAAAAAAATCCAGAACAACATCAGTCTTAAATTTAGGTTAACTCAAACTGCAACACTCTCCCAACTGCGAGCAGTACTCTGCAGGGGGGACAAGTCTGTAGCAGCAACCAGGTTCAACATCGAAATATGTATTTCCAATAACCCCAGTCCTGACTGCAGTTTTTGTTTATCCTCAGAGGTAAGAAGGGAAGAAAACTGTACTTAATATACGTTAATATGGGCTTTTTACTATGAACATCTGCTTAAGAGGATTGCTTTGGATTTACAAAACAAAGAATATATCTGGAAAACTGCTGTCAAACTACATAAGTCTCAACATCAAGCTTCAGGAAAACTACAACTCTTGCTAATCCAGAGATTGTAAGCAGGTGATGGAAAAAAGTGAAATAGAGGTTTAACCTTAGAGATGTGCTACTTGTTTCCATGAATAACCTCTTTCATTCACAGCTGTATATAATTGTCTTCTCTGTAGTTAAAAAAAAAAAAAAAAAAAAAAAAAAAAACCACCCTGCCATTCCCAAGTCATATCCATTAAAAACGATGCATCCTTCTACTGATATCAAAACACCTTCTGTGTAGAGTTCTTTTAGCAGTGATTTGGCTTTGAACCTATTCGCTTGCCTCTTCACTGGTTCACCAAAAAAAATTCCTCTCTAGAAGCACTCGGTCTTCATCTGGCTTTCACTTCTTCCTTCTGGTTTGTGCCCAACTTCTCTTTTTCTAGAGTAGAGGAACTTGTCAAATTGAAGCAGGACTGATCCATTCCTTGTGTTCTCTTTGCAAGGAACCAGTTTTACTTTCCCTTCACATAAACTATTCCCTTTAACTTTGAAGCATGTCTTAGGACAGGAACTGCTCTTTACATTAATGTACGTACAAACAACTAAAATAACAGCCCCATAGTCCATTTCCAGAAGCAAAACACGGACTCGGGCTGTTTCATAAACCTGGCCACTCGATGGAACATTATATGCTCCCTCTAAGCTTGAGGGCATTTGTGCACATCAAACTGTGACAGTAAGTCACTTGAGCAGTACCACATGAGCAGACAGAGTATAAACCAAAAATAAAGTACCCAACTTATTTTTGCCAACCCAAAATAAAAGCTGCCTCTGGTCATACAAAGGCTGATGCCTACTAGTGAGTTCCCTCCTTCACGCCTAGATATTTCTTTAAAGCCAGAGCAAACTAAGTGCTTTTTTTTTTTTTTTTTTTTTTAAATCTGTCAGGACATGACATGACTATTCTCTGCCTCTCCTGCAGCAATCAACAATAATCAGCAACATCTGAGGATCTCTGGGAGCTGCATTTCATTACACCTTGTTAGTGCTACTGTCATCTGAGCTTATAGCTCAGATCACAGCAAGTAAGCTAAGACAATAGTAATCCCCAGTTATCTGGTATCAAATAGGATTTTAACTCAGCATTTTAGATCTACCACATATTCTAAATGAAAATTTTAATTTGGGGGAATGAGTACAACCTGAAATCACCTCTGCATCACAATCCCACAAGCTTCCACATTTCTCAGATCCTTGGGGAGTAACCTATACTCCATAAGGTGTACTGCTGATGCTGATTTTGTAGCCAGACAGGCAAACAACTCGTGACTATATAAGATTCTCCAGTTCTGCCCCTCCTCCTCCTTTTTTTTTTTTTTTTTTTTTAAAAACAATCAACAAGATTTTGGCTAGCACTGGTTTTGAAGAGTTAAAAGAATGTAATTTCGTTTCTGATTATGTCTTTGGTTTACCTTTCCCTTCCTATACCATAAATATTAAGGCAGGTAGAAAATGGTTAACTATTTTCAGACAACAGAAATAAAATGAAATTTAACTAAAATGGGAAGTTAAAAAAAGCTAATTCCTTTCATAAAGTCAGTGTCTACTAAATACTTTTCCATAAAGTAAATGGAAAAAAATATTTTGATAAACAGACTACCTTCATTGTACATTAATATACCAGCACAGGATAAAACAGTTCACAAAAATGAAAATAATGCATCTGAAAAAACAATATTAATATTGACTGGGAGAAAACTTGTGCAGTGTTGGAAAGGACAGAGTTTGAAGTCCCAATTCACAGATCCTATTTCTGGCTCTGCCCAGAAATAGACCATTTCTGGCACTATCTTACCACAACTTCATGTGTTAGAGGCCACAGACCTGAAACATCTGCCGGACCTTCCGACGGGGTAAGTTAACATTGAGTTTATGCATTAGCTGGTGGATCTCTTCAATATTTAGCAGGCCATCTCCATTCTTGTCAGCCTCCTCAAAGGTCTGTTTCACCCAGCTGCAAACAGGTTAAGGAAAGGTACAACAGAGTTACTGCCTCACAGAGCAGGGAGAGAGAGCCGTTCAGCAGGTAAAGTAGACTGGAACTCAGGAGGAGACCCAGGGCCCAGCTCTGCTGGGCAGAGACAATTTACTCCTTAGCAGAGCACCTTAACATCTGCCCTGGAGAAGCATTATTCAAGACAACTTCACAAACGTGCCTTTTTCAAGACAGAGCCTCTGGGCAAAACATTCGAACAATGAAGACTTCTCACAGCCTGCATTGGAACTATTGGGATGTACACTGAAATAAATTCACTGCTCACAAAGATCTGGTGATATCTATATGGTTTCTCCATGCTGAGGCTGAACTAAATCATTTTTACTAGGGTACCTCTTCTATAGCGGCATCTGGTGTAACTAAGTCCATTGACTTCAGTGGAGTTACGTCCGAGTGCTGCTGCACTTGCGACTCTCGGGACTTAAGCTCAACATGCATCTGTACAAGGGAGGACATCAAACTAGTGCGAGAGGATAGAATGAAGGAGACTTACTGAAATCAGCCCAAGTACATTATTAGCCTGCAGTTTCCACAAGAACCTCATTAAAAATTAACCACTCTGTCTTTCCATGATTTCTCCTCTAAGACCATCCCACAGTTGTTCTTTCATTTGTATTTTTAAGCCTTCTATTTCTTGACAACTTCTACTCTGACCACGACTTTCTCTCCGATATCCCTGCCCTCACCTTTTACGCTACACCTCCCACAGGGCACCAACAAGTTCATGAAAATCAAAAATTGCACAGAGAAAACAGATAGGGATCAAATATTCGCTGCTTCTCCCTGTACAAGAATGAAAGGACATCAAATAAAGTTAATAGCTGTTAAGTTCAAAAAAAACAGGAGGTGATTCTTCACATAGCACACCATTCATGTCTACAACAACCTATCATCACGGGATATTCTGCAATTTTATACAGGGTTCAAGGTGACAATGAACAAATGCCAGGGAAAAAGAACTGTTAAAGACAGAAGTTTCATTTAAATGTTTAAAACTGGTGCCAATTTTTGATAATTATTTACACCTGGGGTCACAGTACTATCTCCTTGGTTCTCCCATTTCTGATTTTAGCTTCTCCTCTGAGAACATACTCTTAAGTTTTCAAATATTGCTGGGCGTGCTCTGATACTGTTTCCTGCATCTCTCCCTTCATCCTGCTTTAACTTCTCCACATTCTAACCTGTAACTTCTACCCTCTTTTTGCATATATATTCCATTGCGACTTTTGCTAAGTTCTCACTCCAGCTGGAGCTGTTAGAAGGTCATTTTGTCTGCAGTCTCCTAGCTGCCACATTTGGTAACACAAACAGGACTTGAAGTGACATTTCACCAGTAGAGAACATACAGCAGATATGTGCAACTCTGAAAAGTCATGGATAATAAGTTGCATGTGTTTTCACAGAGCATGCAATATACCCCTCAAATGGATCTGTGCCTGTCTTGTGTCAGAACTAAATACTGAAAATAGAAATTAAAAATACCCACAGTATATTCATTCTCCAGGAGAAGTATTTGTGAGTGACCACTGTAGCTTTCCTTGTGGCAGGAGACAGATCACAATTATAATCAAGATAATATTTTCTTGTTTAGCAGGGAGAGGGTTCTTTGTGTTTAACATACTAGTCAGCACTGTCATGAAAGCAAGCATATCAAGAAAACATTCAGTAGCCATGATCTTCACAAGAAGTTCATTTTGGTTACTAGGCTACAATACTCTTTAAAAGAGTTTTAAAGATTTGTGCTCCTTACAATCAGCGGAGGCAAGAGAAATGGAGATGGCCAAGAATCACTGGTCACTTTACTGAAAAGCATCCACAAAATTTAGGGTTTCACCTGCACAGAGACTAACAAATTGCATTTTCCAATCAGTAACATCTCAAACAGTGTCTTCTAATGGACTTCACAACTCACAGCAACAATTGGACAAGCAGATGACAGAAATCCTTCTATATTAAATAAGTTAGGACACTGAAGTCTTTCACAGGTTGTTAATAGCATGATAACCAGCCAGGCTGCATATGCTCACATACAAAAAGCTTTCCTTTTAAGAAAAGCACAGAAAGGAAAAGCTACATAGGAATGACACTATTACTGCACTGTGCTGTAGGCCTGGTCAAACTACCACCTGAAGTTAGCATGGGGCTAGCATTTATTTAGATAACTAGAAATAAATGATTTGACCCTTTGGCAGAAATTTCACTAACAAAATAGAAGATTCTGCCCATGGACTTCAGTGCAGTTTAATCCAGTCCCTAAGTCACAGCTCATGTTTTATTGTACAGATAAACATCCGCATCAAACCTGTAACTCAAATTTCCATTGCAATCAATGGCAAAATTTTCAGTCACTGAATAGGAGGTGAAAGGACACCCCATACCAAAGTCACTAAAAATAATCTAGAAAGACTGAAGTGAAAGCTGGAGCTCAGGCTTGTAAAAGGATACTGATCGTGAGTTCTCTGTCGTTTAGCAAGGGAGTCCTCATCACTTATTCCAGCCATCAAGTACTTCAGTCCTGTGATCCAGGTGCGAGCCTCCTCTGGGTTAGATGTAATCAGATCCAGCGGCTCCATGTGGTTACCATGATAAATAGTAAAGCAACAGCTTGGGTCAAAGTTCCCTTCTGCATGGCGGTGGAAGATTTCAGACTGGCGGCCTTCAGTGACTTTGTAAATGGAATCGATAACAACTGCGGGGAAAAGGGAAATCAAAAGTTGACATGCTTGGACATGCATCCGATTTCTTTCTGCTTTCAAGCAATTCCAGATTACTTATGGTAAAAGGTAAATATTTTTTAATATTACATCTTCATATAAGAAGGGACTTTGGGGTTTGAAAGTTTATCCTTGCTTTGGTCATGCTGTGTGCACAGAAAACCTGCTCTCAAAGGCAGTCCTGCTGCAGGGACAAGAAGGTTACAGCAAAGCTCCGAGTGCTCCCTGCTAAGCCAGCAGACTGTAAGTTACTAAAAGGGGAACATGAGGAGCTAGATGCCAACTGCCTTCCATCTATCAGTAACACTGCAGAGCTCCAAAGGGACTACACCCACAGCAGCTGTGCTTTCCACAGCAGAAAGAGGGATGTCGTTGCTGTGTTAGGGTAACATGACTCCAAACAGCTACGCTCTTAACACAGCAGCCCTTAGCTACCACTCACTTGACCAAAAGCATCTAACGTCACTATCTGTAACCCGACAATACTATGAATTTCTAGCCTTTGCTTTATTGAATAAAGCATCAATTTGCATGAGCAAAACTATGATATTATTTCCAGTTAGAAACAGAAATAATGCCATGCAGTAACTTAAATATGCAATAATATTCACAGAAATTTATCACATTTACTAAATTTAAGAAGTTAGTCAAAACTTTTCCAGGTTCTATATTTATTTAAAAGTCCTGGTGTGTGCATTTAAGAGATCAGCATAGTTTGTAATCAAGTCACCCTTGAATTTGTTCATAATTCACATAAACCTATGGCAAAACATTTATACCAAACTGAACTGCATTGATTCCTTTCAGAATGCCTAACTTTTACTATGCGATTAAACACTACTTGCACATATGAAGAACTTTAAGCGAGTATCACATCATGTTTTATGTAAGCATTGAAAAGATTTAATCGATCCAAAAATACTGTTCAACTTTCCTTCTAATTCACATTCTAATACTGAACTGTCCAAGGAATTAAAAGAAATATTAAAAATTTACTTTTTGCCTTTTCACTTTTTCTGGATGGTCTCCATCGGATGCAGGTCCTGTGCTCATCCAGGTAGAAGAGACGAACTAGCCCTTTGGTTCCACTCTTCAGTTTAACCATCTGAGTCCCAGACTGCATAACACTCATGCATCTTTCAACTACAAAGCAGAAAAGAATAAATTCAACTAATTCTGCTAATAAAAAATGATTTACTGGCTTTTAAACATCAACCTACCACATAAAAATTTTGACTTGTGCCTTAAATGACAGGAACCGATCATTACTGTGCAAGAGATATTTTGCAAATAAAGTTATTTTAGAACATTTGGTAAAACTCAATAAATAAGCCAAAAGAATTGAACTTACCATTTCAGAAGAAAAATATGTATCTTTACGGTATTTGGATAACACTTGGCTCCACAAGACATTCCTAGTCATTGCAAACGTTCTGCTAAGACCTGGCTTTGATCTAACCTCATTTTATACCTTCACTGGAATAACTAGCAATCACATCATTCTAGCGAACAAGAATTAGGTCCCAGAATCCTTCTATGTTCTCATCATCCTTTCCATGTTTTTCTCTTGAAAACATCCACCACTCTGATACCACTGCTTCACCGTAGCATACCAATTATAGCAGCCCAAAATTACAGTTCCTCAGGCACTGCAGAAACTATGTTTGCTTGTGAAATTTACTGAGCTGTATATGTTCATTCATCAAACCAGTATATATGCCATGTTACAAACGCCGAAAACCATGACAGCTACACTAGACCAATCTGTTCTTCACAAAACCAAATTATACAGGAAGTCACAACTGGCATTGACATTTAAAATGTTGCTCCTGTAAAATATCATCTGAAAGCATCTTGAACAAATCACTAATATTGTTCTTGTTTTATTGCAAGATAGTGAATGCCTGACACACCCTTATCTCTGCACCCACACATAAACGGGAAGCAATTATTTTCTGAAATGCTCCTCCATTGCAGGAGAAACTCCTTTGAAGATGCAAGATTCAAACCAGTCACCTAAGTTCCCTTTCCATGTCTGTACGGTGGGAGCTGCCAGTCAATTACTTTACAGAAATAAATTACACAGAATGGCCCACTGCTGTGATGCATCTATATCAGGTGTAACAGTACAGCAGCCTCTGATGCAATAGATATTTACTGGTTTTCATCAGAAACTGCTACTTAGGCAAAAGGCAGTCTAACTTTATGTAACATATCTGACCCAGCAGGTCATAAAACCTTCATGAGGAAACAGATTCATGCAGGTCCTGTGGCTATGAAACGTAGCACGTAGCCACAAAGTCTTGATTTTCAGTAGCTAGTCTTCCTAACCTGGAGTAGTAGCCTACATCCTTGAAATTCACATTATGGCACCTACAGGGTTTCCTGCTAGTGCTCATATATTACAGTAATAAGGGTAATAGCGTTGAGGTGGACACAGCACAGTCCAATTCATCTAATTCATTTTTAATAGCTTCACAGAAAATAGTACATAGATTACGCTAAGAGGAGAATTCATTCAGGGTTCCCACTCAGTGGCATGTAAATCAATAATCATCTCATCAATTGTTTTTTCAGAAGGTAAGTAAAACATATACTTGGCTGAACTTTGTAATTTTCGCTTTAGGCAAAAAAAAGGATCCACTGAAACTAGGACAGAGCCCATTCTGTTAGATATAAGTTCTTCCCTTAAAATTGATCAACTTATCAGCTACGCAACGCAAAGCTTTCTAGTGCTTTTCATGAAAGAAAGAATCTCAATTAACAGAGTTTCTAATGAGTTATAATGAGTGCCTGGACCTATCATCAGTAAGAATCATCTGAAATAAGTGACAATGGTGAGAGAAGAGAAAGAAAAGAAAGAAGAGCCATTTAGAGGTGGGATTTCTTTACTACTAGCTTCTCTGCACAGGAGAAAAGAATTCATCTGTCAGAACATCTTCACAACCCAGAAGGCAAAAAGCTTTACCAGATCAAAAAAAATAGCGAAGGTAAGTATTTTAATTTACAGGTGTTCCACATTTGCTTCCTTAAATAGGTTTTATATTTGATTATACATGCCATTGTAATTTTTAAAACCCAGCACTTTGCAAATTGCATGGCAAGACTATCATTTGAATTCTGTTCCTGTGGGCTCAGTAACTCTTTAGTTTGTCTTGCATTTTTGACACTGCTAGAACTGTTAATGAAGTTATAAACACAAAGTCTTCCTCCCTAAACATATATTTACATTTTCTCTATCCTCCTACCAAATGTTTAGCACATATTGTGATAACTAATTTTATCTATCCATCTAATCTGGGACAAGATGACTGTTTTTCTTTGTTTTGACCAAAATGCACCCATCTTTTCCATTTCATCTCACATCTTCCCTGATACATTCCTCCCCTCCCCCCGCCCAGTCCCAAACACTAGGATTAAGAGGAAAAGTTATCTTGGTCTGACTAAGAATCTACATCCTTAAACTACTTCCCCTTGCTATCATCCATTCCCAGCTTCTTCTCACTTGATATCACTCCATAATCTCCTCTCAGATGATTTGTCTATGTTCTGAGTGGCTCCCAAACACTATCTGGGTCTTTCCTTATTTCTCCCACCTTTCTTCCTTCCACCACTTCTCTCTTCAGTACTCCTCCCAATGTAACAATGAAGAGTAAGGCACCTTTCCACTCCT